>NW_028270143.1:3934106-4584324 GCF_037043375.1 Chiloscyllium plagiosum
GTGCTGTGCGAAGGAAATGAGTCCCGGTGCAGTGCGAGGTATATGGGTCCCAGTGCAGTGCGAGAGAAATGGGTCCCAGTGCAGTGCGAAGGAAATGAGTCCCTGTGCAGTACGAGGGGAATGGGTCCTGGTGCAGTGCGAGGGAAATGAGTCCCTGTGCAGTACGAGGGGAATGGGTCCTGGTGCTGTGCGAGGGAAATGAGTCCCAGTGCAGTGCGAGGGAAATGAGTCCCAGTGCAGTGCGAGGGAAATGAGACCCAGTGCAGTGCGAAGGAAATGAGTCCCAGTGCAGTACGAGGGAAATGGGTCCCTGTGCAGTGTGAGGGAAATGAGTCCCAGTGCAGTGCGAGAGAAATGGGTTCCAGTGCAGTGCAAAGGAAATGAGTCCCTGTGCAGTACGAGGGGAATGGGTCCTGGTGCACTGCGAGGGAAATGAGTCCCAGTGCAGTGCGAGGGAAATGAGTTTCCAGTGCAGTGCGAGGGAAATGAGACCCAGTGCAGTGCGAAGGAAATGAGTCCCAGTGCAATGCGAGGGAAATGACTCCCAGTGCAGTGCGAGGGGAATGGGCCCTGTGCAGTGTGAGGGAAATGAGTCCCGGTGCAGTGCGAAGGAAATGAGTCCCAGTGCAGTGCGAGGGAAATGAGTCACGGTGAATTGCGAGGGAAATGCGTCCCAGTGCAGTGCGAGGGGAATGGGTCCCGGTGCAGTGCGAGGGGAATGGGTCCCAGTGCTGTGCGAAGGAAATGAGTCCCTGTGCAGTGCGAGGGGAATGGGTCCTGGTGCAGTGCGAGGGAAATGAGTCCCAGTGCAGTGCGAGGGGAATTGGTCCCAGTGCAGTGCGAGGGAAATGAGTCCCAGTGCAGTTCGAGGGAAATGGGTCCCAGTGCAGTGCGAGAGAAATGAGTCCCTGTGCAGTGAGAGTGGAATGAGTCCCAGTGCAGTGCGAGGGAAATGAGTCCCTGTGCAGTACGAGGGGAATGGGTCCTGGTGCAGTGCGAGGGAAATGAGTCCCAGTGCAGTGCGAGGGGAATGGGTCCCGGTGCAGTGCGAGGGGAATGGGTCCGAGTGCTGTGCGAGAGACATGAGTTTCCAGTGCAGTGCGAGGGGAATGGGTCCCAGCGCAGTGCGAGGGAAAGGAGTCCCGGTGCAGTGCGAGGGAAATGGGTCCCAGTGCAGTGCGAGGGAAATGAGTTTCCAGTGCAGTGCGAGGGAAATGAGACCCAGTGCAGTGCGAAGGAAATGAGTCCCAGTGCAGCGCAAGGTGAATGGGTCCCTTTGCAGTGTGAGGGAAATGAGTCCCTGTGCAGTGTGAGGGAAATGAGTCCCGGTGCAGTGCGAGGGAAATGAGTCCCGGTGCATTGCGAGGGAAATGCGTCCCAGTGCAGTGCGAGGGGAATGGGTCCCGGTGCAGTGCGAGGGGAATGGGTCCCAGTGCTGTGCGAGAGACATGAGTCCCAGTGCAGTGAGAGGGGAATGGGTCCCAGTGCAGTGCGAGAGAAATGAGTCCCGGTGCAGTGAGAAGGGAATGAGTCCCAGTGCAGTGCGAGGGAAATGAGTCCCTGTGCAGTACGAGGGGAATGGGTCCTGGTGCAGTGCGAGAGAAATGAGTCCCAGTGCAGTGCGAGGGAAATGATTCCCAGTGCAGTGCGAGGGAAATGAGACCCAGTGCAGTGCGAAGGAAATGAGTCCCAGTGCAGTGCGAGGGAAATGGGTCCCTGTGCAGTGTGAGGGAAATGAGTCCCGGTGCAGTGCGAGTGGAATGAGTCCCGGTGCAGCGTGAGGGGAATGGGTCCCTGTGCACTGCGAGGGAAATGAGTACCAGTGCAGTGCGAGGGAAATGATTCCCAGTGCAGTGCGGGGGAAATGATACCCAGTGCAGTGCGAGGGAAATGAGTCCCAGTGCAGTGCGAGGGAAATAGGTCCCTGTGCAGTGTGAGGGAAATGAGTCCCGGTGCTGTGCGAGTGGAATGAGTCCCGATGCAGTGCGAGGGGAATGGGTCCCAGTGCAGTGCGAGGGAAATGGGTCCCAGTGCAGTGCGAGGGAAATGAGTCCCGGTGCAGTGCGAGGGAAATGGGTCCCTGTGCAGTGCGAGAGAAATGAGTCCCGGTGCAGTGCGAGGGAATTGAGTCCCGGTGCAGTGCGAAGGAAATGAGTCCCAGTGCAGTGCGAGAGAAATGGGTCCCAGTGCAGTGCGAAGGAAATGAGTCCCTGTGCAGTACGAGGGGAATGGGTCCTGGTGCAGTGCCAGGGAAATGAGTCCCAGTGCAGTGCGAGGGAAATGAGTCCCAGTGCAGTGCGAGGGAAATGAGACCCAGTGCAGTGCGAAGGAAATGAGTCCCAGTGCACTGCAAAGGAAATGAGACCCAGTGCAGTGCGAGGGAAATGGGTCCCAGTGCAGTGCGAGGGAAATGGGTCCCAGTGCAGTGCGAGGGGAATGGGTCCCAGTGCTGTGCGAGAGACATGAGTCCCAGTGCACTGCGAGGGGAATGGGTCCTGGTGCAGTGTGAGGGAAATGAGTCCCTGTGTAGTGCGAAGGGAATGGGTCCCGGTGCAGTGCGAGGGGAATGGGTCACGGTGCAGTGCGAAGGGAATGGGTCCCAGTGCAGTGTGAGGGGAATGGGTCCCAGTGCAATGCGAGGGAAAGGGTCCTGGTGCAGTGCGAGGGAAATGAGTCCCAGTGCGGTGCAAGGGAAATGAGACCCAGTGCAGTGCGAAGGAAATGAGTCCCGGTGCACTGCAAAGGAAATGAGTCCCAGTGCAGTGCGAGGGAAATGGGTCCCAGTGCAGTGCGAGGGAAATGGGTCCCAGTTCAGTGCGAGGGGAATGGGTCCCAGTGCTGTGCGAGAGACATGAGTCCCAGTGCACTGCGAGGGGAATGGGTCCCAGTGCAGTGCGAGGGAGATGAGTCCCGGTGCAGTGCGAGGGATATGGGTCCCAGTGCAGTGCGAGAGAAATGGGTCCCAGTGCAGTGCGAAGGAAATGAGTCCCAGTGCAGTACGAGGGGAATGGGTCCCTGTGCAGTGTGAGGGAAATGAGTCCCAGTGCAGTGCGAGAGAAATGGGTTCCAGTGCAGTGCAAAGGAAATGAGTCCCTGTGCAGTACGAGGGGAATGGGTCCTGGTGCACTGCGAGGGAAATGAGTCCCAGTGCATTGCGAGGGAAATGAGTTTCCAGTGCAGTGCGAGGGAAATGAGACCCAGTGCAGTGCGAGGGAAATGGGTCCCTGTGCAGTGCGAGAGAAATGAGTCCCGGTGCAGTGCGAGGGAAATGAGACCCGGTGCAGTGCGAAGGAAATGAGTCCCAGTGCAGTGCGAGAGAAATGGGTCCCAGTGCAGTGCGAGGGAAATCCGTCCCAGTGCAGTGCGAGGGAAATGAGTCCCAGTGCAGTGCGAGGGGAATGGGTCCCAGTGCTGTGCGAGAGACATGAGTCCCAGCGCAGTGCGAGGGAAATGGGTCCCAGTGCAGTGCGAGGGAAATGAGTCCCGGTGCAGTGCGAGGGAAATGGGTCCCTGTGCAGTGCGAGAGAAATGAGTCCCGGTGCAGTGCGAGGGAAATGAGTCCCGGTGCAGTGCGAAGGAAATGAGTCCCAGTGCAGTGCGAGAGAAAGGGGTCCCAGTGCAGTGCGAAGGAAATGAGTCCCAGTGCAGTACGAGGGGAATGGGTCCTGGTGCAGTGCGAGGGAAATGAGTCCCAGTGCAGTGCGAGGGAAATGAGTCCCAGTGCAGTGCGAGGGAAATGAGACCCAGTGCAGTGCGAAGGAAATGAGTCCCGGTGCACTGCAAAGGAAATGAGACCCAGTGCAGTGCGAGGGAAATGGGTCCCAGTGCAGTGCGAGGGAAATGGGTCCCAGTGCAGTGCGAGGGGAATGGGTCTCAGTGCTGTGCGAGAGACATGAGTCCCAGTGCACTGCGAGGGGAATGGGTCCTGGTGCAGTGTGAGGGAAATGAGTCCCTGTGTAGTGCGAAGGGAATGGGTCCCGGTGCAGTGCGAGGGGAATGGGTCACGGTGCAGTGCGAACGGAATGGGTCCCAGTGCAGTGTGAGGGGAATGGGTCCCAGTGCAATGCGAGGGAAAGGGTCCTGGTGCAGTGCGAGGGAAATGAGTCCCAGTGCAGTGCAAGGGAAATGAGACCCAGTGCAGCGCGAAGGAAATGAGTCCCGGTGCACTGCAAAGGAAATGAGTCCCAGTGCAGTGCGAGGGAAATGGGTCCCAGTGCAGTGCGAGGGAAATGGGTCCCAGTGCAGTGCGAGGGGAATGGGTCCCAGTGCTGTGCGAGCGACATGAGTCCCAGTGCACTGCGAGGGGAATGGGTCCCAGTGCAGTGCGAGGGAGATGAGTCCCGGTGCAGTGCGAGGGATATGGGTCCCAGTGCAGTGCGAGAGAAATGGGTCCCAGTGCAGTGCGAAGGAAATGGGTCCCTGTGCAGTACGAGGGGAATGGGTCCTGGTGCAGTGCGAAGGAAATGAGTCCCTGTGCAGTACGAGGGGAATGGGTCCTGGTGCTGTGCGAGGGAAATGAGTCCCAGTGCAGTGCGAGGGAAATGAGTCCCAGTGCAGTGCGAGGGAAATGAGACCCAGTGCAGTGCGAAGGAAATGAGTCCCAGTGCAGTACGAGGGAAATGGGTCCCTGTGCAGTGTGAGGGAAATGAGTCCCAGTGCAGTGCGAGAGAAATGGGTTCCAGTGCAGTGCAAAGGAAATGAGTCCCTGTGCAGTACGAGGGGAATGGGTCCTGGTGCACTGCGAGGGAAATGAGTCCCAGTGCAGTGCGAGGGAAATGAGTTTCCAGTGCAGTGCGAGGGAAATGAGACCCAGTGCAGTGCGAAGGAAATGAGTCCCAGTGCAATGCGAGGGAAATGAGTCCCAGTGCAGTGCGAGGGAAATGAGTCCCGGTGAATTGCGAGGGAAATGCCTCCCAGTGCAGTGCGAGGGGAATGGGTTCCGGTGCAGTGCGAGGGGAATGGGTCCCAGTGCTGTGCGAAGGAAATGAGTCCCTGTGCAGTACGAGGGGAATGGGTCCTGGTGCAGTGCGAGGGAAATGAGTCCCAGTGCAGTGCGAGGGGAATTGGTCCCAGTGCAGTGCGAGGGAAATGAGTCCCGGTGCAGTGCGAGGGAAATGGGTCCCAGTGCAGTGCGAGAGAAATGAGTCCCTGTGCAGTGAGAGTGGAATGAGTCCCAGTGCAGTGCGAGGGAAATGAGTCCCTGTGCACTACGAGGGGAATGGGTCCCAGTGCAGTGCGAGGGAAATGAGTCCCAGTGCAGTGCGAGGGGAATGGGTCCCGGTGCAGTGCGAGGGGAATGGGTCCCAGTGCTGTGCGAGAGACATGAGTCCCAGTGCAGTGCGAGGGGAATGGGTCCCAGTGCAGTGCGAGTGAAAGGAGTCCCGGTGCAGTGCGAGGGAAATGGGTCCCAGTGCAGTGCGAGGGAAATGAGTTTCCAGTGCAGTGCAAGGTGAATGGGTCCCTTTGCAGTGTGAGGGAAATGAGTCCCTGTGCTGTGTGAGGGAAATGAGTCCCTGTGCAGTGTGAGGGAAATGAGTCCCGGTGCAGTGCGAGGGGAATGGGTCCCAGTGCAGTGCGAGAGACATGAGTCCCAGTGCAGTGCGAGGGAAATGAGTCCCAGTGCAGTGCGAGGGAAATGAGTCCCGGTGCAGTGCGAGGGAAATGAGTCCCTGTGCAGTGTGAGGGAAATGAGTCCCGGTGCAGTGCGAGGGAAATGAGTCCCGGTGCATTGCGAGGGAAATGCGTCCCAGTGCAGTGCGAGGGGAATGGGTCCCGGTGCAGTGCGAGGGGAATGGGTCCCAGTGCTGTGCGAGAGACATGCGTCCCAGTGCAGTGCGAGGGAAAGGAGTCCCGGTGCAGTGCGAGGGAAATGGGTCCCAGTGCAGTGCGAGAAAAATGAGTCCCGGTGCAGTGAGAAGGGAATGAGTCCCAGTGCAGTGCGAGGGAAATGAGTCCCTGTGCAGTACGAGGGGAATGGGTCCTGGTGCAGTGCGAGGGGAATGGGTCCCAGTGCTGTGCGAGAGACATGAGTCCCAGTGCAGTGAGAGGGGAATGGGTCCCAGTGCAGTGCGAGGGAAAGGAGTCCCGGTGCAGTGCGAGGGAAATGGGTCCCAGTGCAGTGCGAGAAAAATGAGTCCCGGTGCAGTGAGAAGGGAATGAGTCCCAGTGCAGTGCGAGGGAAATGAGTCCCTGTGCAGTACGAGGGGAATGGGTCCTGGTGCAGTGCGAGGGAAATGAGTCCCAGTGCAGTGCGAGGGAAATGAGTCCCAGTGCAGTGCGAGGGAAATGAGACCCAGTGCAGTGCGAAGGAAATGAGTCCCAGTGCAGTGCGAGGGAAATGGGTCCCTGTGCAGTGTGAGGGAAATGAGTCCCGGTGCAGTGCGAGTGGAATGAGTCCCGGTGCAGCGCGAGGGGAATGGGTCCCTGTGCACTGCGAGGGAAATGAGTTCCAGTGCAGTGCAAGGGAAATGATTCCCAGTGCAGTGCGGGGGAAATGATACCCAGTGCAGTGCGAAGGAAATGAGTCCCAGTGCAGTGCGAGGGAAATGGGTCCCTGTGCAGTGTGAGGGAAATGAGTCCCGGTGCAGTGCGAGTGGAATGAGTCCCGGTGCAGTGCGAGGGGAATGGGTCCCAGTGCAGTGCGAGGGAAATGAGTCCCAGTGCAGTGCGAGAGACATGAGTCCCAGTGCAGTGCGAGGGAAATGAGTCCCAGTGCAGTGCGAGGGAAATGAGTCCCTGTGCAGTGTGAGGGAAATGAGTCCCTGTGCAGTGTGAGGGAAATGAGTCCCGGTGCAGTGCGAGGGAAATGAGTCCCGGTGCATTGCGAGGGAAATGCGTCCCAGTGCAGTGCGAGGGGAATGGGTCCCGGTGCAGTGCGAGGGGAATGGGTCCCAGTGCTGTGCGAGAGACATGCGTCCCAGTGCAGTGCGAGGGAAAGGAGTCCCGGTGCAGTGCGAGGGAAATGGGTCCCAGTGCAGTGCGAGAAAAATGAGTCCCGGTGCAGTGAGAAGGGAATGAGTCCCAGTGCAGTGCGAGGGAAATGAGTCCCTGTGCAGTACGAGGGGAATGGGTCCTGGTGCAGTGCGAGGGGAATGGGTCCCAGTGCTGTGCGAGAGACATGAGTCCCAGTGCAGTGAGAGGGGAATGGGTCCCAGTGCAGTGCGAGGGAAAGGAGTCCCGGTGCAGTGCGAGGGAAATGGGTCCCAGTGCAGTGCGAGAAAAATGAGTCCCGGTGCAGTGAGAAGGGAATGAGTCCCAGTGCAGTGCGAGGGAAATGAGTCCCTGTGCAGTACGAGGGGAATGGGTCCTGGTGCAGTGCGAGGGAAATGAGTCCCAGTGCAGTGCGAGAGAAATGGGTCCCAGTGCAGTGCGAAGGAAATGGGTCCCTGTGCAGTACGAGGGGAATGGGTCCTGGTGCAGTGCGAAGGAAATGAGTCCCTGTGCAGTACGAGGGGAATGGGTCCTGGTGCTGTGCGAGGGAAATGAGTCCCAGTGCAGTGCGAGGGAAATGAGTCCCAGTGCAGTGCGAGGGAAATGAGACCCAGTGCAGTGCGAAGGAAATGAGTCCCAGTGCAGTACGAGGGAAATGGGTCCCTGTGCAGTGTGAGGGAAATGAGTCCCAGTGCAGTGCGAGAGAAATGGGTTCCAGTGCAGTGCAAAGGAAATGAGTCCCTGTGCAGTACGAGGGGAATGGGTCCTGGTGCACTGCGAGGGAAATGAGTCCCAGTGCAGTGCGAGGGAAATGAGTTTCCAGTGCAGTGCGAGGGAAATGAGACCCAGTGCAGTGCGAAGGAAATGAGTCCCAGTGCAATGCGAGGGAAATGAGTCCCAGTGCAGTGCGAGGGAAATGAGTCCCGGTGAATTGCGAGGGAAATGCCTCCCAGTGCAGTGCGAGGGGAATGGGTTCCGGTGCAGTGCGAGGGGAATGGGTCCCAGTGCTGTGCGAAGGAAATGAGTCCCTGTGCAGTACGAGGGGAATGGGTCCTGGTGCAGTGCGAGGGAAATGAGTCCCAGTGCAGTGCGAGGGGAATTGGTCCCAGTGCAGTGCGAGGGAAATGAGTCCCGGTGCAGTGCGAGGGAAATGGGTCCCAGTGCAGTGCGAGAGAAATGAGTCCCTGTGCAGTGAGAGTGGAATGAGTCCCAGTGCAGTGCGAGGGAAATGAGTCCCTGTGCACTACGAGGGGAATGGGTCCCAGTGCAGTGCGAGGGAAATGAGTCCCAGTGCAGTGCGAGGGGAATGGGTCCCGGTGCAGTGCGAGGGGAATGGGTCCCAGTGCTGTGCGAGAGACATGAGTCCCAGTGCAGTGCGAGGGGAATGGGTCCCAGTGCAGTGCGAGTGAAAGGAGTCCCGGTGCAGTGCGAGGGAAATGGGTCCCAGTGCAGTGCGAGGGAAATGAGTTTCCAGTGCAGTGCAAGGTGAATGGGTCCCTTTGCAGTGTGAGGGAAATGAGTCCCTGTGCTGTGTGAGGGAAATGAGTCCCTGTGCAGTGTGAGGGAAATGAGTCCCGGTGCAGTGCGAGGGGAATGGGTCCCAGTGCAGTGCGAGAGACATGAGTCCCAGTGCAGTGCGAGGGAAATGAGTCCCAGTGCAGTGCGAGGGAAATGAGTCCCGGTGCAGTGCGAGGGAAATGAGTCCCTGTGCAGTGTGAGGGAAATGAGTCCCGGTGCAGTGCGAGGGAAATGAGTCCCGGTGCATTGCGAGGGAAATGCGTCCCAGTGCAGTGCGAGGGGAATGGGTCCCGGTGCAGTGCGAGGGGAATGGGTCCCAGTGCTGTGCGAGAGACATGCGTCCCAGTGCAGTGCGAGGGAAAGGAGTCCCGGTGCAGTGCGAGGGAAATGGGTCCCAGTGCAGTGCGAGAAAAATGAGTCCCGGTGCAGTGAGAAGGGAATGAGTCCCAGTGCAGTGCGAGGGAAATGAGTCCCTGTGCAGTACGAGGGGAATGGGTCCTGGTGCAGTGCGAGGGGAATGGGTCCCAGTGCTGTGCGAGAGACATGAGTCCCAGTGCAGTGAGAGGGGAATGGGTCCCAGTGCAGTGCGAGGGAAAGGAGTCCCGGTGCAGTGCGAGGGAAATGGGTCCCAGTGCAGTGCGAGAAAAATGAGTCCCGGTGCAGTGAGAAGGGAATGAGTCCCAGTGCAGTGCGAGGGAAATGAGTCCCTGTGCAGTACGAGGGGAATGGGTCCTGGTGCAGTGCGAGGGAAATGAGTCCCAGTGCAGTGCGAGGGAAATGAGTCCCAGTGCAGTGCGAGGGAAATGAGACCCAGTGCAGTGCGAAGGAAATGAGTCCCAGTGCAGTGCGAGGGAAATGGGTCCCTGTGCAGTGTGAGGGAAATGAGTCCCGGTGCAGTGCGAGTGGAATGAGTCCCGGTGCAGCGCGAGGGGAATGGGTCCCTGTGCACTGCGAGGGAAATGAGTTCCAGTGCAGTGCAAGGGAAATGATTCCCAGTGCAGTGCGGGGGAAATGATACCCAGTGCAGTGCGAAGGAAATGAGTCCCAGTGCAGTGCGAGGGAAATGGGTCCCTGTGCAGTGTGAGGGAAATGAGTCCCGGTGCAGTGCGAGTGGAATGAGTCCCGGTGCAGTGCGAGGGGAATGGGTCCCAGTGCAGTGCGAGGGAAATGAGTCCCAGTGCAGTGCGAGAGACATGAGTCCCAGTGCAGTGCGAGGGAAATGAGTCCCAGTGCAGTGCGAGGGAAATGAGTCCCTGTGCAGTGTGAGGGAAATGAGTCCCTGTGCAGTGTGAGGGAAATGAGTCCCGGTGCAGTGCGAGGGAAATGAGTCCCGGTGCATTGCGAGGGAAATGCGTCCCAGTGCAGTGCGAGGGGAATGGGTCCCGGTGCAGTGCGAGGGGAATGGGTCCCAGTGCTGTGCGAGAGACATGCGTCCCAGTGCAGTGCGAGGGAAAGGAGTCCCGGTGCAGTGCGAGGGAAATGGGTCCCAGTGCAGTGCGAGAAAAATGAGTCCCGGTGCAGTGAGAAGGGAATGAGTCCCAGTGCAGTGCGAGGGAAATGAGTCCCTGTGCAGTACGAGGGGAATGGGTCCTGGTGCAGTGCGAGGGGAATGGGTCCCAGTGCTGTGCGAGAGACATGAGTCCCAGTGCAGTGAGAGGGGAATGGGTCCCAGTGCAGTGCGAGGGAAAGGAGTCCCGGTGCAGTGCGAGGGAAATGGGTCCCAGTGCAGTGCAAGAAAAATGAGTCCCGGTGCAGTGAGAAGGGAATGAGTCCCAGTGCAGTGCGAGGGAAATGAGTCCCTGTGCAGTACGAGGGGAATGGGTCCTGGTGCAGTGCGAGGGAAATGAGTCCCAGTGCAGTGTGAGAGAAATGGGTCCCAGTGCAGTGCGAAGGAAATGGGTCCCTGTGCAGTACGAGGGGAATGGGTCCTGGTGCAGTGCGAAGGAAATGAGTCCCTGTGCAGTACGAGGGGAATGGGTCCTGGTGCTGTGCGAGGGAAATGAGTCCCAGTGCAGTGCGAGGGAAATGAGTCCCAGTGCAGTGCGAGGGAAATGAGACCCAGTGCAGTGCGAAGGAAATGAGTCCCAGTGCAGTACGAGGGAAATGGGTCCCTGTGCAGTGTGAGGGAAATGAGTCCCAGTGCAGTGCGAGAGAAATGGGTTCCAGTGCAGTGCAAAGGAAATGAGTCCCTGTGCAGTACGAGGGGAATGGGTCCTGGTGCACTGCGAGGGAAATGAGTCCCAGTGCAGTGCGAGGGAAATGAGTTTCCAGTGCAGTGCGGGGGAAATGATACCCAGTGCAGTGCGAGGGAAATGAGTCCCAGTGCAGTGCGAGGGAAATAGGTCCCTGTGCAGTGTGAGGGAAATGAGTCCCGGTGCTGTGCGAGTGGAATGAGTCCCGATGCAGTGCGAGGGGAATGGGTCCCAGTGCAGTGCGAGGGAAATGGGTCCCAGTGCAGTGCGAGGGAAATGAGTCCCGGTGCAGTGCGAGGGAAATGGGTCCCTGTGCACTGCGAGGGAAATGAGTACCAGTGCAGTGCGAGGGAAATGATTCCCAGTGCAGTGCGGGGGAAATGATACCCAGTGCAGTGCGAGGGAAATGAGTCCCAGTGCAGTGCGAGGGAAATAGGTCCCTGTGCAGTGTGAGGGAAATGAGTCCCGGTGCTGTGCGAGTGGAATGAGTCCCGATGCAGTGCGAGGGGAATGGGTCCCAGTGCAGTGCGAGGGAAATGGGTCCCAGTGCAGTGCGAGGGAAATGAGTCCCGGTGCAGTGCGAGGGAAATGGGTCCCTGTGCAGTGCGAGAGAAATGAGTCCCGGTGCAGTGCGAGGGAATTGAGTCCCGGTGCAGTGCGAAGGAAATGAGTCCCAGTGCAGTGCGAGAGAAATGGGTCCCAGTGCAGTGCGAAGGAAATGAGTCCCTGTGCAGTACGAGGGGAATGGGTCCTGGTGCAGTGCCAGGGAAATGAGTCCCAGTGCAGTGCGAGGGAAATGAGTCCCAGTGCAGTGCGAGGGAAATGAGACCCAGTGCAGTGCGAAGGAAATGAGTCCCAGTGCACTGCAAAGGAAATGAGACCCAGTGCAGTGCGAGGGAAATGGGTCCCAGTGCAGTGCGAGGGAAATGGGTCCCAGTGCAGTGCGAGGGGAATGGGTCCCAGTGCTGTGCGAGAGACATGAGTCCCAGTGCACTGCGAGGGGAATGGGTCCTGGTGCAGTGTGAGGGAAATGAGTCCCTGTGTAGTGCGAAGGGAATGGGTCCCGGTGCAGTGCGAGGGGAATGGGTCACGGTGCAGTGCGAAGGGAATGGGTCCCAGTGCAGTGTGAGGGGAATGGGTCCCAGTGCAATGCGAGGGAAAGGGTCCTGGTGCAGTGCGAGGGAAATGAGTCCCAGTGCGGTGCAAGGGAAATGAGACCCAGTGCAGTGCGAAGGAAATGAGTCCCGGTGCACTGCAAAGGAAATGAGTCCCAGTGCAGTGCGAGGGAAATGGGTCCCAGTGCAGTGCGAGGGAAATGGGTCCCAGTTCAGTGCGAGGGGAATGGGTCCCAGTGCTGTGCGAGAGACATGAGTCCCAGTGCACTGCGAGGGGAATGGGTCCCAGTGCAGTGCGAGGGAGATGAGTCCCGGTGCAGTGCGAGGGATATGGGTCCCAGTGCAGTGCGAGAGAAATGGGTCCCAGTGCAGTGCGAAGGAAATGAGTCCCTGTGCAGTACGAGGGGAATGGGTCCCTGTGCAGTGTGAGGGAAATGAGTCCCAGTGCAGTGCGAGAGAAATGGGTTCCAGTGCAGTGCAAAGGAAATGAGTCCCTGTGCAGTACGAGGGGAATGGGTCCTGGTGCACTGCGAGGGAAATGAGTCCCAGTGCATTGCGAGGGAAATGAGTTTCCAGTGCAGTGCGAGGGAAATGAGACCCAGTGCAGTGCGAGGGAAATGGGTCCCTGTGCAGTGCGAGAGAAATGAGTCCCGGTGCAGTGCGAGGGAAATGAGTCCCGGTGCAGTGCGAAGGAAATGAGTCCCAGTGCAGTGCGAGAGAAATGGGTCCCAGTGCAGTGCGAGGGAAATCCGTCCCAGTGCAGTGCGAGGGAAATGAGTCCCAGTGCAGTGCGAGGGGAATGGGTCCCAGTGCTGTGCGAGAGACATGAGTCCCAGCGCAGTGCGAGGGAAATGGGTCCCAGTGCAGTGCGAGGGAAATGAGTCCCGGTGCAGTGCGAGGGAAATGGGTCCCTGTGCAGTGCGAGAGAAATGAGTCCCGGTGCAGTGCGAGGGAAATGAGTCCCGGTGCAGTGCGAAGGAAATGAGTCCCAGTGCAGTGCGAGAGAAAGGGGTCCCAGTGCAGTGCGAAGGAAATGAGTCCCAGTGCAGTACGAGGGGAATGGGTCCTGGTGCAGTGCGAGGGAAATGAGTCCCAGTGCAGTGCGAGGGAAATGAGTCCCAGTGCAGTGCGAGGGAAATGAGACCCAGTGCAGTGCGAAGGAAATGAGTCCCAGTGCACTGCAAAGGAAATGAGACCCAGTGCAGTGCGAGGGAAATGGGTCCCAGTGCAGTGCGAGGGAAATGGGTCCCAGTGCAGTGCGAGGGGAATGGGTCTCAGTGCTGTGCGAGAGACATGAGTCCCAGTGCACTGCGAGGGGAATGGGTCCTGGTGCAGTGTGAGGGAAATGAGTCCCTGTGTAGTGCGAAGGGAATGGGTCCCGGTGCAGTGCGAGGGGAATGGGTCACGGTGCAGTGCGAAGGGAATGGGTCCCAGTGCAGTGTGAGGGGAATGGGTCCCAGTGCAATGCGAGGGAAAGGGTCCTGGTGCAGTGCGAGGGAAATGAGTCCCAGTGCAGTGCAAGGGAAATGAGACCCAGTGCAGCGCGAAGGAAATGAGTCCCGGTGCACTGCAAAGGAAATGAGTCCCAGTGCAGTGCGAGG
This sequence comes from Chiloscyllium plagiosum, assembly GCF_037043375.1. Taxonomy (NCBI): domain Eukaryota; kingdom Metazoa; phylum Chordata; class Chondrichthyes; order Orectolobiformes; family Hemiscylliidae; genus Chiloscyllium; species Chiloscyllium plagiosum. The sequence goes on from NW_028270143.1 coordinate 3,947,463, forward strand.
GAAATGGGTCCCAGTGCAGTGCGAGGGAAATGGGTCCCAGTGCAGTGCGAGGGGAATGGGTCCCAGTGCTGTGCGAGAGACATGAGTCCCAGTGCACTGCGAGGGGAATGGGTCCCAGTGCAGTGCGAGGGAGATGAGTCCCGGTGCAGTGCGAGGGATATGGGTCCCAGTGCAGTGCGAGAGAAATGGGTCCCAGTGCAGTGCGAAGGAAATGGGTCCCTGTGCAGTACGAGGGGAATGGGTCCTGGTGCAGTGCGAAGGAAATGAGTCCCTGTGCAGTACGAGGGGAATGGGTCCTGGTGCTGTGCGAGGGAAATGAGTCCCAGTGCAGTGCGAGGGAAATGAGTCCCAGTGCAGTGCGAGGGAAATGAGACCCAGTGCAGTGCGAAGGAAATGAGTCCCAGTGCAGTACGAGGGAAATGGGTCCCTGTGCAGTGTGAGGGAAATGAGTCCCAGTGCAGTGCGAGAGAAATGGGTTCCAGTGCAGTGCAAAGGAAATGAGTCCCTGTGCAGTACGAGGGGAATGGGTCCTGGTGCACTGCGAGGGAAATGAGTCCCAGTGCAGTGCGAGGGAAATGAGTTTCCAGTGCAGTGCGAGGGAAATGAGACCCAGTGCAGTGCGAAGGAAATGAGTCCCAGTGCAATGCGAGGGAAATGAGTCCCAGTGCAGTGCGAGGGAAATGAGTCCCGGTGAATTGCGAGGGAAATGCCTCCCAGTGCAGTGCGAGGGGAATGGGTTCCGGTGCAGTGCGAGGGGAATGGGTCCCAGTGCTGTGCGAAGGAAATGAGTCCCTGTGCAGTACGAGGGGAATGGGTCCTGGTGCAGTGCGAGGGAAATGAGTCCCAGTGCAGTGCGAGGGGAATTGGTCCCAGTGCAGTGCGAGGGAAATGAGTCCCGGTGCAGTGCGAGGGAAATGGGTCCCAGTGCAGTGCGAGAGAAATGAGTCCCTGTGCAGTGAGAGTGGAATGAGTCCCAGTGCAGTGCGAGGGAAATGAGTCCCTGTGCACTACGAGGGGAATGGGTCCCAGTGCAGTGCGAGGGAAATGAGTCCCAGTGCAGTGCGAGGGGAATGGGTCCCGGTGCAGTGCGAGGGGAATGGGTCCCAGTGCTGTGCGAGAGACATGAGTCCCAGTGCAGTGCGAGGGGAATGGGTCCCAGTGCAGTGCGAGTGAAAGGAGTCCCGGTGCAGTGCGAGGGAAATGGGTCCCAGTGCAGTGCGAGGGAAATGAGTTTCCAGTGCAGTGCAAGGTGAATGGGTCCCTTTGCAGTGTGAGGGAAATGAGTCCCTGTGCTGTGTGAGGGAAATGAGTCCCTGTGCAGTGTGAGGGAAATGAGTCCCGGTGCAGTGCGAGGGGAATGGGTCCCAGTGCAGTGCGAGAGACATGAGTCCCAGTGCAGTGCGAGGGAAATGAGTCCCAGTGCAGTGCGAGGGAAATGAGTCCCGGTGCAGTGCGAGGGAAATGAGTCCCTGTGCAGTGTGAGGGAAATGAGTCCCGGTGCAGTGCGAGGGAAATGAGTCCCGGTGCATTGCGAGGGAAATGCGTCCCAGTGCAGTGCGAGGGGAATGGGTCCCGGTGCAGTGCGAGGGGAATGGGTCCCAGTGCTGTGCGAGAGACATGCGTCCCAGTGCAGTGCGAGGGAAAGGAGTCCCGGTGCAGTGCGAGGGAAATGGGTCCCAGTGCAGTGCGAGAAAAATGAGTCCCGGTGCAGTGAGAAGGGAATGAGTCCCAGTGCAGTGCGAGGGAAATGAGTCCCTGTGCAGTACGAGGGGAATGGGTCCTGGTGCAGTGCGAGGGGAATGGGTCCCAGTGCTGTGCGAGAGACATGAGTCCCAGTGCAGTGAGAGGGGAATGGGTCCCAGTGCAGTGCGAGGGAAAGGAGTCCCGGTGCAGTGCGAGGGAAATGGGTCCCAGTGCAGTGCGAGAAAAATGAGTCCCGGTGCAGTGAGAAGGGAATGAGTCCCAGTGCAGTGCGAGGGAAATGAGTCCCTGTGCAGTACGAGGGGAATGGGTCCTGGTGCAGTGCGAGGGAAATGAGTCCCAGTGCAGTGCGAGGGAAATGAGTCCCAGTGCAGTGCGAGGGAAATGAGACCCAGTGCAGTGCGAAGGAAATGAGTCCCAGTGCAGTGCGAGGGAAATGGGTCCCTGTGCAGTGTGAGGGAAATGAGTCCCGGTGCAGTGCGAGTGGAATGAGTCCCGGTGCAGCGCGAGGGGAATGGGTCCCTGTGCACTGCGAGGGAAATGAGTTCCAGTGCAGTGCAAGGGAAATGATTCCCAGTGCAGTGCGGGGGAAATGATACCCAGTGCAGTGCGAAGGAAATGAGTCCCAGTGCAGTGCGAGGGAAATGGGTCCCTGTGCAGTGTGAGGGAAATGAGTCCCGGTGCAGTGCGAGTGGAATGAGTCCCGGTGCAGTGCGAGGGGAATGGGTCCCAGTGCAGTGCGAGGGAAATGAGTCCCAGTGCAGTGCGAGAGACATGAGTCCCAGTGCAGTGCGAGGGAAATGAGTCCCAGTGCAGTGCGAGGGAAATGAGTCCCTGTGCAGTGTGAGGGAAATGAGTCCCTGTGCAGTGTGAGGGAAATGAGTCCCGGTGCAGTGCGAGGGAAATGAGTCCCGGTGCATTGCGAGGGAAATGCGTCCCAGTGCAGTGCGAGGGGAATGGGTCCCGGTGCAGTGCGAGGGGAATGGGTCCCAGTGCTGTGCGAGAGACATGCGTCCCAGTGCAGTGCGAGGGAAAGGAGTCCCGGTGCAGTGCGAGGGAAATGGGTCCCAGTGCAGTGCGAGAAAAATGAGTCCCGGTGCAGTGAGAAGGGAATGAGTCCCAGTGCAGTGCGAGGGAAATGAGTCCCTGTGCAGTACGAGGGGAATGGGTCCTGGTGCAGTGCGAGGGGAATGGGTCCCAGTGCTGTGCGAGAGACATGAGTCCCAGTGCAGTGAGAGGGGAATGGGTCCCAGTGCAGTGCGAGGGAAAGGAGTCCCGGTGCAGTGCGAGGGAAATGGGTCCCAGTGCAGTGCGAGAAAAATGAGTCCCGGTGCAGTGAGAAGGGAATGAGTCCCAGTGCAGTGCGAGGGAAATGAGTCCCTGTGCAGTACGAGGGGAATGGGTCCTGGTGCAGTGCGAGGGAAATGAGTCCCAGTGCAGTGCGAGAGAAATGGGTCCCAGTGCAGTGCGAAGGAAATGGGTCCCTGTGCAGTACGAGGGGAATGGGTCCTGGTGCAGTGCGAAGGAAATGAGTCCCTGTGCAGTACGAGGGGAATGGGTCCTGGTGCTGTGCGAGGGAAATGAGTCCCAGTGCAGTGCGAGGGAAATGAGTCCCAGTGCAGTGCGAGGGAAATGAGACCCAGTGCAGTGCGAAGGAAATGAGTCCCAGTGCAGTACGAGGGAAATGGGTCCCTGTGCAGTGTGAGGGAAATGAGTCCCAGTGCAGTGCGAGAGAAATGGGTTCCAGTGCAGTGCAAAGGAAATGAGTCCCTGTGCAGTACGAGGGGAATGGGTCCTGGTGCACTGCGAGGGAAATGAGTCCCAGTGCAGTGCGAGGGAAATGAGTTTCCAGTGCAGTGCGAGGGAAATGAGACCCAGTGCAGTGCGAAGGAAATGAGTCCCAGTGCAATGCGAGGGAAATGAGTCCCAGTGCAGTGCGAGGGAAATGAGTCCCGGTGAATTGCGAGGGAAATGCCTCCCAGTGCAGTGCGAGGGGAATGGGTTCCGGTGCAGTGCGAGGGGAATGGGTCCCAGTGCTGTGCGAAGGAAATGAGTCCCTGTGCAGTACGAGGGGAATGGGTCCTGGTGCAGTGCGAGGGAAATGAGTCCCAGTGCAGTGCGAGGGGAATTGGTCCCAGTGCAGTGCGAGGGAAATGAGTCCCGGTGCAGTGCGAGGGAAATGGGTCCCAGTGCAGTGCGAGAGAAATGAGTCCCTGTGCAGTGAGAGTGGAATGAGTCCCAGTGCAGTGCGAGGGAAATGAGTCCCTGTGCACTACGAGGGGAATGGGTCCCAGTGCAGTGCGAGGGAAATGAGTCCCAGTGCAGTGCGAGGGGAATGGGTCCCGGTGCAGTGCGAGGGGAATGGGTCCCAGTGCTGTGCGAGAGACATGAGTCCCAGTGCAGTGCGAGGGGAATGGGTCCCAGTGCAGTGCGAGTGAAAGGAGTCCCGGTGCAGTGCGAGGGAAATGGGTCCCAGTGCAGTGCGAGGGAAATGAGTTTCCAGTGCAGTGCAAGGTGAATGGGTCCCTTTGCAGTGTGAGGGAAATGAGTCCCTGTGCTGTGTGAGGGAAATGAGTCCCTGTGCAGTGTGAGGGAAATGAGTCCCGGTGCAGTGCGAGGGGAATGGGTCCCAGTGCAGTGCGAGAGACATGAGTCCCAGTGCAGTGCGAGGGAAATGAGTCCCAGTGCAGTGCGAGGGAAATGAGTCCCGGTGCAGTGCGAGGGAAATGAGTCCCTGTGCAGTGTGAGGGAAATGAGTCCCGGTGCAGTGCGAGGGAAATGAGTCCCGGTGCATTGCGAGGGAAATGCGTCCCAGTGCAGTGTGAGGGGAATGGGTCCCGGTGCAGTGCGAGGGGAATGGGTCCCAGTGCTGTGCGAGAGACATGCGTCCCAGTGCAGTGCGAGGGAAAGGAGTCCCGGTGCAGTGCGAGGGAAATGGGTCCCAGTGCAGTGCGAGAAAAATGAGTCCCGGTGCAGTGAGAAGGGAATGAGTCCCAGTGTAGTGCGAGGGAAATGAGTCCCTGTGCAGTACGAGGGGAATGGGTCCTGGTGCAGTGCGAGGGGAATGGGTCCCAGTGCTGTGCGAGAGACATGAGTCCCAGTGCAGTGAGAGGGGAATGGGTCCCAGTGCAGTGCGAGGGAAAGGAGTCCCGGTGCAGTGCGAGGGAAATGGGTCCCAGTGCAGTGCGAGAAAAATGAGTCCCGGTGCAGTGAGAAGGGAATGAGTCCCAGTGCAGTGCGAGGGAAATGAGTCCCTGTGCAGTACGAGGGGAATGGGTCCTGGTGCAGTGCGAGGGAAATGAGTCCCAGTGCAGTGCGAGGGAAATGAGTCCCAGTGCAGTGCGAGGGAAATGAGACCCAGTGCAGTGCGAAGGAAATGAGTCCCAGTGCAGTGCGAGGGAAATGGGTCCCTGTGCAGTGTGAGGGAAATGAGTCCCGGTGCAGTGCGAGTGGAATGAGTCCCGGTGCAGCGCGAGGGGAATGGGTCCCTGTGCACTGCGAGGGAAATGAGTTCCAGTGCAGTGCAAGGGAAATGATTCCCAGTGCAGTGCGGGGGAAATGATACCCAGTGCAGTGCGAAGGAAATGAGTCCCAGTGCAGTGCGAGGGAAATGGGTCCCTGTGCAGTGTGAGGGAAATGAGTCCCGGTGCAGTGCGAGTGGAATGAGTCCCGGTGCAGTGCGAGGGGAATGGGTCCCAGTGCAGTGCGAGGGAAATGAGTCCCAGTGCAGTGCGAGAGCCATGAGTCCCAGTGCAGTGCGAGGGAAATGAGTCCCAGTGCAGTGCGAGGGAAATGAGTCCCTGTGCAGTGTGAGGGAAATGAGTCCCTGTGCAGTGTGAGGGAAATGAGTCCCGGTGCAGTGCGAGGGAAATGAGTCCCGGTGCATTGCGAGGGAAATGCGTCCCAGTGCAGTGCGAGGGGAATGGGTCCCGGTGCAGTGCGAGGGGAATGGGTCCCAGTGCTGTGCGAGAGACATGCGTCCCAGTGCAGTGCGAGAAAAATGAGTCCCGGTGCAGTTAGAAGGGAATGAGTCCCAGTGCAGTGCGAGGGAAATGAGTCCCTGTGCAGTACGAGGGGAATGGGTCCTGGTGCAGTGCGAGGGGAATGGGTCCCAGTGCTGTGCGAGAGACATGAGTCCCAGTGCAGTGAGAGGGGAATGGGTCCCAGTGCAGTGCGAGGGAAAGGAGTCCCGGTGCAGTGCGAGGGAAATGGGTCCCAGTGCAGTGCGAGAAAAATGAGTCCCGGTGCAGTGAGAAGGGAATGAGTCCCAGTGCAGTGCGAGGGAAATGAGTCCCTGTGCAGTACGAGGGGAATGGGTCCTGGTGCAGTGCGAGGGAAATGAGTCCCAGTGCAGTGCGAGGGAAATGGGTCCCAGTGCAGTGCGAGGGAAATGAGACCCAGTGCAGTGCGAAGGAAATGAGTCCCAGTGCAGTGCGAGGGAAATGGGTCCCTGTGCAGTGTGAGGGAAATGAGTCCCGGTGCAGTGCGAGTGGAATGAGTCCCGGTGCAGCGCGAGGGGAATGGGTCCCTGTGCGCTGCGAGGGAAATGAGTTCCAGTGCAGTGCGAGGGAAATGATTCCCAGTGCAGTGCGGGGGAAATGATACCCAGTGCAGTGCGAAGGAAATGAATCCCAGTGCAGTGCGAGGGAAATGGGTCCCTGTGCAGTGTGAGGGAAATGAGTCCCGGTGCAGTGCGAGTGGAATGAGTCCCGGTGCAGTGCGAGGGGAATGGGTCCCAGTGCAGTGCGAGGGAAATGAGTCCCAGTGCAGTGCGAGAGACATGAGTCCCAGTGCAGTGCGAGGGAAATGAGTCCCAGTGCAGTGCGAGGGAAATGAGTCCCGGTGCAGTGCGAGGGAAATGGGTCCCTGTGCAGTGCGAGAGAAATGAGTCCCGGTGCAGTGCGAGGGAAATGGGTCCCGGTGCAGTACGAAGGAAATGAGTCCCAGTGCAGTGCGAGAGAAATGGGTCCCAGTGCAGTGCGAAGGAAATGAGTCCCTGTGCAGTACGAGGGGAATGGGTCCTGGTGCAGTGCCACGGAAATGAGTCCAAGTGCAGTGCGAGGGAAATGAGTCCCAGTGCAGTGCGAGGGAAATGAGACCCAGTGCAGTGCGAGGGAAATGGGTCCCTGTGCAGTGGGAGGCAAATGAGTCCCAGTGCAGTGCGAGAGAAATGGGTCCCAGTGCAGTGCGAAGGAAATGAGTTTCCAGTGCAGTGCGAGGGAAATGAGACCCAGTGCAGTGCGAAGGAAATGAGTCCCAGTGCAATGCGAGGGAAATGAGTCCCAGTGCAGTGCGAGGGAAATGAGTCCCGGTGAATTGCGAGGGAAATGCCTCCCAGTGCAGTGCGAGGGGAATGGGTTCCGGTGCAGTGCGAGGGGAATGGGTCCCAGTGCTGTGCGAAGGAAATGAGTCCCTGTGCAGTACGAGGGGAATGGGTCCTGGTGCAGTGCGAGGGAAATGAGTCCCAGTGCAGTGCGAGGGGAATTGGTCCCAGTGCAGTGCGAGGGAAATGAGTCCCGGTGCAGTGCGAGGGAAATGGGTCCCAGTGCAGTGCGAGAGAAATGAGTCCCTGTGCAGTGAGAGTGGAATGAGTCCCAGTGCAGTGCGAGGGAAATGAGTCCCTGTGCACTACGAGGGGAATGGGTCCCAGTGCAGTGCGAGGGAAATGAGTCCCAGTGCAGTGCGAGGGGAATGGGTCCCGGTGCAGTGCGAGGGGAATGGGTCCCAGTGCTGTGCGAGAGACATGAGTCCCAGTGCAGTGCGAGGGGAATGGGTCCCAGTGCAGTGCGAGTGAAAGGAGTCCCGGTGCAGTGCGAGGGAAATGGGTCCCAGTGCAGTGCGAGGGAAATGAGTTTCCAGTGCAGTGCAAGGTGAATGGGTCCCTTTGCAGTGTGAGGGAAATGAGTCCCTGTGCTGTGTGAGGGAAATGAGTCCCTGTGCAGTGTGAGGGAAATGAGTCCCGGTGCAGTGCGAGGGCAATGGGTCCCAGTGCAGTGCGAGAGACATGAGTCCCAGTGCAGTGCGAGGGAAATGATTCCCAGTGCAGTGCGAGGGAAATGAGTCCCAGTGCAGTGCGAGGGAAATGAGTCCCTGTGCAGTGTGAGGGAAATGAGTCCCTGTGCAGTGTGAGGGAAATGAGTCCCGGTGCAGTGCGAGGGAAATGAGTCCCGGTGCATTGCGAGGGAAATGCGTCCCAGTGCAGTGCGAGGGGAATGGGTCCCGGTGCAGTGCGAGGGGAATGGGTCCCAGTGCTGTGCGAGAGACATGCGTCCCAGTGCAGTGCGAGGGAAAGGAGTCCCGGTGCAGTGCGAGGGAAATGGGTCCCAGTGCAGTGCGAGAAAAATGAGTCCCGGTGCAGTGAGAAGGGAATGAGTCCCAGTGCAGTGCGAGGGAAATGAGTCCCTGTGCAGTACGAGGGGAATGGGTCCTGGTGCAGTGCGAGGGGAATGGGTCCCAGTGCTGTGCGAGAGACATGAGTCCCAGTGCAGTGAGAGGGGAATGGGTCCCAGTGCAGTGCGAGGGAAAGGAGTCCCGGTGCAGTGCGAGGGAAATGGGTCCCAGTGCAGTGCGAGAAAAATGAGTCCCGGTGCAGTGAGAAGGGAATGAGTCCCAGTGCAGTGCGAGGGAAATGAGTCCCTGTGCAGTACGAGGGGAATGGGTCCTGGTGCAGTGCGAGGGAAATGAGTCCCAGTGCAGTGCGAGGGAAATGAGTCCCAGTGCAGTGCGAGGGAAATGAGACCCAGTGCAGTGCGAAGGAAATGAGTCCCAGTGCAGTGCGAGGGAAATGGGTCCCTGTGCAGTGTGAGGGAAATGAGTCCCGGTGCAGTGCGAGTGGAATGAGTCCCGGTGCAGCGCGAGGGGAATGGGTCCCTGTGCGCTGCGAGGGAAATGAGTTCCAGTGCAGTGCGAGGGAAATGATTCCCAGTGCAGTGCGGGGGAAATGATACCCAGTGCAGTGCGAAGGAAATGAATCCCAGTGCAGTGCGAGGGAAATGGGTCCCTGTGCAGTGTGAGGGAAATGAGTCCCAGTGCAGTGCGAGTGGAATGAGTCCCGGTGCAGTGCGAGAGACATGAGTCCCAGTGCAGTGCGAGGGAAATGAGTCCCAGTGCAGTGCGAGGGAAATGAGTCCCGGTGCAGTGCGAGGGAAATGGGTCCCTGTGCAGTGCGAGAGAAATGAGTCCCGGTGCAGTGCGAGGGAAATGGGTCCCGGTGCAGTGCGAAGGAAATGAGTCCCAGTGCAGTGCGAGAGAAATGGGTCCCAGTGCAGTGCGAAGGAAATGAGTCCCTGTGCAGTACGAGGGGAATGGGTCCTGGTGCAGTGCCACGGAAATGAGTCCAAGTGCAGTGCGAGGGAAATGAGTCCCAGTGCAGTGCGAGGGAAATGAGACCCAGTGCAGTGCGAGGGAAATGGGTCCCTGTGCAGTGGGAGGCAAATGAGTCCCAGTGCAGTGCGAGAGAAATGGGTCCCAGTGCAGTGCGAAGGAAATGAGTCCCTGTGCAGTACGAGGGGAATGGGTCCTGGTGCAGTGCGAGGGAAATGAGACCCTGTGCAGTGCGATGGAAATGAGTTTCCAGTGCAGTGCGAGGGAAATGAGTTTCCAGTGCAGTGCGAGGGAAATGAGACCCTGTGCAGTGTGAGGGAAATGAGTCCCTGTGCAGTGTGTGGGAAATGAGGCCCGGTGCAGTGCGAAGGAAATGAGTTTCCAGTGCAGTGCGAAGGAAATGAGTCCCAGTGCAGTGCGAGGGAAATGAGTCCCGGTGCATTGCGAGGGAAATGCGTCCCAGTGCAGTGTGAGGGGAATGGGTCGTGGTGCAGTGCGAGGGGAATGGGTCCTGGTGCAGGGCGAGGGGAATGGGTCCCGTGGCAGCACAAGGGGAATGAGTCCCGGTGCAGTGCGAGGGGAATGGGTCCCGGTGCAGTGCGAGGGAAATAATTCCCAGTGAAGTGCGAGGGGAATGGGTCCTGGTGCAGTGCGAGGGGAATGGGTCGCGGTGCAGTGCGAGGGGAATGGGTCGCGGTGCAGTTCGAGGGGAATGGGTCACGGTGCAGTGCGAGGGGAATGGGTCCTGGTGCAGCGCAAGGGGAATGGGTCGCGGTGCAGTGCGAGGGGAATGGGTCGCGGTGCAGTGCGAGGGGAATGGGTCACGGTGCAGTGCGAGGGGATTGGGTCCTGGTGCAGCGCAAGGGGAATGAGTCCTGGTGTAGTGCGAGGGGAATGGGTCCCGGTGCAGCGCGAGGGAAATGAGTCCCAGTGCAGTGCGGGGGGAATGGGTCCCAGAGCAGTGCGAGGGGAATGGGTCCCAGTGCAGTGCAAGGGAAATGAGGCCCAGTGCAGTGCGAGAGAAATGAGTCCCGGTGCAGTGTGAGGGAAATGAGTCCCGGTGCAGTGCGAAGGAAATGAGTCCCTGTGCAGTGCGAGGGAAATGAGTCCCGGTGCATTGCGAGGGAAATGCGTCCCAGTGCAGTGCGAGGGGAATGGGTCCCTGTGCAGTGCGTGGGGAATGGGTCCCAGTGCTATGCGAAGGAAATGAGTCCCTGTGCAGTACGAGGGGAATGGGTCCTGGTGCAGTGCGAGGGAAATGAGTCCCAGTGCAGTGCGAGGGGAATTGGTCCCAGTGCAGTGCGAGGGAAATGAGTCCCGGTGCAGTGCGAGGGAAATGGGTCCCAGTGCAGTGCGAGAGAAATGAGTCCCTGTGCAGTCAGAGTGGAATGAGTCCCAGTGCAGTGCGAGGGAAATGAGTCCCTGTGCAGTACGAGGGGAATGGGTCCTGGTGCAGTGCGAGGGAAATGAGTCCCAGTGCAGTGCGAGGGGAATGGGTCCCGGTGCAGTGCGAGGGAAATGGGTCCCAATGCTGTGCGAGAGACATGAGTCCCAGTGCAGTGCGAGGGGAATGGGTCCCAGTGCCGTGCGAGGGAAAGGAGTCCCGGTGCAGTGCGAGGGAAATGGGTCCCAGTGCAGTGCGAGGGAAATGAGTTTCCAGTGCAGTGCGAGGGAAATGAGACCCAGTGCAGTGCGAAGGAAATGAGTCCCAGTGCAGTGCAAGGTGAATGGGTCCCTGTGCAGTGTGAGGGAAATGAGTCCCTGTGCAGTGTGAGGGAAATGAGTCCCGGTGCAGTGCGAGGGAAATGAGTCCCAGTGCATTGCGAGGGAAATGCGTCCCAGTGCAGTGCGAGGGGAATGGGTCCCGGTGCAGTGCGAGGGGAATGGGTCCCAGTGCTGTGCGAGAGACATGAGTCCCAGTGCAGTGAGAGGGGAATGGGTCCCAGTGCAGTGCGAGGGAAAGGCGTCCCGGTGCAGTGCGAGGGAAATGGGTCCCAGTGCAGTGCGAGAGAAATGAGTCCCGGTGCAGTGAGAAGGGAATGAGTCCCAGTGCAGTGCGAGGGAAATGAGTCCCTGTGCAGTACGAGGGGAATGAGTCCTGGTGCAGTGCGAGGGAAATGAGTCCCAGTGCAGTGCGAGGGAAATGATTCCCAGTGCAGTGCGAGGGAAATGAGACCCAGTGCAGTGCGAAGGAAATGAGTCCCAGTGCAGTGCGAGGGAAATGGGTCCCTGTGCAGTGTGAGGGAAATGAGTCCCGGTGCAGTGCGAGTGGAATGAGTCCCGGTGCAGTGCGAGGGGAATGGGTCCCAGTGCAGCGCGAGGGGAATGAGTCCCAGTGCAGTGCGAGGGAAATGATTCCCAGTGCAGTGCGAGGGAAATGAGACCCAGTGCAGTGCGAAGGAAATGAGTCCCAGTGCAGTGCGAGGGGAATGGGTCCCTGTGCAGTGTGAGGGAAATGAGTCCCGGTGCAGTTCGAGTGGAATGAGTCCCGATGCAGCGCGAGGGGAATGGGTCCTGGTGCAGCGCGAGGGAAATGGGTCCCAGTGCAGTGCGAAGGAAATGAGTCCCTGTGCAGTACGAGGGGAATGGGTCATGGTGCAGTGCCAGGGAAATGAGTCCCAGTGCAGTGCGAGGGGAATGAGTCCCAGTGCAGTGCGAGGGAATGGGTCCCAGTGCTGTGCGAGAGACATGAGTCCCAGTGCAGTGCGAGGGGAATGGGTCCCAGTGCAGTGCGAGGGAAATGAGTCCCGGTGCAGTGCGAAGGAAATGAGTCCCAGTGCAGTGCGAGAGAAATGGGTCCCAGTGCAGTGCGAAGGAAATGAGTCCCTGTGCAGTACGAGGGGAATGGGTCCTGGTGCAGTGCCAGGGAAATGAGTCCCAGTGCAGTGCGAGGGAAATGAGTCCCAGTGCAGTGCGAGGGAAATGAGACCCAGTGCAGTGCGAGGGAAATGGGTCCCTGTGCAGTGTGAGGGAAATGATTCCCAGTGCAGTGCGAGAGAAATGGGTCCCAGTGCAGTGTGAAGGAAATGAGTCCCTGTGCAGTACGAGGGGAATGGGTCCTGGTGCAGTGCGAGGGAAATGAGACCCTTTGCAGTGCGATGGAAATGAGTTTCCAGTGCAGTGTGAGGGAAATGAGTTTCCAGTGCAGTGCGAGGGAAATGAGACCCTGTGCAGTGTGAGGGAAATGAGTCCCTGTGCAGTGTGTGGGAAATGAGTCCCGGTGCAGTGCGAAGGAAATGAGTTTCCAGTGCAGTGCGAAGGAAATGAGTCCCAGTGCAGTGCGAGGGAAATGGGTCCCAGTGCAGTGCGAGGGAAATGAGTTTCCAGTGCAGTGCGAAGGAAATGAGTCCCAGTGCAGTGCGAGGGAAATGGGTCCCTGTACAGTGTGTGGGAAATGAGTCCCAGTGCAGTGCGAGGGAAATGAGTCCCGGTGGATTGCGAGGGAAATGCGTCCTAGTGCAGTGCGAGGGGAATGGGTCGCGGTGCAGTGCGAGGGGAATGGGTCCCGGTGCAGTGCGAGGGGAATGGGTCGCGGTGCAGTGTGAGGGGAATGGGTCGCGGTGCAGTGCGAGGGGAATGGGTCCTGGTGCAGGGCGAGGGGAATGGGTCCCGGAGCAGCACAAGGGGAATGAGTCCCGGTGCAGTGCGAGGGGAATGGGTCCCGGTGCAGCGCGAGGGAAATGTGTCCCAGTGCAGTGCGAGGGGAATGGGTCCTCGTGCAGTGCGAGGGAAATAAGTCCCAGTGAAGTGCGAGGGGAATGGGTCCTGGTACAGTGCGAGGGGAATGGGTCGCGGTGCAGTGCGAGGGGAATGGGTCGCGGTGCAGTGCGAGGGGAATGGGTCACGGTGCAGTGCGAGGGGAATGGGTCCTGGTGCAGCGCAAGGGGAATGAGTCCCGGTGTAGTGCGAGGGGAATGGGTCCCGGTGCAGCGCGAGGGAAATGAGTCCCAGTGCAGTGCGGGGGGAATGGGTCCCAGTGCAGTGCAATGTAAATGAGTCCCGGTGCAGTGCGAAGGAAATGAGTCCCATTGCAGTGCGAGGGGAATGAGTCCCAGTGCAGTGCGTGGGAAATGAGACCCAGTGCAGTGCGAAGGAAATGAGTCCCAGTGCAGTGCGAGGGAAATGGGTCCATGTGCAGTGTGAGGGAAATGAGTGCCAGTGCAGTGCGAAGAAAATGTGACCCAGTGCAGTGCGAGGGAAATGGGTCCCTGTGCAGTGTGAGGGAAATGAGTGCCAGTGCAGTGCGAAGGAAATGTGACCCAGTGCAGTGCGAGGGAAATGGGTCCATGTGCAGTGTGAGGGAAATGAGTCCCGGTGCAGTGCGAAGGAAATGAGTCCCGGTGCAGTGCGAAGGAAATGAGTCCCAGTGCAGTGCGAGATAAATGGGTCCCAGTGCAGTGCGAAGGAAATGAGTCCCGGTGCAGTACGAGGGGAATGGGTCCTGGTGCAGTGCGAAGGAAATGAGTCCCTGTGCAGTACGAGGGGAATGGGTCCCAGTGCAGTGCGAGGGAAATGGGTCCCAGTGCAGTGCGAGGGAAATGAGACCCAGTGCAGTGCGAAGGAAATGAGTCCCAGTGCAGTGCGAGAGAAATGGGTCCCAGTGCAGTGCGAAGGAAATGAGTCCCTGTGCAGTACGAGGGGAATGAGTCCCAGTGCAGTGCGAGGGAAATGAGTTTCCAGTGCTGTGCGAGGGAAATGAGACCCAGTGCAGTGCGAGGGAAATGGGTCCCTGTGCAGTGTGAGCGAAATGAGTCCCGGTGCAGTGCGAAGGAAATGAGTCCCAGTTCAGTGCGAGGGAAATGGGTCCCTGTGCAGTGTGTGGGAAATGAGTCCCGGTGCAGTGCGAAGGAAATGAGTCCCAGTGTGGTGCGAGGGAAATGAGTCCCGGTGCATTGCGAGGGAAATGCGTCCCAGTGCAGTGCGAGGGAAATGGGTCCCGGTGCGGTGCGAGGGGAATGGGTCCTGGTGCAGTGCGAGGGAAATGAGTCCCAGTGCAGTGCGAGGGAAATGAGTCCCAGTGCAGTGCGAGGGAAATGGGTCCCAGTGCAGTGCGAGGGAAATGAGACCCAGTGCAGTGCGAAGGAAATGAGTCCCAGTGCAGTGCGAGAGAAATGGGTCCCAGTGCAGTGCGAAGGAAATGAGTCCCTGTGCAGTACGAGGGGAATGAGTCCCAGTGCAGTGCGAGGGAAATGAGTTTCCAGTGCTGTGCGAGGGAAATGAGACCCAGTGCAGTGCGAGGGAAATGGGTCCCTGTGCAGTGTGAGCGAAATGAGTCCCGGTGCAGTGCGAAGGAAATGAGTCCCAGTTCAGTGCGAGGGAAATGGGTCCCTGTGCAGTGTGTGGGAAATGAGTCCCGGTGCAGTGCGAAGGAAATGAGTCCCAGTGCGGTGCGAGGGAAATGAGTCCCGGTGCATTGCGAGGGAAATGCGTCCCAGTGCAGTGCGAGGGAAATGGGTCCCGGTGCAGTGCGAGGGGAATGGGTCACGGTGCAGTGCGAGGGGAATGGGTCCCGATGCAGTGCGAGGGGAATGGGTCGCGGTGCAGTGTGAGGGGAATGGGTCGCGGTGCAGTGCGAGGGGAATGGGTCGCGGTGCAGTGCGAGGGGAATGGGTCCTGGTGCAGGGCGAGGGGAATGGGTCCCGGTGCAGCGCAAGGGGAATGAGTCCCGGTGCAGTGCGAGGGGAATGGGTCCCGGTGCAGCGCGAGGGAAATGAGTCCAAGTGCAGTGCGAGGGGAATGGGTCCTGGTGCAGTGCGAGGGAAATACGTCCCAGTGAAGTGCGAGGGGAATGGGTCCTGGTGCAGTGTGAGGGAAATGAGTTTCAGTGCAGTGCGAGGGAAATGAGTCCCGGTGCATTGCGAGGGAAATGCGTCCCAGTGCAGTGCGAGGGGAATGGGTCCCGGTGCAGTGCGAGGGAAATGGGTCCCGGTGCAGTGCGAGGGGAATGGGTCTCGGTGCAGTGTGAGGGAAATGGGTCCCAATGCTGTGCGAGAGACATGAGTCCCAGTGCAGTGCGAGGGGAATGGGTCCCAGTGCCGTGCGAGGGAAATACGTCCCAGTGAAGTGCGAGGGGAATGGGTCCTGGTGCAGTGTGAGGGAAATGAGTTTCAGTGCAGTGCGAGGGAAATGAGTCCCGGTGCATTGCGAGGGAAATGCGTCCCAGTGCAGTACGAGGGGAATGGGTCCTGGTGCAGTGCGAGGGAAATGAGTCCCAGTGCAGTGCGAGGGGAATGGGTCCCGGTGCAGTGCGAGGGAAATGGGTCCCAATGCTGTGCGAGAGACATGAGTCCCAGTGCAGTGCGAGGGGAATGGGTCCCAGTGCCGTGCGAGGGAAAGGAGTCCCGGTGCAGTGCGAGGGAAATGGGTCCCAGTGCAGTGCGAGGGAAATGAGTTTCCAGTGCAGTGCGAGGGAAATGAGACCCAGTGCAGTGCGAAGGAAATGAGTCCCAGTGCAGTGCAAGGTGAATGGGTCCCTGTGCAGTGTGAGGGAAATGAGTCCCTGTGCAGTGTGAGGGAAATGAGTCCCGGTGCAGTGCGAGGGAAATGAGTCCCAGTGCATTGCGAGGGAAATGCGTCCCAGTGCAGTGCGAGGGGAATGGGTCCCGGTGCAGTGCGAGGGGAATGGGTCCCAGTGCTGTGCGAGAGACATGAGTCCCAGTGCAGTGAGAGGGGAATGGGTCCCAGTGCAGTGCGAGGGAAAGGAGTCCCGGTGCAGTGCGAGGGAAATGGGTCCCAGTGCAGTGCGAGAGAAATGAGTCCCGGTGCAGTGAGAAGGGAATGAGTCCCAGTGCAGTGCGAGGGAAATGAGTCCCTGTGCAGTACGAGGGGAATGAGTCCTGGTGCAGTGCGAGGGAAATGAGTCCCAGTGCAGTGCGAGGGAAATGATTCCCAGTGCAGTGCGAGGGAAATGAGACCCAGTGCAGTGCGAAGGAAATGAGTCCCAGTGCAGTGCGAGGGAAATGGGTCCCTGTGCAGTGTGAGGGAAATGAGTCCCGGTGCAGTGCGAGTGGAATGAGTCCCGGTGCAGTGCGAGGGGAATGGGTCCCAGTGCAGCGCGAGGGGAATGAGTCCCAGTGCAGTGCGAGGGAAATGATTCCCAGTGCAGTGCGAAGGAAATGAGTCCCAGTGCAGTGCGAGGGGAATGGGTCCCTGTGCAGTGTGAGGGAAATGAGTCCCGGTGCAGTTCGAGTGGAATGAGTCCCGATGCAGCGCGAGGGGAATGGGTCCTGGTGCAGCGCGAGGGAAATGGGTCCCAGTGCAGTGCGAAGGAAATGAGTCCCTGTGCAGTACGAGGGGAATGGGTCATGGTGCAGTGCCAGGGAAATGAGTCCCAGTGCAGTGCGAGGGGAATGAGTCCCAGTGCAGTGCGAGGGAATGGGTCCCAGTGCTGTGCGAGAGACATGAGTCCCAGTGCAGTGCGAGGGGAATGGGTCCCAGTGCAGTGCGAGGGAAATGAGTCCCGGTGCAGTGCGAAGGAAATGAGTCCCAGTGCAGTGCGAGAGAAATGGGTCCCAGTGCAGTGCGAAGGAAATGAGTCCCTGTGCAGTACGAGGGGAATGGGTCCTGGTGCAGTGCCAGGGAAATGAGTCCCAGTGCAGTGCGAGGGAAATGAGTCCCAGTGCAGTGCGAGGGAAATGAGACCCAGTGCAGTGCGAGGGAAATGGGTCCCTGTGCAGTGTGAGGGAAATGATTCCCAGTGCAGTGCGAGAGAAATGGGTCCCAGTGCAGTGCGAAGGAAATGAGTCCCTGTGCAGTACGAGGGGAATGGGTCCTGGTGCAGTGCGAGGGAAATGAGACCCTTTGCAGTGCGATGGAAATGAGTTTCCAGTGCAGTGTGAGGGAAATGAGTTTCCAGTGCAGTGCGAGGGAAATGAGACCCTGTGCAGTGTGAGGGAAATGAGTCCCTGTGCAGTGTGTGGGAAATGAGTCCCGGTGCAGTGCGAAGGAAATGAGTTTCCAGTGCAGTGCGAAGGAAATGAGTCCCAGTGCAGTGCGAGGGAAATGGGTCCCAGTGCAGTGCGAGGGAAATGAGTTTCCAGTGCAGTGCGAAGGAAATGAGTCCCAGTGCAGTGCGAGGGAAATGGGTCCCTGTACAGTGTGTGGGAAATGAGTCCCAGTGCAGTGCGAGGGAAATGAGTCCCGGTGGATTGCGAGGGAAATGCGTCCTAGTGCAGTGCGAGGGGAATGGGTCGCGGTGCAGTGCGAGGGGAATGGGTCCCGGTGCAGTGCGAGGGGAATGGGTCGCGGTGCAGTGTGAGGGGAATGGGTCGCGGTGCAGTGCGAGGGGAATGGGTCCTGGTGCAGGGCGAGGGGAATGGGTCCCGGAGCAGCACAAGGGGAATGAGTCCCGGTGCAGTGCGAGGGGAATGGGTCCCGGTGCAGCGCGAGGGAAATGTGTCCCAGTGCAGTGCGAGGGGAATGGGTCCTCGTGCAGTGCGAGGGAAATAAGTCCCAGTGAAGTGCGAGGGGAATGGGTCCTGGTACAGTGCGAGGGGAATGGGTCGCGGTGCAGTGCGAGGGGAATGGGTCGCGGTGCAGTGCGAGGGGAATGGGTCACGGTGCAGTGCGAGGGGAATGGGTCCTGGTGCAGCGCAAGGGGAATGAGTCCCGGTGTAGTGCGAGGGGAATGGGTCCCGGTGCAGCGCGAGGGAAATGAGTCCCAGTGCAGTGCGGGGGGAATGGGTCCCAGTGCAGTGCGAGGGGAATGGGTCCCAGTGCAGTGCAAGGGAAATGAGTCCCAGTGCAGTGCGAGAGAAATGAGTCCCGGTGCAGTGCGAGGGAAATGAGTCCCAGTGCAGTGCAATGTAAATGAGTCCCGGTGCAGTGCGAAGGAAATGAGTCCCATTGCAGTGCGAGGGGAATGAGTCCCAGTGCAGTGCGTGGGAAATGAGACCCAGTGCAGTGCGAAGGAAATGAGTCCCAGTGCAGTGCGAGGGAAATGGGTCCATGTGCAGTGTGAGGGAAATGAGTGCCAGTGCAGTGCGAAGGAAATGTGACCCAGTGCAGTGCGAGGGAAATGGGTCCCTGTGCAGTGTGAGGGAAATGAGTGCCAGTGCAGTGCGAAGGAAATGTGACCCAGTGCAGTGCGAGGGAAATGGGTCCATGTGCAGTGTGAGGGAAATGAGTCCCGGTGCAGTGCGAAGGAAATGAGTCCCGGTGCAGTGCGAAGGAAATGAGTCCCAGTGCAGTGCGAGATAAATGGGTCCCAGTGCAGTGCGAAGGAAATGAGTCCCGGTGCAGTACGAGGGGAATGGGTCCTGGTGCAGTGCGAAGGAAATGAGTCCCTGTGCAGTACGAGGGGAATGGGTCCCAGTGCAGTGCGAGGGAAATGGGTCCCAGTGCAGTGCGAGGGAAATGAGACCCAGTGCAGTGCGAAGGAAATGAGTCCCAGTGCAGTGCGAGAGAAATGGGTCCCAGTGCAGTGCGAAGGAAATGAGTCCCTGTGCAGTACGAGGGGAATGAGTCCCAGTGCAGTGCGAGGGAAATGAGTTTCCAGTGCTGTGCGAGGGAAATGAGACCCAGTGCAGTGCGAGGGAAATGGGTCCCTGTGCAGTGTGAGCGAAATGAGTCCCGGTGCAGTGCGAAGGAAATGAGTCCCAGTTCAGTGCGAGGGAAATGGGTCCCTGTGCAGTGTGTGGGAAATGAGTCCCGGTGCAGTGCGAAGGAAATGAGTCCCAGTGTGGTGCGAGGGAAATGAGTCCCGGTGCATTGCGAGGGAAATGCGTCCCAGTGCAGTGCGAGGGAAATGGGTCCCGGTGCGGTGCGAGGGGAATGGGTCCTGGTGCAGTGCGAGGGAAATGAGTCCCTGTGCAGTGCGAGGGAAATGAGTCCCAGTGCAGTGCGAGGGAAATGGGTCCCAGTGCAGTGCGAGGGAAATGAGACCCAGTGCAGTGCGAAGGAAATGAGTCCCAGTGCAGTGCGAGAGAAATGGGTCCCAGTGCAGTGCGAAGGAAATGAGTCCCTGTGCAGTACGAGGGGAATGAGTCCCAGTGCAGTGCGAGGGAAATGAGTTTCCAGTGCTGTGCGAGGGAAATGAGACCCAGTGCAGTGCGAGGGAAATGGGTCCCTGTGCAGTGTGAGCGAAATGAGTCCCGGTGCAGTGCGAAGGAAATGAGTCCCAGTTCAGTGCGAGGGAAATGGGTCCCTGTGCAGTGTGTGGGAAATGAGTCCCGGTGCAGTGCGAAGGAAATGAGTCCCAGTGCGGTGCGAGGGAAATGAGTCCCGGTGCATTGCGAGGGAAATGCGTCCCAGTGCAGTGCGAGGGAAATGGGTCCCGGTGCAGTGTGAGGGGAATGGGTCACGGTGCAGTGCGAGGGGAATGGGTCCCGATGCAGTGCGAGGGGAATGGGTCGCGGTGCAGTGTGAGGGGAATGGGTCGCGGTGCAGTGCGAGGGGAATGGGTCGCGGTGCAGTGCGAGGGGAATGGGTCCTGGTGCAGGGCGAGGGGAATGGGTCCCGGTGCAGCGCAAGGGGAATGAGTCCCGGTGCAGTGCGAGGGGAATGGGTCCCGGTGCAGCGCGAGGGAAATGAGTCCAAGTGCAGTGCGAGGGGAATGGGTCCTGGTGCAGTGCGAGGGAAATACGTCCCAGTGAAGTGCAAGGGGAATGGGTCCTGGTGCAGTGTGAGGGGAATGAATTTCAGTGCAGTGCGAGGGAAATGAGACCCAGTGCAGTGCGAAGGAAATGAGTCCCAGTGCAGTGCGAGGAAAATGGGTCCCTGTGCAGTGTGAGGGAAATGAGTCCCGGTGCAGTGCGAAGGAAATGAGTCCTGGTGTAGTGCGAGGGAAATGAGTCCCAGTGCAGTGCGAGGAAAATGAGACCCAGTGCAGTGCGAAGGAAATGAGTCCCGGTGCAGTGCGAGGGAAATGGGTCCTGGTGCAGTGCGAGGGGAATGGGTCGCGGTGCAGTGCGAGGGGAATGGGTCGCGGTGCAGTGCGAGGGGAATGGGTCACGGTGCAGTGCGAGGGGAATGGGTCCTGGTGCAGCGCAAGGGGAATGAGTCCCGGTGTAGTGCGAGGGGAATGGGTCCCGTTGCAGCACGAGGGAAATGAGTCCCAGTGCAGTGCGGGGGGAATGGGTCCCAGTGCAGTGCGAGGGGAATGGGTCCCAGTGCAGTGCAAGGGAAATGAGTCCCAGTGCAGTGCGAGAGAAATGAGTCCCGGTGCAGTGCGAGGGAAATGAGTCCCAGTGCAGTGCAATGTAAATGAGTCCCGGTGCAGTGCGAAGGAAATGAGTCCCATTGCAGTGCGAGGGGAATGAGTCCCAGTGCAGTGTGTGGGAAATGAGTCCCGGTGCAGTGCGAAGGAAATGAATCCCAGTGCGGTGCGAGGGAAATGAGTCCCGGTGCATTGCGAGGGAAATGCGTCCCAGTGCAGTGCGAGGGAAATGGGTCCCGGTGCAGTGCGAGGGGAATGGGTCACGGTGCAGTGCGAGGGGAATGGGTCCCGATGCAGTGCGAGGGGAATGGGTCGCGGTGCAGTGTGAGGGGAATGGGTCGCGGTGCAGTGCGAGGGGAATGGGTCGCGGTGCAGTGCGAGGGGAATGGGTCCTGGTGCAGGGCGAGGGGAATGGGTCCCGGTGCAGCTCAAGGGGAATGAGTCCCGGTGCAGTGCGAGGGGAATGGGTCCCGGTGCAGCGCGAGGGAAATGAGTCCAAGTGCAGTGCGAGGGGAATGGGTCCTGGTGCAGTGCGAGGGAAATACGTCCCAGTGAAGTGCGAGGGGAATGGGTCCTGGTGCAGCGCAAGGGGAATGAGTCCCGGTGTAGTGCGAGGGGAATGGGTCCCGGTGCAGCGCGAGGGAAATGAGTCCCAGTGCAGTGCGGGGGGAATGGGTCCCAATGCAGTGCGAGGGGAATGGGTCCCAGTGCAGTGCAAGGGAAATGAGTCCCAGTGCAGTGCGAGGGAAATGAGTCCCAGTGCAGTGCAATGTAAATGAGTCCCGGTGCAGTGCGAAGGAAATGAGTCCCATTGCAGTGCGAGGGGAATGAGTCCCAGTGCAGTGCGTGGGAAATGAGACCCAGTGCAGTGCGAAGGAAATGAGTCCCAGTGCAGTGCGAGGGAAATGGGTCCATGTGCAGTGTGAGGGAAATGAGTGCCAGTGCAGTGCGAAGGAAATGTGACCCAGTGCAGTGCGAGGGAAATGGGTCCCTGTGCAGTGTGAGGGAAATGAGTGCCAGTGCAGTGCGAAGGAAATGTGACCCAGTGCAGTGCGAGGGAAATGGGTCCATGTGCAGTGTGAGGTAAATGAGTCCCGGTGCAGTGCGAAGGAAATGAGTCCCGGTGCAGTGCGAAGGAAATGAGTCCCAGTGCAGTGCGAGATAAATGGGTCCCAGTGCAGTGCGAAGGAAATGAGTCCCGGTGCAGTACGAGGGGAATGGGTCCTGGTGCAGTGCGAAGGAAATGAGTCCCTGTGCAGTACGAGGGGAATGGGTCCCAGTGCAGTGCGAGGGAAATGGGTCCCAGTGCAGTGCGAGGGAAATGAGACCCAGTGCAGTGCGAAGGAAATGAGTCCCAGTGCAGTGCGAGAGAAATGGGTCCCAGTGCAGTGCGAAGGAAATGAGTCCCTGTGCAGTACGAGGGGAATGAGTCCCAGTGCAGTGCGAGGGAAATGAGTTTCCAGTGCTGTGCGAGGGAAATGAGACCCAGTGCAGTGCGAGGGAAATGGGTCCCTGTGCAGTGTGAGCGAAATGAGTCCCGGTGCAGTGCGAAGGAAATGAGTCCCAGTTCAGTGCGAGGGAAATGGGTCCCTGTGCAGTGTGTGGGAAATGAGTCCCGGTGCAGTGCGAAGGAAATGAGTCCCAGTGTGGTGCGAGGGAAATGAGTCCCGGTGCATTGCGAGGGAAATGCGTCCCAGTGCAGTGCGAGGGAAATGGGTCCCGGTGCGGTGCGAGGGGAATGGGTCCTGGTGCAGTGCGAGGGAAATGAGTCCCAGTGCAGTGCGAGGGAAATGAGTCCCAGTGCAGTGCGAGGGAAATGGGTCCCAGTGCAGTGCGAGGGAAATGAGACCCAGTGCAGTGCGAAGGAAATGAGTCCCAGTGCAGTGCGAGAGAAATGGGTCCCAGTGCAGTGCGAAGGAAATGAGTCCCTGTGCAGTACGAGGGGAATGAGTCCCAGTGCAGTGCGAGGGAAATGAGTTTCCAGTGCTGTGCGAGGGAAATGAGACCCAGTGCAGTGCGAGGGAAATGGGTCCCTGTGCAGTGTGAGCGAAATGAGTCCCGGTGCAGTGCGAAGGAAATGAGTCCCAGTTCAGTGCGAGGGAAATGGGTCCCTGTGCAGTGTGTGGGAAATGAGTCCCGGTGCAGTGCGAAGGAAATGAGTCCCAGTGCGGTGCGAGGGAAATGAGTCCCGGTGCATTGCGAGGGAAATGCGTCCCAGTGCAGTGCGAGGGAAATGGGTCCCGGTGCAGTGCGAGGGGAATGGGTCACGGTGCAGTGCGAGGGGAATGGGTCCCGATGCAGTGCGAGGGGAATGGGTCGCGGTGCAGTGTGAGGGGAATGGGTCGCGGTGCAGTGCGAGGGGAATGGGTCGCGGTGCAGTGCGAGGGGAATGGGTCCTGGTGCAGGGCGAGGGGAATGGGTCCCGGTGCAGCGCAAGGGGAATGAGTCCCGGTGCAGTGCGAGGGGAATGGGTCCCGGTGCAGCGCGAGGGAAATGAGTCCAAGTGCAGTGCGAGGGGAATGGGTCCTGGTGCAGTGCGAGGGAAATACGTCCCAGTGAAGTGCGAGGGGAATGGGTCCTGGTGCAGTGTGAGGGGAATGAATTTCAGTGCAGTGCGAGGGAAATGAGACCCAGTGCAGTGCGAAGGAAATGAGTCCCAGTGCAGTGCGAGGAAAATGGGTCCCTGTGCAGTGTGAGGGAAATGAGTCCCGGTGCAGTGCGAAGGAAATGAGTCCTGGTGTAGTGCGAGGGAAATGAGTCCCAGTGCAGTGCAAGGAAAATGAGACCCAGTGCAGTGCGAAGGAAATGAGTCCCGGTGCAGTGCGAGGGAAATGGGTCCTGGTGCAGTGCGAGGGGAATGGGTCGCGGTGCAGTGCGAGGGGAATGGGTCGCGGTGCAGTGCGAGGGGAATGGGTCACGGTGCAGTGCGAGGGGAATGGGTCCTGGTGCAGCGCAAGGGGAATGAGTCCCGGTGTAGTGCGAGGGGAATGGGTCCCGGTGCAGCACGAGGGAAATGAGTCCCAGTGCAGTGCGGGGGGAATGGGTCCCAGTGCAGTGCGAGGGGAATGGGTCCCAGTGCAGTGCAAGGGAAATGAGTCCCAGTGCAGTGCGAGAGAAATGAGTCCCGGTGCAGTGCGAGGGAAATGAGTCCCAGTGCAGTGCGAGGGAAATGAGACCCAGTGCAGTGCGAAGGAAATGAGTCCCAGTGCAGTGCGAGGGAAATGGGTCCCTGTGCAGTGTGAGGGAAATGAGTGCCAGTGCAGTGCGAAGGAAATGTGACCCAGTGCAGTGCGAGGGAAATGGGTCCATGTGCAGTGTGAGGGAAATGAGTCCCGGTGCAGTGCGAAGGAAATGAGTCCCGGTGCAGTGCGAGGGAAATGGGTCCCTGTGCAGTGTGTGGGAAATTGGGTCCCAGTGCAGTGCGAAGGAAATGTGACCCAGTGCAGTGCGAGGGAAATGAGTCCCGGTGCAGTGCGAGGGAAATGAGTCCCGGTGCAGTGCGAAGGAAATGAGTCCCAGTGCAGTGCGAGATAAATGGGTCCCAGTGCAGTGCGAAGGAAATGAGTCCCTGTGCAGTACGAGGGGAATGGGTCCTGGTGCAGTGCGAAGGAAATGAGTCCCTGTGCAGTACGAGGGGAATGGGTCCCAGTGCAGCGCGAGGGAAATGGGTCCCAGTGCAGTGCGAGGGAAATGAGACCCAGTGCAGTGCGAAGGAAATGAGTCCCAGTGCAGTGCGAGAGAAATGGGTCCCAGTGCAGTGCGAAGGAAATGAGTCCCTGTGCAGTACGAGGGGAATGAGTCCCAGTGCAGTGCGAGGGAAATGAGTTTCCAGTGCTGTGCGAGGGAAATGAGACCCAGTGCAGTGCGTGGGAAATGAGACCCAGTGCAGTGCGAAGGAAATGAGTCCCAGTGCAGTGCGAGGGAAATGGGTCCCTGTGCAGTGTGAGGGAAATGAGTGCCAGTGCAGTGCGAAGGAAATGAGTCCCAGTGCAGTGCGAGGTAAATGGGTCCATGTGCAGTGTGAGGGAAATGAGTCCCGGTGCAGTGCGAAGGAAATGAGTCCCAGTGCAGTGCGAGGGAAATGGGTCCCTGTGCAGTGTGTGGGAAATGAGTCCCAGTGCAGTGCAAAGGAAATGTGACCCAGTGCAGTGCGAGGGAAATGAGTCCCGGTGCAGTGCGAGGGAAATGGGTCCCTGTGCAGTGTGTGGGAAATGAGTCCCAGTGCAGTGCAAAGGAAATGTGACCCAGTGCAGTGCGAGGGAAATGAGTCCCGGTGCAGTGCGAGGGAAATGCGTCCCAGTGCAGTGCGAGGGGAATGGGTCCCGGTGCAGTGCGTGGGGAATGGGTCCCAGTGCTGTGCGAGAGACATGAGTCCCAGTGCAGTGAGAGGGGAATGGGTCCCAGTGCAGTGCGAGGGAAAGGAGTCCCGGTGCAGTGCGAGGGAAATGGGTCCCAGTGCAGTGCGAGAGAAATGAGTCCCGGTGCAGTGAGAAGGGAATGAGTCCCAGTGCAGTGCGAGGGAAATGGGTCCTGGTGCAGTGCG
This sequence comes from Chiloscyllium plagiosum, assembly GCF_037043375.1. Taxonomy (NCBI): domain Eukaryota; kingdom Metazoa; phylum Chordata; class Chondrichthyes; order Orectolobiformes; family Hemiscylliidae; genus Chiloscyllium; species Chiloscyllium plagiosum. Next base: position 3,972,185 of record NW_028270143.1, read on the forward strand.
AGGGAAATGAGTCCCGGTGCAGTGCGAGGGAAATGATTCCCAGTGCAGTGCGAGGGAAATGAGACCCAGTGCAGTGCGAAGGAAATGAGTCCCAGTGCAGTGCGAGGGAAATGGGTCCCTGTGCAGTGTGAGGGAAATGAGTCCCGGTGCAGTGCGAGTGGAATGAGTCCCGGTGCAGTGCGAGGGGAATGGGTCCCAGTGCAGCGCGAGGAAAATGAGTCCCAGTGCAGTGCGAGGGAAATGATTCCCAGTGCAGTGCGAGGGAAATGAGACCCAGTGCAGTGCGAAGGAAATGAGTCCCAGTGCAGTGCGAGGGGAATGGGTCCCTGTGCAGTGTGAGGGAAATGAGTCCCGGTGCAGTTCGAGTGGAATGAGTCCCGATGCAGCGCGAGGGGAATGGGTCCTGGTGCAGCGCGAGGGAAATGGGTCCCAGTGCAGTGCGAAGGAAATGTGTCCCTGTGCAGTACGAGGGGAATGGGTCATGGTGCAGTGCCAGGGAAATGAGTCCCAGTGCAGTGCGAGGGGAATGAGTCCCAGTGCAGTGCGAGGGAATGGGTCCCAGTGCAGTGCGAGAGACATGAGTCCCAGTGCAGTACGAGGGGAATGGGTCCCAGTGCAGTGCGAGGGAAATGAGTCCCGGTGCAGTGCGAAGGAAATGAGTCCCAGTGCAGTGCGAGAGAAATGGGTCCCAGTGCAGTGCGAAGGAAATGAGTCCCTGTGCAGTACGAGGGGAATGGGTCCTGGTGCAGTGCCAGGGAAATGAGTCCCAGTGCAGTGCGAGGGAAATGAGTCCCAGTGCAGTGCGAGGGAAATGAGACCCAGTGCAGTGCGAGGGAAATGGGTCCCTGTGCAGTGTGAGGGAAATGATTCCCAGTGCAGTGCGAGAGAAATGGGTCCCAGTGCAGTGCGAAGGAAATGAGTCCCTGTGCAGTACGAGGGGAATGGGTCCTGGTGCAGTGCGAGGGAAATGAGACCCTTTGCAGTGCGATGGAAATGAGTTTCCAGTGCAGTGTGAGGGAAATGAGTTTCCAGTGCAGTGCGAGGGAAATGAGACCCTGTGCAGTGTGAGGGAAATGAGTCCCTGTGCAGTGTGTGGGAAATGAGTCCCGATGCAGTGCGAAGGAAATGAGTTTCCAGTGCAGTGCGAAGGAAATGAGTCCCAGTGCAGTGCGAGGGAAATGGGTCCCAGTGCAGTGCGAGGTAAATGAGCTTCCAGTGCAGTGCGAAGGAAATGAGTCCCAGTGCAGTGCGAGGGAAATGGGTCCCTGTACAGTGTGTGGGAAATGAGTCCCAGTGCAGTGCGAGGGAAATGAGTCCCGGTGGATTGCGAGGGAAATGCGTCCCAGTGCAGTGCGAGGGGAATGGGTCGCGGTGCAGTGCGAGGGGAATGGGTCCCGGTGCAGTGCGAGGGAAATGTGTCCCAGTGCAGTGCGAGGGGAATGGGTCCTGGTGCAGTGCGAGGGAAATAAGTCCCAGTGAAGTGCGAGGGGAATGGGTCCTGGTACAGTGCGAGGGGAATGGGTCACGGTGCAGTGCGAGGGGAATGGGTCGCGGTGCAGTGCGAGGGGAATGGGTCACGGTGCAGTGCGAGGGGAATGGGTCCTGGTGCAGCGCAAGGGGAATGAGTCCCGGTGTAGTGCGAGGGGAATGGGTCCCGGTGCAGCGCGAGGGAAATGAGTCCCAGTGCAGTGCGGGGGGAATGGGTCCCAGTGCAGTGCGAGGGGAATGGGTCCCAGTGCAGTGCAAGGGAAATGAGTCCCAGTGCAGTGCGAGAGAAATGAGTCCCGGTGCAGTGCGAGGGAAATGAGTCCCAGTGCAGTGCAATGTAAATGAGTCCCGGTGCAGTGCGAAGGAAATGAGTCCCATTGCAGTGCGAGGGGAATGAGTCCCAGTGCAGTGCGTGGGAAATGAGACCCAGTGCAGTGCGAAGGAAATGAGTCCCAGTGCAGTGCGAGGGAAATGGGTCCATGTGCAGTGTGAGGTAAATGAGTGCCAGTGCAGTGCGAAGGAAATGTGACCCAGTGCAGTGCGAGGGAAATGGGTCCCTGTGCAGTGTGAGGGAAATGAGTGCCAGTGCAGTGCGAAGGAAATGTGACCCAGTGCAGTGCGAGGGAAATGGGTCCATGTGCAGTGTGAGGGAAATGAGTCCCGGTGCAGTGCGAAGGAAATGAGTCCCGGTGCAGTGCGAAGGAAATGAGTCCCAGTGCAGTGCGAGATAAATGGGTCCCAGTGCAGTGCGAAGGAAATGAGTCCCGGTGCAGTACGAGGGGAATGGGTCCTGGTGCAGTGCGAAGGAAATGAGTCCCTGTGCAGTACGAGGGGAATGGGTCCCAGTGCAGTGCGAGGGAAATGGGTCCCAGTGCAGTGCGAGGGAAATGAGACCCAGTGCAGTGCGAAGGAAATGAGTCCCAGTGCAGTGCGAGAGAAATGGGTCCCAGTGCAGTGCGAAGGAAATGAGTCCCTGTGCAGTACGAGGGGAATGAGTCCCAGTGCAGTGCGAGGGAAATGAGTTTCCAGTGCTGTGCGAGGGAAATGAGACCCAGTGCAGTGCGAGGGAAATGGGTCCCTGTGCAGTGTGAGCGAAATGAGTCCCGGTGCAGTGCGAAGGAAATGAGTCCCAGTTCAGTGCGAGGGAAATGGGTCCCTGTGCAGTGTGTGGGAAATGAGTCCCGGTGCAGTGCGAAGGAAATGAGTCCCAGTGCGGTGCGAGGGAAATGAGTCCCGGTGCATTGCGAGGGAAATGCGTCCCAGTGCAGTGCGAGGGAAATGGGTCCCGGTGCAGTGCGAGGGGAATGGGTCCTGGTGCAGTGCGAGGGAAATGAGTCCCAGTGCAGTGCGAGGGAAATGAGTCCCAGTGCATGGCGAGGGAAATGGGTCCCAGTGCAGTGCGAGGGAAATGAGACCCAGTGCAGTGCGAAGGAAATGAGTCCCAGTGCAGTGCGAGAGAAATGGGTCCCAGTGCAGTGCGAAGGAAATGAGTCCCTGTGCAGTACGAGGGGAATGAGTCCCAGTGCAGTGCGAGGGAAATGAGTTTCCAGTGCTGTGCGAGGGAAATGAGACCCAGTGCAGTGCGAGGGAAATGGGTCCCTGTGCAGTGTGAGCGAAATGAGTCCCGGTGCAGTGCGAAGGAAATGAGTCCCAGTTCAGTGCGAGGGAAATGGGTCCCTGTGCAGTGTGTGGGAAATGAGTCCCGGTGCAGTGCGAAGGAAATGAGTCCCAGTGCGGTGCGAGGGAAATGAGTCCCGGTGCATTGCGAGGGAAATGCGTCCCAGTGCAGTGCGAGGGAAATGGGTCCCGGTGCAGTGCGAGGGGAATGGGTCACGGTGCAGTGCGAGGGGAATGGGTCCCGATGCAGTGCGAGGGGAATGGGTCGCGGTGCAGTGTGAGGGGAATGGGTCGCGGTGCAGTGCGAGGGGAATGGGTCGAGGTGCAGTGCGAGGGGAATGGGTCCTGGTGCAGGGCGAGGGGAATGGGTCCCGGTGCAGTGCAAGGGGAATGAGTCCCGGTGCAGTGCGAGGGGAATGGGTCCCGGTGCAGCGCGAGGGAAATGAGTCCAAGTGCAGTGCGAGGGGAATGGGTCCTGGTGCAGTGCGAGGGAAATACGTCCCAGTGAAGTGCGAGGGGAATGTGTCCTGGTGCAGTGTGAGGGGAATGAATTTCAGTGCAGTGCGAGGGAAATGAGACCCAGTGCAGTGCGAAGGAAATGAGTCCCAGTGCAGTGCGAGGAAAATGGGTCCCTGTGCAGTGTGAGGGAAATGAGTCCCGGTGCAGTGCGAAGGAAATGAGTCCTGGTGTAGTCCGAGGGAAATGAGTCCCAGTGCAGTGCGAGGAAAATGAGACCCAGTGCAGTGCGAAGGAAATGAGTCCCGGTGCAGTGCGAGGGAAATGGGTCCTGGTGCAGTGCGAGGGGAATGGGTCGCGGTGCAGTGCGAGGGGAATGGGTCGCGGTGCAGTGCGAGGGGAATGGGTCACGGTGCAGTGCGAGGGGAATGGGTCCTGGTGCAGCGCAAGGGGAATGAGTCCCGGTGTAGTGCGAGGGGAATGGGTCCCGGTGCAGCGCGAGGGAAATGAGTCCCAGTGCAGTGCGGGGGGAATGTGTCCCAGTGCAGTGCGAGGGGAATGGGTCCCAGTGCAGTGCAAGGGAAATGAGTCCCAGTGCAGTGCGAGAGAAATGAGTCCCGGTGCAGTGCGAGGGAAATGAGTCCCAGTGCAGTGCAATGTAAATGAGTCCCGGTGCAGTGCGAAGGAAATGAGTCCCATTGCAGTGCGAGGGGAATGAGTCCCAGTGCAGTGCGTGGGAAATGAGACCCAGTGCAGTGCGAAGGAAATGAGTCCCAGTGCAGTGCGAGGGAAATGGGTCCCTGTGCAGTGTGAGGGAAATGAGTGCCAGTGCAGTGCGAAGGAAATGTGACCCAGTGCAGTGCGAGGGAAATGGGTCCATGTGCAGTGTGAGGGAAATGAGTCCCGGTGCAGTGCGAAGGAAATGAGTCCCAGTGCAGTGCGAGGGAAATGGGTCCCTGTGCAGTGTGTGGGAAATTGGGTCCCAGTGCAGTGCGAAGGAAATGTGACCCAGTGCAGTGCGAGGGAAATGAGTCCCGGTGCAGTGCGAGGGAAATGAGTCCCGGTGCAGTGCGAAGGAAATGAGTCCCAGTGCAGTGCGAGATAAATGGGTCCCAGTGCAGTGCGAAGGAAATGAGTCCCTGTGCAGTACGAGGGGAATGGGTCCTGGTGCAGTGCGAAGGAAATGAGTCCCTGTGCAGTACGAGGGGAATGGGTCCCAGTGCAGCGCGAGGGAAATGGGTCCCAGTGCAGTGCGAGGGAAATGAGACCCAGTGCAGTGCGAAGGAAATGAGTCCCAGTGCAGTGCGAGAGAAATGGGTCCCAGTGCAGTGCGAAGGAAATGAGTCCCTGTGCAGTACGAGGGGAATGAGTCCCAGTGCAGTGCGAGGGAAATGAGTTTCCAGTGCTGTGCGAGGGAAATGAGACCCAGTGCAGTGCGTGGGAAATGAGACCCAGTGCAGTGCGAAGGAAATGAGTCCCAGTGCAGTGCGAGGGAAATGGGTCCCTGTGCAGTGTGAGGGAAATGAGTGCCAGTGCAGTGCGAAGGAAATGAGTCCCAGTGCAGTGCGAGGGAAATGGGTCCATGTGCAGTGTGAGGGAAATGAGTCCCGGTGCAGTGCGAAGGAAATGAGTCCCAGTGCAGTGCGAGGGAAATGGGTCCCTGTGCAGTGTGTGGGAAATGAGTCCCAGTGCAGTGCAAAGGAAATGTGACCCAGTGCAGTGCGAGGGAAATGAGTCCCGGTGCAGTGCGAGGGAAATGAGTCCCGGTGCAGTGCGAAGGAAATGAGTCCCAGTGCAGTGCGAGATAAATGGGTCCCAGTGCAGTGCGAAGGAAATGAGTCCCGGTGCAGTACGAGGGGAATGGGTCCTGGTGCAGTGCGAAGGAAATGAGTCCCTGTGCAGTACGAGGGGAATGGGTCCCAGTGCAGTGCGAGGGAAATGGGTCCCAGTGCAGTGCGAGGGAAATGAGACCCAGTGCAGTGCGAAGGAAATGAGTCCCAGTGCAGTGCGAGAGAAATGGGTCCCAGTGCAGTGAGAAGGAAATGAGTCCCTGTGCAGTACGAGGGGAATGAGTCCCAGTGCAGTGCGAGGGAAATGAGTTTCCAGTGCTGTGCGAGGGAAATGAGACCCAGTGCAGTGCGAAGGAAATGAGTCCCGGTGCAGTGCGAGGGAAATGGGACCTGGTGCAGTGCGAGGGGAATGGGTCGCGGTGCAGTGCGAGGGGAATGGGTCGCGGTGCAGTGCGAGGGGAATGGGTCACGGTGCAGTGCGAGGGGAATGGGTCCTGGTGCAGCGCAAGGGGAATGAGTCCCGGTGTAGTGCGAGGGGAATGGGTCCCGGTGCAGCGCGAGGGAAATGAGTCCCAGTGCAGTGCGGGGGGAATGGGTCCCAGTGCAGTGCGAGGGGAATGGGTCCCAGTGCAGTGCAAGGGAAATGAGTCCCAGTGCAGTGCGAGAGAAATGAGTCCCGGTGCAGTGCGAGGGAAATGAGTCCCAGTGCAGTGCAATGTAAATGAGTCCCGGTGCAGTGCGAAGGAAATGAGTCCCATTGCAGTGCGAGGGGAATGAGTCCCAGTGCAGTGCGTGGGAAATGAGACCCAGTGCAGTGCGAAGGAAATGAGTCCCAGTGCAGTGCGAGGGAAATGGGTCCCAGTGCAGAGCGAAGGAAATGAGTCCCTGTGCAGTACGAGGGGAATGAGTCCCAGTGCAGTGCGAGGGAAATGAGTTTCCAGTGCTGTGCGAGGGAAATGAGACCCAGTGCAGTGCGTGGGAAATGAGACCCAGTGCAGTGCGAAGGAAATGAGTCCCAGTGCAGTGCGAGGGAAATGGGTCCCTGTGCAGTGTGAGGGAAATGAGTGCCAGTGCAGTGCGAAGGAAATGAGTCCCAGTGCAGTGCGAGGGAAATGGGTCCATGTGCAGTGTGAGGGAAATGAGTCCCGGTGCAGTGCGAAGGAAATGAGTCCCAGTGCAGTGCGAGGGAAATGGGTCCCTGTGCAGTGTGTGGGAAATGAGTCCCAGTGCAGTGCAAAGGAAATGTGACCCAGTGCAGTGCGAGGGAAATGAGTCCCGGTGCAGTGCGAGGGAAATGAGTCCCGGTGCAGTGCGAAGGAAATGAGTCCCAGTGCAGTGCGAGATAAATGGGTCCCAGTGCAGTGCGAAGGAAATGAGTCCCGGTGCAGTACGAGGGGAATGGGTCCTGGTGCAGTGCGAAGGAAATGAGTCCCTGTGCAGTACGAGGGGAATGGGTCCCAGTGCAGTGCGAGGGAAATGGGTCCCAGTGCAGTGCGAGGGAAATGAGACCCAGTGCAGTGCGAAGGAAATGAGTCCCAGTGCAGTGCGAGAGAAATGGGTCCCAGTGCAGTGCGAAGGAAATGAGTCCCTGTGCAGTACGAGGGGAATGAGTCCCAGTGCAGTGCGAGGGAAATGAGTCCCAGTGCAGTGCGAAGGAAATGAGTCCCAGTGCAGTGCGAGATAAATGGGTCCCAGTGCAGTGCGAAGGAAATGAGTCCCTGTGCAGTACGAGGGGAATGGGTCCTGGTGCAGTGCGAAGGAAATGAGTCCCTGTGCAGTACGAGGGGAATGGGTCCCAGTGCAGTGCGAGGGAAATGGGTCCCAGTGCAGTGCGAGGGAAATGAGACCCAGTGCAGTGCGAAGGAAATGAGTCCCAGTGCAGTGCGAGAGAAATGGGTCCCAGTGCAGTGCGAAGGAAATGAGTCCCTGTGCAGTACGAGGGGAATGAGTCCCAGTGCAGTGCGAGGGAAATGAGTTTCCAGTGCTGTGCGAGGGAAATGAGACCCAGTGCAGTGCGAGGGAAATGGGTCCCTGTGCAGTGTGAGCGAAATGAGTCCCGGTGCAGTGCGAAGGAAATGAGTCCCAGTTCAGTGCGAGGGAAATGGGTCCCTGTGCAGTGTGTGGGAAATGAGTCCCGGTGCAGTGCGAAGGAAATGAGTCCCAGTGCGGTGCGAGGGAAATGAGTCCCGGTGCATTGCGAGGGAAATGCGTCCCAGTGCAGTGCGAGGGAAATGGGTCCCGGTGCAGTGCGAGGGGAATGGGTCCTGGTGCAGTGCGAGGGAAATGAGTCCCAGTGCAGTGCGAGGGAAATGAGTCCCAGTGCAGTGCGAGGGAAATGGGTCCCAGTGCAGTGCGAGGGAAATGAGACCCAGTGCAGTGCGAAGGAAATGAGTCCCAGTGCAGTGCGAGAGAAATGGGTCCCAGTGCAGTGCGAAGGAAATGAGTCCCTGTGCAGTACGAGGGGAATGAGTCCCAGTGCAGTGCGAGGGAAATGAGTTTCCAGTGCTGTGCGAGGGAAATGAGACCCAGTGCAGTGCGAGGGAAATGGGTCCCTGTGCAGTGTGAGCGAAATGAGTCCCGGTGCAGTGCGAAGGAAATGAGTCCCAGTTCAGTGCGAGGGAAATGGGTCCCTGTGCAGTGTGTGGGAAATGAGTCCCGGTGCAGTGCGAAGGAAATGAGTCCCAGTGCAGTGCGAGGGAAATGAGTCCCGGTGCATTGCGAGGGAAATGCGTCCCAGTGCAGTGCGAGGGAAATGGGTCCCGGTGCAGTGCGAGGGGAATGGGTCACGGTGCAGTGCGAGGGGAATGGGTCCCGATGCAGTGCGAGGGGAATGGGTCGCGGTGCAGTGTGAGGGGAATGGGTCGCGGTGCAGTGCGAGGGGAATGGGTCGCGGTGCAGTGCGAGGGGAATGGGTCCTGGTGCAGGGCGAGGGGAATGGGTCCCGGTGCAGCGCAAGGGGAATGAGTCCCGGTGCAGTGCGAGGGGAATGGGTCCCGGTGCAGCGCGAGGGAAATGAGTCCAAGTGCAGTGCGAGGGGAATGGGTCCTGGTGCAGTGCGAGGGAAATACGTCCCAGTGAAGTGCGAGGGGAATGGGTCCTGGTGCAGTGTGAGGGGAATGAATTTCAGTGCAGTGCGAGGGAAATGAGACCCAGTGCAGTGCGAAGGAAATGAGTCCCAGTGCAGTGCGAGGAAAATGGGTCCCTGTGCAGTGTGAGGGAAATGAGTCCCGGTGCAGTGCGAAGGAAATGAGTCCTGGTGTAGTGCGAGGGAAATGAGTCCCAGTGCAGTGCGAGGAAAATGAGACCCAGTGCAGTGCGAAGGAAATGAGTCCCGGTGCAGTGCGAGGGAAATGGGTCCAAGTGCAGTGCGAGGGAAATGGGTCCCAGTGCTGTGCGAGAGACATGAGTCCCAGTGCAGTGCGAGGGAAATGGGTCCAAGTGCAGTGCGAGGGAAATGAGTCCCAGTGCAGTGCGAGGGAAATGGGTCCAAGTGCAGTGCGAGGGAAATGAGTCCCAGTGCAGTGCGAGGGAAATGGGTCCCAGTGCTGTGCGAGAGACATGAGTCCCAGTGCAGTGCGAGGGAAATGGGTCCCAGTGCTGTGCGAGAGACATGAGTCCCAGTGCAGTGCGAGGGAAATGAGTCCCGGTGCAGTGCGAGGGAAATGGGTCCCAGTGCAGTGCGAGAGAAATGAGTCTCGGTGCAGTGAGAGGGGAATGAGTCCCAGTGCAGTGCGAGGGAAATGAGTCCCGGTGCAGTGCGAAGGAAATGAGTCCCAGTGCAGTGCGAGAGAAATGGGTCCTGGTGCAGTGCGAAGGAAATGAGTCCCAGTGCAGTGTGAGGGAAATGAGTCCCAGTGCAGTGCGAGGGAAATGAGTCCCAGTGCAGTGCAAGGGAATTGAGTCCCAGTGCAGTGCGAGGGAAATGAGTCCCAGTGCAGTGCGAAGGAAATGAGTCCCTGTGCAGTACGAGGGGAATGTGTCCTGGTGCAGTGCGAAGGAAATGAGTCCCTGTGCAGTACGAGGGGAATGGGTCCTGGTGCAGTGCAAAGGAAATGAGTCCCTGTGCAGTGTGAGGGAAATGAGTCCCAGTGCAGTGCGAGGGAAATGAGACCCAGTGCAGTGCGAGGGAAATGGGAGCCTGTGCAGTGTGAGGGAAATGAGTCCCGGTGCATTGCGAGGGAAATGCGTCCCAGTGCAGTGCGAGGGAAATGGGTCCCGGTGCAGTGCGAGGGGAATGGGTCACGGTGCAGTGCGAGGGGAATGGGTCCCGATGCAGTGCGAGGGGAATGGGTCGCGGTGCAGTGTGAGGGGAATGGGTCGCGGTGCAGTGCGAGGGGAATGGGTCGCGGTGCAGTGCGAGGGGAATGGGTCCTGGTGCAGGGCGAGGGGAATGGGTCCCGGTGCAGCGCAAGGGGAATGAGTCCCGGTGCAGTGCGAGGGGAATGGGTCCCGGTGCAGCGCGAGGGAAATGAGTCCAAGTGCAGTGCGAGGGGAATGGGTCCTGGTGCAGTGCGAGGGAAATACGTCCCAGTGAAGTGCGAGGGGAATGGGTCCTGGTGCAGTGTGAGGGGAATGAATTTCAGTGCAGTGCGAGGGAAATGAGACCCAGTGCAGTGCGAAGGAAATGAGTCCCAGTGCAGTGCGAGGAAAATGGGTCCCTGTGCAGTGTGAGGGAAATGAGTCCCGGTGCAGTGCGAAGGAAATGAGTCCTGGTGTAGTGCGAGGGAAATGAGTCCCAGTGCAGTGCGAGGAAAATGAGACCCAGTGCAGTGCGAAGGAAATGAGTCCCGGTGCAGTGCGAGGGAAATGGGTCCAAGTGCAGTGCGAGGGAAATGGGTCCCAGTGCTGTGCGAGAGACATGAGTCCCAGTGCAGTGCGAGGGAAATGGGTCCCAGTGCACTGCGAGGGAAATGAGTCCCAGTGCAGTGCGAGGGAAATGGGTCCAAGTGCAGTGCGAGGGAAATGAGTCCCAGTGCAGTGCGAGGGAAATGGGTCCCAGTGCTGTGCGAGAGACATGAGTCCCAGTGCAGTGCGAGGGAAATGGGTCCCAGTGCTGTGCGAGAGACATGAGTCCCAGTGCAGTGCGAGGGAAATGAGTCCCGGTGCAGTGCGAGGGAAATGGGTCCCAGTGCTGTGCGAGAGACATGAGTCCCAGTGCAGTGCGAGGGAAATGAGTCCCGGTGCAGTGCGAGGGAAATGGGTCCCAGTGCAGTGCGAGAGAAATGAGTCTCGGTGCAGTGAGAGGGGAATGAGTCCCAGTGCAGTGCGAGGGAAATGAGTCCCGGTGCAGTGCGAAGGAAATGAGTCCCAGTGCAGTGCGAGAGAAATGGGTCCTGGTGCAGTGCGAAGGAAATGAGTCCCAGTGCAGTGTGAGGGAAATGAGTCCCAGTGCAGTGCGAGGGAAATGAGTCCCAGTGCAGTGCAAGGGAATTGAGTCCCAGTGCAGTGCGAGGGAAATGAGTCCCAGTGCAGTGCGAAGGAAATGAGTCCCTGTGCAGTACGAGGGGAATGGGTCCTGGTGCAGTGCGAAGGAAATGAGTCCCTGTGCAGTACGAGGGGAATGGGTCCTGGTGCAGTGCAAAGGAAATGAGTCCCTGTGCAGTGTGAGGGAAATGAGTCCCAGTGCAGTGCGAGGGAAATGAGACCCAGTGCAGTGCGAGGGAAATGGGAGCCTGTGCAGTGTGAGGGAAATGAGTCCCGGTGCATTGCGAGGGAAATGCGTCCCAGTGCAGTGCGAGGGAAATGGGTCCCGGTGCAGTGCGAGGGGAATGGGTCACGGTGCAGTGCGAGGGGAATGGGTCCCGATGCAGTGCGAGGGGAATGGGTCGCGGTGCAGTGTGAGGGGAATGGGTCGCGGTGCAGTGCGAGGGGAATGGGTCGCGGTGCAGTGCGAGGGGAATGGGTCCTGGTGCAGGGCGAGGGGAATGGGTCCCGGTGCAGCGCAAGGGGAATGAGTCCCGGTGCAGTGCGAGGGGAATGGGTCCCGGTGCAGCGCGAGGGAAATGAGTCCAAGTGCAGTGCGAGGGGAATGGGTCCTGGTGCAGTGCGAGGGAAATACGTCCCAGTGAAGTGCGAGGGGAATGGGTCCTGGTGCAGTGTGAGGGGAATGAATTTCAGTGCAGTGCGAGGGAAATGAGACCCAGTGCAGTGCGAAGGAAATGAGTCCCAGTGCAGTGCGAGGAAAATGGGTCCCTGTGCAGTGTGAGGGAAATGAGTCCCGGTGCAGTGCGAAGGAAATGAGTCCTGGTGTAGTGCGAGGGAAATGAGTCCCAGTGCAGTGCGAGGAAAATGAGACCCAGTGCAGTGCGAAGGAAATGAGTCCCGGTGCAGTGCGAGGGAAATGGGTCCAAGTGCAGTGCGAGGGAAATGGGTCCCAGTGCTGTGCGAGAGACATGAGTCCCAGTGCAGTGCGAGGGAAATGGGTCCCAGTGCACTGCGAGGGAAATGAGTCCCAGTGCAGTGCGAGGGAAATGGGTCCAAGTGCAGTGCGAGGGAAATGAGTCCCAGTGCAGTGCGAGGGAAATGGGTCCCAGTGCTGTGCGAGAGACATGAGTCCCAGTGCAGTGCGAGGGAAATGGGTCCCAGTGCTGTGCGAGAGACATGAGTCCCAGTGCAGTGCGAGGGAAATGAGTCCCGGTGCAGTGCGAGGGAAATGGGTCCCAGTGCAGTGCGAGAGAAATGAGTCTCGGTGCAGTGAGAGGGGAATGAGTCCCAGTGCAGTGCGAGGGAAATGAGTCCCGGTGCAGTGCGAAGGAAATGAGTCCCAGTGCAGTGCGAGAGAAATGGGTCCTGGTGCAGTGCGAAGGAAATGAGTCCCAGTGCAGTGTGAGGGAAATGAGTCCCAGTGCAGTGCGAGGGAAATGAGTCCCAGTGCAGTGCAAGGGAATTGAGTCCCAGTGCAGTGCGAGGGAAATGAGTCCCAGTGCAGTGCGAAGGAAATGAGTCCCTGTGCAGTACGAGGGGAATGGGTCCTGGTGCAGTGCGAAGGAAATGAGTCCCTGTGCAGTACGAGGGGAATGGGTCCTGGTGCAGTGCAAAGGAAATGAGTCCCTGTGCAGTGTGAGGGAAATGAGTCCCAGTGCAGTGCGAGGGAAATGAGTCCCAGTGCAGTGCGAGGGAAATGAGTCCCAGTGCAGTGCGAGGGAAAGGAGACCCAGTGCAGTGCGAAGGAAATGAGTCCCTGTGCAGTACAAGGGGAATGGGTCCCAGTGCTGTGCGAGAGACATGAGTCCCAGTGCAGTGCGAGGGAAATGAGTCCCGGTGCAGTGCGAGGGAAATGGGTCCCAGTGCAGTGCGAGAGAAATGAGTCTCGGTGCAGTGAGAGGGGAATGAGTCCCAGTGCAGTGCGAGGGAAATGAGTCCCGGTGCAGTGCGAAGGAAATGAGTCCCAGTGCAGTGCGAGAGAAATGGGTCCTGGTGCAGTGCGAAGGAAATGAGTCCCAGTGCAGTGTGAGGGAAATGAGTCCCAGTGCAGTGCGAGGGAAATGAGTCCCAGTGCAGTGCAAGGGAATTGAGTCCCAGTGCAGTGCGAGGGAAATGAGTCCCAGTGCAGTGCGAAGGAAATGAGTCCCTGTGCAGTACGAGGGGAATGGGTCCTGGTGCAGTGCGAAGGAAATGAGTCCCTGTGCAGTACGAGGGGAATGGGTCCTGGTGCAGTGCAAAGGAAATGAGTCCCTGTGCAGTGTGAGGGAAATGAGTCCCAGTGCAGTGCGAGGGAAATGAGTCCCAGTGCAGTGCGAGGGAAATGAGTCCCAGTGCAGTGCGAGGGAAAGGAGACCCAGTGCAGTGCGAAGGAAATGAGTCCCTGTGCAGTACAAGGGGAATGGGTCCTGGTGCAGTGCGCGGGAAATGAGTCCCAGTGCAGTGCGAGGGAAATGAATCCCAGTGCAGTGCGAGGGAAATGAGACCCAGTGCAGTGCGAAGGAAATGAGTCCCAGTGCAGTGCGAGGGAAATGGGTCCCTGTGCAGTGTGAGGGAAATGAGTCCCAGTGCAGTGCGAGGGGAATGAGTCCCTGTGCAGTGCGAGGGAAATGTGTCCCAATGCAGTGAGAGGGAAATGAGTCCCAGTGCAGTGCGAGAGAAATGGGTACAGTGCAGTGCGAAGGAAATGAGTCCCTGTGCAGTACGAGGGGAATGGGTCCTGGTGCATTGCGAGGGAAATGAGTCCCAGTGCAGTGCGAGGGAAATGAGTCCCAGTGCAGTGCGAGGGAAATGAGTCCCGGTGCAGTGCGAAGGAAATGAGTCCCAGTGCAGTGCGAGAGAAATGGGTCCCACTGCAGTGCGAAGGAAATGAGTCCCTGTGCAGTACGAGGGCGATGGGTCCTGGTGCAGTGCCAGGGAAATGAGTCCCAGTGCAGTGCGAGGGAAATGAGTCCCAGTGCAGTGCGAGGGAAATGAGACCCAGTGCAGTGCGAGGGAAATGGGTCCCTGTGCAGTGTGAGGCAAATGAGTCCCAGTGCAGTGCGAGAGAAATGGGTCCCAGTGCAGTGCGAAGGAAATGAGTCCCTGTGCAGTACGAGGGGAATGGGTCCTGGTGCAGTGCGAGGGAAATGAGACCCTGTGCAGTGCGATGGAAATGACTTTCCAGTGCAGTGTGAGGGAAATGAGTTTCCAGTGCAGTGCGAGGGAAATGAGACCCTGTGCAGTGTGAGGGAAATGAGTCCCTGTGCAGTGTGTGGGAAATGAGTCCCGGTGCAGTGCGAAGGAAATGAGTTTCCAGTGCAGTGCGAAGGAAATGAGTCCCAGTGCAGTGCGAGGGAAATGGGTCCCAGTGCAGTGCGAGGGAAATGAGTTTCCAGTGCAGTGCGAAGGAAATGAGTGCCAGTGCAGTGCAAGGGAAATGGGTCGTAGTGCAGTGTGTGGGAAATGAGTCCCAGTGCAGTGCGAGGGAAATGAGTCCCGGTGCATTGCGAGGGAAATGCGTCCCAGTGCAGTGCGAGGGGAATGGGTCGCGGTGCAGTGCGAGGGGAATGGGTCCCGGTGCAGTGCGAGGGGAATGGGTCGCGGTGCAGTGTGAGGGGAATGGGTCGCGGTGCAGTGCGAGGGGAATGGGTTCTGGTGCAGGGCGAGGGGAATGGGTCCCGGTGCAGCACAAGGGGAATGAGTCCCGGTGCAGTGCGAGGGGAATGGGTCCCGGTGCAGCGCGAGGGAAATGTGTCCCAGTGCAGTGCGAGGGGAATGGGTCCTGGTGCAGTGCGAGGGAAATAAGTCCCAGTGAAGTGCGAGGGGAATGGGTCCTGGTGCAGTGCGAGGGGAATGGGTCGCGGTGCTGTGCGAGGGGAATGGGTTGCGGTGCAGTGCGAGGGGAATGGGTCACGGTGCAGTGCGAGGGGAATGGGTCCTGGTGCAGCGCAAGGGGAATGAGTCCCGGTGTAGTGCGAGGGGAATGGGTCCCGGTGCAGCGCGAGGGAAATGAGTCCCAGTGCAGTGCGGGGTGAATGGGTCCCAGAGCAGTGCGAGGGGAATGGGTCCCAGTGCAGTGCAAGGGAAATGAGTCCCAGTGCAGTGCTAGAGAAATGAGTCCCGATGCAGTGCGAGGGAAATGAGTCCCAGTGCAGTGCGAGGGGAATGAGTCTCAGTGCAGTGCGAGGGAAATGAGACCCAGTGCAGTGCGAAGGAAATGAGTCCCAGTGCAGTGCGAGGGAAATGGGTCCCTGTGCAGTGTGAGGGAAATGAGTGCCAGTGCAGTGCGAAGGAAATGTGACCCAGTGCAGTGCGAGGGAAATGAGTCCCAGTGCAGTGCGAGGGAAATGGGTCCATGTGCAGTGTGAGGGAAATGAGTCCCGGTGCAGTGCGAAGGAAATGAGTCCCAGTGCAGTGCGAGGGAAATGGGTCCCTGTGCAGTGTGTGGGAAATGAGTCCCAGTGCAGTGCGAAGGAAATGTGACCCAGTGCAGTGCGAGGGAAATGAGTCCCGGTGCAGTGCGAGGGAAATGAGTCCCGGTGCAGTGCGAAGGAAATGAGTCCCAGTGCAGTGCGAGAGAAATGGGTCCCAGTGCAGTGCGAAGGAAATGAGTCCCTGTGCAGTACGAGGGGAAAGGGTCCTGGTGCAGTGCGAAGGAAATGAGTCCCTGTGCAGTACGAGGGGAATGGGTCCTGGTGCAGTGCGAGGGAAATGAGTCCCAGTGCAGTGCGAGGGAAATGAGTCCCAGTGCAGTGCGAGGGAAATGGGTCCCAGTGCAGTGCGAGGGAAATGAGACCCAGTGCAGTGCGAAGGAAATGAGTCCCAGTGCAGTGCGAGAGAAATGGGTCCCAGTGCAGTGCGAAGGAAATGAGTCCCTGTGCAGTACGAGGGGAATGAGTCCCAGTGCAGTGCGAGGGAAATGAGTTTCCAGTGCAGTGCGAGGGAAATGAGACCCAGTGCAGTGCGAGGGAAATGGGTCCCTGTGCAGTGTGAGCGAAATGAGTCCCGGTGCAGTGCAAAGGAAATGAGTCTCAGTTCAGTGCGAGGGAAATGGGTCCCTGTGCAGTGTGTGGGAAATGAGTCCCGGTGCAGTGCGAAGGAAATGAGTCCCAGTGCGGTGCGAGGGAAATGAGTCCCGGTGCATTGCGAGGGAAATGCGTCCCAGTGCAGTGCGAGGGAAATGGGTCCCGGTGCAGTGCGAGGGGAATGGGTCACGGTGCAGTGCGAGGGGAATGGGTCCCGATGCAGTGCGAGGGGAATGGGTCGCGGTGCAGTGTGAGGGGAATGGGTCGCGGTGCAGTGCGAGGGGAATGGGTCCTGGTGCAGGGCGAGGGGAATGGGTCCCGGTGCAGCGCAAGGGGAATGAGTCCCGGTGCAGTGCGAGGGGAATGGGTCCCGGTGCAGCGCGAGGGAAATGAGTCCAAGTGGAGTGCGAGGGGAATGGGTCCCGGTGTAGCGCAAGGGGAATGAGTCCCGGTGCAGTGCGAGGGGAATGGGTCCTGGTGCAGCGCGAGGGAAATGAGTCCAAGTGCAGTGCGAGGGGAATGGGTCCTGGTGCAGTGCGAGGGAAATAAGTCCCAGTGAAGTGCGAGGGGAATGGGTCCTGGTGCAGTGTGAGGGGAAGGAGTTTCAGTGCAGTGCGAGGGAAATGAGACTCAGTGCAGTGCGAAGGAAATGAGTCCCAGTGCAGTGCGAGGAAAATGGGTCCCTGTGCAGTGTGAGGGAAATGAGTCCCGGTGCAGCGCGAAGGAAATGAGTCCTGGTGTAGTGCAAGGGAAATGAGTCCCAGTGCAGTGCGAGGAAAATGAGACCCAGTGCAGTGCGAAGGAAATGAGTCCCGGTGCAGTGCGAGGGAAATGGGTCCAAGTGCAGTGCGAGGGAAATGAGTCCCAGTGCAGTGCGAGGGAAATGGGTCCAAGTGCAGTGCGAGGGAAATGAGTCCCAGTGCAGTGCGAGGGAAATGGGTCCCAGTGCTGTGCGAGAGACATGAGTCCCAGTGCAGTGCAAGGGAAATGGGTCCCAGTGCTGTGCGAGAGACATGAGTCCCAGTGCAGTGCGAGGGAAATGAGTCCCGGTGCAGTGCGAGGGAAATGGGTCCCAGTGCAGTGCGAGAGAAATGAGTCTCGGTGCAGTGAGAGGGGAATGAGTCCCAGTGCAGTGCGAGGGAAATGAGTCCCGGTGCAGTGCGAAGGAAATGAGTCCCAGTGCAGTGCGAGAGAAATGGGTCCTGGTGCAGTGCGAAGGAAATGAGTCCCAGTGCAGTGCGCGGGAAATGAGTCCCAGTGCAGTGCGAGGGAAATCAGTCCCAGTGCAGTGCGAGGGAATTGAGTCCCAGTGCAGTGCGAGGGAAATGAGTCCCAGTGCAGTGCGAAGGAAATGAGCCCCTGTGCAGTACGAGGGGAATGGGTCCTGGTGCAGTGCGAAGGAAATGAGTCCCTGTGCAGTACGAGGGGAATGGGTCCTGGTGCAGTGCGAAGGAAATGAGTCCCTGTGCAGTGTGAGGGAAATGAGTCCCAGTGCAGTGCGAGGGAAATGAGTCCCAGTGCAGTGCGAGGGAAATGAGTCCCAGTGCAGTGCGAGGGAAAGGAGACCCAGTGCAGTGCGAAGGAAATGAGTCCCTGTGCAGTACAAGGGGAATGGGTCCTGGTGCAGTGCGCGGGAAATGAGTCCCAGTGCAGTGCGAGGGAAATGAATCCCAGTGCAGTGCGAGGGAAATGAGACCCAGGGCAGTGCGAAGGAAATGAGTCCCAGTGCAGTGCGAGGGAAATGGGTCCCTGTGCAGTGTGAGGGAAATGAGTCCCAGTGCAGTGCGAGGGGAATGAGTCCCTGTGCAGTGCGAGGGAAATGTGTCCCAATGCAGTGCGAGGGAAATGAGTCCCAGTGCAGTGCAAGAGAAATGGGTACAGTGCAGCGCGAAGGAAATGAGTCCCTGTGCAGTACGAGGGGAATGGGTCCTGGTGCATTGCGAGGGAAATGAGTCCCAGTGCAGTGCGAGGGAAATGAGTCCCAGTGCAGTGCGAGGGAAATGGGACCCTGTGCTGTGTGAGGGAAATGAGCCCCGGTGCAGTGCGAAGGAAATGAGTCCCAGTGCAGTGCGAGGGAAATGGGTCCCTGTGCAGTGCGAAGGAAATGAGTCCCTGTGCAGTGTGTGGGAAATGAGTCCCGGTGCAGTGCGAAAGAAATGAGTCCCAGTGCAGTGCGAGGGAAATGAGTCCCGGTGCATTGCGAGGGAAATGTGTCCCAGTGCAGTGCGAGGGGAATGGGTCGCGGTGCAGTGCGAGGGGAATGGGTCCTGGTGCAGTGCGAGGGGAATGGGTCTCGGTGCAGTGTGAGGGGAATGGGTCGCGGTGCAGTGCGAGGGGAATGGGTCCCGGTGCAGCGCAAGGGGAATGAGTCCCGGTGCAGTGCGAGGGGAATGGGTCCCGGTGAAGCACGAGGGAAATGAGTCCCAGTGCAGTGCGAGGGGAATGGGTCCTGGTGCAGTGCGAGGGAAATAAGTCCCAGTGAAGTGCGAGGGGAATGGGTCCTGGTGCAGTGCGAGGGAAATGAGTTTCAGTGCAGTGCGAGGGAAATGAGTCCCGGTGCATTGCGAGGGAAATGCGTCCCAGTGCAGTGCGAGGGGAATGGGTCCCGGTGCAGTGCGAGGGGAATGGGTCGCGGTGCAGTGCGAGGGGAATGGGTCCCGGTGCAGTGCGAGGGGAATGGGTCTCAGTGCTGTGCGAGAGACATGAGTCCCAGTGCAGTGCGAGGGAAATGAGTCCCGGTGCAGTGCGAGGGAAATGGGTCCCAGTGCAGTGCGAGAGAAATGAGTCTCGGTGCAGTGAGAGGGGAATGAGTCCCAGTGCAGTGCGAGGGAAATGAGTCCCGGTGCAGTGCGAAGGAAATGAGTCCCAGTGCAGTGCGAGAGAAATGGGTCCTGGTGCAGTGCGAAGGAAATGAGTCCCAGTGCAGTGCGCGGGAAATGAGTCCCAGTGCAGTGCGAGGGAAATCAGTCCCAGTGCAGTGCGAGGGAATTGAGTCCCAGTGCAGTGCGAGGGAAATGAGTCCCAGTGCAGTGCGAAGGAAATGAGCCCCTGTGCAGTACGAGGGGAATGGGTCCTGGTGCAGTGCGAAGGAAATGAGTCCCTGTGCAGTACGAGGGGAATGGGTCCTGGTGCAGTGCGAAGGAAATGAGTCCCTGTGCAGTGTGAGGGAAATGAGTCCCAGTGCAGTGCGAGGGAAATGAGTCCCAGTGCAGTGCGAGGGAAATGAGTCCCAGTGCAGTGCGAGGGAAAGGAGACCCAGTGCAGTGCGAAGGAAATGAGTCCCTGTGCAGTACAAGGGGAATGGGTCCTGGTGCAGTGCGCGGGAAATGAGTCCCAGTGCAGTGCGAGGGAAATGAATCCCAGTGCAGTGCGAGGGAAATGAGACCCAGGGCAGTGCGAAGGAAATGAGTCCCAGTGCAGTGCGAGGGAAATGGGTCCCTGTGCAGTGTGAGGGAAATGAGTCCCAGTGCAGTGCGAGGGGAATGAGTCCCTGTGCAGTGCGAGGGAAATGTGTCCCAATGCAGTGCGAGGGAAATGAGTCCCAGTGCAGTGCAAGAGAAATGGGTACAGTGCAGCGCGAAGGAAATGAGTCCCTGTGCAGTACGAGGGGAATGGGTCCTGGTGCATTGCGAGGGAAATGAGTCCCAGTGCAGTGCGAGGGAAATGAGTCCCAGTGCAGTGCGAGGGAAATGGGACCCTGTGCTGTGTGAGGGAAATGAGCCCCGGTGCAGTGCGAAGGAAATGAGTCCCAGTGCAGTGCGAGGGAAATGGGTCCCTGTGCAGTGCGAAGGAAATGAGTCCCTGTGCAGTGTGTGGGAAATGAGTCCCGGTGCAGTGCGAAAGAAATGAGTCCCAGTGCAGTGCGAGGGAAATGAGTCCCGGTGCATTGCGAGGGAAATGTGTCCCAGTGCAGTGCGAGGGGAATGGGTCGCGGTGCAGTGCGAGGGGAATGGGTCCTGGTGCAGTGCGAGGGGAATGGGTCTCGGTGCAGTGTGAGGGGAATGGGTCGCGGTGCAGTGCGAGGGGAATGGGTCCCGGTGCAGCGCAAGGGGAATGAGTCCCGGTGCAGTGCGAGGGGAATGGGTCCCGGTGAAGCACGAGGGAAATGAGTCCCAGTGCAGTGCGAGGGGAATGGGTCCTGGTGCAGTGCGAGGGAAATAAGTCCCAGTGAAGTGCGAGGGGAATGGGTCCTGGTGCAGTGCGAGGGAAATGAGTTTCAGTGCAGTGCGAGGGAAATGAGTCCCGGTGCATTGCGAGGGAAATGCGTCCCAGTGCAGTGCGAGGGGAATGGGTCCCGGTGCAGTGCGAGGGGAATGGGTCGCGGTGCAGTGCGAGGGGAATGGGTCCCGGTGCAGTGCGAGGGGAATGGGTCTCGGTGCAGTGTGAGGGGAATGGGTCGCGGTGCAGTGCGAGGGGAATGGGTCCCGGTGCAGCGCAAGGGGAATGAGTCCCGGTGCAGTGCGAGGGGAATGGGTCCCGGTGAAGCGCGAGGGAAATGAGTCCCAGTGCAGTGCGAGGGGAATGGGTCCTGGTGCACTGCGAGGGAAATAAGTCCCAGTGAAGTGCGAGGGGAATGGGTCCTGGTGCAGTGCGAGGGAAATGAGTTTCAGTGCAGTGCGAGGGAAATGAGTCCCGGTGCATTGCGAGGGAAATGCGTCCCAGTGCAGTGCGAGTGGAATGGGTCGCGGTGCAGTGCGAGGGGAATAAGTCCCAGTGAAGTGCGAGGGGAATGGGTCCTGGTGCAGTGCGAGGGGAATGGGTCGCGGTGCAGAGCGAGGGGAATGGGTCGCGGTGCAGTGCGAGGGGAATGGGTCACGGTGCAGTGCGAGGGGAATGGGTCCTGGTGCAGCGCAAGGGGAATGAGTCCCGGTGTAGTGCGAGGGGAATGGGTCCCGGTGCAGCGCGAGGGAAATGAGTCCCAGTGCAGTGCGGGGGGAATGGGTCCCAGTGCAGTGCGAGGGGAATGGGTCCCAGTGCAGTGCAAGGGAAATGAGTCCCAGTGCAGTGCGAGAGAAATGAGTCCCGGTGCAGTGCGAGGGAAATGAGTCCCAGTGCAGTGCGATGTAAATGAGTCCCGGTGCAGTGCGAAGGAAATGAGTCCCAGTGCAGTGCGAGGGGAATGAGTCCCAGTGCAGTGCGAGGGAAATGAGACCCAGTGCAGTGCGAAGGAAATGAGTCCCAGTGCAGTGCGAGGGAAATGGGTCCCTGTGCAGTGTGAGGGAAATGAGTGCCAGTGCAGTGCGAAGGAAATGTGACCCAGTGCAGTGCGAGGGAAATGAGTCCCAGTGCAGTGCGAGGGAAATGGGTCCATGTGCAGTGTGAGGGAAATGAGTCCCGGTGCAGTGCGAAGGAAATGAGTCCCAGTGCAGTGCGAGGGAAATGGGTCCCTGTGCAGTGTGTGGGAAATGAGTCCCAGTGCAGTGCGAAGGAAATGTGACCCAGTGCAGTGCGAGGGAAATGAGTCCCGGTGCATTGCGAGGGAAATGTGTCCCATTGCAGTGCGAGGGGAATGGGTCCCGGTGCAGTGCGAGGGGAATGGGTCGCGGTGCAGTGCGAGGTGAATGGGTCCCGGTGCAGTGCGGGGTGAATGGGTCACGGTGCAGTGTGAGGGGAATGGGTCGCGGTGCAGTGTGAGGGGAATGGGTCCAGGTGCAGGGCGAGGGGAATGGGTCCTGGTGCAGCGCAAGGGGAATGAGTCCCGGTGCAGTGCGAGGGGAATGGGTCCCGGTGCAGCACGAGGGAAATGAGTCCCCGTGCAGTGCGAGGGGAATGGGTCCTGGTGCAGTGCGAGGGAAATAAGTCCCAGTGCAGTGCGAGGGAAATGATTCCCAGTGCAGTGCGAGGGAAATGAGACCCAGTGCAGAGCGAAGGAAATGAGTCCCAGTGCAGTGCGAGGGAAATGGGTCCCTGTGCAGTGTGAGGGAAATGAGTCCCGGTGCAGTGCGAAGGAAATGAGTCCTGGTGCAGTGCGAGGGAAATGAGTCCCAGTGCAGTGTGAGGGAAATGAGTCCCAGTGCAGTGCGAGAGGAATGGGTCCTGGTGCAGTGCGAGGGAAATGAGTCCGAGTGCAGTGCGAGGGGAATGGGTCCCAGTGCAGTGCGAGGGGAATGGGTCCTGGTGCAGTGCGAGGTAAATGAGTCCCAGTGCAGTGCAAGGGAAATGAGACCCAGTGCAGTGCGAAGGAAATGAGTCCCGGTGCACTGCGAAGGAAATGAGTCCCAGTGCAGTGCGAGGGAAATGGGTCCCAGTGCAGTGCGAGGGAAATGAGTTTCCAGTGCAGTGTGAGGGAAATGAGTCCCTGTGCAGTGTGTGGGAAATGAGTCCCGGTGCAGTGCGAAGGAAATGAGTTTCCAGTGCAGTGCGAAGGAAATGAGTCCCAGTGCAGTGCGAGGGAAATGGGTCCCAGTGCAGTGCGAGGGAAATGAGTTTCCAGTGCAGTGCGAAGGAAATGAGTCCCAGTGCAGTGCGAGGGAAATGGGTCCCTGTGCACTGTGTGGGAAATGAGTCCCAGTGCAGTGCGAGGGAAATGAGTCCCGGTGCATTGCGAGGGAAATGCGTCCCAGTGCAGTGCGAAGGAAATGAGTCCTAGTGCAGTGCGAGGGAAATGGGTCCCTGTGCAGTGTGAGGGAAATGAGTCCCATTGCAGTGCGAGAGAAATGGGTCCCAGTGCAGTGCGAAGGAAATGAGTCCCTGTGCAATACAAGGGGAATGGGTCCTGGTGCATTGCGAGGGAAATGAGACTCAGTGCAGTGCGAAGGAAATGAGTCCCAGTGCAGTGCGAGGAAAATGGGTCCCTGTGCAGTGTGAGGGAAATGAGTCCCGGTGCAGTGCGAAGGAAATGAGTCCTGGTGTAGTGCAAGGGAAATGAGTCCCAGTGCAGTGCGAGGAAAATGAGACCCAGTGCAGTGCGAAGGAAATGAGTCCCGGTGCAGTGCGAGGGAAATGGGTCCAAGTGCAGTGCGAGGGAAATGAGTCCCAGTGCATTGCGAGGGAATGGGTCCAAGTGCAGTGCGAGGGAAATGAGTCCCAGTGCAGTGCGAGGGAAATGGGTCCCAGTGCTGTGCGAGAGACATGAGTCCCAGTGCAGTGCGAGGGAAATGGGTCCCAGTGCTGTGCGAGAGACATGAGTCCCAGTGCAGTGCGAGGGAAATGGGTCCCAGTGCAGTGCGAGAGAAATGAGTCTCGGTGCAGTGAGAGGGGAATGAGTCCCAGTGCAGTGCGAGGGAAATGAGTCCCGGTGCAGTGCGAAGGAAATGAGTCCCAGTGCAGTGCGAGAGAAATGGGTCCTGGTGCAGTGCGAAGGAAATGAGTCCCAGTGCAGTGCGCGGGAAATGAGTCCCAGTGCAGTGCGAGGGAAATCAGTCCCAGTGCAGTGCGAGGGAATTGAGTCCCAGTGCAGTGCGAGGGAAATGAGTCCCAGTGCAGTGCGAAGGAAATGAGCCCCTGTGCAGTACGAGGGGAATGGGTCCTGGTGCAGTGCGAAGGAAATGAGTCCCTGTGCAGTACGAGGGGAATGGGTCCTGGTGCAGTGCGAAGGAAATGTGTCCCTGTGCAGTGTGAGGGAAATGAGTCCCAGTGCAGTGCGAGGGAAATGAGTCCCAGTGCAGTGCGAGGGAAATGAGTCCCGGTGCAGTGCGAGGGAAATGGGTCCAAGTGCAGTGCGAGGGAAATGAGTCCCAGTGCAGTGCGAGGGAAATGGGTCCAAGTGCAGTGCGCGGGAAATGAGTCCCAGTGCAGTGCGAGGGAAATGGGTCCCAGTGCTGTGCGAGAGACATGAGTCCCAGTGCAGTGCGAGGGAAATGGGTTCCAGTGCTGTGCGAGAGACATGAGTCCCAGTGCAGTGCGAGGGAAATGGGTCCCAGTGCAGTGCGAGAGAAATGAGTCTCGGTGCAGTGAGAGGGGAATGAGTCCCAGTGCAGTGCGAGGGAAATGAGTCCCGGTGCAGTGCGAAGGAAATGAGTCCCAGTGCAGTGCGAGAGAAATGGGTCCTGGTGCAGTGCGAAGGAAATGAGTCCCAGTGCAGTGCGCGGGAAATGAGTCCCAGTGCAGTGCGAGGGAAATCAGTCCCAGTGCAGTGCGAGGGAATTGAGTCCCAGTGCAGTGCGAGGGAAATGAGTCCCAGTGCAGTGCGAAGGAAATGAGCCCCTGTGCAGTACGAGGGGAATGGTTCCTGGTG
Source organism: Chiloscyllium plagiosum (assembly GCF_037043375.1). Classification (NCBI taxonomy): domain Eukaryota; kingdom Metazoa; phylum Chordata; class Chondrichthyes; order Orectolobiformes; family Hemiscylliidae; genus Chiloscyllium; species Chiloscyllium plagiosum. Next base: position 3,996,139 of record NW_028270143.1, read on the forward strand.
CAGTGCGAAGGAAATGAGTCCCTGTGCAGTACGAGGGGAATGGGTCCTGGTGCAGTGCGAAGGAAATGAGTCCCTGTGCAGTGTGAGGGAAATGAGTCCCAGTGCAGTGCGAGGGAAATGAGTCCCAGTGCAGTGCGAGGGAAATGAGTCCCAGTGCAGTGCGAGGGAAAGGAGACCCAGTGCAGTGCGAAGGAAATGAGTCCCTGTGCAGTACAAGGGGAATGGGTCCTGGTGCAGTGCGCGGGAAATGAGTCCCAGTGCAGTGCGAGGGAAATGAATCCAGTGCAGTGCGAGGGAAATGAGACCCAGGGCAGTGCGAAGGAAATGAGTCCCAGTGCAGTGCGAGGGAAATGGGTCCCTGTGCAGTGTGAGGGAAATGAGTCCCAGTGCAGTGCGAGGGGAATGAGTCCCTGTGCAGTGCGAGGGAAATGTGTCCCAATGCAGTGCGAGGGAAATGAGTCCCAGTGCAGTGCAAGAGAAATGGGTACAGTGCAGCGCGAAGGAAATGAGTCCCTGTGCAGTACGAGGGGAATGGGTCCTGGTGCATTGCGAGGGAAATGAGTCCCAGTGCAGTGCGAGGGAAATGAGTCCCAGTGCAGTGCGAGGGAAATGGGACCCTGTGCTGTGTGAGGGAAATGAGTCCCGGTGCAGTGCGAAGGAAATGAGTCCCAGTGCAGTGCGAGGGAAATGGGACCCTGTGCAGTGCGAAGGAAATGAGTCCCTGTGCAGTGTGTGGGAAATGAGTCCCGGTGCAGTGCGAAAGAAATGAGTCCCAGTGCAGTGCGAGGGAAATGAGTCCCGGTGCATTGCGAGGGAAATGTGTCCCAGTGCAGTGCGAGGGGAATGGGTCGCGGTGCAGTGCGAGGGGAATGGGTCCCGGTGCAGTGCGAGGGGAATGGGTCTCGGTGCAGTGTGAGGGGAATGGGTCACGGTGCAGTGCGAGGGGAATGGGTCCTGGTGCAGTGCGAGGGAAATAAGTCCCAGTGAAGTGCGAGGGGAATGGGTCCTGGTGCAGTGCGAGGGAAATGAGTTTCAGTGCAGTGCGAGGGAAATGAGTCCCGGTGCATTGCGAGGGAAATGCGTCCCAGTGCAGTGCGAGGGGAATGGGTCCCGGTGCAGTGCGAGGGGAATGGGTCGCGGTGCAGTGCGAGGGGAATGGGTCCCGGTGCAGTGCGAGGGGAATGGGTCTCGGCGCAGTGTGAGGGGAATGGGTCGCGGTGCAGTGCGAGGGGAATGGGTCCCGGTGCAGCGCAAGGGGAATGAGTCCCGGTGCAGTGCGAGGGGAATGGGTCCCGGTGAAGCGCGAGGGAAATGAGTCCCAGTGCAGTGCGAGGGGAATGGGTCCTGGTGCACTGCGAGGGAAATAAGTCCCAGTGAAGTGCGAGGGGAATGGGTCCTGGTGCAGTGCGAGGGAAATGAGTTTCAGTGCAGTGCGAGGGAAATGAGTCCCGGTGCATTGCGAGGGAAATGCGTCCCAGTGCAGTGCGAGTGGAATGGGTCGCGGTGCAGTGCGAGGGGAATAAGTCCCAGTGAAGTGCGAGGGGAATGGGTCCTGGTGCAGTGCGAGGGGAATGGGTCGCGGTGCAGAGCGAGGGGAATGGGTCGCGGTGCAGTGCGAGGGGAATGGGTCACGGTGCAGTGCGAGGGGAATGGGTCCTGGTGCAGCGCAAGGGGAATGAGTCCCGGTGTAGTGCGAGGGGAATGGGTCCCGGTGCAGCGCGAGGGAAATGAGTCCCAGTGCAGTGCGGGGGGAATGGGTCCCAGTGCAGTGCGAGGGGAATGGGTCCCAGTGCAGTGCAAGGGAAATGAGTCCCAGTGCAGTGCGAGAGAAATGAGTCCCGGTGCAGTGCGAGGGAAATGAGTCCCAGTGCAGTGCGATGTAAATGAGTCCCGGTGCAGTGCGAAGGAAATGAGTCCCAGTGCAGTGCGAGGGGAATGAGTCCCAGTGCAGTGCGAGGGAAATGAGACCCAGTGCAGTGCGAAGGAAATGAGTCCCGGTGCAGTGCGAGGGAAATGGGTCCAAGTGCAGTGCGAGGGAAATGAGTCCCAGTGCAGTGCGAGGGAAATGGGTCCAAGTGCAGTGCGAGGGAAATGAGTCCCAGTGCAGTGCGAGGGAAATGGGTCCCAGTGCTGTGCGAGAGACATGAGTCCCAGTGCAGTGCGAGGGAAATGGGTCCCAGTGCTGTGCGAGAGACATGAGTCCCAGTGCAGTGCGAGGGAAATGAGTCCCGGTGCAGTGCGAGGGAAATGGGTCCCAGTGCAGTGCGAGAGAAATGAGTCTCGGTGCAGTGAGAGGGGAATGAGTCCCAGTGCAGTGCGAGGGAAATGAGTCCCGGTGCAGTGCGAAGGAAATGAGTCCCAGTGCAGTGCGAGAGAAATGGGTCCTGGTGCAGTGCGAAGGAAATGAGTCCCAGTGCAGTGCGCGGGAAATGAGTCCCAGTGCAGTGCGAGGGAAATCAGTCCCAGTGCAGTGCGAGGGAATTGAGTCCCAGTGCAGTGCGAGGGAAATGAGTCCCAGTGCAGTGCGAAGGAAATGAGCCCCTGTGCAGTACGAGGGGAATGGGTCCTGGTGCAGTGCGAAGGAAATGAGTCCCTGTGCAGTACGAGGGGAATGGGTCCTGGTGCAGTGCGAAGGAAATGAGTCCCTGTGCAGTACAAGGGGAATGGGTCCTGGTGCAGTGCGCGGGAAATGAGTCCCAGTGCAGTGCGAGGGAAATGAATCCCAGTGCAGTGCGAGGGAAATGAGACCCAGGGCAGTGCGAAGGAAATGAGTCCCAGTGCAGTGCGAGGGAAATGGGTCCCTGTGCAGTGTGAGGGAAATGAGTCCCTGTGCAGTGCGAGGGAAATGTGTCCCAATGCAGTGCGAGGGAAATGAGTCCCAGTGCAGTGCAAGAGAAATGGGTACAGTGCAGCGCGAAGGAAATGAGTCCCTGTGCAGTACGAGGGGAATGGGTCCTGGTGCATTGCGAGGGAAATGAGTCCCAGTGCAGTGCGAGGGAAATGAGTCCCAGTGCAGTGCGAGGGAAATGGGACCCTGTGCTGTGTGAGGGAAATGAGTCCCGGTGCAGTGCGAAGGAAATGAGTCCCAGTGCAGTGCGAGGGAAATGGGTCCCTGTGCAGTGCGAAGGAAATGAGTCCCTGTGCAGTGTGTGGGAAATGAGTCCCGGTGCAGTGCGAAAGAAATGAGTCCCAGTGCAGTGCGAGGGAAATGAGTCCCGGTGCATTGCGAGGGAAATGTGTCGCAGTGCAGTGCGAGGGGAATGGGTCGCGGTGCAGTGCGAGGGGAATGGTACCCGGTGCAGTGCGAGGGGAATGGGTCTCGGTGCAGTGTGAGGGGAATGGGTCGCGGTGCAGTGCGAGGGGAATGGGTCCTGGTGCAGTGCGAGGGAAATAAGTCCCAGTGAAGTGCGAGGGGAATGGGTCCCGGTGCAGTGCGAGGGAAATGAGTTTCAGTGCAGTGCGAGGGAAATGAGTCCCGGTGCATTGCGAGGGAAATGCGTCCCAGTGCAGTGCGAGGGGAATGGGTCCCGGTGCAGTGCGAGGGGAATGGGTCGCGGTGCAGTGCGAGGGGAATGGGTCCCGGTGCAGTGCGAGGGGAATGGGTCTCGGTGCAGTGTGAGGGGAATGGGTCGCGGTGCAGTGCGAGGGGAATGGGTCCCGGTGCAGCGCAAGGGGAATGAGTCCCGGTGCAGTGCGAGGGGAATGGGTCCCGGTGAAGCGCGAGGGAAATGAGTCCCAGTGCAGTGCGAGGGGAATGGGTCCCGGTGCACTGCGAGGGAAATAAGTCCCAGTGAAGTGCGAGGGGAATGGGTCCTGGTGCAGTGCGAGGGAAATGAGTTTCAGTGCAGTGCGAGGGAAATGAGTCCCGGTGCATTGCGAGGGAAATGCGTCCCAGTGCAGTGCGAGTGGAATGGGTCACGGTGCAGTGCGAGGGGAATAAGTCCCAGTGAAGTGCGAGGGGAATGGGTCCTGGTGCAGTGCGAGGGGAATGGGTCGCGGTGCAGAGCGAGGGAAATGGGTCGCGGTGCAGTGCGAGGGGAATGGGTCACGGTGCAGTGCGAGGGGAATGGGTCCTGGTGCAGCGCAAGGGGAATGAGTCCCGGTGTAGTGCGAGGGGAATGGGTCCCGGTGCAGCGCGAGGGAAATGAGTCCCAGTGCAGTGCGGGGGGAATGGGTCCCAGTGCAGTGCGAGGGGAATGGGTCCCAGTGCAGTGCAAGGGAAATGAGTCCCAGTGCAGTGCGAGAGAAATGAGTCCCGGTGCAGTGCGAGGGAAATGAGTCCCAGTGCAGTGCGATGTAAATGAGTCCCGGTGCAGTGCGAAGGAAATGAGTCCCAGTGCAGTGCGAGGGGAATGAGTCCCAGTGCAGTGCGAGGGAAATGAGACCCAGTGCAGTGCGAAGGAAATGAGTCCCAGTGCAGTGCGAGGGAAATGGGTCCCTGTGCAGTGTGAGGGAAATGAGTGCCAGTGCAGTGCGAAGGAAATGTGACCCAGTGCAGTGCGAGGGAAATTGGTCCATGTGCAGTGTAAGGGAAATGAGTCCCGGTGCAGTGCGAAGGAAATGAGTCCCAGTGCAGTGCGAGGGAAATGGGTCCCTGTGCAGTGTGTGGGAAATGAGTCCCAGTGCAGTGCGAAGGAAATGTGACCCAGTGCAGTGCGAGGGAAATGAGTCCCGGTGCATTGCGAGGGAAATGTGTCCCATTGCAGTGCGAGGGGAATGGGTCCCGGTGCAGTGCGAGGGGAATGGGTCGCGGTGCAGTGCGAGGTGAATGGGTCCCGGTGCAGTGCGGGGTGAATGGGTCACGGTGCAGTGTGAGGGGAATGGGTCACGGTGCAGTGTGAGGGGAATGGGTCCAGGTGCAGGGCGAGGGGAATGGGTCCTGGTGCAGCGCAAGGGGAATGAGTCCCGGTGCAGTGCGAGGGGAATGGGTCCCGGTGCAGCACGAGGGAAATGAGTCCCCGTGCAGTGCGAGGGGAATGGGTCCTGGTGCAGTGCGAGGGAAATAAGTCCCAGTGCAGTGCGAGGGAAATGATTCCCAGTGCAGTGCGAGGGAAATGAGACCCAGTGCAGAGCGAAGGAAATGAGTCCCAGTGCAGTGCGAGGGAAATGGGTCCCTGTGCAGTGTGAGGGAAATGAGTCCCGGTGCAGTGCGAAGGAAATGAGTCCTGGTGCAGTGCGAGGGAAATGAGTCCCAGTGCAGTGTGAGGGAAATGAGTCCCAGTGCAGTGCGAGAGGAATGGGTCCTGGTGCAGTGCGAGGGAAATGAGTCCGAGTGCAGTGCGAGGGGAATGGGTCCCAGTGCAGTGCGAGGGGAATGGGTCCTGGTGCAGTGCGAGGTAAATGAGTCCCAGTGCAGTGCAAGGGAAATGAGACCCAGTGCAGTGCGAAGGAAATGAGTCCCGGTGCACTGCGAAGGAAATGAGTCCCAGTGCAGTGCGAGGGAAATGGGTCCCAGTGCAGTGCGAGGGAAATGAGACCCTGTGCAGTGTGAGGGAAATGAGTCCCTGTGCAGTGTGTGGGAAATGAGTCCCGGTGCAGTGCGAAGGAAATGAGTTTCCAGTGCAGTGCGAAGGAAATGAGTCCCAGTGCAGTGCGAGGGAAATGGGTCCCAGTGCAGTGCGAGGGAAATGAGTTTCCAGTGCAGTGCGAAGGAAATGAGTCCCAGTGCAGTGCGAGGGAAATGGGTCGCTGTGCACTGTGTGGGAAATGAGTCCCAGTGCAGTGCGAGGGAAATGAGTCCCGGTGCATTGCGAGGGAAATGCGTCCCAGTGCAGTGCGAAGGAAATGAGTCCTAGTGCAGTGCGAGGGAAATGGGTCCCTGTGCAGTGTGAGGGAAATGAGTCCCAGTGCAGTGTGAGAGAAATGGGTCCCAGTGCAGTGCGAAGGAAATGAGTCCCTGTGCAGTGCGAGGGAAATGAGTTTCCAGTGCAGTGCGAGGGAAATGTGTCCCAGTGCAGTGCGAGGGGAATGGGTCCTGGTGTAGTGCAAGGGAAATGAGTCCCAGTGAAGTGCGAGGGGAATGGGTCCTGGTGCAGTGCGAGAGAAATGGGTCGCGGTGCAGTGCGAAGGAAATGAGTCCCTGTGCAGTACGAGGGGAATGGGTCCTGGTGCAGTGCGAAGGAAATGAGACCCTGTGCAGTACGAGGGGAATGGGTCCTGGTGCAGTCCGAGGGAAATGGGTCCCGGTGCAGCGCGAGGGAAATGAGTCCCAGTGCAGTGCGGGGGGAATGAGTCCCTGTACAGTATGAGGGGAATGGGTCCTGGTGCAGTGTGAGGGAAATGAGTCCCAGTGCACTGCGAGGGAAATGAGTCCCAGTGCAGTGCGAGGGAAATGGGTCCCAGTGCAGTGCGAGGGAAATGAGACCCAGTGCAGTGCGAAGGAAATGAGTCCCAGTGCAGTGCGAGGGAAATGGGTCCCTGTGCAGTGTGAGGGAAATGAGTCCCAGTGCAGTGCGAGAGAAATGGGTCCCAGTGCAGTGCGAAGGAAATGAGTCCCTGTGCAATACAAGGGGAATGGATCCTGGTGCATTTCGAGGGAAATGAGTCCCAGTGCAGTGCGAGGGAAATGAGTTTCCAGTGCCGTGCGAGGGGAATGAGACCCGGTGCAGTGAGAGGGGAATGAGTCCCAGTGCAGTGCGAGGGAAATGAGTCCCGGTGCAGTGCGAAGGAAATGAGTCCCAGTGCAGTGCGAGAGAAATGGGTCCTGGTGCAGTGCGAAGGAAATGAGTCCCTGTGCAGTACGAGGGGAATGGGTCCCAGTGCAGTGCGAAGGAAATGAGTCCCTGTGCAGTACGAGGGGAATGGGTCCTGGTGCAGTGCGAAGGAAATGAGTCCCTGTGCAGTACGAGGGGAATGGGTCCTGGTGCAGTGCGAGGGAAATGAGTCCCAGTGCAGTGCGAGGGAAATGAGTCCCAGTGCAGTGCGAGGGAAATGGGTCCCAGTGCAGTGCGAGGGAAATGAGATCCAGTGCAGTGCGAAGGAAATGAGTCCCAGTGCAGTGCGAGAGAAATGGGTCCCAGTGCAGTGCGAAGGAAATGAGTCCCTGTGCAGTACGAGGGGAATGAGTCCCAGTGCAGTGCGAGGGAAATGAGTTTCCAGTGCAGTGCGAGGGAAATGAGACCCAGTGCAGTGCGAGGGAAATGGGTCCCTGTGCAGTGTGAGCGAAATGAGTCCCGGTGCAGTGCAAAGGAAATGAGTCCCAGTTCAGTGCGAGGGAAATGGGTCCCTGTGCAGTGTGTGGGAAATGAGTCCCGGTGCAGTGCGAAGGAAATGAGTCCCAGTGCAGTGCGAGGGAAATGAGTCCCGGTGCATTGCGAGGGAAATGCGTCCCAGTGCAGTGCGAGGGAAATGGGTCCCGGTGCAGTGCGAGGGGAATGGGTCACGGTGCAGTGCGAGGGGAATGGGTCCCGATGCAGTGCGAGGGGAATGGGTCGCGGTGCAGTGTGAGGGGAATGGGTCGCGGTGCAGTGCGAGGGGAATGGGTCGCGGTGCAGTGCGAGGGGAATGGGTCCTGGTGCAGGGCGAGGGGAATGGGTCCCGGTGCAGCGCAAGGGGAATGGGTCCTGGTGCATTGCGAGGGAAATGAGTCCCAGTGCAGTGCGAGGGAAATGAGTTTCCAGTGCAGTGCGAGGGAAATGTGTCCCAGTGCAGTGCGAGGGGAATGGGTCCTGGTGCAGTGCGAGGGAAATAAGTCCCAGTGAAGTGCGAGGGGAATGGGTCCTGGTGCAGTGCGAGAGAAATGGGTCGCGGTGCAGTGCGAAGGAAATGAGTCCCTGTGCAGTACGAGGGGAATGGGTCCTGGTGCAGTGCGAAGGAAATGAGACCCTGTGCAGTACGAGGGGAATGGGTCCTGGTGCAGTCCGAGGGAAATGGGTCCCGGTGCAGCGCGAGGGAAATGAGTCCCAGTGCAGTGCGGGGGGAATGAGTCCCAGTGCAGTGCGAGAGAAATGGGTCCCAGTGCAGTGCGAAGGAAATGAGTCCCTGTACAGTATGAGGGGAATTGGTCCTGGTGCAGTGTGAGGGAAATGAGTCCCAGTGCACTGCGAGGGAAATGAGTCCCAGTGCAGTGCGAGGGAAATGGGTCCCAGTGCAGTGCGAGGGAAATGAGACCCAGTGCAGTGCGAAGGAAATGAGTCCCAGTGCAGTGCGAGGGAAATGGGTCCCTGTGCAGTGTGAGGGAAATGAGTCCCAGTGCAGTGCGAGAGAAATGGGTCCCAGTGCAGTGCGAAGGAAATGAGTCCCTGTGCAATACAAGGGGAATGGGTCCTGGTGCATTTCGAGGGAAATGAGTCCCAGTGCAGTGCGAGGGAAATGAGTTTCCAGTGCAGTGTGAGCGAAATGAGTCCCGGTGCAGCGCGAGGGAAATGGGTCCCAGTGCAGTGCGAAGGAAATGAGTCCCTGTACAGTATGAGGGGAATGGGTCCTGGTGCAGTGTGAGGGAAATGAGTCCCAGTGCACTGCGAGGGAAATGAGTCCCAGTGCAGTGCGAGGGAAATGGGTCCCAGTGCAGTGCGAGGGAAATGAGACCCAGTGCAGTGCGAAGGAAATGAGTCCCAGTGCAGTGCGAGGGAAATGGGTCCCTGTGCAGTGTGAGGGAAATGAGTCCCAGTGCAGTGCGAGAGAAATGGGTCCCAGTGCAGTGCGAAGGAAATGAGTCCCTGTGCAATACAAGGGGAATGGGTCCTGGTGCATTTCGAGGGAAATGAGTCCCAGTGCAGTGCGAGGGAAATGAGACCCTGTGCAGTACGAGGGGAATGGGTCCTGGTGCAGTCCGAGGGAAATGGGTCCCGGTGCAGCGCGAGGGAAATGAGTCCCAGTGCAGTGCGGGGGGAATGAGTCCCAGTGCAGTGCGAGAGAAATGGGTCCCAGTGCAGTGCGAAGGAAATGAGTCCCTGTACAGTATGAGGGGAATGGGTCCCAGTGCAGTGTGAGGGAAATGAGTCCCAGTGCACTGCGAGGGAAATGAGTCCCAGTGCAGTGCGAGGGAAATGGGTCCCAGTGCAGTGCGAGGGAAATGAGACCCAGTGCAGTGCGAAGGAAATGAGTCCCAGTGCAGTGCGAGGGAAATGGGTCCCTGTGCAGTGTGAGGGAAATGAGTCCCAGTGCAGTGCGAGAGAAATGGGTCCCAGTGCAGTGCGAAGGAAATGAGTCCCTGTGCAATACAAGGGGAATGGATCCTGGTGCATTTCGAGGGAAATGAGTCCCAGTGCAGTGCGAGGGAAATGAGTTTCCAGTGCAGTGCGAGGGGAATGAGACCCGGTGCAGTGAGAGGGGAATGAGTCCCAGTGCAGTGCGAGGGAAATGAGTCCCGGTGCAGTGCGAAGGAAATGAGTCCCAGTGCAGTGCGAGAGAAATGGGTCCTGGTGCAGTGCGAAGGAAATGAGTCCCTGTGCAGTACGAGGGGAATGGGTCCCAGTGCAGTGCGAAGGAAATGAGTCCCTGTGCAGTACGAGGGGAATGGGTCCTGGTGCAGTGCGAGGGAAATGAGTCCCAGTGCAGTGCGAGGGAAATGAGTCCCAGTGCAGTGCGAGGGAAATGGGTCCCAGTGCAGTGCGAGGGAAATGAGATCCAGTGCAGTGCGAAGGAAATGAGTCCCAGTGCAGTGCGAGAGAAATGGGTCCCAGTGCAGTGCGAAGGAAATGAGCCCCTGTGCAGTACGAGGGGAATGAGTCCCAGTGCAGTGCGAGGGAAATGAGTTTCCAGTGCAGTGCGAGGGAAATGAGACCCAGTGCAGTGCGAGGGAAATGGGTCCCTGTGCAGTGTGAGCGAAATGAGTCCCGGTGCAGTGCAAAGGAAATGAGTCCCAGTTCAGTGCGAGGGAAATGGGTCCCTGTGCAGTGTGTGGGAAATGAGTCCCGGTGCAGTGCGAAGGAAATGAGTCCCAGTGCAGTGCGAGTGAAATGAGTCCCGGTGCATTGCGAGGGAAATGCGTCCCAGTGCAGTGCGAGGGAAATGGGTCCCGGTGCAGTGCGAGGGGAATGGGTCACGGTGCAGTGCGAGGGGAATGGGTCCCGATGCAGTGCGAGGGGAATGGGTCGCGGTGCAGTGTGAGGGGAATGGGTCGCGGTGCAGTGCGAGGGGAATGGGTCGCGGTGCAGTGCGAGGGGAATGGGTCCTGGTGCAGGGCGAGGGGAATGGGTCCCGGTGCAGCGCAAGGGGAATGGGTCCTGGTGCATTGCGAGGGAAATGAGTCCCAGTGCAGTGCGAGGGAAATGAGTTTCCAGTGCAGTGCGAGGGAAATGTGTCCCAGTGCAGTGCGAGGGGAATGGGTCCTGGTGCAGTGCGAGGGAAATAAGTCCCAGTGAAGTGCGAGGGGAATGGGTCCTGGTGCAGTGCGAGAGAAATGGGTCGCGGTGCAGTGCGAAGGAAATGAGTCCCTGTGCAGTACGAGGGGAATGGGTCCTGGTGCAGTGCGAAGGAAATGAGACCCTGTGCAGTACGAGGGGAATGGGTCCTGGTGCAGTCCGAGGGAAATGGGTCCCGGTGCAGCGCGAGGGAAATGAGTCCCAGTGCAGTGCGGGGGGAATGAGTCCCAGTGCAGTGCGAGAGAAATGGGTCCCAGTGCAGTGCGAAGGAAATGAGTCCCTGTACAGTATGAGGGGAATGGGTCCTGGTGCAGTGTGAGGGAAATGAGTCCCAGTGCACTGCGAGGGAAATGAGTCCCAGTGCAGTGCGAGGGAAATGGGTCCCAGTGCAGTGCGAGGGAAATGAGACCCAGTGCAGTGCGAAGGAAATGAGTCCCAGTGCAGTGCGAGGGAAATGGGTCCCTGTGCAGTGTGAGGGAAATGAGTCCCAGTGCAGTGCGAGAGAAATGGGTCCCAGTGCAGTGCGAAGGAAATGAGTCCCTGTGCAATACAAGGGGAATGGGTCCTGGTGCATTTCGAGGGAAATGAGTCCCAGTGCAGTGCGAGGGAAATGAGACCCTGTGCAGTACGAGGGGAATGGGTCCTGGTGCAGTCCGAGGGAAATGGGTCCCGGTGCAGCGCGAGGGAAATGAGTCCCAGTGCAGTGCGGGGGGAATGAGTCCCAGTGCAGTGCGAGAGAAATGGGTCCCAGTGCAGTGCGAAGGAAATGAGTCCCTGTACAGTATGAGGGGAATGGGTCCTGGTGCAGTGTGAGGGAAATGAGTCCCAGTGCACTGCGAGGGAAATGAGTCCCAGTGCAGTGCGAGGGAAATGGGTCCCAGTGCAGTGCGAGGGAAATGAGACCCAGTGCAGTGCGAAGGAAATGAGTCCCAGTGCAGTGCGAGGGAAATGGGTCCCTGTGCAGTGTGAGGGAAATGAGTCCCAGTGCAGTGCGAGAGAAATGGGTCCCAGTGCAGTGCGAAGGAAATGAGTCCCTGTGCATTGCGAGGGAAATGAGTCCCAGTGCAGTGCGAGGGAAATGAGTTTCCAGTGCAGTGCGAGGGGAATGAGACCCGGTGCAGTGAGAGGGGAATGAGTCCCAGTGCAGTGCGAGGGAAATGAGTCCCGGTGCAGTGCGAAGGAAATGAGTCCCAGTGCAGTGCGAGAGAAATGGGTCCTGGTGCAGTGCGAAGGAAATGAGTCCCAGTGCAGTACGAGGGGAATGGGTCCCAGTGCAGTGCGAAGGAAATGAGTCCCTGTGCAGTACGAGGGGAATGGGTCCCAGTGCAGTGCGAAGGAAATGAGTCCCTGTGCATTGGGAGGGAAATGAGTCCCGGTGCAGTGCGAGGGAAATGGGTCCCAGTGCAGTGCGAGGGAAATGGGTCCTGGTGCAGTGCGAAGGAAATGAGTCCCTGTGCAGTACGAGGGGAATGGGTCCTGGTGCAGTGCGAGGGAAATGAGTCCCAGTGCAGTGCGAGGGAAATGAGTCCCAGTGCAGTGCGAGGGAAATGGGTCCCAGTGCAGTGCGAGGGAAATGAGATCCAGTGCAGTGCGAAGGAAATGAGTCCCAGTGCAGTGCGAGAGAAATGGGTCCCAGTGCAGTGCGAAGGAAATGAGTCCCTGTGCAGTACGAGGGGAATGAGTCCCAGTGCAGTGCGAGGGAAATGAGTTTCCAGTGCAGTGCGAGGGAAATGAGACCCAGTGCAGTGCGAGGGAAATGGGTCCCTGTGCAGTGTGAGCGAAATGAGTCCCGGTGCAGTGCAAAGGAAATGAGTCCCAGTTCAGTGCGAGGGAAATGGGTCCCTGTGCAGTGTGTGGGAAATGAGTCCCGGTGCAGTGCGAAGGAAATGAGTCCCAGTGCAGTGCGAGGGAAATGAGTCCCGGTGCATTGCGAGGGAAATGCGTCCCAGTGCAGTGCGAGGGAAATGGGTCCCGGTGCAGTGCGAGGGGAATGGGTCACGGTGCAGTGCGAGGGGAATGGGTCCCGATGCAGTGCGAGGGGAATGGGTCGCGGTGCAGTGTGAGGGGAATGGGTCGCGGTGCAGTGCGAGGGGAATGGGTCGCGGTGCAGTGCGAGGGGAATGGGTCCTGGTGCAGGGCGAGGGGAATGGGTCCCGGTGCAGCGCAAGGGGAATGGGTCCTGGTGCATTGCGAGGGAAATGAGTCCCAGTGCAGTGCGAGGGAAATGAGTTTCCAGTGCAGTGCGAGGGAAATGTGTCCCAGTGCAGTGCGAGGGGAATGGGTCCTGGTGCAGTGCGAGGGAAATAAGTCCCAGTGAAGTGCGAGGGGAATGGGTCCTGGTGCAGTGCGAGAGAAATGGGTCGCGGTGCAGTGCGAAGGAAATGAGTCCCTGTGCAGTACGAGGGGAATGGGTCCTGGTGCAGTGCGAAGGAAATGAGACCCTGTGCAGTACGAGGGGAATGGGTCCCGGTGCAGTCCGAGGGAAATGGGTCCCGGTGCAGCGCGAGGGAAATGAGTCCCAGTGCAGTGCGGGGGGAATGAGTCCCAGTGCAGTGCGAGAGAAATGGGTCCCAGTGCAGTGCGAAGGAAATGAGTCCCTGTACAGTATGAGGGGAATTGGTCCTGGTGCAGTGTGAGGGAAATGAGTCCCAGTGCACTGCGAGGGAAATGAGTCCCAGTGCAGTGCGAGGGAAATGGGTCCCAGTGCAGTGCGAGGGAAATGAGACCCAGTGCAGTGCGAAGGAAATGAGTCCCAGTGCAGTGCGAGGGAAATGGGTCCCTGTGCAGTGTGAGGGAAATGAGTCCCAGTGCAGTGCGAGAGAAATGGGTCCCAGTGCAGTGCGAAGGAAATGAGTCCCTGTGCAATACAAGGGGAATGGGTCCTGGTGCATTTCGAGGGAAATGAGTCCCAGTGCAGTGCGAGGGAAATGAGTTTCCAGTGCAGTGCGAGGGAAATGAGACCCGGTGCAGTGAGAGGGGAATGAGTCCCAGTGCAGTGCGAGGGAAATGAGACCCAGTGCAGTGCGAGGGAAATGGGTCCCTGTGCAGTGTGAGGGAAATGAGTCCCAGTGCAGTGCGAGGGAAATGAGACCCAGTGCAGTGCGAGGGAAATGGGTCCCAGTGCAGTGCGAGGGAAATGAGACCCAGTGCAGTGCGAAGGAAATGAGTCCCAGTGCAGTGCGAGGGAAATGGGTCCCTGTGCAGTGTGAGGGAAATGAGTCCCAGTGCAGTGCGAGAGAAATGGGTCCCAGTGCAGTGCGAAGGAAATGAGTCCCTGTGCAATACAAGGGGAATGGGTCCTGGTGCATTTCGAGGGAAATGAGTCCCAGTGCAGTGCGAGGGAAATGAGTTTCCAGTGCAGTGCGAGGGAAATGAGACCCGGTGCAGTGAGAGGGGAACTGAGTCCCAGTGCAGTGCGAGGGAAATGAGTCCCGGTGCAGTGCGAAGGAAATGAGTCCCAGTGCAGTGCGAGAGAAATGGGTCCCAGTGCAGTGCGAAGGAAATGAGTCCCTGTGCAGTACGAGGAAAATGAGTCCCAGTGCAGTGCGAGGGGAATGGGTCCCAGTGCAGTGCGAGGGGAATGGGTCCTGGTGCAGTGCGAGGTAAATGAGTCCCAGTGCAGTGCAAGGGAAATGAGACCCAGTGCAGTGCGAGGGAAATGGGTCCCAGTGCTGTGCGAGAGACATGAGTCCCAGTGCAGTGCGAGGGAAATGAGTCCCGGTGCAGTGCGAGGGAAATGGGTCCCAGTGCAGTGCGAGAGAAATGAGTCCCGGTGCAGTGCGAAGGAAATGAGTCCAGGTGCAGTGCGAGAGAAATGGGTCCTGGTGCAGTGCGAAGGAAATGAGTCCCTGTGCAGTACGAGGGGAATGGGTCCTGGTGCAGTGCGAAGGAAATGAGTCCAGGTGCAGTGCGAGAGAAATGGGTCCTGGTGCAGTGCGAAGGAAATGAGTCCCTGTGCAGTACGAGGAGAATGGGTCTTGGTGCAGTGCGAAGGAAATGAGTCCCTGTGCAGTGTGAGGGAAATGAGTCCCAGTGCAGTGCGAGGGAAATGAGTCCCAGTGCAGTGCGAGGGAAATGAGTCCCAGTGCAGTGCGAGGGGAATGGGTCCTGGTGCAGTGCGAGGGAAATGAGTTTCAGTGCAGTGCGAGGGAAATGAGTCCCGGTGCATTGCGAGGGAAATGCGTCCCAGTGCAGTGCGAGTGGAATGGGTCGCGGTGCAGTGCGAGGGGAATGGGTCGCGGTGCAGTGCGAGGGGAATGGTTCGCGGTGCAGTGCGAGGGGAATGGGTCCCTGTGCAGTGTGAGGGAAATGGATCCCTGTGCAGTGCGAAGGAAATGAGTCCCTGTGCATACGAGGGGAATGGGTCCTGGTGCAGTGCGAAGGAAATGAGTCCCTGTGCAGTACGAGGGGAATGGGTCCTGGTGCAGTGCGAGGGAAATGAGTCCCGGTGCAGTGCGAAGGAAATGAGTCCCAGTGCAGTGCGAGGGAAATGAGTCCCGGTGCATTGCGAGGGAAATGCGTCCCAGTGCAGTGCGAGGGGAATGGGTCCCGGTGCAGTGCGAGGCGAATGGGTCGCGGTGCAGTGTGAGGGAAATGAGTCCCAGTGCAGTGCGAGGGAAATGGGTCCCAGTGCAGTGTGAGGGAAATGAGTCCCGGTGCAGTGCGAAGGAAATGAGTCCCTGTGCAGTACGAGGGGAATGGGTCCTGGTGCAGTGCGAGGGAAATGAGTCCCAGTGCAGTGCGAGGGAAATGAGTCCCAGTGCAGTGCGAGGGAAATGGGTCCCAGTGCAGTGCGAGGGAAATGAGACCCAGTGCAGTGAGAGGGGAATGAGTCCCAGTGCAGTGCGAGGGAAATGAGACCCGGTGCAGTGCGAAGGAAATGAGTCCCAGTGCAGTGCGAGAGAAATGGGTCCTGGTGCAGTGCGAAGGAAATGTGTCCCTGTGCAGTGCGCGGGAAATGAGTCCCAGTGCAGTGTGAGGGAAATGGGTCCCAGTGCAGTGCGAGGGAAATGAGACCCAGTGCAGTGCGAAGGAAATGAGTCCCAGTGCAGTGTGAGGGAAATGGGTCCCAGTGCAGTGCGAGGGAAATGAGACCCAGTGCAGTGCGAAGGAAATGAGTCCCAGTGCAGTGCGAGAGAAATGGGTCCCAGTGCAGTGCGAAGGAAATGAGTCCCTGTGCAGTACGAGGGGAATGGGTCCCAGTGCAGTGCGAGGGAAATGAGACCCAGTGCAGTGCGAAGGAAATGAGTCCCAGTGCAGTACGAGGGGAATGGGTCCTGGTGCAGTGCGAGGGAAATGGGTCCCAGTGCAGTACGAGGGGAATGGGTCCTGGTGCAGTGCGAGGGAAATGAGTCCCAGTGCAGTGCGAGGGAAATGAGTCCCAGTGCAGTGTGAGGGAAATGGGTCCCAGTGCAGTGCGAGGGAAATGAGACCCAGTGCAGTGCGAAGGAAATGAGTCCCAGTGCAGTGCGAGAGAAATGGGTCCCAGTGCAGTGCGAAGGAAATGAGTCCCTGTGCAGTACGAGGGGAATGAGTCCCAGTGCAGTGCGAGGGAAATGAGTTTCCAGTGCAGTGCGAGGGAAATGAGACCCAGTGCAGTGCGAGGGAAATGGGTCCCTGTGCAGTGTGAGCGAAATGAGTCCCGGTGCAGTGCAAAGGAAATGAGTCCCAGTTCAGTGCGAGGGAAATGGGTCCCTGTGCAGTGTGTGGGAAATGAGTCCCGGTGCAGTGCGAA
The DNA here is from genome assembly GCF_037043375.1 of Chiloscyllium plagiosum. Classification (NCBI taxonomy): domain Eukaryota; kingdom Metazoa; phylum Chordata; class Chondrichthyes; order Orectolobiformes; family Hemiscylliidae; genus Chiloscyllium; species Chiloscyllium plagiosum. The sequence continues at coordinate 4,012,177 of NW_028270143.1, forward strand.
GGAAATGAGTCCCAGTGCAGTGCGAGGGAAATGAGTCCCGGTGCATTGCGAGGGAAATGCGTCCCAGTGCAGTGCGAGGGAAATGGGTCACGGTGCAGTGCGAGGGGAATGGGTCACGGTGCAGTGCGAGGGGAATGGGTCCCGATGCAGTGCGAGGGGAATGGGTCGCGGTGCAGTGCGAGGGGAATGGGTCCTGGTGCAGGGCGAGGGGAATGGGTCCCGGTGCAGCGCAAGGGGAATGAGTCCCGGTGCAGTGCGAGGGGAATGGGTCCCGGTGCAGCGCGAGGGAAATGAGTCCAAGTGCAGTGCGAGGGGAATGGGTCCTGGTGCAGTGCGAGGGAAATAAGTCCCAGTGAAGTGCGAGGGGAATGGGTCCTGGTGCAGTGTGAGGGGAATGAGTTTCAGTGCAGTGCGAGGGAAATGAGACCCAGTGCAGTGCGAAGGAAATGAGTCCCAGTGCAGTGCGAGGAAAATGGGTCCCTGTGCAGTGTGAGGGAAATGAGTCCCGGTGCAGTGCGAAGGAAATGAGTCCCAGTGCAGTGCGAGGAAAATGAGACCCAGTGCAGTGCGAGGAAAATGAGACCCAGTGCAGTGCGAAGGAAATGTGTCCCGGTGCAGTGCGAGGGAAATGGGTCCAAGTGCAGTGCGAGGGAAATGAGTCCCAGTGCAGTGCGAGGGAAATGGGTCCAAGTGCAGTGCGAGGGAAATGAGTCCCAGTGCAGTGCGAGGGAAATGGGTCCCAGTGCTGTGCGAGAGACATGAGTCCCAGTGCAGTGCGAGGGAAATGGGTCCCAGTGCTGTGCGAGAGACATGAGTCCCAGTGCAGTGCGAGGGAAATGAGTCCTGGTGCAGTGCGAGGGAAATGGGTCCCAGTGCAGTGCGAGAGAAATGAGTCTCGGTGCAGTGAGAGGGGAATGAGTCCCAGTGCAGTGCGAGGGAAATGAGTCCTGGTGCAGTGCGAAGGAAATGAGTCCCAGTGTAGTGCGAGAGAAATGGGTCCTGGTGCAGTGCGAAGGAAATGAGTCCCAGTGCAGTGCACGGGAAATGAGTCCCAGTGCAGTGCGAGGGAAATGAGTCCCAGTGCAGTGCAAGGGAATTGAGTCCCAGTGCAGTGCGAGGGAAATGAGTCCCAGTGCAGTGCGAGAGAAATGGGTCCTGGTGCAGTGCGAAGGAAATGAGTCCCAGTGCAGTGTGTGGGAAATGAGTCCCGGTGCATTGCGAGGAAAATGTGTCCCAGTGCAGTGCGAGGGGAATGGGTCGCAGTGCAGTGCGAGGGGAATGGGTACCGGTGCAGTGCGAGGGGAATGGGTCTCGGTGCAGTGTGAGGAGGGGAATGGGTCCCGGTGCAGCGCAAGGGGAATGAGTCCCGGTGCAGTGCGAGGGGAATGGGTCCCGGTGAAGCGCGAGGGAAATGAGTCCCAGTGCAGTGCGAGGGGAATGGGTCCTGGTGCAGTGCGAGGGAAATGAGTCCCAGTGCAGTGCGAGGGGAATGGGTCCTGGTGCAGTGCGAGGGAAATAAGTCCCAGTGAAGTGCGAGGGGAATGGGTCCTGGTGCAGTGCGAGGAAAATGAGTTTCAGTGCAGTGCGAGGGAAATGAGTCCCGGTGCATTGCGAGGGAAATGCGTCCCAGTGCAGTGCGAGGGGAATGGGTCCCGGTGCAGTGCGAGGGGAATGGGTCGCGGTGCAGTGTGAGGGGAATGGGTCCCGGTGCAGTGCGAGGGGAATGGGTCGCGGTGCAGTGCGAGGGGAATGGGTCCTGTTGTAGTGTGACGGAAATGAGTCCCAGTGCAGTGCGAGGGGAATGGGTCCTGGTGCAGTGCGAGGGAAATGAGTCCCAGTGCAGTGCGAGGGAAATGGGTCCCAGTGCAGTGTGAGGGAAATGAGTCCCGGTGCAGTGCGAAGGAAATGAGTCCTGGTGTAGTGCGAGAGAAATGAGTCCCAGTGCAGTGCGAGGAAAATGAGACCCAGTGCAGTGCGAGGAAAATGAGTCCCAGTGCAGTGCGAGGGGAATGGGTCCCAGTGCAGTGCGAGGGGAGTGTGTCCGGGTGCAGTGCGAGGTAAATTAGTCCCAGTGCAGTGCAAGGGAAATGAGACCCAGTGCAGTGCGAGGGAAATGGGTCCCAGTGCTGTGCGAGAGACATGAGTCCCAGTGCAGTGCGAGGGAAATGAGTCCCGGTGCAGTGCGAGGGAAATGGGTCCCAGTGCAGTGCGAGAGAAATGAGTCCCGGTGCAGTGCGAAGGAAATGAGTCCAGGTGCAGTGCGAGAGAAATGGGTCCTGGTGCAGTGCGAAGGAAATGAGTCCCTGTGCAGTACGAGGGGAATGGGTCCTGGTGCAGTGCGAAGGAAATGAGTCCAGGTGCAGTGCGAGAGAAATGGGTCCTGGTGCAGTGCGAAGGAAATGAGTCCCTGTGCAGTACGAGGAGAATGGGTCTTGGTGCAGTGCGAAGGAAATGAGTCCCTGTGCAGTGTGAGGGAAATGAGTCCCAGTGCAGTGCGAGGGAAATGAGTCCCAGTGCAGTGCGAGGGAAATGAGTCCCGGTGCATTGCGAGGGAAATGCGTCCCAGTGCAGTGCGAGTGGAATGGGTCGCGGTGCAGTGCGAAGGGAATGGGTCGCGGTGTAGTGCGAGGGGAATGGGTCGCGGTGCAGTGCGAGGGGAATGGGTCCCTGTGCAGTGTGAGGGAAATGGGTCCCTGTGCAGTTCGAAGGAAATGAGTCCCTGTGCAGTGCGAGAGAAATGGGTCCCAGTGCAGTGCGAAGGAAATGAGTCCCTGTGCAGTACGAGGAGAATGGGTCTTGGTGCAGTGCGAAGGAAATGAGTCCCTGTGCAGTGTGAGGGAAATGAGTCCCAGTGCAGTGCGAGGGAAATGAGTCCCAGTGCAGTGCGAGGGAAATGAGTCCCAGTGCAGTGCGAGGGGAATGGGTCCTGGTGCAGTGCGAGGGAAATGAGTTTCAGTGCAGTGCGAGGGAAATGAGTCCCGGTGCATTGCGAGGGAAATGCGTCCCAGTGCAGTGCGAGTGGAATGGGTCGCGGTGCAGTGCGAGGGGAATGGGTCGCGGTGCAGTGCGAGGGGAATGGGTCGCGGTGCAGTGCGAGGGGAATGGGTCCCTGTGCAGTGTGAGGGAAATGGGTCCCTGTGCAGTTCGAAGGAAATGAGTCCCTGTGCATACGAGGGGAATGGGTCCTGGTGCAGTGCGAAGGAAATGAGTCCCTGTGCAGTACGAGGGGAATGGGTCCTGGTGCAGTGCGAGGGAAATGAGTCCCGGTGCAGTGCGAAGGAAATGAGTCCCAGTGCAGTGCGAGGGAAATGAGTCCCGGTGCATTGCGAGGGAAATGCGTCCCAGTGCAGTGCGAGGGGAATGGGTCCCGGTGCAGTGCGAGGGGAATGGGTCGCGGTGCAGTGTGAGGGGAATGGGTCCCGGTGCAGTGCGAGGGGAATGGGTCCCGGTGCAGTGCGAGGGGAATGGGTCGCGGTGCAGTGCGAGGGGAATGGGTCCCGGTGCAGTGAGAGGCGAATGGGTCCCTGTGCAGCGCAAGGGGAATGAGTCCTGTTGTAGTGTGACGGAAATGAGTCCCAGTGCAGTGCGAGGGGAATGGGTCCTGGTGCAGTGCGAGGGAAATGAGTCCCAGTGCAGTGCGAGGGAAATGGGTCCCAGTGCAGTGTGAGGGAAATGAGTCCCGGTGCAGTGCGAGGGAAATGAGTCCTGGTGTAGTGCGAGAGAAATGAGTCCCAGTGCAGTGCGAGGAAAATGAGACCCAGTGCAGTGCGAGGAAAATGAGTCCCAGTGCAGTGCGAGGGGAATGGGTCCCAGTGCAGTGCGAGGGAAATGAGTCCCAGTGCAGTGCGAGGGAAATGAGTCCCAGTGCAGTGCGAGGGAAATGAGTCCCAGTGCAGTGCGAGGGGAATGGGTCCTGGTGCAGTGCGAGGGAAATGAGTTTCAGTGCAGTGCGAGGGAAATGAGTCCCGGTGCATTGCGAGGGAAATGCGTCCCAGTGCAGTGCGAGTGGAATGGGTCGCGGTGCAGTGCGAGGGGAATGGGTCGCGGTGCAGTGCGAGGGGAATGGGTCGCGGTGCAGTGCGAGGGGAATGGGTCCCTGTGCAGTGTGAGGGAAATGGGTCCCTGTGCAGTGCGAAGGAAATGAGTCCCTGTGCATACGAGGGGAATGGGTCCTGGTGCAGTGCGAAGGAAATGAGTCCCTGTGCAGTACGAGGGGAATGGGTCCTGGTGCAGTGCGAGGGAAATGAGTTTCCAGTGCAGTGCGAGGGAAATGAGACCCGGTGCAGTGAGAGGGGAATGAGTCCCAGTGCAGTGCGAGGGAAATGAGTCCCGGTGCAGTGCGAAGGAAATGAGTCCCAGTGCAGTGCGAGAGAAATGGGTCCCAGTGCAGTGCGAAGGAAATGAGTCCCTGTGCAGTACGAGGAAAATGAGTCCCAGTGCAGTGCGAGGGGAATGGGTCCCAGTGCAGTGCGAGGGGAATGGGTCCTGGTGCAGTGCGAGGTAAATGAGTCCCAGTGCAGTGCAAGGGAAATGAGACCCAGTGCAGTGCGAGGGAAATGGGTCCCAGTGCTGTGCGAGAGACATGAGTCCCAGTGCAGTGCGAGGGAAATGAGTCCCGGTGCAGTGCGAGGGAAATGGGTCCCAGTGCAGTGCGAGAGAAATGAGCCCCGGTGCAGTGCGAAGGAAATGAGTCCAGGTGCAGTGCGAGAGAAATGGGTCCTGGTGCAGTGCGAAGGAAATGAGTCCCTGTGCAGTACGAGGGGAATGGGTCCTGGTGCAGTGCGAAGGAAATGAGTTCAGGTGCAGTGCGAGAGAAATGGGTCCTGGTGCAGTGCGAAGGAAATGAGTCCCTGTGCAGTACGAGGGGAATGGGTCTTGGTGCAGTGCGAAGGAAATGAGTCCCTGTGCAGTGTGAGGGAAATGAGTCCCAGTGCAGTGCGAGGGAAATGAGTCCCAGTGCAGTGCGAGGGAAATGAGTCCCAGTGCAGTGCGAGGGAAAGGAGACCCAGTGCAGTGCGAAGGAAATGAGTCCCACTGCAGTGTGAAGGAAATGAGTCCCTGTGCAGTACAAGGGGAATGGTTCCTGGTGCAGTGCGCGGGAAATGAGTCCCAGTGCAGTGCGAGGGAAATGAGTCCCAGTGCAGTGCGAGGGAAATGAGACCCAGTGCAGTGCGAAGGAAATGAGTCCCAGTGCAGTGCGAGGGAAATGAGTCCCTGTGCAGTGCGAGGGAAATGTGTCCCAGTGCAGTGCGAGGGAAATGAGTCCCAGTGCAGTGCGAGAGACATGAGTCCCAGTGCAGTGCGAGGGAAATGGGTCCCGGTGCAGTGCGAGGGAAATGGGTCCCAGTGCAGTGCGAGAGAATTGAGTCTCGGTGCAGTGAGAGGGGAATGAGTCCCAGTGCAGTGCGAGGGAAATGAATCCCGGTGCAGTGCGAAGGAAATGAGTCCAGGTGCAGTGCGAGAGAAATGGGTCCTGGTGAAGTGCGAAGGAAATGAGTCCCTGTGCAGTACGAGGGGAATGGGTCCTGGTGCAGTGCGAAGGAAATGAGTCCCTGTGCAGTGTGAGGGAAATGAGTCCCAGTGCAGTGCGAGGGAAATGAGTCCCAGTGCAGTGCGAGGGAAATGAGTCCCAGTGCAGTGCGAGGGAAAGGAGACCCAGTGCAGTGCGAAGGAAATGAGTCCCAGTGCAGTGTGAAGGAAATGAGTCCCTGTGCAGTATAAGGGGAATGGGTCCTGGTGCAGTGCGCGGGAAATGAGTCCCAGTGCAGTGCGAGGGAAATGAGTCCCAGTGCAGTGCGAGGGAAATGAGACCCAGTGCAGTGCGAAGGAAATGAGTCCCAGTGCAGTGCGAGGGAAATGGGTCCCTGTGCAGTGTGAGGGAAATGATTCCCAGTGCAGTGCGAGGGGAATGAGTCCCTGTGCAGTGCGGGGGAAATGTGTCCAAGTGCAGTGCGAGGGAAATGAGTCCCAGTGCAGTGCGAGAGAAATGGGTACAGTGCAGTGCGAAGGAAATGAGTCCCTGTGCAGTACGAGGGGAATGGGTCCTGGTGCATTGCGAGGGAAATGAGTCCCAGTGCAGTGCGAGGGAAATGAGTCCCAGTGCAGTGCGAGAGAAATGGGTCCCAGTGCAGTGCGCGGGAAATGAGTCCCAGTGCAGTGCGAGGGAAATGGGTCCCTGTGCAGTGTGAGGGAAATGAGACCCAGTGCAGTGCGAGGGAAATGGGACCCTGTGCAGTGTGAGGGAAATGAGTCCCGGTGCAGTGCGAAGGAAATGAGTCCCAGTGCAGTGCGAGGGAAATGGGTCCCTGTGCAGTGCGAAGGAAATGAGTCCCTGTGCAGTGTGTGGGAAATGAGTCCCGGTGCATTGCGAGGGAAATGCGTCCCAGTGCAGTGCGAGGGGAATGGGTCCCGGTGCAGTGCGAGGGGAATGGGTCGCGATGCAGTGCGAGGGGAATGTGTCCCGGTGCAGTGCGAGGGGAATGGGTCTCGGTGCAGTGTGAGGGGAATGGGTCCCGGTGCAGTGCGAGGGGAATGGGTCCCGGTGCAGTGCGAGGGGAATGGCCCCGGTGAAGCGCGAGGGAAATGAGTCCCAGTGCAGCACGAGGGGAATGGGTCCTGGTGCAGTGCGAGGGAAATAAGTCCCAGTGAAGTGCGAGGGGAATGGGTCCTGGTGCAGTGCGAGGGAAATGAGTTTCAGTGCAGTGCGAGGGAAATGAGTCCCAGTGCAGTGCGAGGGGAATGGGTCCTGGTGCAGTGCGAGGGAAATAAGTCCCAGTGAAGTGCGAGGGGAATGGGCCCTGGTGCAGTGCGAGGGAAATGAGTTTCAGTGCAGTGCGAGGAAATGCGTCCCAGTGCAGTGCGAGTGGAATGGGTCGCGGTGCAGTGCGAGGGGAATGGGTCGCGGTGCAGTGCGAGGGAAATGGGTCGCGGTGCAGTGCGAGGGGAATGGGTCGCGGTGCAGGGCGAGGGGAATGGGTCCTGGTGCAGCGCAAGGGGAATGAGTCCCGGTGCAGTGCGAGGGGAATGGGTCCCTGTGCAGTGTGAGGGAAATGGGTCCCTGTGCAGTGCGAGGGAAATGAGACCCAGTGCAGTGCGAGGGAAATGGGACCCTGTGCAGTGTGAGGGAAATGAGTCCCTGTGCATACGAGGGGAATGGGTCCTGGTGCAGTGCGAAGGAAATGGGTCCCAGTGCAGTGCGAAGGAAATGAGTCCCTGTGCAGTACGAGGGGAATGGGTCCTGGTGCAGTGCGCGGGAAATGAGTCCCAGTGCAGTGCGAGGGAAATGGGTCCCTGTGCAGTGCGAGGGAAATGAGACCCAGTGCAGTGCGAGGGAAATGGGTCCCTGTGCAGTGTGAGGGAAATGAGTCCCAGTGCAGTGCGAGGGAAATGAGACCCAGTGCAGTGCGAGGGAAATGGGACCCTGTGCAGTGTGAGGGAAATGAGTCCCGGTGCAGTGCGATGGAAATGAGTCCCGGTGCATTGCGAGGGAAATGCGTCCCAGTGCAGTGCGATGGGAATGGGTCCCGGTGCAGTGCGAGTGGAATGTGTCGCGGTGCAGTGCGAGGGGAATGGGTCCCGATGCAGTGCGAGGGGAATGGGTCGCGGTGCAGGGCGAGGGGAATGGGTCCCGGTGCAGGGCGAGGGGAATGGGTCCTGATGCAGCGCAAGGGGAATGGGTCCCGGTGCAGCGCAAGGGGAATGAGTCCCGGTGCAGTGCGAGGGGAATGAGTCCCTGTGCAGTGCAAGGGGAATGGGTCCTGGTGCAGTGCGAGGGAAATGAGTCCCAGTGCAGTGCGATGGAAATGAGTCCCGGTGCATTGCGAGGGAAATGCGTCCCAGTGCAGTGCAAGGGGAATGGGTCCCGGTGCAGTGCGAGTGGAATGTGTCGCGGTGCAGTGCGAGGGGAATGGGTCCCGATGCAGTGCGAGGGGAATGGGTCGCGGTGCAGGGCGAGGGGAATGGGTCCCGGTGCAGGGCGAGGGGAATGGGTCCTGATGCAGCGCAAGGGGAATGAGTCCCGGTGCAGTGCGAGGGGAATGGGTCCCGGTGCAGCGCGAGGGAAATGAGTCCCAGTGCAGTGCGAGGGGAATGGGTCCTGGTGCAGTGCGAGAGAAATGAGTCCCTGTGTAGTGCAAGGGGAATGGGTCCCAGTGCAGTGTGAGGGAAATGAGTCCCTGTGTAGTGCGAAGGGAATGGGTCCGGGTGCAGTGCGAGGGGAATGTGTCTCGGTGCAGTGCGAGGGAAATGGGTCCCGGTGCAGTGCGAGGGGAATGGGTCATGGTGCAGCGCGAAGGGAATGGGTCCCAGTGCAGTGCGAGGGGAATGGGTCCCAGTGCAGTGCGAGGGGAATGGGTCCTGGTGCAGTGCGAGGGAAATGAGTCCCAGTGCAGTGCAAGGGAAATGAGACCCAGTGCAGTGCGATGGAAATGAGTCCCGGTGCATTGCGCGGGAAATGCATCCCAGTGCAGTGCGAGGGGAATGGGTCCCGGTGCAGTGCGAGGGGAATGGGTCGCGGTGCAGGGCGAGGGGAATGGGTCCCGGTGCAGGGCGAGGGGAATGGGTCCTGATGCAGCGCAAGGGGAATGAGTCCCGGTGCAGTGCGAGGGGAATGGGTCCCGGTGCAGCGCAAGGGAAATTAGTCCCAGTGCAGTGCGAGGGGAATGGGTCCTGGTGCAGTGCGAGAGAAATGAGTCCCTGTGTTGTGCAAGGGGAATGGGTCCCAGTGCAGTGTGAGGGAAATGAGTCCCTGTGTAGTGCGAAGGGAATGGGTCCCGGTGCAGTGCGAGGGGAATGTGTCTCGGTGCAGTGCGAGGGAAATGGGTCCCGGTGCAGTGCGAGGGGAATGGGTCATGGTGCAGCGCGAAGGGAATGGGTCCCAGTGCAGTGCGAGGGGAATAGGTCCCAGTGCAGTGCGAGGGGAATGGGTCCTGGTGCAGTGCGAGGGAAATGAGTCCCAGTGCAGTGCGAGGGAAATAAGTCCCAGTGCAGTGCGAGGGAAATGGGTCCCAGTGCAGTGCGAGGGAAATGGGTCCCAGTGCAGTGCGACGGAAATGGGTCCCAGTTCTGTGCGATAGACATGAGTCCCTGTGTAGTGCAAGGGGAATGGGTCCCAGTGCAGTGTGAGGGAAATGAGTCCCTGTGTAGTGCGAGGGGAATGTGTCTCGGTGCAGTGCGAGGGAAATGGGTCCCGGTGCAGTGCGAGGGGAATGGGTCATGGTGCAGCGCGAAGGGAATGGGTCCCAGTGCAGTGCGAGGGGAATGGGTCCCAGTGCAGTGCGAGGGGAATGGGTCCTGGTGCAGTGCGAGGGAAATGAGTCCCAGTGCAGTGCAAGGGAAATGAGACCCAGTGCAGTGCGATGGAAATGAGTCCCGGTGCATTGCGCGGGAAATGCATCCCAGTGCAGTGCGAGGGGAATGGGTCCCGGTGCAGTGCGAGGGGAATGGGTCGCGGTGCAGGGCGAGGGGAATGGGTCCCGGTGCAGGGCGAGGGGAATGGGTCCTGATGCAGCGCAAGGGGAATGAGTCCCGGTGCAGTGCGAGGGGAATGGGTCCCGGTGCAGCGCAAGGGAAATTAGTCCCAGTGCAGTGCGAGGGGAATGGGTCCTGGTGCAGTGCGAGAGAAATGAGTCCCTGTGTTGTGCAAGGGGAATGGGTCCCAGTGCAGTGTGAGGGAAATGAGTCCCTGTGTAGTGCGAAGGGAATGGGTCCCGGTGCAGTGCGAGGGGAATGTGTCTCGGTGCAGTGCGAGGGAAATGGGTCCCGGTGCAGTGCGAGGGGAATGGGTCATGGTGCAGCGCGAAGGGAATGGGTCCCAGTGCAGTGCGAGGGGAATAGGTCCCAGTGCAGTGCGAGGGGAATGGGTCCTGGTGCAGTGCGAGGGAAATGAGTCCCAGTGCAGTGCGAGGGAAATAAGTCCCAGTGCAGTGCGAGGGAAATGGGTCCCAGTGCAGTGCGAGGGAAATGGGTCCCAGTGCAGTGCGACGGAAATGGGTCCCAGTTCTGTGCGATAGACATGAGTCCCAGTGCACTGCGAGGGGAATGGTTCCCAGTGCAGTGCGAGGGAAATGAGTCCGGGTGCAGTGCGAGGGGAATGGGTCCCAGTGCAGTGCGAGAGAAATGAGTCCCGGTGCAGTGAGAGGGGAATGGGTCCCAGTGCAGTGCGAGGGGAATGGGTCCCAGTGCAGTGCGAGGGGAATGGGTCCTGGTGCAGTGCGAGGGAAATGAGTCCCAGTGCAGTGCAAGGGAAATGAGACCCAGTGCAGTGCGAGGGAAATGAGTCCCAGTGCAGTGCGAGGGAAATGAGTCCCAGTGCAGTGCGAGGGAAATGGGTCCCAGTGCAGTGCGAGGGAAATGGGTCCCAGTGCAGTGCGACGGAAATAGGTCCCAGTGCTGTGCGAGAGACATGAGTCCCAGTGTACTGCGAGGGGAATGGTTCCCAGTGCAGTGCGAGGGAAATGAGTCCGGGTGCAGTGCGAGGGGAATGGGTCCCAGTGCAGTGCGAGAGAAATGAGTCCCGGTGCAGTGAGAGGGGAATGAGTCCCAGTGCAGTGCGAGGGGAATGGGTCCCTGTGCAGTGTGAGGGAAATGGGTCCCTGTGCAGTGCGAAGGAAATGAGTCCCTGTGCATACGAGGGGAATGGGTCCTGGTGCAGTGCGAAGGAAATGAGTCCCTGTGCAGTGCGAGAGAAATGGGTCCCAGTGCAGTGCGAAGGAAATGACTCCCTGTGCAGTACGAGGGGAATGGGTCCTGGTGCAGTGCGCGGGAAATGAGTCCCAGTGCAGTGCGAGGGAAATGGGTCCCTGTGCAGTGCGAGGGAAATGAGACCCAGTGCAGTGCGAGGGAAATGGGTCCCTGTGCAGTGTGAGGGAAATGGGACCCTGTGCAGTGTGAGGGAATTGAGTCCCGGTGCAGTGCGATGGAAATGAGTCCCGGTGCATTGCGATGGAAATGCGTCCCAGTGCAGTGCGAGGGGAATGGGTCCCGGTGCAGTGCGAGTGGAATGTGGCGCGGTGCAGTGCGAGGGGAAAGGGTCCCGATGCAGTGCGAGGGGAATGGGTCGCGGTGCAGGGCGAGGGGAATGGGTCCCGGTGCAGGGCGAGGGGAATGGGTCCTGATGCAGCGCAAGGGGAATGGGTCCCGGTGCAGCGCAAGGGGAATGAGTCCAGGTGCAGTGCGAGGGGGATGAGTCCCGGTGCAGCGCGAGAGAATGAGTCCCAGTGCAGTGCGAGGGGAATGGGTCCTGGTGCAGTGCGAGGGAAATGAGTCCCAGTGCAGTGCGATGGAAATGAGTCCCGGTGCATTGCGAGGGAAATGCGTCCCAGTACAGTTCGAGGGGAATGGGTCCCGGTGCAGTGCGAGTGGAATGTGTCGCCCTGCAGTGCGAGGGGAATGGGTCCCGATGCAGTGCGAGGGGAATGGGTCGCGGTGCAGGGCGAGGGGAATGGGTCCCGGTGCAGGGCGAGGGGAATGGGTCCTGGTGCAGTGCGAGGGAAATAAGTCCCAGTGAAGTGCGAGGGGAATGGGTCCTGGTGCAGTGCGAGGGAAATGAGTTTCAGTGCAGTGCGAGGGAAATGAGTCCCGGTGCATTGCGAGGGAAATAAGTCCCAGTGAAGTGCGAGGGGAATGGGTCCTGGTGCAGTGCGAGGGAAATGAGTTTCAGTGCAGTGCGAGGGAAATGAGTCCCGGTGCATTGCGAGGGAAATATGTCCCAGTGCAGTGCGAGTGGAATGGGTCGCGGTGCAGTGCGAGGGGAATGGGTCGCGGTGCAGTGCGAGGGGAATGGGTCGCGGTGCAGTGCGAGGGGAATGGGTCGCGGTGCAGGGCGAGGGGAATGGGTCCTGGTGCAGCGCAAGGGGAATGAGTCCCGGTGCAGTGCGAGGGGAATGGGTCCCTGTGCAGTGTGAGGCAAATGGGTCCCTGTGCAGTGCGAAGGAAATGAGTCCCTGTGCATACGAGGGGAATGGGTCCTGGTGCAGTGCGAAGGAAATGAGTCCCTGTGCAGTACGAGGGGAATGGGTCCTGGTGCAGTGCGAGGGAAATGAGTCCCGGTGCAGTGCGAAGGAAATGAGTCCCAGTGCAGTGCGAGGGAAATGAGTCCCGGTGCATTGCGAGGGAAATGCGTCCCAGTGCAGTGCGAGGGGAATGGGTCCCGGTGCAGTGCGAGGGGAATGGGTCGCGGTGCAGTGTGAGGGGAATGGGTCCCGGTGCAGTGCGAGGGGAATGGGTCGCGGTGCAGTGCGAGGGGAATGGGTCCCGGTGCAGTGCGAGGCGAATGGTTCGCGGTGCAGTGCGAGGGGAATGAGTCCTGTTGTAGTGCGAGGGAAATGAGTCCCAGTGCAGTGCGAGGGGAATGGGTCCTGGTGCAGTGCGAGGGAAATGAGTCCCAGTGCAGTGCGAGGGGAATGGGTCCCAGTGCAGTGTGAGGGAAATGAGTCCCGGTGCAGTGCGAAGGAAATGAGTCCTGGTGTAATGCGAGGGAAATGAGTTCCAGTGCAGTGCGAGGGGAATGGGTCCTGGTGCAGTGCGTGGGAAATGAGTCCCAGTGCAGTGCGAGGGGAATGGGTCCCAGTGCAGTGCGAGGGGAATGGGTCCTGGTGCAGTGCGAGGTAAATGAGTCCCAGTGCAGTGCAAGGGAAATGAGACCCAGTGCAGTGCGAAGGAAATGAGTCCCAGTGCAGTGCGAGGGAAATGGGTCCCAGTGCAGTGCGAGAGACATGAGTCCCAGTGCAGTGCGAGGCAAATGAGTCCCGGTGCAGTGCGAGGGAAATGGGTCCCAGTGCAGTGCGAGAGAAATGAGTCTCAGTGCAGTGAGAGGGGAATGAGTCCCAGTGCAGTGCGAGGGAAATGAGTCCCGGTGCAGTGCGAAGGAAATGAGTCCAGGTGCAGTGCGAGAGAAATGGGTCCTGGTGCCCTGCGAAGGAAATGAGTCCCTGTGCAGTACGAGGGGAATGGGTCCCAGTGCAGTGCGAAGGAAATGAGTCCCTGTGCAGTGTGAGGGAAATGAGTCCCAGTGCAGTGCGAGGGAAATGAGTCCCAGTGCAGTGCGAGGGAAAGGAGACCCAGTGCAGTGCGAAGGAAATGAGTCCCTGTGCAGTACAAGGGGAATGGGTCCTGGTGCAGTGCGCGGGAAATGAGTCCCAGTGCAGTGCGAGGGAAATGAGTCCCAGTGCAGTGCGAGGGAAATGAGACCCAGTGCAGTGCGAAGGAAATGAGTCCCAGTGCAGTGCGAGGGAAATGGGTCCCTGTGCAGTGAGAGGGAAATGAATCCCAGTGCAGTGCGAGGGGAATGAGTCCCTGTGCAGTGCGAGGGAAATGTGTCCCAGTGCAGTGCGAGGGAAATGGGTCCCTGTGCAGTGTGAGGGAAATGAGTCCCAGTGCAGTGCGAGGGGAATGAGTCCCTGTGCAGTGCGAGGGAAATGTGTCCCAGTGCAGTGCGAGGGAAATGAGTCCCAGTGCAGTGCGAGAGAAATGGGTACAGTGCAGTGCGAAGGAAATGAGTCCCTGTGCAGTACGAGGTGAATGGGTCCTGGTGCATTGCGAGGGAAATGAGTCCCAGTGCAGTGCGAGGGAAATGAGTCCCAGTGCAGTGCGAGAGAAATGGGTCCCAGTGCAGTGCGAAGGAAATGAGTCCCTGTGCACTACGAGGGGAATGGGTCCTGGTGCAGTGCGCGGGAAATGAGTCCCAGTGCAGTGCGAGAGAAATGGGTCCCAGTGCAGTGCGAAGGAAATGAGTCCCTGTGCACTACGAGGGGAATGGGTCCTGGTGCAGTGCGCGGGAAATGAGTCCCAGTGCAGTGCGAGGGAAATGAGACCCAGTGCAGTGCGAGGGAAATGGGTCCCTGTGCAGTGTGAGGGAAATGAGTCCCAGTGCAGTGCGAGGGAAATGAGACCCAGTGCAGTGCGAGGGAAATGGGACCCTGTGCAGTGTGAGGGAAATGAGTCCCGGTGCAGTGCGAAGGAAATGAGTCCCAGTGCAGTGCGAGGGAAATGGGTCCCAGTGCAGTGCGAAGGAAATGAGTCCCTGTGCAGTGTGTGGGAAATGTATCCCGGTGCAGTGCGAAAGAAATGAGTCCCAGTGCAGTGCGAGGGAAATGAATCCCGGTGCATTGCGAGGGAAATGCGTCCCAGTGCAGTGCGAGGGAAATGGGTCCCGGTGCAGTGCGAAGGAAATGAGTCCAGGTGCAGTGCGAGAGAAATGGGTCCTGGTGCAGTGCGAAGGAAATGAGTCCCTGTGGAGTACGAGGGGAATCGGTCCCAGTGCAGTGCGAAGGAAGTGAGTCCCTGTGCAGTGTGAGGGAAATGAGTCCCAGTGCAGTGCGAGGGAAATGAGTCCCAGTGCAGTGCGAGGGAAAGGAGACCCAGTGCAGTGCGAAGGAAATGAGTCCCAGTGCAGTGTGAAGGGAATGAGTCCCTGTGCAGTACAAGGGGAATGGGTCCTGGTGCAGTGCGCGGGAAATGAGTCCCAGTGCAGTGCGAGGGAAATGAGTCCCAGTGCAGTGCGAGGGAAATGAGACCCAGTGCAGTGCGAAAGAAATGAGTCCCAGTGCAGTGCGAGGGAAATGGGTCCCTGTGCAGTGTGAGGGAAATGAATCCCAGTGCAGTGCGAGGGGAATGAGTCCCTGTGCAGTGCGAGGGAAATGTGTCCCAGTGCAGTGCGAGGGAAATGAGTCCCAGTGCAGTGCGAGAGACATGAGTCCCAGTGCAGTGTGAGGGAAATGAGTCCCGGTGCAGTGCGAGGGAAATGGGTCCCAGTGCAGTGCGAGAGAAATGAGTCTCGGTGCAGTGAGAGGGGAATGAGTCCCGGTGCAGTGCGAAGGAAATGAGTCCAGGTGCAGTGCGAGAGAAATGGGTCCTGGTGCAGTGCGAAGGAAATGAGTCCCTGTGCAGTACGAGGGGAATGGGTCCTGGTGCAGTGCTTAGGAAATGAGCCCCTGTGCAGTGTGAGGGAAATGAGTCCCTGTGCAGTGCGAGGGAAATGAGTCCCAGTGCAGTGCGAGGGAAATGAGTCCCAGTGCAGTGCGAGGGAAATGAGTCCCAGTGCAGTGCGAGGGAAAGGAGACCCAGTGCAGTGCGAAGGAAATGAGTCCCAGTGCAGTGTGAAGGAAATGAGTCCCTGTGCAGTACAAGGGGAATGGGTCCTGGTGCAGTGCGCGGGAAATGGGTCCCTGTGCAGTGCGAGGGAAATGAGTCCCAGTGCAGTGCGAGGGAAATGAGACCCAGTGCAATGCGAAGGAAATGAGTCCCAGTGCAGTGCGAGGGAAATGGGTCCCTGTGCAGTGTGAGAAAAATGAGTCCCAGTGCAGTGCGAGGGGAATGAGTCCCTGTGCAGTGCGAGGGAAATGTGTCCCAGTGCAGTGCGAGGGAAATGAGTCCCAGTGCAGTGCGAGAGAAATGGGTACAGTGCAGTGCGAAGGAAATGATTCCCTGTGCAGTACGAGGGGAATGGGTCCTGGTGCAGTGCGAGGGAAATGAGTCCCAGTGCAGTGCGAGGGAAATGAGTCCCAGTGCAGTGCGAGAGAAATGGGTCCCAGTGCAGTGCGAAGGAAATGAGTCCCTGTGCACTACGAGGGGAATGGGTCCTGGTGCAGTGCGCGGGAAATGAGTCCCAGTGCAGTGCGAGGGAAATGGGTCCCTGTGCAGTGCGAGGGAAATGAGACCCAGTGCAGTGCGAGGGAAATGGGTCCCTGTGCAGTGTGAGGGAAATGAGTCCCAGTGCAGTGCGAAGGAAATGAGTCCCAGTGCAGTGCGAGGGAAATGGGTCCCAGTGCAGTGCGAAGGAAATGAGTCCCTGTGCAGTGTGTGGGAAATGAGTCCCTGTGCAGTGCGAAAGAAATGAGTCCCAGTGCAGTGCGAGGGAAATGAGTCCCGGTGCATTGCGAGGGAAATGCGTCCCAGTGCAGTGCGAGGGGAATGGGTCCCGGTGCAGTGCGAGGGAAATGGGTCCCGGTGCAGTGCGAGGGGAATGGGTCTCGGTGCAGTGTGAGGGGAATGGGTCGCGGTGCAGTGCGAGGGGAATGGGTCCCGGTGCAGCGCAAGGGGAATGAGTCCCGGTGCAGTGCGAGGGGAATGGGTCCCGGTGAAGCGCGAGGGAAATGAGTCCCAGTGCAGTGCGAGGGGAATGGGTCCTGGTGCAGTGCGAGGGAAATAAGTCCCAGTGAAGTGCGAGGGGAATGGGTCCTGGTGCAGTGCGAGGGAAATGAGTTTCAGTGCAGTGCGAGGGAAATGAGTCCCGGTGCATTGCGAGGGAAATGCGTCCCAGTGCAGTGCGAGTGGAATGGGTCGCGGTGCAGTGCGAGGGAAATGGGTCGCGGTGCAGCGCAAGGGGAATGAGTCCCGGTGCAGTGCGAGGGGAATTGGTCCCTGTGCATTGTGAGGGAAATGGGTCCCTGTGCAGTGCGAAGGAAATGAGTCCCTGTGCATACGAGGGGAATGGGTCCTGGTGCAGTCCGAAGGAAATGAGTCCCTGTGCAGTGCGAGAGAAATGGGTCCCAGTGCAGTGCGAAGGAAATGAGTCCCTGTGCATACGAGGGGAATGGGTCCTGGTGCAGTGCGCGGGAAATGAGTCCCAGTGCAGTGCGAGGGAAATGGGTCCCTGTGCAGTGCGAGGGAAATGAGACCCAGTGCAGTGCGAGGGAAATGGGTCCCTGTGCAGTGTGAGGGAAATGAGTCCCAGTGCAGTGCGAGGGAAATGAGACCCAGTGCAGTGCGAGGGAAATGGGACCCTGTGCAGTGTGAGGGAAATGAGTCCCGGTGCAGTGCGATGGAAATGGGTCCCGGTGCATTGCGAGGGAAATGCGTCCCAGTGCAGTGCGAGGGGAATGGGTCCCGGTGCAGTGCGAGTGGAATGTGTCGCGGTGCAGTGCGAGGGGAATGGGTCCCGATGCAGTGCAAGGGGAATGGGTCGCGGTGCAGGGCGAGGGTAATGGGTCCCGGTGCAGGGCGAGGGGAATGGGTCCTGATGCAGCGCAAGGGGAATGGGTCCCGGTGCAGCGCAAGGGGAATGAGTCCCGGTGCAGTGCGAGGGGAATGAGTCCCGGTGCAGCGCGAGGGAAATGAGTCCCAGTGCATTGCGAGGGAAATGCGTCTCAGTGCAGTGCGATGGAAATGAGTCCCAGTGCATTGCGAGGGAAATGCGTCCCAGTGCAGTGCGAGGGAAATGGGTCCCGGTGCAGTGCGAGTGGAATGTGTCGCGGTGCAGTGCGAGGGGAATGGGTCCCGATGCAGTGCGATGGAAATGAGTCCCGGTGCATTGCGAGGGAAATGCGTCCCAGTGCAGTGCGAGGGAAATGCGTCCCAGTGCAGTGCGAGGGGAATGAGTCCCTGTGCAGTGCGAGGGAAATGTGTCCCAGTGCAGTGCGAGGGAAATGAGTCCCGGTGCATTGCGAGAGAAATGGGTACAGTGCAGTGCGAAGGAAATGAGTCCCTGTGCAGAACGAGGGGAATGGGTCCTGGTGCAGTGCGAGGGAAATGAGTCCCACTGCAGTGCGATGGAAATGAGTCCCGGTGCATTGCGAGGGAAATGCGTCCAAGTGCAGTGCGAGGAGAATGGGTCCCGGTGCAGTGCGAGTGGAATGTGTTGCGGTGCAGTGCGAGGGGAATGGGTCCCGATGCAGTGCGAGGGGAATGGGTCGCGGTGCAGGGCGAGGGGAATGGGTCCCGGTGCAGGGCGAGGGGAATGCGTCCTGATGCAGCGCAAGGGTAATGAGTCCCGGTGCAGTGCGAGGGGAATGGGTCCCGGTGCAGTGCGAGGGGAATGGGTCGCGGTGCAGTGCGAGGGGAATGGGTCCCGGTGCAGTGCGAGGGGAATGGGTCTCGGTGCAGTGTGAGGGGAATGGGTCGCGGTGCAGTGCGAGGGGAATGGGTCCCGGTGCAGCGCAAGGGGAATGAGTCCCGGTGCTGTGCGAGGGGAATGGGTCCCGGTGAAGCGCGAGGGAAATGAGTCCCAGTGCAGTGCGAGGGGAATGGGTCCTGGTGCAGTGCGAGGGAAATAAGTCCCAGTGAAGTGCGAGGGGAATGGGTCCTGGTGCAGTGCGAGGGAAATGAGTTTCAGTGCAGTGCGAGGGAAATGAGTCCCGGTGCATTGCGAGGGAAATGCGTCCCAGTGCAGTGCGAGTGGAATGGGTCGCGGTGCAGTGCGAGGGAAATGGGTCGCGGTGCAGTGCGAGGGGAATGGGTCGCGGTGCAGTGCGAGGGGAATGGGTCGCGGTGCAGGGCGAGGGGAATGGGTCCCTGTGCAGTGTGAGGGAAATGGGTCCCTGTGCAGTGCGAAGGAAATGAGTCCCTGTGCATACGAGGGGAATGGGTCCTGGTGCAGTGCGAAGGAAATGAGTCCCTGTGCAGTGCGAGAGAAATGGGTCCCAGTGCAGTGCGAAGGAAATGAGTCCCTGTGCAGTGCGAGGGAAATGAGACCCAGTGCAGTGCGAGGGAAATGGGTCCCTGTGCAGTGTGAGGGAAATGAGTCCCAGTGCAGTGCGAGGGAAATGAGACCCAGTGCAGTGCGAGGGAAATGGGACCCTGTGCAGTGTGAGGGAAATGAGTCCCGGTGCAGTGCGATGGAAATGAGTCCCGGTGCATTGCGAGGGAAATGCGTCCCAGTGCAGTGCGAGGGGAATGGGTCCCGGTGCAGTGCGAGTGGAATGTGTCGCGGTGCAGTGCGAGGGGAATGGGTCCCGATGCAGTGCGAGGGGAATGGGTCGCGGTGCAGGGCGAGGGGAATGGGTCCCGGTGCAGGGCGAGGGGAATGGGTCCTGATGCAGCGCAAGGGGAATGGGTCCCGGTGCAGCGCAAGGGGAATGAGTCCCGGTGCAGTGCGAGGGGAATGAGTCCCGGTGCAGCGCGAGGGAAATGAGTCCCAGTGCAGTACGAGGGGAATGGGTCCTGGTGCAGTGCGAGGGAAATGAGTCCCAGTGCAGTGCGATGGAAATGAGTCCCGGTGCATTGCGAGGGAAATGTGTCCCAGTGCAGTGCGAGGGGAATGGGTCCCGGTGCAGTGCGAGTGGAATGTGTCGCGGTGCAGTGCGAGGGGAATGGGTCCCGATGCAGAGCAAGGGGAATGGGTCGCGGTGCAGGGCGAGGGGAATGGGTCCCGGTGCAGGGCGAGGGGAATGGGTCCTGATGCAGCGCAAGGGGAATGAGTCCCGGTGCAGTGCGAGGGGAATGGGTCCCGGTGCAGCGCGGGGGAAATGAGTCCCAGTGCAGTGCGAGGGGAATGGGTCCTGGTGCAGTGCGAGAGAAATGAGTCCCTGTGTAGTGCAAGGGGAATGGGTCCCAGTGCAGTGTGAGGGAAATGAGTCCCTGTGTAGTGCGAAGGGAATGGGTCCCGGTGCAGTGCGAGGGGAATGTGTCTCGGTGCAGTGCGAGGGAAATGGGTCCCGGTGCAGTGCGAGGGGAATGGGTCATGGTGCAGCGCGAAGGGAATGGGTCCCAGTGCAGTGCGAGGGGAATGGGTCCCAGTGCAGCGCGAGGGGAATGGGTCCTGGTGCAGTGCGAGGGAAATGAGTCCCAGTGCAGTGCAAGGGAAATGAGACCCAGTGCAGTGCGATGGAAATGAGTCCCGGTGCATTGCGAGGGAAATGCGTCCCAGTGCAGTGCGAGGGGAATGGGTCCCGGTGCAGTGCGAGTGGAATGTGTCGCGGTGCAGTGCGAGGGGACTGGGTCCCGATGCAGTGCGAGGGGAATGGGTCGCGGTGCAGGGCGAGGGGAATGGGTCGCGGTGCAGGGCGAGGGGAATGGGTCGCGGTGCAGGGCGAGGGGAATGGGTCCCGGTGCAGGGCGAGGGGAATGGGTCCTGATGCAGCGCAAGGGGAATGAGTCCCGGTGCAGGGCGAGGGGAATGGGTCGCGGTGCAGTGCGAGGGGAATGGGTCGCGGTGCAGGGCGAGGGGAATGGGTCCCGGTGCAGGGCGAGGGGAATGGGTCCTGATGCAGCGCAAGGGGAATGAGTCCCGGTGCAGTGCGAGGGGAATGGGTCCCGGTGCAGCGCGAGGGAAATGAGTCCCAGTGCAGTGCGAGGGGAATGGATCCTGGTGCAGTGCGAGAGAAATGAATCCCTGTGTAGTGCAAGGGGAATGGGTCCCAGTGCAGTGTGAGGGAAATGAGTCCCTGTGTAGTGCAAAGGGAATGGGTCCCGGTGCAGTGCGAGGGGAATGTGTCTCGGTGCAGTGCGAGGGAAATGGGTCCCGGTGCAGTGCGAGGGGAATGGGTCATGGTGCAGTGCGAGGGGAATGGGTCCCGATGCAGTGCGAGGGGAATGGGTCCCAGTGCAGGGCGAGGGGAATGGGTCCCGGTGCAGGGCGAGGGGAATGGGTCCTGATGCAGCGCAAGGGGAATGAGTCCCGGTGCAGTGCGAGGGGAATGGGTCCCGGTGCAGTGCGAGGGGAATGGGTCGCGGTGCAGTGCGAGGGGAATGGGTCCCGGTGCAGTGCGAGGGGAATGGGTCTCGGTGCAGTGTGAGGGGAATGGGTCGCGGTGCAGTGCGAGGGGAATGGGTCCCGGTGCAGCGCAAGGGGAATGAGTCCCGGTGCAGTGCGAAGGGAATGGGTCCCGGTGAAGCGCGAGGGAAATGAGTCCCAGTGCAGTGCGAGGGGAATGGGTCCTGGTGCAGTGCGAGGGAAATAAGTCCCAGTGAAGTGCGAGGGGAATGGGTCCCGGTGCAGTGCGAGGGGAATGGGTCTCGGTGCAGTGTGAGGGGAATGGGTCGCGGTGCAGTGCGAGGGGAATGGGTCCCGGTGCAGCGCAAGGGGAATGAGTCCCGGTGCAGTGCGAGGGGAATGAGTCCCGGTGCATTGCGAGGGAAATGAGTCCCGGTGCATTGCGAGGGAAATGCGTCCCAGTGCAGTGCGAGTGGAATGGGTCGCGGTGCAGTGCGAGGGAAATGGGTCGCGGTGCAGTGCGAGGGGAATGGGTCGCGGTGCAGTGCGAGGGGAATGGGTCGCGGTGCAGGGCGAGGGGAATGGGTCCCTGTGCAGTGTGAGGGAAATGGGTCCCTGTGCAGTGCGAAGGAAATGAGTCCCTGTGCATACGAGGGGAATGGGTCCTGGTGCAGTGCGAAGGAAATGAGTCCCTGTGCAGTGCGAGAGAAATGGGTCCCAGTGCAGTGCGAAGGAAATGAGTCCCTGTGCAGTACGAGGGGAATGGGTCCTGGTGCAGTGCGCGGGAAATGAGTCCCAGTGCAGTGCGAGGGAAATGGGTCCCTGTGCAGTGCGAGGGAAATGAGACCCAGTGCAGTGCGAGGGAAATGGGTCCCTGTGCAGTGTGAGGGAAATGAGTCCCAGTGCAGTGCAAGGGAAATGAGACCCAGTGCAGTGCGAGGGAAATGGGACCCTGTGCAGTGTGAGGGAAATGAGTCCCGGTGCAGTGCGATGGAAATGAGTCCCGGTGCATTGCGAGGGAAATGCGTCCCAGTGCAGTGCGAGGGGAATGGGTCCCGGTGCAGTGCGAGTGGAATGTGTCGCGGTGCAGTGCGAGGGGAATGGGTCCCGATGCAGTGCGAGGGGAATGGGTTGCGGTGCAGGGCGAGGGGAATGTGTCCCGGTGCAGGGCGAGGGGAATGGGTCCCGATGCAGCGCAAGGGGAATGGGTCCCGGTGCAGCGCAAGGGGAATGAGTCCCGGTGCAGTGCGAGGGGAATGAGTCCCGGTGCAGCGCGAGGGAAATGAGTCCCAGTGCAGTACGAGGGGAATGGGTCCTGGTGCAGTGCGAGGGAAATGAGTCCCAGTGCAGTGCGATGGAAATGAGTCCCGGTGCATTGCGAGGGAAATGTGTCCCATTGCAGTGCGAGGGGAATGGGTCCCGGTGCAGTGCGAGTGGAATGTGTCGCGGTGCAGTGCGAGGGGAATGGGTCCCGATGCAGTGCAAGGGGAATGGGTCGCGGTGCAGGGCGAGGGGAATGGGTCCCGGTGCAGGGCGAGGGGAATGGGTCCCGGTGCAGGGCGAGGGGAATGGGTCCTGATGCAGCGCAAGGGGAATGAGTCCCCGTGCAGTGCGAGGGGAATGGGTCCCGGTGCAGCGCGAGGGAAATGAGTCCCAGTGCAGTGCGAGGGGAATGGGTCCTGGTGCAGTGCGAGAGAAATGAGTCCCTGTGTAGTGCAAGGGGAATGGGTCCCAGTACAGTGTGAGGGAAATGAGTCCCTTTGTAGTGCGAAGGGAATGGGTCCCGGTGCAGTGCGAGGGGAATGTGTCTCGGTGCAGTGCGAGGGAAATGGGTCCCGGTGCAGTGCGAGGGGAATGGGTCATGGTGCAGCGCGAAGGGAATGGGTCCCAGTGCAGTGCGAGGGGAATGGGTCCCAGTGCAGTGCGAGGGGAATGGGTCCTGGTGCAGTGCGAGGGAAATGAGTCCCAGTGCAGTGCGATGGAAATGAGTCCCGGTGCATTGCGAGGGAAAGGCGTCCCAGTGCAGTGCGAGGGGAATGGGTCCCGGTGCAGTGCGAGTGGAATGTGTCGCGGTGCAGTGCGAGGGGAATGGGTCCCGATGCAGTGCGAAGGGAATGGGTCGCGGTGCAGGGCGAGGGGAATGGGTCGCGGTGCAGGGCGAGGGGAATGGGTCGCGGTGCAGGGCGAGGGGAATGGGTCCCGGTGCAGGGCGAGGGGAATGGGTCCTGATGCAGCGCAAGGGGAATGAGTCCCGGTGCAGGGCGAGGGGAATGGGTCGCAGTGCAGTGCGAGGGGAATGGGTCGCGGTGCAGGGCGAGGGGAATGGGTCCCGGTGCAGGGCGAGGGGAATGGGTCCTGATGCAGCGCAAGGGGAATGAGTCCCGGTGCAGTGCGAGGGGAATGGGTCCCGGTGCAGCGCGAGGGAAATGAGTCCCAGTGCAGTGCGAGGGGAATGGGTCCTGGTGCAGTGCGAGAGAAATGAATCCCTGTGTAGTGCAAGGGGAATGGGTCCCAGTGCAGTGTGAGGGAAATGAGTCCCTGTGTAGTGCGAAGGGAATGGGTCCCGGTGCAGTGCGAGGGGAATGTGTCTCGGTGCAGTGCGAGGGAAATGGGTCCCGGTGCAGTGCGAGGGGAATTGGTCATGGTGCAGTGCGAGGGGAATGGGTCCCGATGCAGTGCGAGGGGAATGGGTCGCGGTGCAGGGCGAGGGGAATGGGTCCCGGTGCAGGGCGAGGGGAATGGGTCCTGATGCAGCGCAAGGGGAATGAGTCCCGGTGCAGTGCGAGGGGAATGGGTCCCGGTGCAGTGCGAGGGGAATGGGTCGCGGTGCAGTGCGAGGGGAATGGGTCCCGGTGCAGTGCGAGGGGAATGGGTCTCGGTGCAGTGTGAGGGGAATGGGTCGCGGTGCAGTGCGAGGGGAATGGGTCCCGGTGCAGCGCAAGGGGAATGAGTCCCGGTGCAGTGCGAGGGGAATGGGTCCCGGTGAAGCGCGAGGGAAATGAGTCCCAGTGCAGTGCGAGGGGAATGGGTCCTGGTGCAGTGCGAGGGAAATAAGTCCCAGTGAAGTGCGAGGGGAATGGGTCCTGGTGCAGTGCGAGGGAAATGAGTTTCAGTGCAGTGCGAGGGAAATGAGTCCCGGTGCATTGCGAGGGAAATGCGTCCCAGTGCAGTGCGAGTGGAATGGGTCGCGGTGCAGTGCGAGGGGAATGGGTCCCGGTGCAGCGCAAGGGGAGTGAGTCCCGGTGCAGTGCGAGGGGAATGAGTCCCGGTGCATTGCGAGGGAAATGAGTCCCGGTGCATTGCGAGGGAAATGCGTCCCAGTGCAGTGCGAGTGGAATGGGTCGCGGTGCAGTGCGAGGGAAATGGGTCGCGGTGCAGTGCGAGGGGAATGGGTCGCGGTGCAGTGCGAGGGGAATGGGTCGCGGTGCAGGGCGAGGGGAATGGGTCCCTGTGCAGTGTGAGGGAAATGGGTCCCTGTGCAGTGCGAAGGAAATGAGTCCCTGTGCATACGAGGGGAATGGGTCCTGGTGCAGTGCGAAGGAAATGAGTCCCTGTGCAGTGCGAGAGAAATGGGTCCCAGTGCAGTGCGAAGGAAATGAGTCCCTGTGCAGTACGAGGGGAATGGGTCCTGGTGCAGTGCGCGGGAAATGAGTCCCAGTGCAGTGCGAGGGAAATGGGTCCCTGTGCAGTGCGAGGGAAATGAGACCCAGTGCAGTGCGAGGGAAATGGGTCCCTGTGCAGTGTGAGGGAAATGAGTCCCAGTGCAGTGCAAGGGAAATGAGACCCAGTGCAGTGCGAGGGAAATGGGACCCTGTGCAGTGTGAGGGAAATGAGTCCCGGTGCAGTGCGATGGAAATGAGTCCCGGTGCATTGCGAGGGAAATGCGTCCCAGTGCAGTGCGAGGGGAATGGGTCGCGGTGCAGTGCGAGTGGAATGTATCGCGGTGCAGTGCGAGGGGAATGGGTCCCGATGCAGTGCGAGGGGAATGGGTCGCGGTGCAGGGCGAGGGGAATGTGTCCCGGTGCAGGGCGAGGGGAATGGGTCCCGATGCAGCGCAAGGGGAATGGGTCCCGGTGCAGCGCAAGGGGAATGAGTCCCGGTGCAGTGCGAGGGGAATGAGTCCCGGTGCAGCGCGAGGGAAATGAGTCCCAGTGCAGTACGAGGGGAATGGGTCCTGGTGCAGTGCGAGGGAAATGAGTCCCAGTGCAGTGCGATGGAAATGAGTCCCGGTGCATTGCGAGGGAAATGTGTCCCATTGCAGTGCGAGGGGAATGGGTCCCGGTGCAGTGCGAGTGGAATGTGTCGCGGTGCAGTGCGAGGGGAATGGGTCCCGATGCAGTGCAAGGGGAATGGGTCGCGGTGCAGGGCGAGGGGAATGGGTCCCGGTGCAGGGCGAGGGGAATGGGTCCTGATGCAGCGCAAGGGGAATGAGTCCCCGTGCAGTGCGAGGGGAATGGGTCCCGGTGCAGCGCGAGGGAAATGAGTCCCAGTGCAGTGCGAGGGGAATGGGTCCTGGTGCAGTGCGAGAGAAATGAGTCCCTGTGTAGTGCAAGGGGAATGGGTCCCAGTACAGTGTGAGGGAAATGAGTCCCTGTGTAGTGCAAAGGGAATGGGTCCCGGTGCAGTGCGAGGGGAATGTGTCTCGGTGCAGTGCGAGGGAAATGGGTCCCGGTGCAGTGCGAGGGAAATGGGTCATGGTGCAGCGCGAAGGGAATGGGTCCCAGTGCAGTGCGAGGGGAATGGGTCCCAGTGCAGTGCGAGGGGAATGGGTCCTGGTGCAGTGCGAGGGAAATGAGTCCCAGTGCTGTGCAAGGGAAATGAGACCCAGTGCAGTGCGATGGAAATGAGTCCCGGTGCATTGCGAGGGAAAGGCGTCCCAGTGCAGTGCGAGGGGAATGGGTCCCGGTGCAGTGCGAGTGGAATGTGTCGCGGTGCAGTGCGAGGGGAATGGGTCCCGATGCAGTGCGAAGGGAATGGGTCGCGGTGCAGGGCGAGGGGAATGGGTCGCGGTGCAGGGCGAGGGGAATGGGTCGCGGTGCAGGGCGAGGGGAATGGGTCCCGGTGCAGGGCGAGGGGAATGGGTCCTGATGCAGCGCAAGGGGAATGAGTCCCGGTGCAGGGCGAGGGGAATGGGTCGCAGTGCAGTGCGAGGGGAATGGGTCGCGGTGCAGGGCGAGGGGAATGGGTCCCGGTGCAGGGCGAGGGGAATGGGTCCTGATGCAGCGCAAGGGGAATGAGTCCCGGTGCAGTGCGAGGGGAATGGGTCCCGGTGCAGCGCGAGGGAAATGAGTCCCAGTGCAGTGCGAGGGGAATGGGTCCTGGTGCAGTGCGAGAGAAATGAATCCCTGTGTAGTGCAAGGGGAATGGGTCCCAGTGCAGTGTGAACGAAATGAGTCCCTGTGTAGTGCGAAGGGAATGGGTCCCGGTGCAGTGCGAGGGGAATGTGTCTCGGTGCAGTGCGAGGGAAATGGGTCACGGTGCAGTGCGAGGGGAATGGGTCATGGTGCAGTGCGAGGGGAATGGGTCCCGATGCAGTGCGAGGGGAATGGGTCGCGGTGCAGGGCGAGGGGAATGGGTCCCGGTGCAGGGCGAGGGGAATGGGTCCTGATGCAGCGCAAGGGGAATGAGTCCCGGTGCAGTGCGAGGGGAATGGGTCCCGGTGCAGTGCGAGGGAAATGGGTCGCGGTGCAGTGCGAGGGGAATGGGTCCCGGTGCAGTGCGAGGGGAATGGGTCTCGGTGCAGTGTGAGGGGAATGGGTCGCGGTGCAGTGCGAGGGGAATGGGTCCCGGTGCAGCGCAAGGGGAATGAGTTCCGGTGCAGTGCGAGGGGAATGGGTCCCGGTGAAGCGCGAGGGAAATGAGTCCCAGTGCAGTGCGAGGGGAATGGGTCCTGGTGCAGTGCGAGGGAAATAAGTCCCAGTGAAGTGCGAGGGGAATGGGTCCTGGTGCAGTGCGAGGGAAATGAGTTTCAGTGCAGTGCGAGGGAAATGAGTCCCGGTGCATTGCGAGGGAAATGCGTCCCAGTGCAGTGCGAGTGGAATGGGTCGCGGTGCAGTGCGAGGGAAATGGGTCGCGGTGCAGTGCGAGGGGAATGGGTCGCGGTGCAATGCGAGGGGAATGGGTCGCGTTGCAGGGCGAGGGGAATGGGTCCCTGTGCAGTGCGAGGGAAATGGGTCGCGGTGCAGTGCGAGGGGAATGGGTCGCGGTGCAGTGCGAGGGGAATGGGTCCCTGTGCAGTGTGAGGGAAATGGGTCCCTGTGCAGTGCGAAGGAAATGAGTCCCTGTGCATACGAGGGGAATGGGTCCTGGTGTAGTGCGAAGGAAATGAGTCCCTGTGCAGTGCGAGAGAAATGGGTCCCAGTGCAGTGCGAAGGAAATGAGTCCCTGTGCAGTACGAGGGGAATGGGTCCTGGTGCAGTGCGCGGGAAATGAGTCCCAGTGCAGTGCGAGGGAAATGGGTCCCTGTGCAGTGCGCAGGAAATGAGTCCCAGTGCAGTGCGAGGGAAATGGGTCCCTGTGCAGTGCGAGGGAAATGAGACCCAGTGCAGTGCGAGGGAAATGGGTCCCTGTGCAGTGTGAGGGAAATGAGTCCCAGTGCAGTGCGAGGGAAATGAGACCCAGTGCAGTGCGAGGGAAATGGGACCCTGTGCAGTGTGAGGGAAATGAGTCCCGGTGCAGTGCGATGGAAATGAGTCCCGGTGCATTGCGAGGGAAATGCGTCCCAGTGCAGTGCGAGGGGAATGGGTCCCGGTGCAGTGCGAGTGGAATGTGTCACGGTGCAGTGCGAGGGGAATGGGTCGCGGTGCAGGGCGAGGGGAATGGGTCCTGATGCAGCGCAAGGGGAATGGGTCCCGGTGTAGCGCAAGGGGAATGAGTCCCGGTGCAGTGCGAGGGGAATGAGTCCCGGTGCAGCGCGAGGGAAATGAGTCCCAGTGCAGTACGAGGGGAATGGGTCCTGGTGCAGTGCGAGGGAAATGAGTCCCAGTGCAGTGCGATGGAAATGAGTCCCGGTGCATTGCGAGGGAAATGTGTCCCAGTGCAGTGCGAGGGGAATGGGTCCCGGTGCAGTGCGAGTGGAATGTGTCGCGGTGCAGTGCGAGGGGAATGGGTCCCGATGCAGTGCAAGGGGAATGGGTCGCGGTGCAGGGCGAGGGGAATGGGTCCCGGTGCAGGGCGAGGGGAATGGGTCCTGATGCAGCGCAAGGGGAATGAGTCCCGGTGCAGTGCGAGGGGAATGGGTCCCGGTGCAGCGCGAGGGAAATGAGTCCCAGTGCAGTGCGAGGGGAATGGGTCCTGGTGCAGTGCGAGAGAAATGAGTCCCTGTGTTGTGCAAGGGGAATGGGTCCCAGTGCAGTGTGAGGGAAATGAGTCCCTGTGTAGTGCGAAGGGAATGGGTCCCGGTGCAGTGCGAGGGGAATGTGTCTCGGTGCAGTGCGAGGGAAATGGGTCCCGGTGCAGTGCGAGGGGAATGGGTCCTGGTGCAGTGCGAGGGAAATGAGTCCCAGTGCAGTGCGAGGGGAATGGGTCCTGGTGCAGTGCGAGGGAAATGAGTCCCAGTGCAGTGCAAGGGAAATGAGACCCAGTGCAGTGCGATGGAAATGAGTCCCGGTGCATTGCGAGGGAAATGCGTCCCAGTGCAGTGCGAGGGGAATGGGTCCCGGTGCAGTGCGAGTGGAATGTGTCGCGGTGCAGTGCGAGGGGAATGGGTCCCGATGCAGTGCGAGGGGAATGGGTCGCGGTGCAGGGCGAGGGGAATGGGTCGCGGTGCAGGGCGAGGGGAATGGGTCGCGGTGCAGGGCGAGGGGAATGGGTCCCGGTGCAGGCCGAGGGGAATGGGTCCTGATGCAGCGCAAGGGGAATGAGTCCCGGTGCAGTGTGAGGGGAATGGGTCGCAGTGCAGTGCGAGGGGAATGGGTCGCGGTGCAGGGCGAGGGGAATGGGTCCCGGTGCAGGGCGAGGGGAATGGGTCCTGATGCAGCGCAAGGGGAATGAGTCCCGGTGCAGTGCGAGGGGAATGGGTCCCGGTGCAGCGCGAGGGAAATGAGTCCCAGTGCAGTGCGAGGGGAATGGGTCCTGGTGCAGTGCGAGTGAAATGAATCCCTGTGTAGTGCAAGGGGAATGGGTCCCAGTGCAGTGTGAGGGAAATGAGTCCCTGTGTAGTGCGAAGGGAATGGGTCCCGGTGCAGTGCGAGGGGAATGTGTCTCGGTGCAGTGCGAGGGAAATGGGTCCCGGTGCAGTGCGAGGGGAATGGGTCATGGTGCAGTGCGAAGGGAATGGGTCCCAGTGCAGTGCGAGGGCAATGGGTCCCAGTGCAGTGCGAGGGGAATGGGTCCCGGTGCAGTGCGAGGGAAATGAGTCCCAGTGCAGTGCGAGGGAAATGAGTCCCAGTGCTGTGCGAGGGAAATGGGTCCCAGTGCAGTGCGAGGGAAATGGGTCCCAGTGCAGTGCGACGGAAATGGGTCCCAGTGCTGTGCGAGAGACATCAGTCCCAGTGCACTGCGAGGGGAATGGTTCCCAGTGCTGTGCGAGAGACATGAGTCCCAGTGCACTGCGAGGGGAATGGTTCCCAGTGCAGTGCGAGGGAAATGAGTCCGGGTGCAGTGCGAGGGGAATGGGTCCCAGTGCAGTGCGAGAGAAATAAGTCCCGGTGCAGTGAGAGGGGAATGAGTCCCAGTGCAGTGCGAGGGAATGAGTTCCGGTGCAGTGTGAGGGAAATGAGTCCCAGTGCAGTGCGAGAGAAATGGGTCCCAGTGCAGTGTGTGGGAAATGAGTCCCAGTGCAGTGCGAGAGAAATGGGTCCCAGTGCAGTGCGAAGGAAATGAGTCCCTGTGCAGTACGAGGGGAATGGGTCCTGGTGCAGTACGAGGGAAATGAGTCCCAGTGCAGTGCGAGGGAAATGAGTCCCAGTGCAGTGCGAGGGAAATGAGACCCAGTGCAGTGCGAAGTAAATGAGTCCCAGTGCAGTGCGAGGGAAATGGGTCCCTGTGCAGTGCGAGAGAAATGGGTCACAGTGCAGTGCGAAGGAAATGAGTCCCTGTGCAGTACGAGGGGAATGGGTCCTGGTGCATTGCGAGGGAAATGAGTCCCAATGCAGTGCGAGGGAAATGGGTACCTGTGCTGTGCGAGAGAAATGGGTCCCAGTGCAGTGCGAAGGAAATGAGTCCCTGTGCAGTACGAGGGGAATGGGTCCTGGTGCATTGCGAGGGAAATGAGTCCCTGTGCAGTGCGAGGGGAATGTGTCCCGGTGCAGTGCGAGTGGAATGGGTCGCGGTGCAGTGCGAGGGGAATGGGTCCCGGTGCAGTGTGAGGGAAATGGGTCCCAGTGCTGTGCGAGAGACATGAGTCCCAGTGCAGTGCGAGAGAAATGGGTCCCAGTGCAGTGCGAAGGAAATGAGTCCCGGTGCAGTACAAGGGAAATGAGTCCCGGTGCAGTGCGAGAGAAATGGGTCCCAGTGCAGTGCGAAGGAAATGGGTCCCTGTGCAGTACGAGGGAAATGAGTCCCGGTGCAGTGAGATGGGAATGAGTCCCAGTGCAGTGCGAGTGAAATGAGTCCCAGTGCAGTGCGAGGAAAATGAGTCCCAGTGCAGTGCGAGAGAAATGGGTCCCAGTGCAGTGCGAAGGAAATGAGTCCCAGTGCAATGCGAGGGAAATAAGTCCAAGTGAAGTGCGAGGGAAATGAGTCCCAGTGCAGTGCGAGGGAAATGGGTCCCGGTGCATTGCGAGGGAAATGGGTCCCGGTGCACGGCGAGTGGAATGGGTCCTGGTGCAGGGCGAGGGGAATGGGTCGCGGTGCAGGGCGAGGGGAATGGGTCCCGGTGCAGGGCGAGGGGAATGGGTCCTGATGCAGCGCAAGGGGAATGAGTCCCGGTGCAGGGCGAGGGGAATGGGTCGCGGTGAAGTGCGAGGGGAATGGGTCGCGGTGCAGGGCGAGGCGAATGGGTCCCGGTGCAGTGCGAGGGGAATGGGTCCCGGTGCAGCGCGAGGGAAATGAGTCCCAGTGCAGTGCGAGGGGAATGGGTCCTGGTGCAGTGCGAGTGAAATGAATCCCTGTGTAGTGCAAGGGGAATGGGTCCCAGTGCAGTGTGAGGGAAATGAGTCCCTGTGTAGTGCGAAGGGAAAGGGTCCCGGTGCAGTGCGAGGGGAATGTGTCTCGGTGCAGTGCGAGGGAAATGGGTCCCGGTGCAGTGCGAGGGGAATGGGTCATGGTGCAGTGCGAAGGGAATGGGTCCCAGTGCAGTGCGAGGGGAATGGGTCCCAGTGCAGTGCGAGGGGAATGGGTCCCGGTGCAGTGCGAGGGAAATGAGTCCCAGTGCAGTGCGAGGGAAATGAGTCCCAGTGCTGTGCGAGGGAAATGGGTCCCAGTGCAGTGCGAGGGAAATGGGTCCCAGTGCAGTGCGACGGAAATGGGTCCCAGTGCTGTGCGAGAGACATCAGTCCCAGTGCACTGCGAGGGGAATGGTTCCCAGTGCTGTGCGAGAGACATGAGTCCCAGTGCACTGCGAGGGGAATGGTTCCCAGTGCAGTGCGAGGGAAATGAGTCCGGGTGCAGTGCGAGGGGAATGGGTCCCAGTGCAGTGCGAGAGAAATAAGTCCCGGTGCAGTGAGAGGAGAATGAGTCCCAGTGCAGTGCGAGGGAAATGAGTCCCGGTGCAGTGCGAAGGAAATGAGTCCCAGTGCAGTGCGAGAGAAATGGGTCCCAGTGCAGTGTGTGGGAAATGGGTCCCTGTGCAGTGCGAGAGAAATGGGTCACAGTGCAGTGCGAAGGAAATGAGTCCCTGTGCAGTACGAGGGGAATGGGTCCTGGTGCATTGCGAGGGAAATGAGTCCCAGTGCAGTGCGAGGGAAATGGGTACCTGTGCTGTGCGAGAGAAATGGGTCCCAGTGCAGTGCGAAGGAAATGAGTCCCTGTGCAGTACGAGGGGAATGGGTCCTGGTGCATTGCGAGGGAAATGAGTCCCTGTGCAGTGCGAGGGGAATGTGTCCCGGTGCAGTGCGAGTGGAATGGGTCGCGGTGCAGTGCGAGGGGAATGGGTCCCGGTGCAGTGTGAGGGAAATGGGTCCCAGTGCTGTGCGAGAGACATGAGTCCCAGTGCAGTGCGAGAGAAATGGGTCCCAGTGCAGTGCGAAGGAAATGAGTCCCGGTGCAGTACAAGGGAAATGAGTCCCGGTGCAGTGCGAGAGAAATGGGTCCCAGTGCAGTGCGAAGGAAATGAGTCCCTGTGCAGTACGAGGGAAATGAGTCCCGGTGCAGTGAGATGGGAATGAGTCCCAGTGCAGTGCGAGGGAAATGAGTCCCAGTGCAGTGCGAGGAAAATGAGTCCCAGTGCAGTGCGAGAGAAATGGGTCCCAGTGCAGTGCGAAGGAAATGAGTCCCAGTGCAATGCGAGGGAAATAAGTCCAAGTGAAGTGCGAGGGGAATGGGTCCTGGTGAAGTGCGAGGGAAATGAGTCCCAGTGCAGTGCGAGGGAAATGAGTCCCGGTGCATTGCGAGGGAAATGGGTCCCGGTGCACGGCGAGTGGAATGGGTCCTGGTGCAGGGCGAGGGGAATGGGTCGCGGTGCAGGGCGAGGGGAATGGGTCCCGGTGCAGGGCGAGGGGAATGGGTCCTGATGCAGCGCAAGGGGAATGAGTCCCGGTGCAGGGCGAGGGGAATGGGTCGCGGTGAAGTGCGAGGGGAATGGGTCGCGGTGCAGGGCGAGGGGAATGGGTCCCGGTGCAGGGCGAGGGGAATGGGTCCTGATGCAGCGCAAGGGGAATGAGTCCCGGTGCAGTGAGAGGGGAATGGGTCCCGGTGCAGCGCGAGGGAAATGAGTCCCAGTGCAGTGCGAGGGGAATGGGTCCTGGTGCAGTGCGAGAGAAATGAATCCCTGTGTAGTGCAAGGGGAATGGGTCCCAGTGCAGTGTGAGGGAAATGAGTCCCTGTGTAGTGCGAAGGGAATGGGTCCCGGTGCAGTGCGAGGGGAATGTGTCTCGGTGCAGTGCGAGGGAAATGGGTCCCGGTGCAGTGCAAGGGGAATGGGTCATGGTGCAATGCGAAGGGAATGGGTCCCAGTGCAGTGCGAGGGGAATGGGTCCCAGTGCAGTGCGAGGGGAATGGGTCCCGGTGCAGTGCGAGGGAAATGAGTCCCAGTGCAGTGCGAGGGAAATGAGTCCCAGTGCTGTGCGAGGGAAATGGGTCCCAGTGCAGTGCGAGGGAAATGGGTCCCAGTGCAGTGCGACGGAAATGGGTCCCAGTGCTGTGCGAGAGACATGAGTCCCAGTGCACTGCGAGGGGAATGGTTCCCAGTGCTGTGCGAGAGACATGAGTCCCAGTGCACTGCGAGGGGAATGGTTCCCAGTGCAGTGCGAGGGAAATGAGTCCGGGTGCAGTGCGAGGGGAATGGGTCCCAGTGCAGTGCGAGAGAAATGAGTCCCGGTGCAGTGAGAGGGGAATGAGTCGCAGTGCAGTGCGAGGGAAATGAGTCCCGGTGCAGTGCGAAGGAAATGAGTCCCAGTGCAGTGCGAGAGAAATGGGTCCCAGTGCAGTGTGTGGGAAATGAGTCCCAGTGCAGTGCGAGAGAAATGGGTCCCAGTGCAGTGCGAAGGAAATGAGTCCCTGTGCAGTACGAGGGGAATGGGTCCTGGTGCAGTACGAGGGAAATGAGTCCCAGTGCAGTGCGAGGGAAATGAGTCCCAGTGCAGTGCGAGGGAAATGAGACCCAGTGCAGTGCGAAGTAAATGAGTCCCAGTGCAGTGCGAGGGAAATGGGTCCCTGTGCAGTACGAGGGAAATGAGTCCCGGTGCAGTGAGAGGGGAATGAGTCCCAGTGCAGTGCGAGGGAAATGAGTCCCTGTGCAGTACGAGGGAAATGAGTCCCGGTGCAGTGAGAGGGGAATGAGTCCCAGTGCAGTGCGAGGGAAATGAGTCCCAGTGCAGTGCGAGGAAAATGAGTCCCAGTGCAGTGCGAGAGAAATGGGTCCCAGTGCAGTGCGAAGGAAATGAGTCCCAGTGCAGTGCGAGGGAAATAAGTCCAAGTGAAGTGCGAGAGGAATGGGTCCTGGTGAAGTGCGAGGGAAATGAGTCCCAGTGCAGTGCGAGGGAAATGAGTCCCGGTGCATTGCGAGGGAAATGCGTCCCAGTGCAGTGCGAGGAGAATGGGTCCCAGTGCAGTGCGAGTGGAATGGGTCGCGGTGCAGTGCGAGGGGAATGGGTCCCGGTGCAGTGTGAGGGGAATGGGTCCCGGTGCAGTGCGAGGGAAATGGGTCCCAGTGCTGTGCGAGAGACATGAGTCCCAGTGCAGTGCGAGAGAAATGGGTCCCAGTGCAGTGCGAAGTAAATGAGTCCCTGTGCAGTACGAGGGAAATGAGTCCCGGTGCAGTGAGAGGGGAATGAATCCCAGTGCAGTGCGAGGGAAATGAGTCCCAGTGCAGTGCGAGGGAAATGAGTCCCAGTGCAGTGCGAGGGAAATGAGTCCCAGTGCAGTGCGAGGGGAATGGGCCCCAGTGCAGTGCGAGGGAAATGAGTCCCAGTGCAGTGCGAGGGAAATGAGTCCCAGTGCAGTGCGAGGGAAATGAGTCCCAGTGCAGTGTGAGGGGAATGGGTACTGGTGCAGTGCGAGGGAAATGAGTCCCAGTGAAGTGCGAGGGGAATGGGTCCTGGTGCAGTGCGAGGGAAATGAGTCCCAGTGCAGTGCGAGGGAAATGAGTCCCGGTGCATTGCGAGAGAAATGCGTCCCAGTGCAGTGCGAGCGGAATGCGTCCCAGTGCAGTGCGAGT
Source organism: Chiloscyllium plagiosum (assembly GCF_037043375.1). Taxonomy (NCBI): domain Eukaryota; kingdom Metazoa; phylum Chordata; class Chondrichthyes; order Orectolobiformes; family Hemiscylliidae; genus Chiloscyllium; species Chiloscyllium plagiosum. The sequence goes on from NW_028270143.1 coordinate 4,046,301, forward strand.
GGAATGGGTCGCGGTGCAGTGCGAGGGGAATGGGTCCCGGTGCAGTGTGAGGGAAATGGGTCCCAGTGCTGTGCGAGAGACATGAGTCCCAGTGCAGTGCGAGAGAAATGGGTCCCAGTGCAGTGCGAAGGAAATGAGTCCCTGTGCAGTACGAGGGAAATGAATCCCGCTGCAGTGAGAGGGGAATGAGTCCCAGTGCAGTGCGAGGGAAATGAGTCCTGGTGCACTGCGAGGGGAATGGGTCCAGGTGCAGTGTGAGGGGAATGTGTCCCAGTGCAGTGTGAGGGGAATGTGTCCCGGTGCAGTGTGAGGGGAATGGGTCCCGGTGCAGTGTGAGGGGAATGTGTCCCGGTGCAGTGCAAGGGGAATGAGTCCCGGTGCAGTGCAAGGGGACTGAGTCTCGGTGCAGTGCGAGGGGAATGTGTCCCGGTATAGTTCGACCGGAATACGTCCCGGTGCAGTGCGAGGGGAATGAGTCCCGGTGCAGTGCGAGGGGAATGAGTCCCGGTGCAATGCGAGGGAAATGGGTCCCAGTGCAGTGCGAGGGGACTGAGTCTCGGTGCAGTGCGAGGGGAATGTGTCCCGGTATAGTTCGACCGGAATACGTCCCGGTGCAGTGCGAGGGGAATGAGTCTCGGTGCAGTGTGAGGGGAATGAGTCTCAGTGCAGTGCGAGGGGAATGTGTGCCGGTGCAGTGTGAGGGGAATGGGTCCCGGTGCAGTGTGAGGGGAATGGGTCCTGGTGCAGTGTGAGGGGACTGAATCTCGGTGCAGTGTGAGGGGAATGAGTCCTGGTGCAGCGCAAGGGGAATGGGTCCCGGTGCAGTGCGAGGGGAATGGGTCCCGGTGCAGTGCGAGGGGAATGAGTCCTGGTCCAGCGCGAGGGGAATGGGTCCCGGTGCAGTGCGAGGGGAATGAATCCCGGTGCAGTGCGAGGGGAATGAGTCCCGGTGCAGTGCGAGGGGAATGTGTCCCGGTATAGTTCGAGCGGAATACGTCCCGGTGCAGTGCGAGGGGAATGAGTCCCGGTGCAGTGCGAGGGGAATGAGTCCCAGTGCAATGCGAGGGAAATGGGTCCCAGTGCAGTGCGAGGGGACTGAGTCTCGGTGCAGTGCGAGGGGAATGTGTCCCGGTATAGTTCGACCGGAATAGGTCCCGGTGCAGTGCGAGGGGAATGAGTCTCGGTGCAGTGTGAGGGGAATGAGTCTCAGTGCAGTGCGAGGGGAATGTGTGCCGGTGCAGTGTGAGGGGAATGGGTCCCGGTGCAGTGTGAGGGGAATGGGTCGCGGTGCAGGGCGAGGGGAATGGGTCCCGGTGCAGGGCGAGGGGAATGGGTCCTGATGCAGCGCAAGGGGAATGAGTCCCGGTGCAGTGCGAGGGGAATGGGTCCCGGTGCAGCGCGAGGGAAATGAGTCCCAGTGCAGTGCGAGGGGAATGGGTCCTGGTGCAGTGCGAGTGAAATGAATCCCTGTGTAGTGCAAGGGGAATGGGTCCCAGTGCAGTGTGAGGGAAATGAGTCCCTGTGTAGTGCGAAGGGAATGGGTCCCGGTGCAGTGCGAGGGGAATGTGTCTCGGTGCAGTGCGAGGGAAATGGGTCCCGGTGCAGTGCGAGGGGAATGGGTCATGGTGCAGTGCGAAGGGAATGGGTCCCAGTGCAGTGCGAGGGGAATGGGTCCCAGTGCAGTGCAAGGGGAATGGGTCCCGGTGCAGTGCGAGGGAAATGAGTCCCAGTGCAGTGCGAGGGAAATGAGTCCCAGTGCTGTGCGAGGGAAATGGGTCCCAGTGCAGTGTGAGGGAAATGGGTCCCAGTGCAGTGCGACGGAAATGGGTCCCAGTGCTGTGCGAGAGACATCAGTCCCAGTGCACTGCGAGGGGAATGGTTCCCAGTGCTGTGCGAGAGACATGAGTCCCAGTGCACTGCGAGGGGAATGGTTCCCAGTGCAGTGCGAGGGAAATGAGTCCGGGTGCAGTGCGAGGGGAATGGGACCCAGTGCAGTGCGAGAGAAATAAGTCCCGGTGCAGTGAGAGGGGAATGAGTCCCAGTGCAGTGCGAGGGAAATGAGTCCCGGTGCAGTGCGAAGGAAATGAGTCCCAGTGCAGTGCGAGAGAAATGGGTCCCAGTGCAGTGTGTGGGAAATGAGTCCCAGTGCAGTGCGAGGGGACTGAGTCTCGGTGCAGTGCGAGGGGAATGTGTCCCGGTATAGTTCGACCGGAATACGTCCCGGTGCAGTGCGAGGGGAATGAGTCTCGGTGCAGTGTGAGGGGAATGAGTCTCAGTGCAGTGCGAGGGGAATGTGTGCCGGTGCAGTGTGAGGGGAATGGGTCCCGGTGCAGTGTGAGGGGAATGGGTCCTGGTGCAGTGTGAGGGGACTGAATCTCGGTGCAGTGCGAGGGGAATGGGTCCCGGTGCAGTGCGAGGGGAATGAGTCCTGGTGCAGTGCGAGGGGAATGGGTCCCGGTGCAGTGCGAGGGGAATGAATCCCGGTGCAGTGCGAGGGGAATGAGTCCCGGTGCAGTGCAAGGGGACTGAGTCTCGGTGCAGTGCGAGGGGAATGTGTCCCGGTATAGTTCGAGCGGAATACGTCCCGGTGCAGTGCGAGGGGAATGAGTCTCGGTGCAGTGTGAGGGGAATGAGTCTCAGTGCAGTGCGAGGGGAATGTGTGCCGGTGCAGTGTGAGGGGAATGGGTCCCAGTGCAGTGTGAGGGGAATGGGTCCTGGTGCAGTGTGAGGGGACTGAATCTCGGTGCAGTGTGAGGGGAATGAGTCCTGGTGCAGCGCAAGGGGAATGGGTCCCGGTGCAGTGCGAGGGGAATGGGTCCCGGTGCAGTGCGAGGGGAATGAGTCCTGGTCCAGCGCGAGGGGAATGGGTCCCGGTGCAGTGCGAGGGGAATGGGTCCCGGTGCAGTGCGAGGGGAATGAGTCCCGGTGCAGCGTGAGGGGAATGAGTCACGGTGCAGTGCGAGGGGAATGAGTCCCGGTGCAGTGTGAGGAGAATGGGTCCCGGTGCAGTGCGAGGGGAATGAGTCCCGGTGCAGTGCGAGGGGAATGAGTCACGGTGAAGTGCGAGGGGAATGAGTCCCGGTGCAGTGTGAGGAGAATGGGTCCCTGTGCAGTGTGAGGAGAATGGGTCCCGGTGCAGTGCGAGGGGAATGAGTCCCGGTGCAGTGCGAGGGGAATGAGTCCTGGTGCAGTGCGAGGGGAATGGGTCCCAGTGCAGTGCGAGAGAAATGAGTCCCGGTGCAGTGAGAGGGGAATGAGTCCCAGTGCAGTGCGAGGGAAATGAGTCCCGGTGCAGTGCGAAGGAAATGAGTCCCGCTGCAGTGCGAGAGAAATGGGTCCCGGTGCAGTACGAGAGGAATGGGTCCCGGTGCAGTGCGAGGGAAATGAGTCCTGGTGCACTGCGAGGGGAATGTGTCCCAGTGCAGTGTGAGGGGAATGGGTCCCGGTGCAGTGTGAGGGGAATGAGTCCCGGTGCAGTGCGAGGGGAATGTTTGCCGGTGCAGTGTGAGGGGAATGAGTCCCGGTGCAGTGTGAGGGGAATGAGTCCTGGTGCAGTGTGAGGGGAATGAGTCCCGGTGCAGTGTGAGGGGAATGAGTCCCTGTGCAGTGTGAGGGGAATGTGTCCCTGTGCAGTGCGAGGGGAATGAGTCCTGGTGCAGTGCGAGGGGAATGAGTCCCGGTGCAGTGTGAGGGGAATGAGTCCTGGTGCAGTGTGAGGGGAATGAGTCCCGGTGCAGTGTGAGGGGAATGAGTCCCTGTGCAGTGCGAGGGGAATGTGTCCCTGTGCAGTGCGAGGGGAATGAGTCCTGGTGCAGTGCGAGGGGAATGAGTCCCGGTGCAGTGCGAGGGAAATGAGTCCCGGTGCAGTGCGAAGGAAATGAGTCCCAGTGCAGTGCGAGAGAAATGGGTCCCGGTGCAGTGCGAGGGGAATGGGTCCCGGTGCAGTGCGAGGGAAATGAGTCCTGGTGCACTGCGAGGGGAATGTGTCCCAGTGCAGTGTGAGGGGAATGTGTCCCGGTGCAGTGTGAGGGGAATGAGTCCTGGTGCAGTGTGAGGGGAATGAGTCCCGGTGCAGTGTGAGGGGAATGAGTCCCTGTGCAGTGTGAGGGGAATGAGTCCTGGTGCAGTGTGAGGGGAATGAGTCCCGGTGCAGTGTGAGGGGAATGAGTCCCTGTGCAGTGCGAGGGGAATGTGTCCCTGTGCAGTGCGAGGGGAATGAGTCCTGGTGCAGTGCGAGGGGAATGAGTCCCGGTGCAGTGTGAGGGGAATGAGTCCTGGTGCAGTGTGAGGGGAATGAGTCCCGGTGCAGTGTGAGGGGACTGAGTCTCGGTGCAGTGTGAGGGGAATGAGTCCCGGTGCAGTTCGACGGGAATGAGTCCCGGTGCAGTGCGAGAGGAAAGAATCTCGGTGCAGTGTGAGGGGAATGGGTCCCGGTGCTGCGCGAGGGGAATGAGTCCCGGTGCAGTGTGAGGGGAATGAGTCCTGGTGCAGTGTGAGGGGAATGAGTCCCGGTGCAGTGTGAGGGGAATGAGTCCTGGTGCAGTGTGAGGGGAATGAGTCCCGGTGCAGTGCGAGGGGAATGAGTCCCGGTGCAGTGTGAGGGGAATGAGTCCTGGTGCAGTGTGAGGGGAATGAGTCCCGGTGCAGTGCGAGGGGAATGAGTCCCGATGCAGTGCGAGGGGAATAAGTCCCGGTGCAGCGAGAGGGGAATGGGTCCCGGTGCAGTGCGAAGGGAATGAGGACCGGTGCAGTGCGAGGGCAATTTGTCCCGGTGAAGCGAGAGGGGAATAGGTCCCAGTGCAGTGCGAGGGGAATGGGTTCCAGTGCAGTGCGAGGGGAATGAGTCCTGTGCATTGTGAGGGGAATGTGTCCCAGTGCATTGTGAGGGGAATGTGTCCCGGTGTAGTGCGAGGGGAATGAGTCCCGGTGCAGTACGAGAGGAATGGGTCCCGGTGCAGTGCGAGGTGAATGTGTCCCAGTGCAGTGTGAGGGAAATGAGTCCTGGTGCACTGCGAGGGGAATGGGTCCAGGTGCAGTGTGAGGGGAATGTGTCCCAGTGCAGTGTGAGGGGAATGTGTCCCGGTGCAGTGTGAGGGGAATGGGTCCCGGTGCAGTGCGAGGGGAATGGGTCCTGTGCAGTGTGAGGGGAATGTGTCCCAGTGCAGTGTGAGGGGAATGTGTCCCGGTGCAGTGCGAGGGGAATGTGTGCCGGTGCAGTGTGAGGGGAATGTGTGCCGGTGCAGTGTGAGGGGAATGGGTCCCGGTGCAGTGTGAGGGGAATGGGTCCTAGTGCAGTGTGAGGGGACTGAATCTCGGTGCAGTGTGAGGGGAATGAGTCCTGGTGCAGCGAGAGGGGAATACGTCCCGGTGCAGTGCGAGGGGAATGGGTCCCGGTGCAGTGTGAGGGGAATGAGTCTTGGTGCAGCGCGAGGGGAATGGGTCCCGGTGCAGTGCGAGGGGAATGGGTCCCGGTGCAGTGCGAGGGGAATGAGTCCTGGTCCAGCGCGAGGGGAATGGGTCCCGGTGCAGTGCGAGGGGAATGAATCTCGGTGCAGTGTGAGGGGAATGAGTCCCGGTGCAGTACGAGGGGAATGAGTCCCGGTGCAGTGCGAGGGGAATGAGACCCGGTGCAGTGTGAGGAGAATGGGTCCCGGTGCAGTGCGAGGGGAATGAGTCCCGGTGCAGTGCGAGGGGAATGAGACCCGGTGCAGTGTGAGGAGAATGGGTCCCGGTGCAGTGCGAGGGGAATGAGACCCGGTGCAGTGTGAGGAGAATGGGTCCCGGTGCAGTGCGAGGGGAATGAATCCCGGTGCAGTGCGAGGGGAATGAGTCCCGGTGCAGTACGAGGGGAATGAGACCCGGTGCAGTGCGAGGGAAATGGGTCCCGGTGCAGTGCGAGGGGAATGAGTCCCGGTGCAGTGCGAGGGGAATGAGTCCCGGTGCAGTACGAGGGGAATGAGACCCGGTGCAGTACGAGAGGAATGGGTCCCGGTGCAGTGCAAGGGGAATGAGTTTCGGTGCAGTGTGGGGTAAACGGGTCCTGGTGTAGAGCAAGGGGAATGAGTTTCGGTGCAGTGTGGGGTAAACATGTCCTGGTGCAGAGCAAGGGGAATGAGTTTCGGTGCAGTGTGGGGTAAACGTGTCCTGGTGCAGAGCAAGGGGAATGGGTTTCGGTGCAGTGTGGGGTAAACGTGTCCTGGTGCAGAGCGAGGGGAATGAGTTTCGGTGCAGTGTGGGGTAAACGTGTCCTGGTGTAGAGCAAGGGGAATGAGTTTCGGTGCAGTGTGGGGTAAACGTGTCCTGGTGCAGAGCAAGGGGAATGAGTTTCGGTGCAGTGTGGGGTAAACGTGTCCTGGTGCAGAGCGAGGGGAATGAGTTTCGGTGCAGTGTGGGGTAAACGTGTCCTGGTGTAGAGCAAGGGGAATGAGGTTCGGTGCAGTGTGGGGTAAACGTGTCCTGGTGCAGAGCGAGGGGAATGAGTTTCGGTGCAGTGTGGGGTAAACGTGTCCTGGTGCAGAGCGAGGGGAATGAGTTTCGGTGCAGTGTGGTGTAAACGTGTCCTGGTGCAGAGCGAGGGGACTGAGTTTCAGTGCATTGTGGGGTAAACGGGTCCTGGTGTAGAGCAAAGGAATGAGTCTCAGTGCATTGTGAGGTAAACGGGTCCTGGTGCAGAGCAAGGGGAATGAGTCTCAGTGCATTGTGTGGTAAACGGGTCCTGGTGTAGAGCAAGGGAATGAGTTTCGGTGCAGTGTGGGGTAAACGTGTCCTGGTGTAGAGCAAGGGGAATGAGTTTCGGTGCAGTGTGGGGTAAACATGTCCTGGTGCAGAGCAAGGGGAATGAGTTTCGGTGCAGTGTGGGGTAAACATGTCCTGGTGTAGAGCAAGGGGAATGAGTTTCGGTGCAGTGTGGGGTAAACGGGTCCTGGTGCAGAGCAAGGGGAATGAGTTTCGGTGCAGTGTGGGGTAAACGTGTCCTGGTGCAGAGCAAGGGGAATGAGTTTCGGTGCAGTGTGGGGTAAACGTGTCCTGGTGCAGAACGAGGGGAATGAGTCCTGGTACAGTGCGAGGGGAATGACAGCTGGAGATCAACCTCTGAAAATGGTTCACATTGAGGACTTCTTGAGGGCTGAGTTCTTGTGGCTGATGTCAAGGCAAATCCCCCACCCAGTGATATTGTAGCACCTGACATGAGAGTGTATGATGGCCCAAGGGAAGTGCAGTCAGGTACCAATGAGGAATCTGGGAGTGAGCTGTGATTTGTCAATCCAAGGGTTGCATCTCGTGCATGGAAACTTACTTCAGCTCTGGAAGAAGATACTGCAGAACCTACGACTATCCATACACACACCACACTCTGCGTGAAAACGTTGCCTCTTAGGTGTATTTTAAATCTTTCCCCTCTCATCTTAGACCTATACCGTGTAGTTTTGGACTCCCATACTCTGGGAAAAACGCCTTAGCTAATCAGCCTATCCATACCCTTCGTGATTTTATAAATCTCTATAAGGTCACCCCTCAGCCTCTGATGGGAAAACAGTCCCAGCCTATTCAGCCTCTCCCTGTCGCTCAAACCCTCCAACCCTGGCATCGTCCTTGCAAATCTTTTCTGAACCTTTTCAAGTTTAACAACACCTTCCTATAGCAAGGAGACCATAATTGAACACCGTATTCCAAAAGGCGCCTATATCCTAAGCCACAACATGACCTCCCAACTCCTGTACTCAATACATTGACTATTAAAGGACAGAGTGAGGGCTGCAGATGCTGGAGATCAGAGCTGAAAAATGTGTTGCTGGAAAAGCGCAGCAGGTCAGGCAGCATCCAAGGAGCAGGAGAATCGACGTTTCGGGCATGAGCCCTTCTTCAGGAATGAGGAAAGCGTGTCAAGCAGGGTAAGATAAAAGGTAGGGAGGAGGGACTTGGGGGAGGGGCGTTGGAAATACGATAGGTGGAAGGAGGGTAAGGTGAGGGTGATAGGCCGGAGTGGGGGTGGGGCGGAGAGGTTAGGAAGAAGATTGCAGGTTAGGAAGGCGGTGCTGAGTTCGAGGATTGGGACTGAGACAAGGTGGGGGGAGGGGAAATGAGGAAACTGGAGAAATCTGAGTTCGTCCCTTGTGTACCAATCCTTGTGGCACACCACTAGTCACAGGCCTTCAGTCTGAAAAACAACCCCCCACCATCACCCTATATCTCCTATCTTCAAGCCAATTTTGCGTCCAAATGGCTAGTTCTCCCTGTATTCCATGAGATCTAACCTTGCTAACCAGTCTCGCATGGGGAACCTTGTCGAACGCCTTTCTGAAGTCCATATAGCTCACATCTACCGCTCTACCCTCATCAATCCTCTTCACCATTTCTTCAAAAACTCAATCAAGTTTGTGAGACATGACTTCCCACGCGCAAAGCCATGTTAACTATTCCTAATCAGTCCTTACCTTTCCAAATACATGTCCTTCAGAATCCCCACCAACAACCTGCCCACCACCGACGTTAGGTTCACTGGTCTATAGTTCCCTGGATCTTCCTTAATGGCATCACGTTAGCCAACCTCCAGTCTTTCGGCACCTCACCTGTGACTATCGATGATACAAATGTCTCAGCAAGAGGCCCAGCAATCACTTCCCTAGCTTCCCATAGAGTTCTAGGGTACACCTGATTAGGTTCTGGGGATTTACCCACCTTTATGTATTTTAAGACATCCAGCACTTCTTCCTCTGTAATATGGACTCTTTTCAAGATATCGCTTTTTATTTTCCCATGTTCAGTAGCTTCCATATCCTTCTCCACAGTAAACACTGATGCAAAATACCCATTTAGCATTTCAAAACAGTCACCTGAGGTTGGAATTGAACCCAGGTCCCTGATGCTATGAGACAGTAGCACTGACCTCTGAGCGATCATGTTGCCTTAGTCCCAGTAGTCTAAGACACATTAATACAGTTACAGTCTTCAGCGTAGCACCCACAGACACAAGGAATTTTAAAAAGGAGCCACCGGGGAGAATCCAAGATGGCGGCGATCTGAGAAGATTGCACTGCAGAGCTCCGCATCACAACACAAGTGGGATGATCATTTAAACCGCTCAACCCAGGCCATCGTGATATCTTTGGACTCCGGAAAGATTGTGGAGTCCCAAGAAACCTCTAAAAATTAACTTATCTCTGTTTCCAGCTGTCCAGAGACACCGAAAAAGGAAGGAGGAGCATCCAAGGCCGGGCCTGCAGCTCAGCCTGCAGCAGCCTTGGAGCCGATTACTCTCCAGGACCTGGTGAACCAGCTCTCGAAATCTCGCGAGATGTTGGGGAGAAGCTGGCTCCAGTCTCTCTCATGCTGCAGAAGCATGAGCAGCAGCTGGGAGACCTGGAGAAGAGGACGGATGAGGTGGAGCACAGGGTCACAGTGGTGGAAGCTTATGCCAGTTCATCCAAGGATAGGATCCAAGCCCTGGACACGCAGGTCTGTAATTTGCGCGACCAAGTGGGTGATTTTGGGAATAGGGGCAGGAGAAAAAACATTTGGATCATCGGTCTGCCTGAGGGTAAGGAGTGTGAGTGGCCTGCGGAATTTATTCCTTGACTTGGAAGCTGGCATGAGAGGATTGAAAATAGAGAGGGCTCACCGGATCACAGCACGGAGATTGGGTCCGGGTCAACGTCCTCGTCCTCTCCTGGTGAGGTTCCATCATTACCGGGAGAAGGAGAGAGTCATGGAGGCTTCCAGAGTCCAGGGGAAGGATCTGAAGGCCCTAATTTATGAGGGCTCCAAGATCATGTTCTCAGCGGCGGTGATCCAGAAACGAAAATCTTACGATGGTGTCAAGAGAAGACTGAGGGAGTTTGAGATTCAGTACTCCCTGAGATATCTGGCGGTGGTTCATTTCACCTTAGATGGATCCATCCATCTCTTTGACACATCAGCGAACACAAGAGACTTTGTGGACAAGCTAACCTAATGTGAACAATTATAGTATGTATAAATAGTGTTGTATGGGTATATGTTTATCATTCTGTAAAAGAAACAGAGGAAGTCCAGTTGGAGCTTTATCTTACTTTTTTTCTCTCTATTAACAATAATTTGGTTTAAACTATGGTTGGCGGTGGTTGAGTTGTGCATTTTCAATTTCTAAGTCAGGATATACCAAAGGATGGGTGGGATATTTATTCCCCTTTTTAAAAAGTCATGTTTTTTATTCATATTGGTTTTCTATGGGGTGTTTACTCTTTTCTGCTTGTGTTTGCGGTGCGGCTCTAGCTGGGAGAAGTGAAGGTGGCTGGGATGGCTAGATGCCTACTTATGGGCAGTTTGAGATGGGTATTTGACCTCTCTGGGCAGGGAGTGAGTCCCCCTACTCAACGCTGTTGGCATTTTATATGTTGGTTTTTTTTTTGGTTTTTGTTGTTTTTTATTCTCAATAGTTTTGTAGGTTCATTAAATGTAGTGGTTTTAGTTTATGTAGTTTTTATATTTGGTGGATCATGTGACACTAAGGCTCAGCAATTTGTGGCTTGGGTTCCTCCTCTCTGGAATTTAAATGTTCTTGCAGAAAATTATGGCTAATGATTTGATTAAATGGTGTACCTGGAATATCAAAGGGAGTCACTCACCAATAAAGAGCAAGAAGGTAACATGGAATCTTAGAAAGGAGAAGGTGGATTTTTTTTGTTACAAGAGACACATTTAGATGACAAGGAGCATCTGAAATTACAGCAGAACGGTTTTGACCGAGTTTATTTTTCATCATTTAATACCAGAAGTAGGGGAGTGGCTATATTGGTTAGGAAGAATCTCCCATTTAAGTTGTTGGAGTGTGTTAAAGATACATACGGGAGGTTTGTAATTCTTAAAACCTTGATAAATGGGGAAGAATATGGTGCTTAAAATGTTTATTGCCCCCCAGCTCATCCCCTTAGATTTTTGGTGGATGCTTTTTCCAAACGGATAAGTCTTGAGTCCCGGCACATCATTATAGGGGGAGATTTTAGCTGTCTCATGGATCCCACAGTAGACAGATTGCCCAAAGGTCCTTGAATACTCTCTGGACAAGCTAAACAGTTAGTGGGCCTGTGTGGGGAGAAAGTGAGGTCTGCAGATGCTGGAGATCAAAGTTGAAACTTTATTGCTGGAACAGCACAGCAGGTCAGGCAGCATCCAGGGAACAGGATCTCCTGTTCCCTGGATGCTGCCTGACCTGCTGTGCTGTTCCAGCAATAAAGTTTCAACTGTGTGGGGAGTTAGGGTTGGTGAACATCTGGAGGCGTCTCCACCCTACAGGTAGGGATTTTACGTTTTTCTCCAATCCGCACAGATGTCACACCAGGATGGATTTTTTTCTGACCCCTGCGGTAACCCTGGATCTGGTGGCGTTTTGTACGATTGATAATATTACCATCTCTGATCATGCTCCAGTGTACCTTGTGGTTAAGATTAAGGACGTTACAGTGGATTCGAGGTACTGGCGAATGCATCCCTTTATCCTCAAGGATAGTTAGTTTGTGGAGTGTTTCTCTAGGGAATTTCGGGCATTCCTAGACATCAACATAGACTCGGTTGATAGCTTACCTGTTCTCTGGGAAACTGCCAAAGCCTATGCTAGGGGTTTAGTTATTTCAGATTCCGCCAGTACGAAGCGGCAGAAAGGTGAGCAACAATGTCTCCTCAAAGCACGGTTGAAGGCAGCCGAGAAGGCTTACTTTGACAGACCCTCGTTGGTCAAACTACAGAGGATTATGGCACTGTGGTCTGCACTAAATTCCGTGCTCACGCAGACGGCAAAGAAGGAGCTGGCTTTTGCAAAGCAAAGGTTATACGAGCATGGTGACAAGCCAGGCAAATACTTAGTGCATCTTGCCAGAAAGAGAAGTGCCCCACAAGTCATTGCGACGATTAGGGATGGGTGTGGGAACCTAACATGCAATTCTAAAAAGATTAATGTGGCGTTCCAGAGATTATACCAATCCGAGGATTGTGAGGAAGGACAGGCCAAAATGGAATCTTTTTTATAAGGATCTGAAGCTCCCAGGTGTGACTCCTGAACAACAGTCCTCTCTCAATGCCCCGTTATCAGAGCAAGACGTGCAGGAAGCTGTGAGGCAGCTTCAGAGTGGAAAGGTGCCCGCTCCTGACGGACTTCCCAGTGTTTTCTATAAGGAATTTATAAGTATACTGTCAGGCCCGATGCTCAATATGTTTAAAGATTCATACAGTCATGATTGTCTCCCGCTATCTCTGAGAGAGGCCAATATTTCACTTAGACTCATAGTCATAGAAATGTACAGCATGGAAACAGACTCTTCTGTCCAACCTGTCCATGCTGACCAGATATCCCAACCCAATCTAGTCCCACCTGCCAGCACCTGGCCCATATCCCTCCAAACCCTTCCTATTCATATACACATCCAAATGCCTCTTAGATGTTGCAATTGTACCAGCCTCCACCACTTCCTCTGGGAGCTCATTCCATACACGTATCACCCTCTGTGTGAAAAAGTTACCCCTTAGGTCCCTTTTATATCTTTACCCTCTCACCCTAAACCTATGCCCTCTAGTTCTGATCTTTAAAAAAGGGAAGGTCCCGGAAGACAGTGCTTCATACAGAGCTGAAAATGTGTTGCTGGAAAAGCACAGCAGGTCAGGCAGCATCCAAGGAACAGGAGAATCGACGTTTCAGGCATAAGCTCTTCTTCAGGAATGAGGAAAATGTGTCCAGCAGGCTAAGATAAAAGGTAGGGAGGAGGGACTTGGGGGAGGGGCGTCAGAAATGCGATAGGTGGAAGGAGGTCAAGGTGAGGGTGATAGGCCGGAGTGGGGGTGGGGGTGGAGAGGTCAGGAAGAAGATTGCAGGTTAGGAAGGCGGTGCTGAGTTCGAGGGTTGGGACTGAGACAAGGTGGGGGGAGGGGAAATGAGGAAACTGGTGAAATCTGAGTTCATCCCTTGTGGTTGGAAGGTTCCTAGGCAGAAGATGAGGCGCTCTTCCTCCAGCCATCGTGTTGCTATGGTCTGGCGATGGAGGAGTCCAAGGACCTGCATATCCTTGGTGGAGTAGGAGGGGGAGTTAAAGTGTTGGGCTACGGGGTGGTTGGGTTGGTTGGTCTGGGTGTCCCAGAGGTGTTCTCTGAAATGTTCCGCAAGTAGGCGGCCTGCCTCCCCAATATAGAGGAGGCCACATCGGGTGCAGCGGATGCAGTAAATGATGTGTGTGGAGGTGCAGGTGAATTTGTGGCGGATATGGAAGGATCCCTTGGGGCCTTGGAGGGGAGTGAGGGGGGAGGTGTGGGCGCAAGTTTTGCATTTCTTGTTGTTGCAGGGGAAGGTGCCGGGAGTGGAGGTTGGGTGTGGGGGGTGTGGTCCTGATGAGGGAGTCATGGAGGGAGTGGTCTTTTCTGAACGCTGATAGGGGAGGAGAGGGAAACATATCCCTGGTAGTGGGGTCCGTTTGGAGGTGGCGGAAATGACGACGGATGATACGTTGTACATGGAGGTTGGTGGGGTGGTAGGTGAGGACCAGTGGGGTTCTGTCCTGGTGGCGATTGGAGGGGCGGGGCTCAAGGGCAGAGGAGCAGGAAGTGGAGGGGATGTGGTGGAGAGCATCGTCGATCACGCCTGAGGGAAAATTGCGGTCTTTGAAGGAGGCCACCTGGGTTGTATGGTATTGGAACGTATGCTTCATACAGGCCCATCTCGCTCTTAAATGTGGACTTTAAGATCCTCTCTAAGGCTCGAGTGGAAAAGCTGGAGACTGTGTTACCTTCTATTATTAAAGAGGATCAGACGATCTTCATAAGGGGTCGCAGACCGTCCAATAATGTTACGAGGCTGCTTAATGCAATTCAAGCATGCCAACAGCAGTCAATACAGGGATTGGTGATTCCTCTCGATGCAGAGAAGGCATTTGACCAAGTTGAGTGGCTGTACCCTTTCTATACTCTAGAGCAGTTTGGTCTGGGCAAAGTCTTCATAAGATGGGTATAGGTTCTCTCCGGTGGCCCTCTTGCAGCAGTCATCACCAACGGGGTACGATCAAGCAATTTTAATATTTTTTCACCACTATTTTTTGGTAATTGAACCATTGGCAGAGGCCATTCATGAGGATCCCAATATATCAGCTCCAGAAGGGGGTCAAAATTACATAAGATTTTCTAGTATACAGACGATGTCTGTTTTTTTGGTCAAATCCAGCAGTTTCAGTGCCTTGCCTGATACGATGCATTCCCACGTTTGGCGCTTTTTCGGGATTCAAGATTAATTTTGCGAAATCAGAGGCCATGCCTATGGGTGGTCTTATGAAGGCACTAGCTCTTTCGAGCAACTATAGATTCCCATTTAAGTGGTCACAGGGGGGTTTTGTGTATTTGGGCATATTCATTACTCCAGTTCTGGATCGGCTGTTCAAAGCCAATTTTACTCAATTATTTGGAAAAATTAAACAAGATCCTCAAAGACAGGAGGCACTTCCAGTCTTGTGGTTGGGTCAGACATCACTTAAGATGAATATTCTCGCCCGTTTGCTATACCTTATACGGATGCTCCCCCGATTTTCAATAAACAAACACTCAGGAGACTGAACAGTTGGTTCAGCTCCTTTATTTGGCATCGTAAGCAGCCCCTCATTAAATTAGCTAAACTGCAAATGCCTCACAGCTTGGGGGGAGTGGACCTTCCAGACATTAAAAACTACCAATTAAGCTTGCTTTTATCCTACGTGAGTGATTGGGTTTGCGGAGATCCTTTTTCAATACGGCCAGATATCGAAGCCTTCCAGGCAAAGTGCCCCCTTACCAGTTTGCTGTTTTTGAACAAAATGAGGACAGTTAGGGAATATTGCCATAACCCAATAGTCATCAATACTGTTAAAGCATGTAAGGCAATTCAGCAGAGGGAAGGCAATATTGGCAAAATATTTTTGTTTACACCCGGGGATGTTAGATTCAGGATTTAAATGTTGGGCAGCTAGGGGTGTGTCTTGCATGAGTGATTTATTTGAGGGAGACACAATGATGTCCTTTGATCAATTAGTACGGAAGTATGAGTTTTCTAATACAGACCTCTTTCATTTTTTTCAAGTTAGGGATTTTATTCAAAAATAGACCACACTTTTGACTGATCCCTGCAAATCCAACATAGAAAGGGGGGTGTTAAATGCTAAGAGTACACTGTCTGTCAGTACTTTATATCATCAATTAAGGGGTGCCACCTCTGATGAGTTTGATCGACTTTGCAGGGTGTGAGAAAGAGAGCTGGGTATTAAAGTCTCCTCAGAGGGATGGGAGAATGCAAGGAAGATATCAATTTGCAATAGGACCCATGCTTTACAGTTGAAGATTCTCCACAGGGTCCACTTAGCCCCAGACCGTTTGTCAACATTTAAGCCAGGGGTATCTTCAGCATGTCCCAAGTGCAAGGTCTGCACGGGCACTCTTGCCCATTGTCTTTGGTCTTGCGATAGGCTTCAAACATATTGGAGCGCTGTGATGGGTGCAATGGAGAGGACTTTGGGCGTAAGGGTGGAGAAGGACCCTATCTCTCTCCTTTTGGGCCTGCCCACTGTATTTCCTGCAGACGCACATAAGAAAAAAACTTTCAACATTCTCACGTTCTGTGCAAGAAAGAATATCTTGTTAGGTTGGATATCCAAAAACCCCCCAGGCCTGTCGGGTTGGCGGAAGATTGTTATGGAGCAGATTCCCCTGGATTTTCTCACAAATATGGGACGCCACAAACCTGAGAATTTTTATAAGGTGTGACTGCCCCTTTTGGAATACCTTGACACAGATTTATCTGCCACACTAACAAGGGCTTTTATATAGCCGTAACAATTGTGTTTCATGTGTTCAATATCCAGGGAGGAGGCACTGTGAATGTATGAGCATTTTGCTTGGCTGGGCTGAGTTATTACTATTTATTAGTTTGTTGTTGGTTATTTAATTATTTAGTTAAGTAACCAGTTTGGGTTTTTTTTTATTCTATATTTTTCTATATATGTTTATAAATTTGTACATGAGGGTGGGTTGGGGATTATTTTTTATTTGGGTTGTTTTTCTGTACTGTTTTGAACTGTATTGTTTTGTACTTGTTGTAACATTCAGAAATCTGTGTTTTTAATAAAAATATATTTTTATTGGGGCGGCACGGTGGCTTAGTGGTTAGCACTGCTGCTTTGCAGTCCCAAAGACCCGGGTTCAATTCCCACCTCAGGCGACTGACTGTGTGGAGTTTGCACATTCTCCCCGTGTCTGCGTGGGTTTCCTCCGGGTGCTCCGGTTTCCTCCCACAGTCCAAAGATGTGCAGGTCAGGTGAATTGGTCATGCTAAATTGCCCGTAGTGTTAGGTGAGGGGGGAATGGGTCTGGGTGGGTTGCTCTTCGGAGGGTCGGTGTGGATTTGTTAGGCCAAAGGGTCTGTTTCCACACTGTAAGTAATCTAAATCTAATCTAAATATATATATATATATATATATATATATATAAAGGAGCCACCACAAAATCACAGAAGTGTTACTATGCAGGATGAGACCATTTGACCTATCATGCCACTCTGAGCATTTTAATTTAGTGCCGACTTCCAACCTTTTTTCTGAAACCCTGAATGTTGTTATTAAGAAAATTATCATCAGATTTCCTCTTGAAATGTTTCAATTGAACCTGCTTCCACCAAACTTCCAGACAGTGTATTCTGTACTTTAACTGTGGGAAAAAGCTTTATCTTACCTCTCATTTGCAAACTTTGCAAATTTTTTTTTAAAAATCGTGACCTCTGCTTTTCCATCCATTTATGTATGGGAACAGTTTCTCTCTATCCATTCTGTCCAGACACCTCATGATTTTTAAAATCTCTATTCATTTTTCCCTCTCTTGTCAAGCTGATCTTCCCCATTTCTGAAAATAAAATCCTCTTGTTGAATTCAGGGCAAACTATTTTTTTATTTTGAAAGAGCGATTAAAGAAAAAACATCACTGTATTTCCTGAGTAAGCTGTGTCTAAAGATTTCAGAGACCACCATGTTGTGATGAGTGACGTGACTACACATGTCGGAACATCAGAACAACAGACTCGGGAACATCCCACACTTTATCCTTGTGCCTTCAAAATAATACTTTGGCCAAATGATACTTTTCACGAAGCAAATCTCTGTGAAAAAAAATCTGTTCGTTTTTTCTCTTTTTTTGAAGGTGTGTGTATTGGCAGTTTTGTGTGTCTTTTGAGGGATAAACATTTAGAGTTCTATGTTATTGGCTGTGTATATCAAACACTTTTGGCATCTTTATTAAATAAGGTTTGTTTTGATAATAAACCTGTAATTAAGTTTATTAAAGATCTGATTGATAGATCTCTTTGTTTAAAGCCTGATACAAATAAGATATTTAATACTTAATGGGATCAATTGGATTGCTTTATTTTGAGCTGCAGCGGAATTAATTGGCTGGATGTCTTCCTTCTGTGCCATAATGAGATCACGAATCTATGTCAGAGAGGCTCAGACACCATAACTGCTGAGCTCCTTCCTCTCTGATATTTGTTGAGGCTTGGTTAGTTGGAGAGGCCCTGTCATTCTGTCCCTCGGGAAGAAGACCTCCTGCTTTTCCCTCCTGTAGTCTCAAGGAAAGCATACAGGGTATTGTCATAAAACCATGGAGCCACCCGGGTTCTGCCTTCTGTCATGTCGACAAGTGCCTTGATCACCTAAACATAGCAGTTCCTGTCTTGCTGACCTTTTGGCCTTGGTGAGGGTGCATGCCCATTGGAGTGTTTGACTGGCTGGAGTGAAGAGCCCTTTAGATCGTTGCAGTTGGTATATGTGGGGCATCAGTCGCATCACAGTCAGCATGGCCAGCACCTCATTGTTTGTCCCCAGCTACAGTGTGATTACAGCCCATACCAACCATTAATTTTACCCCCTGGGGGAAGATTTCAGCAAAATCAGGGGTCAGATCAGAAGCATCAACAGCATCTACCTTCAGCCTGACTTTCCTCCCATTTGATTCACCCAAAGTGTCAGCCAATGTGAAAAACATGCTGTCCCCCATGTTAGCAGTTGATAACTAAATGTCAGAAGCATATTGTTGCTTTATCACTTTTGGAGTGATATCCCTTTTAGAGATCAACATGCAAAGACCCCAAGTAGCCAGATGTTGTTCTGTAACCACAGGGTCTGCATAACTTAAAGCACAGGCTCTGTCTGGAGTTTGCTCTCTTTAGCTATAAGTAAATGCAGGAGAGATCTTCAAGTAAATGGAATACACATACCTAATTTTTGCCACAATTAGATAGCACAAAAGTGGTACACAGCTGGGATTTCTTTTCTTTAAAAAACGTTAAGAAGAAACCAAACTTCTAGGCTTGAAGGCCAAGAGGAACAGCAGCAAGCAAAAGATAGCAACAGTCCCAACACTTCCACAGTACAGAAACAAAAGAAAAGACAATTTTGTTGTAAACTACATGGAACTTTAAGTTCACACAAGCAGGCAGCTAATTCAAACTTTCCCTGTCTAAAGGCAATTTGGCATGTAAATGCCCATCAGGCGCCTAGCTCCACATTGAACTCAGAGAATGTGCAGTTTAATTCAAATAGCAAATATAAAAGTGGTCTGCATTCAAGGAACAGGTCAAAACCATTTGAATAAGCCCAAAAAAGTGCTTTCAATCAAAGATGTAGACAGGAGTACTGAGTACAGTCCTGAATGCACAGAAGGGGTGCAAAAAATTAAATATGAAGTGGAATGCATAAAGATAGATAACACATTCCCCCAATGAACTGAAAAGACATTGATCTACTACCTGAATTCAAACTTTTAAAATAAATGATGCAACTATGCCTCATAGGCTAAGTTGCAGGGTCAGTTGGGCAAGCTGTGAAAATATCCATAGCAGTTGGTAATGTGGGGTTCCATGGAACTGAGTATAAAACTAGATAATAATTGCTACAAATGTACAGAACCTTTCATGAAACTGCATCTGGAATATTGTGCACAGTTTTGATCTCATTTAAGACCAGGTATAATTGCATTAGAAACAATTCACTCACCTGATGCCAGGGATGAAGGTGTTATTTTATGTTGTTAAAAATCACACAACGCCAGGTTATGGTCGAACAGATTTATTTGGAAGCACTAGCTTTTGGAGCGCTGCTCCTTCACTAGCTCTGAAAGCTAGTGCTTGCAAATAAACCTGTTGGACGTTAACCTGGTGTGTAGTGTGATTTTTAACTTTGTCCACCCCAGTCCAATGTCGGTTCCCCCACATTGTTTTATATTGAGGATGCTGGCTCTGGGCCTATTGAAGTTTAGAAGAATAAAGACTGGACTTATTGAAACTTAGTAAATCTTGAGCGGCCTTGACAGGGGGAGTGCTGAGAAGATATTTTCTCTTGTTGGGAGTCCAAGACTGGGGAACACAGTTTAAAGATTGAGGTTGAAATTTTAAGATTGAAATAAAGACAGTTCGTTTTCTCTCAGAGGATCATTACTGAGAAGAATTCTCTTCTACAAGCAGCAGCAGAGGCTGGAGCATTGAATCTATTTAAAGCTAAGTTAGATTTTTGATATCAAGGGAGTCAAGGTTATGGGATATTGTGGGGACGGGAGCAGAGAGTAAAGTGGAGGTAATACCACAATCAGATCAGGCATGATATCATCAAATGACAGAGCAGGCTAGAGGGGCTGAATGGCCTTTTCCTCTTTTGATTCTTGTGTTTTTATAGTAGGTGAAAGATTTCATAATTTCACAAAATGCTTATGGAAAGGAATATTGGATTGGATGAAGGCCGACCATATTACTAATTTTTTGAACACTGAGTAAAAATTACACTGTGCTAATTCACTCTACTAATATTCCGAAATCTATGTCAATTTAAACTTAGATTTCAACATTATTCCCATAGCACATACATCACTATTTTCCTCTAACTATATGGAGCCTTTACAACTGTCTGCATTGAATGTGATCTATTATTTCATCTTGTCATGCATATTGTTTAACTCATTTTTGTAATTTCTGGGTTATTGTCTTTGATTCCAAGTTTAGAGACATCTGAAAATTTCATCACTTGATATTAAGATCGCAATCAAAGCCATTTATAAAAATTATAAAGCTTAATATCAGGTCCTGAAGCATTTAATTTCCTCTGATCCTGGCATTACCCATTTCATGAGTAGATACTGTTTTATACCTTTCATGCAATTCCTTACCCATGTCAAATTTGTAGCGAATGTTCACATCTTTGAATTTAACTCAAAAACTATCTCGTGGAACTTTTTGAACTTATGATATAAGTTTTGAAGTAACATTGTAGGAGTTACTGTAATCAACTTTGCTTGTAAATTTCTAAAAGCAGTTAAGGAGCTAATTCATAGTTATTTCTTCCTTGTAACAATGTTCATTGCGGCACACTAAGTTGTTGTTTTACACATAGTCCTCAAATCTGTTCCTGATAATAGATTTCCGTATTGTAAATTGAATAGAACTAAAGCTAGTTGGTCTTTAGTTGTTTAGATTTAGATTAGATTAGATTACAGCGTGGAAACAGGCCCTTCGGCCCAACAAGTCCACACCGACCCGCCGAAGCGAAACCCACCCATACCCTTACATTTACCCCTTACCTAACACTACAGGCAATTTAGTATGGCCAATTCACCTGACCCTGCACATCTTTGGATGATGGGAGGAAACCGGAGCACCCGGAGGAAACCCACGCAGACACGGGGAGAACGTGCAAATTCCACACAGTCAGTCGCCTGAGGTGGGAATTGAACCTGGGTCTCTGGTGCTGTGAGGCAGCAGTGCTAACCACTGTGCCACCGTGCCGCCCACTATGTGTGTATCAGTTTGTCCATTTAATTACCTTTCATGAATATTAGCCTTTAGTAGGTAACACATTTCCTTGTCTGGAATCTGCTGTTGCCTCCCCAGTGCCAAATGACAATCTCAATGCCTGACAAACCTTCTTCCCAGATTGTCACAACAGTCTGGGTTAAATACCATCTCAGAATATATCCATTTTAAACCATTTCCATTTGTTAACATGTCCACATTATTTATAACTAAACATATTTTGCTTCAGTACTCTTAGAGGAGGCCACGTTGCCAATGTCTATTTTGTCCAATCATTCATGTTCATCCTCTGCTTCAAGCTTGTGTGTAACTTTAAGATTGTCAGCTTTTCCTTCACAGCCCTCCCTAATATTGTAACACTGAATTATCTATTTATTGTTCTGTAGCTATGCTTTTTGCGATTCTATCCTTGCCTCTGGTCACCTTTTTTGATACGATTTTGCCTGTTCCTTTACTCATCTCAGTGAATCTCTTTCTAATTCAGTCTGCAAGATATGTCGAAGTAAGTTTTTGCGGCGAGATGGGACAAATGTATTTCCATCAGCTATTCACTGTTGGGTTATTCACCATTTTAATTTATCTTGATTCTGAATTTAAAGGCAGAATAGATAATGAGTGGGAAAACACAGAGTGAGACGATTGGTGGAGCCGAGCCAATAACGAATTTGTTTTGTATGAGGACGTTTTTGGGAAGTAAAATTTAGAAAGAGTCATAGATAGTGCAGGAAGGCACAGTATTAACAAGTTATATTGAACTTGCACAAGTGTATAACAATATGTGTGATAACAACACAGTTCCCAGCAATATGTAAGTGTTAATGCACTCATTATCCACTTCTCTTCATGGAGTAAAGGCAATCTATTGAAGTACCACTTTTTCTGAAGTGGCATATCCATCTGAATATCAGCTGTAAGCTGTACAGCAGATAAGTCAATAGCTGAAAATAAAAAAAGATAAGTGAACATTTTGGGTCACATCTTTAAAATATACAGATTGACATCTGTGATAAAATAAGACAGCACAAATTTATAAGAATGTTGAAAAATATATTAATAATGGCAGTTCTGTGCAGAAACCCTGAGTTTTGGTTAAATATATGGAGTGACTTCTTCTAGGATTTAAGAGTGGGTAGGGGAGATGGCTTTCTCTGTGTTGGGCAAACAGAAATCCTGTCCATCTGGGATTTCTCAGCAGTTTGCTGTGGAAATAATTAAACATGATCAATTTTCATGCAGGACAGACACTCAACTGGCAAATAAATCTTCATGAGAAACCAAGGATCATTTCTCTGTGATGTCCAAGATGGGAAATTGGGTGGAGAAATATCTTATATATCTAAAGAAATTATGTTCACGATGTTCTGAATAATTGGGTACAAACTTTCCAACATCCACAAATGAAGCTGCATCAGAACATTATTTCAACCAGCCACCACACACTGCAGCACAGAGGAACTACGTAGAACAGAGGGAAATCACTTATACAGTGTATTCAAAAAGAATGGGGACCCAATGAACACAGTCCACCCGATTTCTCAGCAACAAACCCAAACAAGCAGACAAAACACGTCCAGAAACCTGAGTCACTCTCCCCTACATCAAAGACATCTCAGAAATGACTGCCAGACTACTCAGACCCCTTGGCATCATGGAAACCCACTAACAGCAACTAATGAACTTGAAAGACCCTATACAGACAGCAAGCAAAGCTAATGTCATTTACAAAATACCGTGCAAACAGTCAGAAAACTAGGCACCAGGATACATGAACATCAACTAGCCACAAAAAGACTTGACCCACTCTCACTAATATCCTTACATACAGATCAGGAAAGACAGCACTTCGACTGGGATAACACATCATCCAAGGACGAGTCAAACAGACATACAAATGATAATTCCTAGAAGCCTGGAATTCTATAACAAACACATTGACTTGGATCCATTTACTACCCTTGAGGAAAAAAACAACAGGAAATGACATCACCATAGGAAATGATGTCACTACAGGAAATGACATCACCAACCCAAGGAAACCCAAACATATAAATAGAAAGCGGCTACACCACCAGTGCTTCATTCGGAGGCTCACTGAAGATGTTTCCGAGAAAATGAACCTTCCAGCTCAGCGAGCAAACCTCCATCCAAACCTCAACCTGAGCTACAAATCTTTCCAAAACTCGTTAATGGTCACTGAACTCTAAATGTTGACTCTGTTTTCTCTCTGCAGATGCCCTGTGACCTGTTGAGATTTTCCAGGATTCTAGGTTATTACATTGAGTTAAATAACTAGTTACATTACATTTGAATTACTTTACAATATCAGGTTTTACTTAAGAGTAAGTATACACTATTGTAAGCTACATGGATCTTAGCAAGACAACTAATGGGATTGAACTAGTAAGCTTCTCTCAGGAATAGTTGTTTATATCCTAATGGAACCTCTGTTGTAGACAGAGTAGAGAGTAACCTTTATTTGTCATTTCTACCGTATACAACTGGTACAGTAAAAAAACGACACAGCATTCCTCCAGGACCAGGGTGCTACATGGACAGCACAAACTACATGATCATACAAAGGGTGGCATAAAGTGCATAAGAAGTGCAAATTACCGTGTAATAAAAGAATGATAATTAATAGACATTGTTCTAGCAGCAATTCAAAGTCGTGCGAAGAATTTCAGATGGTAAAGAGTCCGATCATACTGTGTGAAGGAGCCTGATGGCCTGGGGGAGGAAACTGTTGCACAGTCTGGCCGTGAGAGACCGAATGCTCCGGTATCTTCTGCCAGATAGCAGGAGGGAGAAGAGTTTGAATGAGGGGTGTTTGGGGTCTTCCACAACGTTCTCAGCCTTTTGGATGCAGCGTGTGGTGTAAATGTCTGTAATGGAGGGAAGAGAGACCCCGACGATTTTCTCCGCTGTCCTCTCTATCCGTTGTAGGGTCTTACAATCCGAAACGGTGCAATTCCCAAGCCAGGCAGTGATGCAGCAGCTCAGAGTACTCTGGATGAACCCTCTGTAGGATGTGGTGAGGATGGGGGGAGGGGGGGGGGGAGCTTTCCTCAGCCTGCACAGAAAGTAAAGACACTGCCAGGCTTTCTTGGTCATGTCAGTTGACCTTCTCATCATGTCAGAAATGTGCATCTGTTTCCATTCCTCACACATTTGGCCAGATTGGAGCTCTACAATTGAAAGAATATTGTTTCCAGACACTTTGGAGCAGATTGAAGAGGTTTGAGGGAGATGCTTTGAAGTGTCCTGTGGTCAGTCTTCACAATCACTTTGACTCTCCCAAACAGATATATTGTTTAAAATGCTCATAAGCATAGACAATGACGAGGCATTATATGCCTAGCACCACCATAGTTGCAGATTCCAGTTTTCAAAGAGGTCTGCAGTGTTTCAGAGCAGTTCAGCAATTTGCTTTCTAATATATTGCTAGCAGTGTTGAGGCACCCAGCTATGGGAGGACATGGCTTCAGGGAGTTGGTACCTCGCGTTCCCTAACACCATAGCAGCATTCATGCCCCAAGCACTGCCACTCAGCTTGTGCCTTTACTGTCATCTTTTAGTCAATCAACCCAGACGTATTCATTTAATCCCTCAATTATGCCCTGTTTCCATACATAAATCCTTTTTTTGGTTCTTAATTCATCCGACTCTCTATTTATCACCCTTTTACTATTTACATACCCATTAAAAAAACAGTGAAATTCCCTTTGATGTTAGCTGTCAGTCTTTTTTGACAATCACTCTTTGTTTCTCTTATTTGCTTGTTGACCTCCTTCCTAAAACGTCTATATTCAGTTTGGATCTTGATTGTAATTTGTACCTGACAACTGTAATGAGCACACTTCTTTTCCTTTACCTTAATTTCAATCTTATTTTTCATCCAGATAGCTCTGGATTTGTTTGCTCTTCCTTTTTCTATGTGGGACTATATCTTAATATGCCTGAACCGTCTCTTCTCTTGTGGTAGCCCATTGTTCAGCCACAATACTTCCCCTCCAACTGTTGGCTTTCACCTCTATGATCCAATTCTGATGGCATCCCATTGAAGTCAGTTCTCCACCAGTCAATTATCCTTACTCTAGAATATTCATTGCTCTTTTCCACCATCACGGTAAACTTTATGATACAGGTGGTTCTCCTATAACATATGTTTCGTTAATGCAAATTCGCTATAATGTGATTGACGAATTTAGGACATTGTTTCTAAAGTGCAAACGTTTAAAGTGTGTATTGGTTATAACATGATTCCGGTCCCATTACTTTCAATGGTACTGCTATTACCCGATTTTCTTACAACACGGGATTGCATAAGAATGGAAGTACCGCATTATAGCAGAACTGACTATACAATGATTGCTGTCTTCCAAATATACTCCACTGTCACTTGATCCACTTGGCCCAGGACAAGTCCTGATTCATTTCTCATTGGACTGAATACACACAGCTGTAGAAAAAATTATCCTGAATACAATCTAGCAATGCCTGCTTCTCTCTGTCCCTTACACTACAACTATCCCAGTGTATAATCAGATAAATAAAGTATCCTATTATAACAACTTGATAATATTTGTACCTCTCTGTAATCCCATCTCAGATTTGTTCCTCTCCATCCTTCCCACTAATTGGTGACCTGTAGACTACACTGAGCAATGTCACTGTACCCTTTTTATACCTTAGCTCTAGATAGGTCGATTCTGTCTTTGAACCCTCTGGGATATTCCCATTCTCCAGCACCACCCATGCTTTTCTTAACCAATACCGACAGCCCTCCTCCCTTTCTTCCTTTCCATCTTTCTTGAAAATGTTTTATCCAGGAATATTGAACACCAAATCCTGCCCTTACAGAAACCAAGTCTCTGCCATACAAACAGCATCATAATTTCATATGGCAAACTGTACCAGTAAATCATCAATTCTATTGAATATTCCTGCATTCATGTATGTGCATAGTAATTTAGAATGTCTTGATTTCTTCCTTATTCCAATTCCACCTATTGTCTTATTATTCTCTATTCTCATGCTAAACATCTCTTCCAGTATTTTGTGGACACCAACAATCCTCTGATAAGCTCTTCTGGTTTCCACATTCTTGTCAATTTACTTTACCCCCTTTCCTCATCAGCACGAGCAAAATGCTCCACTGGAACTCAGGGCTAGCTTTGCCCGATGTACCCTGACTGACTCAAACAGATGTCATCTCCCCCAGGAGATGTGTCTTAGGAATCTAGAGCATGCCCTTCCTGCACAAGTTTTCCAAGCACACATTGATCTGTTTTATTCTCTTATTTTCTGTACTCACTTGCATGTGGCACTGGAAATAACTTAGCAATTACTACTTTTGATGTCCCACTTCCACTTTTTTGACCTCGCTCCCTAAATTCTGACTCTCAAGCCACATCCCATTTGCTACCTACATCTTCAGTACCAATGGAGCTGTGACCCCTGGCTGATCACTATCTCAAAGAAAAATGTCCTGCAGCTGCCCTGTCCCATTCGTGACCTTGCATCTCTTGATCTAATCATGAAAGGCAAACTAAAGCCTATTTGCAACGTTGCCTATGCCAACAGTATGTAGATGTTGAATGCAGTGGTTTTCTTGACAGTCAACAGCTTCACTGCACTCAGTCTGCTGTCAGGCTACATATTTCTGTGACCACCTCCTTGATGAATTACAAGCACTTCACTGGCTGAGAAAGTGATAGGATAAGTTCTCCCTTCAGATCCTTCATGGAGGTATCCTTCTGTGGCATCTCCACCATCTCTGTGCACAGTTTCCCTTCACTCTGCTCCATCTCCCTGGCATGCTGCAGATCTGGAGGAGCGGTAACTATGGCTCCGATAACTGTAGCAGCCTTCCTGTGGATAGGTCATAGAAATCCTCTGATTATGCTTTCAAGATATAACAACACTCCTCTCTGAAATCAGCAAGTCTTCCAAACACTTTGCAAGAGCAAAGCCATCAGCTCCTCACCTGCAAGTTTAACTGACACGACACATGACTCCAGACCCACAGCAATGTGGCAGACTCTGAGCATTTAGGAATGGACAATCAATACTGGGCCAGCCAGTGACACTCACATCACTGTCACGAATAATATCACATAAAATCAGGATTGCATGCATGTGTTTGGCTTTGAGTGATTACTGTGTTTTCAGAACAAACATCAAATTAGCCTGAGACACTGTTTGTAATTTTCCCACACTGCATGGTGCCAACATGCCCATGATAACGTCCTTCAAGGCATTGGGAATCATGTTGTCTGCACCAGAGGTGGTCAGAAGCAGTAAGGATCTCTGGCAACTCTAGCAAACACACCAGTGGCACTGTGGAGTTATATTTTGTTGTGTTGCTGTTAGAAAACATTAGAACCCATAAGTTTAAGGTCAACCTGAACATCCCACACTTAATATGTTATTCAAGTTACTCATCTGAAATATCATGAATTATTATTTTCTTAAATAGACTTACCTGATTTGAAATTGAATGGATCAATACTACCTTCTTCTGATATGCTCCGAAAGTATCTGTTCTATAAATTTACCACTAAGTTATTGAGCTATCCATTCTGTAAAATCTATTCCCACTCAACTGCAGAAATTGTCTCGTGTTTTACTGTTCTGGTCAAAGTAAAGAAGCTTATCATGGTCTGCATTAGCTAACTCTTTGAAATTCTAAAATCAGCAGCTATATCATTTCACAGCCTACTGTTTATTTCCAGTGAGAACATGCCACACTGTAATAATGATCAATATTCTCTCCCATTATACTCATAATCATTCTGTTGATCTCTTTTGTATTCTTTCAACTGCTGTATTGTCCTTTCTGCACTGCAGATTGCAGAACTGTTCCTGTTCTAAATGTAGTTGCACCAGTAATTTATAAAGTGGCAGTATTGTCTCACTATTTCAGCTCGATGTTGACCTTTTCATACCTCAGTAATTGATGTGCTTTACTCACTGCTGGCAAATATTGTTGCAATGGCTTCAATTTGTTGTCAATCAAGGTCCTCTGCTGTTTATCATTATCAATGCACATTTATTTTATTTCTGTAATAATTCCTTCCCAGAAGCGTTGTGCCGTGGAAAGAGCATTTTATTTCTGTGAATATCATCTGCCACTTAACTGTCGAAATCCCAAATACATTCAAATCCACTTGTTCGGTTTCACTTTTTCTCATCAGCAAATTGCAATCTGTGCTCGTGACTCCCAGCTTGATAATCTGTGCAGAAATTAAACAAAATGTCCTCAAGGCAGACTTCTGTTGAACTTTAGTGCTGACGTTTCCATGATCTAATCTCCAGTTTAGATCAGCCAAACAGCTAATTGAGCTGAGTTTTGCTGAAGGAAGACAGATATTATTGAAGTTTTTATCTTCATACTGATCAGAACAATAGCAAGAAAACGTCACTTCTCATAGAGTATAACTACTGTTTTTCCTTTATCTTGGTATTTATTGCAAATTGTCCTGATGAGTTGTCTTTTTTCAACAATATCTAAGTTCTATATGACAAACAACTAACTAACAATTGTGAAACAGTTATACTGGTGTACACTTTATTTATAATACAATACAACACAGGAACAGGTCGTTCATCCCACCATGACAGTGCTGATTCCTATTCCTTATTTAGACCTGCTACTGATTGCCCATATGCAGTTTCTATCTTTCTGTTCGCCTCCTGTTGGTGTGTCTATCAAAATATGCGTTAAATGTTGCTAATGTGCCTGATTTCATCATCTCCACTGGCAGTGAGTTCCATGCACCCTCCACCGTCTGTGTGAAAGATTTTCGCCGCACCTCTCCCCTAAACGTACCCCCTCTCATCTTGAACCTGTTCCTTCTTGTAGTTGACCTTTCCACCCTGGGAAAGAAAACCTTTGACTATCCACCCTAACATAATTTTGTCGATCTCTCTCAGATTGCCCTTCAGCCTCTGTTTTTCCAGTGAAAACAATCCGAGGTTATCCAACCTCTCCTCATAACTAAAAACCCTCCAGACCAGGCAGCATCCTGGTAAACCTTCTCTGCACCCTCTCCAAAGCATCCATGTCCCTCTGGTTGTCTGGCAACCAGAACTGAATGCAGTATTTCAAATGTGGCATAACTGAAGTTTTGTACAGCTGTAATGTAACTTGGAGGAGAAAGTGAGGTCTGCAGATGCTGGAGATCAAAGTTGAAACTTTATTGCTGGAACAGCACAGCAGGTCAGGCAGCATCCAGGGAACAGGAGATTCGACGTTTCGGGCACAGGCCTGAAGAAGGGCCTGTGCCCGAAACGTCGAATCTCCTGTTCCCTGGATGCTGCCTGACCTGCTGTGCTGTTCCAGCAATAAAGTTTCAACTGTAATGTAACTTGCCAAATTCTGTATTCTGTGCCTCGGATGATGAAGGGAAGCATGCCTTCTTGATCAGCTTCTCCATCTGTGTTGCCACTTTCAGAGATCTGTGAACCTGTATGCCCAGATCCCTCTGTATGTCAATGCTCCTAAGGGTTCTGCCATTTATTATATAATTCGCACCTGAATTTGATCTTCCACAATGCATCAGCTCGCGTTTGTCCGAAATACGCAAAGAAAAAAATAAGGTACGAAGGTAAACTGGCCAAAAATATAAAGGAGAATAGTAAAGGCTTTTTTAGGTGTGTGAAAAGAAAAAAATGGTTAAGACTAAAATTGGGCCCTTGAAGACAGAAACGGATGAATTTATTACGGGGAGCAAAGAAATGGTAGAAGAGTTGAAATGGTATTTTAGATCTGTCTTCACTGGGGAAGACACGAGCAATCTCCCAGATGTAATAGTGGCTGAAGGACCTGAACTGAATGGAATTTATATTAGGCAGGAAATGGTGTTGGAGAGACTGTTAGGTCTGAAGGTTGATAAGTCCCCGGGGCCTGATGGTCTACATCCCAGGGTACTGAAGGAGGTGGCTCTAGAAATCGTGGATGCGTTGGTGATCATTTTCCAATGTTCTATAGATTTAGCATCAGTTCCTGCAGATTGGAGGGTGGCTAATGTCATCCCACTTTTTAAAAAAGGAGGAAGAAAGAAAACAGTGAATTATAGACCAGTTAGTCTGACTTCAGTGGTGGGAAAAATGCTGGAGTCAATTATGAAGGAAAAAATTACGACTCATCTGGATAGCAGTAACAGGATAGGTCAGAGTCAGCATGGATTTATGAAGGGGAAATCATGCTTGACTAATCTTCTGGAATTTTTTGAGGTTGTAACTCTGAAGATGGACAAGGGAGATCCAGTGGATATAGTATACCTGGACTTTCAGAAAGCCTGTGATAAAGTCCCACATAGGAGGTTAGTGAGCAAAATTAGGGCGCATGGTATTAGGGGCAAAATACTGTCATGGATTGAAAATTGGTTGGCTGACAGGAAACAAAGAGTAGTGATAAACGGCTCCCTTTTGGAATGGTAGGCGGTGACCAGTGGTGTGCCGCAGGGATCAGTGCTGGGACCGCAGCTTTTTACAATGTACATTAATGATATAGATGAAGGTATTAAAAGTAATATTAGCAAATTTGCTGATGACACAAAGCTGGGTGGCAGGGTGAAATGTGAGGAGGATGTTAGGAGATTACAGGGTGACCTGGACAGGCTAGATGAGTGGACAGATGCATGGGAGATGCAGTTTAATGTGGATAAATGTGTGGTTATCCACTTTTGTGGCAAGAACAGGAAGGCAGATTACTACCTAAATGGAGTCAAGTTAGGTAAAGGGGCAGTACAGAGAGATATTGCCAGGATATTGGTTCCCCTCTAGTTCAGGCGCAACCTGTCCTTTTTCTACAGGTCCCACCTTTCCTGGAAGACATCCCAATGTTCCACATATCTGAAACCCTCCCTCCTAACACCAGCTCTTCAGCCACATGTTCAACCCTACTCTGCTTCTGTCCTTAGCCTCTTCATGGCACGGGAAGTAATCTTGAAATTATTACCCCAGGGCTCCTTCGTTTTTGTTGACTACCTAACTCTTTGAATTGTCATTACAGGATCTTGTCACTCTTCCTATCTATGTCATTTGTGCCAGAATGGACAATGACTTCTGTCTCTTTATCCTCCCGTTTCAAGATGCCCTATGCCTGCTCAGAGACATCTCTGACCCTGGCACCAGGGAGGCAACCCTACCTGTGCCCCTGACTGTCGCATCTCCAATTACTATTCCTCTACTATGCTTTGTCCCTCACTTCTTAGCCAGCCGCGATACCACGACTCTGGCTGCTGCTGCTGCTGCTGCTGGTCACCTGATGGGCCATACCCATCATCTGTATGTAAAGCAGCATATTTGTTTGACAGGGGGACTGCTGCACTGACTGAAGTACGCTGGGGTGCACTGCATTTGGCTGGGGTCATACCGAAGAAGTTTTTTACTATCCCGGATTAAGCAGTCTGCTTGCTTAGTACCCATCCACCACCGTCAACATTCAATTACCTCCACTATTGCACATTGACAGACATCGACAAGATGGACTGCAGAAACTCCAAGATCTTCCAGCATCTTCCACACCCATGGCCTCTATCACCTGAAAGGATAAGCAGCTGATGTCAATGACATGTGTACATGGGCTGCTCCAAGCCTCACACCATTCTGACCTAGATCATTCCAATTCTTTCCTCCCTCTGCTGCCTGGACCTCTAGAGTTCATGCAGAGCAGTAATTTCTGCATGCAAGTCAATGCGACGGCATGCCAAACAGTGTGCGCACAGCCACCAGGCAGATGTGTAGCCTCACAGGAACGTCCATGTTGACTTGGGACTACAGCAAGCTTTGTCTTAACGAGCACTCTTAATAAACTGGCAAAAGTTATATACCTCAAATTCTGTATAAATGGATTTACCGCAACCTGGGTAATATTGTAGAACAGAGATCTAAGATTCTTTGAAATTTGCATCACATGTAGACATGGTGGTTAAGATGGTATTTAGCACACTCACCTTTGTTGTTCAGGCCTTTGTCTATAGAGTTGGGACGTCATGTTGAGGCTGTACAGGATGTTGCTGAGGCCTCTTCTGGAGTACTGCCCAGTTTTGATTGCCTTGGTTTAGGAAAGCTCTTTAATTGGAGAGGGCTTAGAAAAGATTTACCAAGATGTTGTTGGGATTAAGGGGGTCTGAGTTATGAAAATAGACTGGGACTTTTTCACTGGAGTGAAGGAGGTTGAGGGGTGACCTTATAGAGATTTGTAAAATCAGGAGGGGCATAGATAAGGTGAATAACAAGGGCCTTTTCCTTAAGATGGGGGAGTTCAAAACTAGGGGGCAAATTTTGAGGGTGAGAGGAGAAAGATTTAAAAAGGACGTCAGGGGCAATGTTTTTACACAGTGGTTTGTGTGTGGAATGAACTGTCAGAGGAAGTGCTGAATGCAGGTACAGTTACACTATTTAAAAGACGTTTGGATAAATCCATGAATAGGAAAGGTTTGGAGGGATATGGGCCAAGTGCAGGCAGTTGAGCATAGTTTAGTTTGGGAACGTGGTCGGCATGGACTGGTTGGACTGATGGCTCTATTTCCATGTTGTATGACTCTATGACTGTACTGACTGCCTGCCCTGTTTAACAGTCACCCATCCATCTTCCTGCACCTTGAGTGTGACCACATTTCCATATCTTCTTTCTATGACTCTCTCTGCCATTTGTGTGCTCCTTAGTGTCTCCAACAGCAGCTCAAGCTGATCCATTTGTTCAGTGAGCAACTGAAGCTGGGTACACTTCCTGCAGATGTAATTGTCAGGGAATGCTCTCAGTGTCCATGATTAACAATATTTCACAGGCAGAACACAAAACCCCACCATCTGACATGACTAACCCTCTACTGGCTTTTAGTTTACAAGTTAAATTTCAATTAGCTAACTAAAAATTACAGTTATTACTTTCTAACAAATAGCACCCCCCAACGTAATCTCTGAACTCCCTGTACTAACCAGAAGATGAACTTACAGTACTAACCATTTAGAACAGATTTCTTTCATCAGAAGCCTTTCTGAAGGAGCTCTTTCTAAGACCTTACTATAATCCAATTCCACTACACCAGTCATTTTATATAATTTAACACTTTTTAAAACAAAATATGAAATTAATTTGTTAAGATATCCTCTTTATGAGCCAACATTGACTTTCTTTATCATGTTAATGTGATGTAGCTGCTCCATGGTCTTATCTTTCATTCAGATTTCCATCATCTCAACCAGATACAGAAAAGGTTTTTTGACAGAGCTGCAGAGATTGGCTGGGAAGAGAAAATCAAGATCTTGGATTAAAGGGGAAAATCTGTGAAAGTCAGGGGGTACTCACTAATCACTAATGGAGGTTAGACCTCAGGGGCAGCCCCACATAATGCAGAGATTTTGCTCACTTTAACTTGGAGACAGCATCACAGCAAAACAAGGATTCTCGTGTTTCGAAACAAATAGATTTCATCGGGATAATCATCATGGCTTTGTGTGGGAGAGACCTTGTCCCACAAATTTGATTGAATTATTTGAGGATGTGATGAAGATAATTGGTGAAGGCAGGGCAGTGGATGTTGTCTACATGGACTTTAAAGCATTTGTTAAGGTCTCTCATGGCAGGTTGATCCAGAAGATTAAGTCACATGGGATCTATGGCGAGTTGGTACGTTGGATACAAAATTGATTTGGTCATAGAAAACAGAGGGTAGTTGTGGAGAGGTATTTTTCTGACTGGATGTCTTTATGATCATTGGTGTTCTGCAAGGATTATTGCTGGAAACTCTGATGTGCTAGTATATAAATGATTTGGAAAAAATGTGGGTGGCCTGATTAGTAGCTTGCAGACAATGTGATAATTGGTGGAGTCATGGATAGTGAAGAAGGTTATCAAAGGATACAATATGTATATAGATCAGTTGGAAACTTAGGTGGAGAAGTAGGGGATGGCATTTAATCCGGTCAATCTGGGGTGGCATGGTGGCTCAGCGGTTAGCACTGCTGCTTCACAGCACCAGGGACCTGGTTCAATTCCACCCTTGGGCAAAAGTCTGTGGAGTTTGCACATTCTCCCCACTGGATGCTCTGGTTTCTTCCCACAGTCCAAAGATGTACAAGTTGGTGGATTGACCATGCTAAATTGCCCATGGTGTTCATGGATGCATAGGTTAGGTTCATTAACCATGGGATTTGCAGAGATAGGGTAGTGGGGTGGGTCTGGGTGGGAGGGTTGGTGTAGACTCATTGACGTGAATGACCTGTTTTCAAACTGTAAGGGTTCTACTCGAAGTGTCAGATGATCTGTTTTGGGGGTCAAATGCAAATGCAAAGTATACAATAAATGGCAGGACCCTAAGAAGCATTGATATACAGAGAGATCTTGGGGTGCAATTCCATAACTCCCTGAAGGTAGAAACACAAATGGGTAAGGTGGTGAAGAATGCATGTAGTTTGCTTGCCTTCACTGGTCAAACTATTGAGTACAAAAACTGGCAGGTCATGTTGAAGCTGAATAAGACTTTAGCCAGGGCACATTTGGAGTAGTTTTGGGCCCCATACCATTGGAGAGAATGTGGACGCTTTGGAGAGGGTAAAAAACAAGGTTACCAGGATGTTGACAGGGTGTTGGAGAGTATTAGCTATAAGGAGAGGTTTGTGAGAGAACCAGAGGCTGAGGAGCGACCTGATAAAAGTATATAACATGATGAGAGGCACAGATAGGGTGGATAGTCAGTATCTTTGTCCCAGGGTAGAAATGTCAAATACTCAGGTGCCATAGGTTCAAGTGAGAGGGGGAAAGTTTAAGGGAGATGTGCTAAGGACATTTTTTACACAGAGAGTGGTAGGTATCTGGAACACACTGCCAGACATATTAGCCATGTTTAAGGGGCATTGAGAAAGACATATGAACAGGCAGAGAATATAGGGATATGGCCATGTGCAAGCAGATGAAATTAGTTTAGAATATCATCATGTGTCAGCACAGATATGGTGGGCTGAAGGGCCTGTTCCTGTCTACTGTTTTATGTTCTTTGTTCTACATTCTACGTTCTGTGCTCTGCTGGGAAGCTGACTCATGTTGCAAGTGCTAATTTGTTTTCTCATATTCATTCATCTCCATACCCTCACTTCTGATACTTACAGGTTTAATACAATCCCTGTAATGAATTACCATCCATAAGAGATACAAGCATACAAAATAAGAACAGGAGGAATCCATTCAACCCTTTGAACCTGTTGGCTTGTGTTTGGAATTCCACATTGCTATCTGACCGCAGATTCCTTTGCCTAACAAGAAGCTATTGGCTTCCATCTGAAAAACATTCAATGACCACCTTCTGAGGGAGTTGCAAAAAAGGCACAACCTTCTGATACATACTTTACCGATTCTTTCTTCTCTGTATTCAGTTAGTACCGATAATGTCAGATTTGTAATGATGTATCCTTGGCGATTCCACTTCCTGCAATAAAATATGAACAGGTTTAAACCTTAACTGACTCCTTTGCCTGGAAATCTCACCTGGCTGGATAGTTGCTTTGTGATGGAGATTGACACCAACAACATGGGTTCAGTTGCCCCACTGGTTGAAGTTGCCATGAAGGATTCTCCGTCTCGACCTCTCCACTCTCCTGAGGCATGGTGACCCTCAGGTTCAACCTTCACCAGTCATCTCTAAGAGAGCTGCCCTCTAATCTGATAGGACTATGGCAACTTTCACCTCACAAGATGTTGCTCCTTCAGATCTGCAAAATCAATGCTTTAACTCAAACAAACACCAGGAAGGGGATGCACTCTTTTAGTTTTGGTATCTAGTTGAGCTGTATTTGTTTCTTTAATGCACATCTACAACAATAACACAAAAGAACCGTCAATTAACAGGAAAAATAACCTATTTCAACCAGTATTACCTTCAAAATAACCAGTATTGTTGGTAGTCCATACTGGTCTGCCAGTAGCACTGAAGCCATTACCAGTATTACTGACACCATAACCAGTTTTACTGGTACAACCAGTCCTCTGGTTTCTCAGCTCAGAGCGATGGTCTTTAAGCTCCATGATACACTGGATTCCACCAATGCCAGCGTTACTTTTTTTTCCTGACTTGACCAAAATATTAATTGAGCTACTAAAGTGAAAGGAGAGGAAGGAATTTCTGAAATGTGTTCAGGAGATCTTTGTTGACCAGTACATATGCTGTCTAATTAATTAACTAGGTAGCCCAACTGACTGGGTAGATAGAAGGAGGGAACAGGGACTGATGTGTGGAAGCAGCTCAAAGACTGACTAGTTAATAAACTCTATCCACAAAGAAGGGTCTGTTGTTTTTTGCGTCACTGACTTCCTTAGATCTGAATTGGCATTGGTTGTAGACTATGTTTACCAAAAGGTGAAGTTTGAAAATGAAGAGCTTTTCTCAATAGAAGACTGGAATTGGGTTCATTTTGGAGAAAAGGGCTGAAACCAAATGCAATGTGCCGTCAATTCACTTCCCACTAATGTTTTGTAAAACTGAACTGTACGTTTAATGAAGGGAATATGGCAAGATGGATTACATTCTGAACCAGAAAAATACAAGGTGTATTCTGAACACTGGTGTTTCCTTCTGAAGAAAGACCAGATACAAACTATTCTCAGAGCTTGAGGCTCAACAATTGTACACACTGGAAGGCTTTGAAAATCTTTTAATGTTTTTGGGCGCAATTTACGACAAAGGTGATCCATTACATGAGTACGAAACATAATTAGACTTTGACAAGTTTAGAAAGCATAAGGATAGTCTATGGATGAATATGTAATAGAATTAGGCTAAATGCAAAATTATTTTTAAAAATCAATGCTTGCATTTAATGGTTGGATTGAGCTGTGTCAAACATGAAAGGCTACTAGTGTTAAATAGTTAAAAATCACACAACACCAGGTTATAGTCCAACAGGTTGAATTGGAAGCACTAGCTTTCGGAGCGTCGCTCCTTCATCAGGTGGTTGTGGAGGACACAATTGTAAGGTACAGAATTTATAGCAAAAGTTTACAGTGTGATGTAACTGAAATTATACATTGAAAAGCATCTTGAAAGACTCAACAGACAATCAAGGTATTATTCAATGTATAATTTCAGTTACATCACACTGTAAACTTTTGCGATAAATTCTGTGCCTTATAATAGTGTCCTCCACAACCACCTGATGAAGGAGCGACGCTCCGAAAGCTAGTGTGCTTCCAATTCAACCTGTTGGACTATAACCTGGTGTTGTGTGATTTTTAACCTTATATACCCCAGTCCAACACCAGCATCTCTAAAAAGTGTTAAATAGAGTTAAGTTTACAAAACAAACACATTTTTTGGAACAGATTAAAAAAAGACTCTGGAAAACATTCATTCCTAGTGGTCTTCATGATTTAAATGGGACATTCAATGATAATGCAAGGAATGTAAGATTTTATAATAGCTGCAATGTCAGGCTGCATAGCCACTGGCTAAAAGTTTTAATATGAAGAGAATCACAACAGAAAGGATTGAAAGTAGGGATATTTCTGGCAATTAAAGCAGAAAGCAGAATTGAGGAACTGTAATAGAAGAATAAACTCTGGGAATACTCAGGGTATAATCAGCAGGCATTTTAGATATGTTTCAAAACATCATTATGCAACAAACTTTCCTAAACAGAATAATAAGGTTTTCAAATGTAGGGTCCGGAAGGTTCGGAGGAGGGAAGTCTTGATACTGATCAGGCTGACGGAATTATGCTTGTTACACAAATCCTCAGCGCATTAATGAATGTTCTAGTCATAGACTCATTCGCCTGCATTGTGTTGTACAGTGGATGTGCATCTACAATGTGTAGAGCGGAATTGTTAAAATGACACATAATTTAAATGATTCGGATTAAAGCGAAGTTAAGGAGTTCAAAAGACTTCTACCTGCTTCAGGCTTGGGCATGACAACTTACCAAAATCAGTAAAATATGGTGATTTCCAAAAAAGAACTGGTTAAAACAATGAGGTCTTATTGATATCAATGATGGCTTAAAGGAAATAAAGTTTAAGTATCTTAAAATTAGGCAGTATCTTAATAGGCAGTTTACCTATCCATCTTCTCATAGGTTAAACATTTTGCTAAAGGAATGCAGGATTAAATGATGGAAGAGATCAATGATATTGCGATCCACATAGGAGGAAACACTCATGACCCATACCGAGGTTCCCATTAACAAGAGACTTGAACAAAGTTGTAACAATGGACTTGAAGGTATGGGAGAAGGCAACAAAAAAACACAGCACTTTGTAGACATTTAACTATGTTTAGTCAGTCTAGAATAACAAATAGCGAAGAGAAAAGAGTAATGGTGGACAGACGAACAGGAACTGAAATTGGAACATTGACATAATTCATAATTGACAATGGCTGAGGGTGGGGGGATGCAAAGTTGTTGGATGAATTTTGCTAGATGATAGATTTGAGGATAATTGGAAAGATAAATATTGTGGGAATGAACATGGCAGCAGAAAGCCCTTTTAGTAATGGAATTGTGAAAGAAATCATGTGATAATAGATGAAGTGTTTCATAATAACCTAGTAGGCTAATAGACTTACAAGTTAATATCTACCCTGGCGTGGGCAGTGCATGCATCAAATGGCTCAGGGCTACTGTCCAGATCCAATGTTTTTCACAAGCAATCCGAAAGTTCCTTTAGGAATGAGTGGTCATTCCGAGGCTAGGAAAGCGTTACAATTAGCTCTATTAATTAGCATACAGGGAGAAGCACGTTCATCAAAGTTGAGATTTCAGAGAAAGTTCATTGAGCCTAATAACATCGTGTGGGGCCATCAGGAAAAGATGGTAATCCAAGGGACATGGTATATTAGAAAAGGAAAGGTGAGGAGGAGTGAAATGGTCTGAGGAAGGTTATGGTAGTAATAGAAAAAAAGCAGTTTTCAAGCAAGGCAACTGAACTGTTGGAGTGTGTCCCTCAAGGTTAATTAGTCTTGTCATCCAGTAGGATCTGGCAGGAATGCCTGAAACCTAATTGAATGAGGAAATACAACAGTTACATATGAATTAAACGTTAACTGGGTAAGAACTGGGAGATACCAGATATATGAAACCTCTTTGTTGTGGGTGATAAATCCAATGCTAATCTCTGCGAGGGGTTTTTCAAATGTGAAAAGGTTGCTGTGTTTTTCTTTAGCTTGGGAAACTCAGCAGTTCAGAAGAGCAGGCAAAAGTACCTTCGTGACAGAAACTATCACTCTTGTTGAGAAGTAGACAGGGAGATTTTCTTGAGCAAAAACATTGGTCGTATTTCTAAGTAGGAATTGAACAGCAATACCTATTGAGTGCTACGTTGATCATAAATCACTGTCGGGTAATATTCATTCAACAAAAATTGTGCATGAAAGAAACTGAGAATCAATATTGCTGTTTTAAAGCAGATGCTGGATCTGATTGCTTTATGAAGAAAGGAGCAAACCCTCAGAAACAGTTAGAAATATTCATAAAAGGGCAAACAAATATAGAAATCAGGAGGACGGTTAGATCATTCAACCCTCCAAGTCAGTTCTGCCATTCAACATGATCCTGACTGTTCCTCTATCTTAATGCAATGTTCCATCCTTGGGATATGTCACACCTTGATGAGCCCTTTAGTGAGACTAGAATTGGGAACACCTATGGGTGAGCACTTGACTGCCACATCTTGGCAGCTGCCCGCGGATGAAAAGGCACAGTTTGCTGCCACTCAGAGGACTGCCAGAGACCAGGAATGTGCTCATGGCCAGGCAGGAGAGAACTTTGTAGCATTGGCAATCTGGGACTTCATCCAAATGCAAAGGAAAAACAGGAACAGCGGGCAGGTATATTGGAAGCAATGGCCCTCATAGCCTTGAGGCGGCAGAAGTGCAGCTTTGTTATGGGCACTTGGCTGATGCCACCATGTGACTATCTCTGTCTCCATGGACAGGATGGTGCAGCATGCCAGGACCCTTCTGACACAAACAGGCCTGGCTTGCCCAAACAAAACTCAAAGGCCAGAACCTTCTGTATAGGGCAGGCACCCTCACCCCCTAGCTGCAGAACCTGGCATTGCACTTAGATGTCATAAGAGGGAAAGATAAAACAAAACTTCTCGAGGGCATATTGGTGGCACAGAGTCATAGAGTCATAGAGGTGTACAGCATGGAAACAGACCCTTCACTCAAAACCGTCCATGCCAATCAGATATCCCAACCCAATCTAGTCCCACCTACCAGCACCCGGACCATATCACTCCAAACTCTTCCTATTCATATACCCATCCAAATGCCTTTTAAATGTTGCTATTGTACCAGCCTACACCACTTCCTCTGGCAGCTCATTCCATATACGTACCACCCTCTGTGTGAAATAATTGCCCCTTAGGTCTCTTTTATATCTTTCCCATCTCACCCTAAACCTATGCCCTCTAGTTCTGGACTCCCCAACCCCAGGGAAAAGACATTGTCTATTTATTCTATCCATGCCCCTCATAATTTTGTAAACCTCTATAAGGTCATCCATCAGCCTCCGACGCTCCAGGGAAAACAGCCCCAGCCTGTTCAGCCTCTCCCTATAGCTCAAATCCTCCAACCTCGGCAACATCCTTGTAAATCTTTTCTGAACCCTTTCAAGTTTCACAACATCTTTCCAATAGGAAGGAGAACAGAATTGCACGCAATATTCCAACAGTGGCCTAACCAATGTCCTGTACAACTGCAACATGACCTCCCAACTCCTGTACTCAATACTCTGACCAATAAAGGAAAGCATACCAAATGCCGCCTTCACTATCCTATCTAACTGCGACTCCACTTTCAAGGAGCTATGAACCTGCACTCCAAGGTCTCTTTGTTCAGCAACACTCTCTAGGACCTTACCATTAAGTGTATAAGTCCTGCTAAGATTTGCTTTCCCAAAGTGCAGCACCTCACATTTATCTGAATTAAACTCCATCTGTCACTTCTCAGCCCATTGGCCCATCTGGTCCAGATCCTGTTGTAATCTGAGGTAACCCTCTTCGCTGTCCACTACACCTCCAATTTTGGTGTCATCTGCAAACGTACTAACTGTACCTCTTTTGCTCATATCCAAATCATTTATGTAAATGACAAAAAGTAGAGGACCCAGCACCGATCCTTGTGGCACTCCACTGGTCACAGGCCTCCAGTCTGAAAAACAACCCTCCACCACCACCCTCTGTCTTCTACCTTTGAGCCAGTTCTGTATCCAAATGGCTAGTTCTCCCTCTATTCCATGAGTTCTAACCTTGCTAATCAGTCTCCCATGGGGAACCTTGTTGAACGCCTTACTGAAGTCCATATAGATCACATCTACTGCTCTGCCCTCATCAATCCTCTTTGTTACTTCTTCAAAAAACTCTATCAAGTTTGTGAGACATGATTTCCCACGCACAAAGTCATGTTGACTATCCCTAATCAGTCCTTGCCTTTCCAAATATATGTACATCCTGTCACTCAGGATTCCCTCCAACAACTTGCCAACCACTGACGTCAGGCTCACTGGTCTATAGTTCTCTGGCTTGTCCTTACTACCCTTCTTAAAGAGTGGCACCATGTTAGCC
Source organism: Chiloscyllium plagiosum (assembly GCF_037043375.1). Lineage (NCBI taxonomy): Eukaryota > Metazoa > Chordata > Chondrichthyes > Orectolobiformes > Hemiscylliidae > Chiloscyllium > Chiloscyllium plagiosum. The sequence continues at coordinate 4,087,694 of NW_028270143.1, forward strand.
AACCTCCAGTCTTCCGGCACCTCACCTGTGACTATCGATGATACAAATATCTCAGCAAGAGGCCCAGCAATCACTTCTCTAGCTTCCCACAGAGTTCTAGGGTACACCTGATCAGGTCCTGGGGATTTATTCACCTTTATGCGTTCCAAGACATCCAGCACTTCCTCCTCTGTAATATGGACATTTTGCAAGATGTCACCATCTATTTCACTACTTTCTATATCTTCCATATCCTTTTCCACAGTAAATACTGATGCAAAATACTCATTTAGTATCTCCCCCATTTTCTGTGGCTCCACACAAAGGCCGCCTTGCTGATCTTTGAGAGGACCTATTCTCTCCCAAGTTGCCCTTTTGTCCTTAATGTATTTGTGAAAACCCTTTGGATTCTTCTTAATTCTATTTGCCAAAGCTAGCTCATGTCCCCTTTTTGCCCTCCTGATTTCGCTCTTAAGTATACTCCTTGTTGTGGTTCTGTTCGCCGAGCTGAAAGTTTTTGTTGCAAATGTTTCGTCCCCTGGCTAGGCGACATCATCAGTGCTTGGGAGCCTCCTGCGAAGTGCTTCTTTGATGTTTCCTCCGGTGTTTATAGTGGTCTGTCCCTGCCGCTTCCGGTTGTCAGTTTCAGCTGTCCGCTGTAGTGGTTGGTATATTGGGTCCAGGTCGATGTGTGTGTTGATGGAGTTTGTGGATGAATGCCATGCCTCTAGGAATTCCCTGGCTGTTCTCTGTCTGGCTTGCCCTATGATAGTAGTGTTGTCCCAGTCGAATTCATGTTGCTTGTTGTCTGCGTGTGTGGCTACTAAGGATAGCTGGTCGTGTCGTTTCGTGGCTAGTTGATGTTCATGTACCATGGTACAGAGAACACCAAACGGAGAATTCACTACAAGGGTATACAGGAAAGCCACACACACAGACCAGGTCCTAAACTATGAAAGTAACCACCCCAACACACACAAACGAAGCTGCATCAGGACACTATTCAAAAGGGCCACAACACACTGCAGTACACCAGAACTGCAAAAAGAAGAAGAGGAACACCTATACAAGGTATTCGCCAAAAACGGATACCCGCGCAACTTCATCAACAGATGCCTAAGAGAAAGACCATGGAACGAGGACATACCACAACCAAAAGGACTAGCCACACTACCATACATCAGGAGCATCTCGGAACTGACAGCCAGACTACTGCGACCCCTAGGACTCATAACGGCACACAAACCAACAGCCACGCTCAGACAACTCACCAGAACGAAGGACCCGATACCCAACATGAGCAAAACTAATGTAGTGTACAAAATACCATGCAAGGACTGCACAAAACACTATATAGGACAAACAGGAAGACAGCTAACAATCCGCATACATGAACATCAACTAGCCATGAAACGACACGACCAGCTATCCTTAGTAGCCACACACGCAGACAACAAGCAACATGAATTCGACTGGGGCAACACTACTATCATAGGGCAAGCCAGACAGAGAACAGCCAGAGAATTCCTAGAGGCATGGCATTCATCCACAAACTCCATCAACAAACACATCGACCTGGACCCAATATACCAACCACTACAGCGGACAGCTGAAACTGACAACCGGAAGCGGCAGGGACAGACCACTATAAACACCGGAGGAAACATCAAAGAAGCGCTTTGCAGGAAGCTCCCAAGCACTGATGATGTCACCTAGCCAGGGGACGAAACGTTTGCAACAAAAACTTCCAGCTCGGCGAACAGAACCACAACACCATCTTATTCCTCTACAAAACATTGCCGCAGGTTAAATTAATAGTTATGGCTTATATTTTAAGTTTAATCAAGAGACATATCTCAAAAAGCATATAATTAAGAAAGAGCCCACTCTATTCACTACTGCAGACTTTCTGTAGGTCCCACTTTAAAACAATACACTTATCTGCTTCTGCACTGTGAACTTTACCCAAACAGTTCCTCCAAGATTAGTTGTGAATTTCACTGTTTGTTAATTTTCCCAGATGCACTCCGATGTCCAGCGATACATGAATTCAAACAGCAAAGGCAGTAAATGTGCAGGTTCACTGCTGTGTCAGTTTCTTTCTCTCTCTCTCTCCTGCACTGACCTCACCACATGCTTCCTTTGTCTGTTCTTCTCCGTTTTAAAACTGCTGTTGTTTTGACTTTTTTTCCCAAAGTTCCAAAACAATGCAGCAGCATATAAAACAGTAACTGTTACTCCTGGAATTCGAGGAAATCACCTCCAGCACCTAAAATACCTCAAAAAAGGAGCAGCTGTTACAGCCAGAAAGTTTTCTCGTTCTCCATCTTGGATTACCCAGAATCCTACCATGTGGTACTTCAGAGCCAATAAAGTTGGACTTTATTAAAGCACACTTACAATGCCATTACAACAGTTTGCCTGTATTTTTGCATTGCCCCTGCAGTAACTGTCTCACTGTGAGGCTGTTTCTCGGAGCAACGTCTGATGTGAGAAGCTGCTGCACTGCATGAGGTTAATACCAACATCACAGTTAGAATGGTCTCTGGCAATTCAGCACGATTTGGCCAAAGGGTCACTTGACATGAAATGTTCAGCCATGTTTGGGCCTGGGAAATGGATACAGCGAGGCAATGGGTAAGGGGCAGCAGGGATTGTGAATTCTCAGCTATGTGTCCTGTAGAGTGAATGGATCTCTGTGTAGTGTTGTTGCCCCTTGAAGAGCCTCATATAATTGGTTTTGAAGCTCCTCCCTCACAGGTTAAGAGAATTACTGTGATTAGATTAGTCAAGCTCCTCCTTGTGGCTGTGGCTCCCTTTATTTGGACTGTGGGCCACCCCACCAAGCAACCTAACCCCAGAAGAGAAGTACCCAGACTCTTTTATGGGTGACATGGTGGCTCAGGGGTTAGCACTGCTGCCTCATAGCACCAGGGACACAGGTTCGATTCCAGCCTCACGTGTTTGTGAAAGTTGCATAGTCTCCCTGTGTCTGTGTGGGTTTCCTCCGGGTGCTCTGGTTTCCTCCCACAATCCAAAGATGCGCAGGTTAGGTGAATTGGCCGTCTAAATTGCCCAAAGTGTTCAGGGATATGTGGGTTAAGTGCATTAGTTAGGGTCAAATGTAGAGTAATAGGGTAGGGGGATGGGTCTGGGTGGGTTACTCTTCGGAGGGTCGGTGTGAACGTGTTGAGCCTGATGACCTGTTTCCACATTGTAGGGATTCTATAATTCTATGACTGATTCTATAACACATTTCCCCCACTGTGCCAATCCTAACTATGGATTGGTCACCAAGGAACCATAACATTGAATACAACACATTCCACAGTCTATAGAGGTACAGACCTCTGTACTGAGCGCATCTTAACCAGATACCTGACCACGGCCAATTCCCTGGACTTGTACCAGATGCTGCCCTTGACGTATTGTACTGAGACTTCCCCTGACTAACTTCCATCGACTTCAGTGAGACTCATTCCCCTTAGACGGTGTGACAGGGCTACTTGCTTGCTGTATGTGCAGTGTGTTTTCTGCCAGCACATGGAGCAGGTGTGAGGGAACATTGCAATGAGCTAAAGAGCAATATATCCACTCCTTTACCTGAGGACTGCTGAGCAGCAAGACACATTGACTAGCTCTGTGTCTGCACTGAGAAATAAAGGAAGGCAAGGCAGAATTCTGTGAGCATGCAGACAGGAAGGTGAGACACTAAATGGGTGAGAACTAAGAGAAAGTGGAATAGCCCTAAGATGTGGTCTGGTCCAGTATGTGAGCTAGCTGTCTGAGCCTGCACATAAGGTGTAAATATTAGTTGCAATGCTGAAATAAAGCTTTAAAGTGCAGAAGTGAACTGCAAGTGGACTGAGCAGGTGCCTTGTGGATTCTGAGAGGCTCTCAGGTATCGGATGGCAATATCCATCGATGTTGAGAGTGTGCCTGCGGCTAGTGCCTTGGGACATGTGTATCCAAGATGGCAGCCTGGAGCAGCCAGTGGTAAGCTGGAGTTGCCAGATTACCTGCTTTGACTGTCATGTCAGGAAATTGTCAATGTCTCGTTTTCTCTTGGTGGGTGTTAGAACAGGAAGTTGCATGTCAACGAGGTGAGATTCATTGTTGAAAACCAAGCAGTAACTTCCCTTATTCAGAATCTCACTGTTCTCTAACGAGGATCTTGTCTCAACATCTGGAATTTTGTCTAAAAATGGCAACAAGTCTTTTCCTGACATTGGAACTGACTTCTCGCATGGTCCTCCAGATTTCTTGCCATAGCCCACATTGTTCAGGCCCCTGTAAGATTCCAAACATTCAATTGAGGAAAGTGCACATTCGAGTTTCCAGTGTTGCATGACTTAGAAGATATGAGGCGTGCCCTTTATAGTGGCCAACCACATACCAGTTTTCATGTTGGCTTTTCAAACGAGGCAAGGTCATATTCTGGGTAGGAAGGAACTATAAACAACATTCATTTGCCTAAGAAGCCAAGAAAATAATTTTTAAAAAGGATCGTTAAAATACTTCGGCTGCTGAAACATCAGTGTTTGTAAAAATATAGATGGAGGTCTGTTTATCCAATATTCTAAAGTCAATCCTACATAAGAAGCAGAAAAGGTTTGTCCATAGAGTATGACAGGGATAACTGTTTTCTCTGGGAAAATGTACATTCAATGAAGTTGTTGATGGAAAAATGTTGAGGGTTGATCTTGCTGCCGTTAAAGAAATAGTAGAAAGAAAAGAGATTTCCAAAATGGAGTGGGTTGATGCAAGTCACTAGCTACCAGAGTGTTTCACAAAAAAAGGTACATTACTGAAGGATATTACAATTGGACTTGAAATATTAATGGATAATTTTGGACTGCTGAGCTTCTCCAGTACTTTCAGTTCTTATTTTAGGTCTCCAGCATCCTCGGTATTTTGCTTTACTCCATGTCAAATCCAGTTTGAGAGAGGAAATGCAAAGACAAATATGGGAAAGAGGATATGAGAACACAGTGGTAGTTAAAATTAAAGGTAACACAAAAATAATGTAAAACCTTTATGGAGAAAAGACATAGACTTTGAGATCTGCACCATTTTCTTACCTCTTTGTTTCCCTTTATTTCTGCTGTTGGTTTTTTTTTGAGATTCTGGTTTTGTAACCAAGATGGCACTGGAGAATGGTGACTTTGTACACTTTTCCTTCATGTGCTTGAGTACAGGTAACAATAAAATTGGATTCTAATTCTATGGATTCTAAATATGTCATGAGCATAAAAATACTTGGCAGATCTCAGAATGGGATCTATTAAGGATATGGAGCCTGATGTAGATTGAGTGTTGCAGGAAAAAGATGAAAAACAGAACAAGTAATTGGTATCAGTATTTGATAAGGAAGAGGATATTGACAAATATTGCTTGGAGGTAATAGTTGGCGTGGAAATTAATAAGCAAGATGAAGTGAAAGGATGTTGTGTTTGGAGTGTGTAAGACAGCTGATGCAGATGACTTACATCACAAGTTGTTAAAGGTAGTGGGAGAAGAGGTAATTGGGAGGACTTGCGATTATCTTCCAATCTTCCATACATAAGGGCAGGTACCAGAGGATTTATTGAAGATAAATTATTGAAGAAAAAGTGTAAAAGCATTCCCAGCTACTGCCAATCATTCAATTTAACATCTGCATTGAGTAAGTTTCACAAGCAATAACCAAAGGCAAAAAAAAATCATCAGACGTTTGCAGAGGGTTTTTACTTCATTCATCCATTGGACATGGGCACTGCTGGTTGGGCCAGCTTTTATTGTTGAAGCTTTATTGCTGGAACAGCACAGCAGGTCAGGCAGCATCCAGGGAACAGGAGATTCGACGTTTCGGGCACAGGCCCTTCTCATTCCTGAAGAAGGGCCTGTGCCCGAAACGTCGAATCTCCTGTTCCCTGGATGCTGCCTGACCTGCTGTGCTGTTCCAGCAATAAAGCTTCAACTTTGATCTCCAGCATCTGCAGACCTCACTTTCTCCTCCAGCTTTTATTGCCCACCCCCAGTTGCCCTTGAGAAGGTGGTGGTCAGGTGCCTTCTTGAACTGCTGCAGTCAATGTGCTATGTATGGACCCATAATGCAGACAGAGAGGGAATTCCTGGATTTTGACCCTGTGTCACTGAAGGAACACCGATATATTTCCAAGTCAGGATGTTGAGTGGCTTAAAAGGGAATAGTAGGTGGTGGTGTTCAAATGTAACTGCTCCCTTCTCCTTTGAGATGGAAGTGGTCCTGGGTTTGGACAACGCTGTCTAAGGAACCTTGGTAAATTTCTGCAGTCATCTGGTGGTTAGCATATGCTACTGTTGCTGAGTATTAGTGGTGGAGGGAATGGATGTTTGTGGATCAGATACCAATCGAGTGGGCTGCTTTGTCCTGGATGGTGTCAAGCTTCTTGAGTGTTGTTGGAGCTGCACCCATCCAGGCAAGTGGGGAGTACCCCATCACACTACTGACTTGTGCCTTGTAGATAGTGGACAGGCTTTGTGGTGTAAGAAAGTGCAGGATTCTTAGTAGGACTTGCTAGGCATACTCAGGGAAGGATTCCTAACCTCTGACTTGCTTTTGTAAAATCTTTATTTCTGTGACAGGTCCAGTTCAGTTTCTGGTCAATATCTGGTCAATATTGACTGTGGCGAGTCAGTGTTGGTGACACTATTAAATGTCAAGGGATGATGGTTAGATTGTCACCTAGGGGAGATGGCAATTGTCTGGTAGCTGTGTGGCATGATTGTTACTTGCCACTTGTCAGCCCAAGCCTGGATATTATCCAGGTCTTGTTGAATTTGAACATGGACTATTTCAGTATTGAGGAGTTGCACATGGTGCTGAAGATCGTGCAATCATCAGCAAATCTTTCCGTTTCTGACCTAATGATGAAGGAAAGGTCATTGATGAAGCAGCTGAAGATTGTTGGGCCTAGGACACTACCCTGAGGAACTCCTGGTGGAGCTGAGATGACAATCACAGCTATCTTCCTGTGTACCAGGTATGACTCCAACCACTGGAGACTTTGCCACCTAATACCTATTGATTCCAGTTTTGCTAGGACTCCTGATGCCACTTGTCAAGGGCTGTCATTCTTATCTCACCTCAGCTCTGTTGTCCATGTTTGAACAAAGGCTGGAATGAGGTCAGCAGCTGAGTGGCCCTGGTGGAGCCCAAACTAGGTATCACTGAGCAGGGTAATGCTGAGAAGATGCTGCTTGATGACACTTTCCATCACGTCACTGATTTAGTTTATTAAGGATAGCCAGTACGTACAGTGGCACCTCGACTTACGAACTTAATCCGTTCCGGGACCCGGTTCGTGAACCGAAAAGTTCTCGAATCGAATCAATTTTTCCCATTGTTCAGATAGCGTAAGAATGCTTGGACGGCTGTTCACAGCGCACGCGCCAAAGTCAAACTGAATGAGATCATGCGGGGCCAGAAGACTTTTGCCTTCAACAAACGCGTAGCAAAGCAAAACAATGAAACCACGTGGTCACACACGGGCTTTTTGCGTTTGTATCTTTGTCCGTACCTTGAATTTCGTACGTAGGTTGAAGCAAAATTTTACGTACAATCCTGTTTGTAAACCGATTTGTTCATGAAAGGGGTCGTTCGTATGTCGAGGTGCTACTGTATTTACAGAGGACAGTGTGTAACTAAACTGATTGAATTTTTTGATGAATTATCAGAGGAGCATGACAAGGGGAAAGCCTATACATAGATTATAAGAAAGCCTTTGTCAAATTACCAATAAAAGGCCAGGTCACAAAACTGAGGCTCAGTGCTCTTTTTAATAAATATATGAATTACCTGGATTTCAGAGTACAGAGTGAAATTTCACAATTTGCCAATGATACCAAATTCGGAGATATGGCAGACACAGTAATGATAACGGTTGTAACCTCAACTGGACATCGATTGGCAAACTGTGCAGACAGACGTGTGGAGGATGAAATTTAATACACAGAAATGTACGCAATAAATTTGGATGGAAGGAATAGAAAGATGCAATAGATTCTCGATAGCTGAGTTATAAAACATGCACAGGAACAGATGTACCTGGCACTTTGGATAAATCTTTGAAGGTGATAAGACATATAAGACATTGAGACGTATAAGATTATTAAAAGATTGGACACTCTGGGGGCAGGAAACATGTTTCCGCTGATGGGTGAGTCCCGAACAAGAGGACACAGCTTAAAAATAAGGAGTAGGCCATTTAGGACAGAGATGAGGAGAAACGTCTTCGCCCAGAGAGTGGTGGCTGTGTGGAATGCTCTGCCCCAGAAGGCAGTGGATGCCCAGTCTCTGGATTCATTTAAGAAAGAGTTGGATAGAGCTCTCAAGGATAGTGGAATCAAGGGTTATGGAGATAAGGCAGGAATAGGAGACTGATTGAGGATGATCAGCCATGATCATAATGAATGGTGGTGCAGACCTGAACAGCAGAATGGCCTACTCCTGCACCTATTGTCTATTGACTATATGGAGTGAAATCTTGGGCATTAAAGACAAAAGTGGTTGAGTTATGCTAAACATTTATAAGTCTCTGTTTAGGTCACAGTCAGCGACCTAAAGAATTTATTTGGCGCTCTCTCAATTAATCAATGTAAGTTTGGGAGAAGCTCAGTGAATAAAATCCATTCTTAGATCATTTTAGAGTTTCACCAAAGTGACAAGACATGATTTGGGAATGCTTAAGGAATCCTTACATTCCCAGCAATAGAATGTAGCTGTGGTAAGGCAAACAAAAATGCAGTTGCATCTATGTCTCATACTGAGCTGTGTCTTCACTGAGCCAGGTTCATTTCAAGTACAGAAACCATAACTGACAGTGGTAGCCATGTGTAAGATTGACGATCATGTCCAACATGACAGCAAATGATTTTGTGCAATCTACTGCAAGTAACACCTTCTTCAGATGGTGTAGCCTACCATAACTTAAACAGCTTCACCTCTATTTTTTTGGGTTAAAATGGCAGATCTCACTAGGTGAGAATATCATTCAATTTAAATGCTTTCTATATTTGTGGCTAACGCAAATTTTTTCTGTGCAACAAGTCAACAAGTAAAGTCTAGACATTAAAGGCCCTTAAAAAGACCCTTGCAGTTCCGAAGGGCCAACTGCCCAACTGCCAAAAGAGACCACTAGAACTCACTAAAGAAATGTGTTATGAAGATGTGGGTATACCTTTAAGAGAGTTAAAAGCAGCAGAACTACCGGACACAGTACCAAAGGTACTCAACAATAGTAACAATGTAACACTGGGTCAAACCACTCGATTAGTTTGTTGCTTGGAGACAAGATTCAAATTTGGCCAATCAGTTTAAATTATACCCAAAACATATCACCTCCAATCAAGTTTGAATTGAGTGCATTGACAATCGTAAAAACCAATGACACAATCAAATACTCTCGAGTATAAGACCAGGGAAAATTGAACATTTGAGAGGAGAACTGCCAAGCCCCAGCATGTAAACAAACTGCTTGGAAAAAAAGTTCTCTTAAAAGTCCCTTTTCAATCAGTAACCTGTAATGCAGAAATTCCTAACAAGGAGAAAAAAGACACAGGAAGATGCAAAGACAAGAACCAACAGCTGCCTGGTTTTGAGATAAGAAGTGTTGTTTAGTAAATCTTAATTGGGAGCTTTATCAGACTAGTATTATAGAAGGGAAGTTAAAAGATAGGTTAGAGAAACAAATTGTAAATAGTGGTTCGTTAATTATTCTCTGTTATACTTTAAGAAATAAAGTTGTTAATTTTTATTTAAATAGTTCTTGGCTATTCAATTTTTACAAATTACTGCCCCGGATAAATCTTTTCTGTGTTGCTGGTTTAAAATTAAGCAGGAGGGTTTACCCCGTGTTGTAATAGTTTGGGGGCTCAGGTGCACGATCTGAACTGGTTTAGGCTGACTTGAATAGATTTGGGGGTACGAAAATCCCAGCAGATTTAAACACTTGCAGGTTGGTGTCCGAGATCTTTAAATAAAACGTAGGTAAGACAATTTGTTTAATTTTGGTGACTTGTAGTTGATTAAACTAAAATTGCTCAAGAGGCTCTGGGATTTGAAGATGATTCTCAAATTTGTCAAGAAAATTTAGAAGGAAAGAAAAAGGCCATACTGTTTGAATTAGCAAAGAAGTTTGATTTGGGTTTAACCAAGGACAAAAGTAAAGGTGAAATTGTAAGGCAATTACTCAAACACTTAGGTGTGTCAGAGAAACAGACAAGTGCAGCAGAGGTAGAAAAACTTAAATTACAATTGAGGAAAGTGGAATTAGAAGACAAACGAAGGAAGAGCGAAAGAGAAAGAGAGAGAGAGAAGAGAGAGAGTGAGAGGAAAAAGAGAGAGAGAGAAGCTTCTTGGTTGAGCAAAGAGAGAGAAAAGAAAGGGAGAGATAAAGAGAGAGAGAAGAGAGAGGAAGAGAGAGAAAGTCAAGTTAACACGATGGAGATTAAAAGAGAAGATAGTGATATATATAAATACGTCAAAACTCTGCAACATTTTGATGAGAAAGATGTTGAAGCTTTTTTAATTTCCTTTGAAAAATTGGCTCGGAAGATGGAGTGGTCCGAGGATTTATGGGTAATGCTGGTACTAAATTGATAGGCAGAGCTAGTGAGGTATTTGCCGCATTATCAGATGAGGTGTCATGAGATTATGAAGAGGTTAAACATGATATTTTAAGTGCTTATGAATTGATACCAGAAGCATTTAGACAGTGGTTCAGAAACACACAGAAGGAACCAGGTCAGACGTATGTTGAGTTTGAAAGAATTAAACATAGTCAATTTGATCTATGGGTGCGTGCTTTGAAAATAAATTGGAAATTTGAGGCTCTACGAGAGATTATTTTGCTGAAGGAGTTTAAAGACTCACTTTCAGAGGTGTAAGAATTCATGTGGAGGATCAGAAAGTTCAGGAAGTGAGAAGGGCAGCAGAATGAGCAGATGAATACATGCTGGTGTATAAAACAAGCTTCCGGCCAGAATTTCGTCCTGTGAGGGATAGATGTTGGGAGAAGGGGAGACCCGACACTTCAAAACCAAGAGTAGAGATTACAGGATAAAAAAGAAGTCCAAGAGGGTGGAAAGGAGGTGAAAGGCCTCAGGTGTTTCCACTGTGGTAAAGTGGGACACGTAAAGTCACAGTGCTGGCCATTAAAGAAAGGCACTTTGGGAAAAGATGTGGTAAAAGAAGCTAAGACAGTGGCATTAGTGAAGGTAGTAAAGGAGACCCCAAGAAGAGCTGAGGAGCTGCAGGAGAGTGCACAGCCTGGGAAGGGTCTGGGGATGGAGTTAGTACCTGATCTCTACAAAGAATTTGCCTCTGTGGGTAAAGTTTACTCAGAAACAGGATGGTCTGCACCTGAACCTGAGGGGCACCAGTATCCTTGGTGGGAGGTTTGCTAGTGCTCTTGGGGGGGGTTTAAACTAACTCTGCAGGGGCATGGAAACCCAGACTGTAGCTTTAGGGTGCAGGACCTGGAGTGTAGGGAGGTTAGGAATGGCATCAATTTCAAAGGAGGGTGCCTGTAAACAGGAAAGTGGCTTGAAGTGTGTATACTTCAATGCAAGAAGTATACGAAATAAGGTAGGTGAATTTGCAGCGTGGGTTGGTTCCTGGGACTTCGATGTTGTGGCTATTACGGAGACATGGGTAGAACAGGGACAGGATTGGCTGTTGCAGATCCCAGGGTTTAAATGTTTTAGTAGGGTCAGAGGTGGGGGTAAAAGAGGGGGAGGTGTGGCATTGCTTGTCAAAGATAGTATTACAGCTGTGGAAAGGACGATGGATGAAGACTCGCCATCTGAGGTAGTTTGGGCTGAGGTTAGGAGTAGGAAAGGTGAGCTCACCCTGTTAGGAGTTTTTTACAGGCCTCCTAATAGTCCTAGAAATGTAGAAGAAAGGATTGCGAGGATGATTCAAGAGAAGAGTGAAAGTAATAGGGTGGTTGTTATGGGGGACTTTAACTTTCCTGATATTGATTGGGAAAGCTATAGCTCAAGTTCGTTAGATGGGTCAGTGTTTGTCCAATGTGTGCAGGAGGGTTTCCTGACACAATATGTAGATAGGCCAACAAGAGGTGAGGCCATACTGGATTTGGTTCTGGGTAACGAACCAGGCCAGGTGTTAGAATTAGAGGTAGGTGAGCACTTTGGGGACAGTGACCACAATTCGGTGACTTTTACTCTAGTGATGGAGAGGGATAAGTGTGCACTACAGGGCAAGAGTTATAAATGGGGGCAGGGAAATTATGATGCGGTGAGGCATGACTTAGGATGTGTGGCTTGGAAAAGTAAGCTTCAAGGCAAGGGCGTAATTGATATGTGGAGCTTGTTCAAGGAGCAACTATTGAGTGTCCTTGATAAGTATGTACCTGTCAGGCAGGGAGGAAAGGGTCGTGTGAGGGAGCCGTGGTTTAATAAGGAATTGGAATCCCTTGTTAAATGGAAGAGGGCGGCCTATGTAAAGATGAGGTGTGAAGGTTCAATTGGGGCGATTGAGAGTTATAAGGTAGCCAGGAAGGACCTGAAGAGAGAGCTAAGAGCAGCAAGTAGGGGACATGAAAGGTCCTTAGTTGGTAGGATTAGGGAAAACCCTAAGGCTTTCTATAGGTACGTCAGGAATAAAAGAATGACTAGTGTAGGAATAGGTCCAGTCAAGGATAGTAATGGGAAGTTGTGTGTGGAGGCTGAAGAGATTGGGGAGACACTGAATGAATACTTTTCGTCAGTATTCAATCAGGAACAGGACATTGTTGCCGATGTGAATACTGAGTCACAATTAAGTAGAATGGATGGCTTTGAGGTATGTAGAGAAGAGGTGTTGGAAATTCTGGAAAGGGTGAAAATAGATAAGTCCCCTGGGCTGATGGCATTTATCCTAGGATTCTCTGGGAAGCAAGGGAGGAGATTGCAGAGCCATTGGCCTTGATTTTTATGTCCTCGTTGTCTACAGGAGTAGTGCCAGAAGACTGGAGGCTAGCAAATGTGGTTCCCTTGTTCAAGAAGGGGAGTAGGGATAACCCTAATAACTATAGGCCGGTGAGTCTCACTTCTGTTGTGGGCAAAATCTTAGAGAGAATTGTAAGGGATAGGATTTATGAACATCTGGATAGGAATAATGTGATCAAGGATAGTCAGCATGGTTTTGTGAAGGGCAGGTCATGCCTCACAAACCTTTTTGAATTCTTTGAGAAGGTAACTAAGGAGGTGGACGAGGGGAAAGCGGTAGATGTGGTGTATATGGATTTTAGTAAGGCATTTGATAAGGTTCCCCATGGTAGACTACTGCAAAAAATACGGAGGTATGGCATTGAGGGTGAGTTGGAGGTTTGGATTAGGAGTTGGCTGGCTGGAAGAAGACAGAGGGTAGTAGTTGATGGCAAAGGTTCATCTTGGAGTGCCGTCACTAGCAGTGTTCCGCAAGGATCTGTTTTGGGACCATTGCTGTTTGTCATTTTTATAAATGACCTGGAGGAGGGGTTAGAAGGTTGGGTGAGCAAGTTTGCGGATGATACGAAAGTCGGAGGAGTTGTAGACAGTGAGGAAGGATGTGGCAGGTTACAGCGGGATGTAGATAAGCTGCAGAACTGGGCAGAAAGGTGGCAAATGGAGTTCAATGTAGCTAAGTGTGAGGTGATTCACTTTGGTAAGAGTAACAAAAAGATGGGGTACTGGGCTAATGGTCAGATACTTGGTAGTGTGGATGAGCAGAGGGATCTTGGTGTCCATGTACACAGATCTCTGAAAGTTGCCACCCAGGTAAATAGTGCGGTGAAGAAGGCATATGGCGGACTGGCTTTTATTGGTAGAGGAATTGAGGTCCAGAGTACTGAGGACATGTTGCAGTTGTATAAGACTCTGGTGCGGCCGCATCTGGAGTATTGTGTGCAGTTTTGGTCGCCATACTATAGGAAGGATGTGGAGGCACTGGAACGGGTGCAGAGGAGGTTTACCAGGATGTTGCCTGGTATGGTAGAAAGATCGTATGAGGAAAGGCTGAGGCACTTGGGGTTGTTTTCATTGGAGAAAAGAAGGTTTAGGGGTGACTTGATAGAGGTGTACAAGATGATTAGGGGTTTAGATAGGGTTGACCATGAGAACTTTTTTCCATATGGAGTCAGCTATTACAAGGGGGCATGGCTTTAAATTAAGGGGGTTAGTTATAGGACAGATGTTAGGGGTAGGTTCTTTACTCAGCGAGTCGTGAGTTCATGGAATGCCCTGCCAGTAGCAGTGGTGGACTCTCCCTCATTATGGGCATTTAAGCGGGCATTGGATAGGCATATGGAGGATAGTGGGCTAGTGTAGGTTAGGTGGGCTTGGATCGGCTCAACATCGAGGGCCAAAGGGCCTGGACTGCGCTGTATTCTTCTATGTTCTATGTTCTATGAAAGAACAGGGGGAGACGGACAGGAAGTTATAATTTTAAGAGATACAGGATATAACCAGTTGCTGATAGTAAGGGATGAGTGAATATGCACTCTTTCTGATCTGTTACTGAAGAGAGTGATAATTTGTAGGATAGGTGGACAGAAATGTAGCATTCCTCTGTGTAAGATCAGGTTGGAATGCCAACTTCAGACTGGGGAAGTTACAGTGGGAGTGATTGATAGAGTGTCAGTTCCAGGAATTCAGTTTGTTCTTGGGAATGATTTGGCAGGATGGAAGGTGGGAGTGACACCCCTTGTTGTGGAGAAGCCTAAGGAAAACCAAGAAACTGAGGAGTTAAAACAGAAATGTCCTGGTATTTTCCCAGACTGTGGGGTAACCAGATCCCACGATCATAAGTCACAGCACAAAGTGAAAAGTATAGAGAAAGATTAAGGAGCTGAGGTTCAGTTAGCAGATACCCTGTTTGATGTAATGGTGCAGGAAAAAAACTGAACAGGCAGAAGGTCAGACAGAAGTGTTTAGTCCCGAAAGGCTAAGAGACTTCCCACGCGAGACAAAATGATAAGGAGGCAGAGAATATTCTGGAGGGTCACTATCTGAAAGATAAAATCCTAAGGGGGAAATGGAGACCACAGCAGATTAGTGCAGAGCAGAAATGGGCTGAAGTGCACTAGGTTGTGTTGCTGATAGCATACAGACAGGAAGTATTACCGGTAGCACAGGAACTATCTGTAAGAGGTCACCTAGGGGTACAAAAGACTCAGGCTAAGGTACAAAAACATTTTTATTGGCCTGGCATGCATAAGGATGTGGTTAACATTTACCGCAGGAGTCATAAATGTCAAATGGTAGGTAGGCCACAGATGGTAATAAAACCAGCACCATTGTTGCCAATTCCCGCATTTGAAAGACCTTTCACACAGGTTATAATTGATTGCGTAGGTTCCCTCCTGAGAACTAAAAGTGGGAACCAGTATTTGTTAACCATAATGGGTGTGTCTACTAGGTTTCCGGAGGCAATTCCATTACGAAGTATCAAGGCAAAAAAAGGTGGTAGAGGAGTTAGTAGCTTTCTGCACAAGGTATGAGCTAGCCAGAGAGATTTAATCCGACCAAGGGTCAAATTTTACTGCGAGCTGTTTAAGGAGGTTATGGATAGCCTAGGTATACAGCACTTTAGATCCAATGCGTATCATCCTGAATCCCAGGAAGCTTTAGAAAGGTGGCATCAGACCTTGAAGACCATGTTGGGAGTATACTGTCAGGATTACCCAAATGATTGGGATAAAGGTATCCCATTCATATTGTTTGCCATTAGAGATGCCCCAAATGAATCTACTCAGTTTACTCCATTTGAGCTCAAATTCGGTCATGAAGTGAGAGGCCTTTTCAAATTAATGACAGAAAATTGACTGGACCAAAGTCAGAGATCTCACAATTAACTTATGTAGCGGAAGTGAGGAAGAGATTAAATTGATTAGGGGAATTAGCTAACAGCACTTAAAGAGGACACAGTATAGAATGAAACAGTTGGCAGATAAAAGCTCTGAGACTTGGTTGTTATCCCAAGGGGATGACATGTTCGTGCTGTTACCAGTGATAGGAGATCCCTTCAAAGCCAGGTTTAGTGGTCCACATCAAATTCAGAAGAAGTTGAGTCGGGTGAACTATTTAGTGAAGACGCCAGATAGAAAAAAAGTACTAGGTATATCACGTGACCATGTTGAAACTGTATTACACTAGAGAGAAGGAACTGGCGAAACAGGTGTTAGTTACTGCCCCGCAGAGTGAGGAATCAAATCCAGATTATATGGATTTTGAGGTGCCTCAAAATAGATTAGAAAATGAAGTCCTTGAGGAGTGGGATAGATTAGTAAGCTATCTGTCTCAGGAGCATTGAATGGAGTTGAAAGATTTGTTACTGCAGTATAAGGACATATGTAAGAGTCAGATGGGGAGGACTAATGCTATTTTACATGAGGTAGACATGGGGAATACTGCTCCAATAAAACAACACCCCTATCGGCTTAATCCTCTCAAAGTCAGACAGGTCCAGATGTAGGTGGAGGCTATGCTCGACAAGGACATCATCGAACCAAGCCTGAGCGAGTGGTGCTCGCCGATCGTCTTAGTTTCCAAACCAGATGGGACTCAACGCTTCTGCGAGGATTATCGGAAGGCCAACGCCATTACAAAATTGGACTCATATCCAATACCCAGATTGGAGGACTGTAACATTGGACAAGCCAGTTACATCACCAAGTTGGACTTAATGCATTGTTACTGGCAGATACCTTTATCAGAGATAGCAAAAGACATTTCTGTGTTTGCAACCCCAAATGGGCTGTATCAGTTTAATGTGATGTCTTTTGTAATGAAGAATGCGCCCGCTACATTCCAAAGACTCATGAACAGAGTTGTGGCTGGGTTAACAAACTGTGCAGTCTATTTGGACGATGTATTAACCTTTAGTAAGTCCTGGAAAGTTGGCAGTTGACAGAGCTCTTTGAATGACTACAAGAAGCAAAACTGGTGATAAACTTAAATAAAATGGAATTTGTGAAAGCAGAGGTAACGTTCTTGGGGCATAACATTGGTCATGGAAGGTTGACTCTACAGAACGTAAAGACGAAGGCTATCGAGGAATTCCCATGCCCAAACTCGAAGAAAGAGGTGCTTTGATTCTTAGGATTCAACGGATTCTACCAGAAGTTTGTTCCAAATGTCAGCAGTGTAGTGGTACTGTTAACTGATTTGCTGAAGAAGAACACAAAGTTTCGGTGGACAGAACAATGCCAGGAAGCATTCAACCATTTGATATCAATATTAACCACCAAACTAGTTTTAGCTCCACCAAGCCTTTCGATACCTTTTAAAGTCACCATCAATGCAAGTGACATTGGAGTGGGAGCTGTACTGCTATAGGAAGATGATGATGGGATTGAACTGCCAGTTGGTTACTTTTCGAAGTTCAACGTCCACCAGAGAAAATGCTCCACAATCGAAAAGGAACCATTGAGTTTGGTCCTGGCCTTACAGCAGTTTAATGTGTATGTCACCAACAATGTATTGGAGGTGATTGTGTACACAGACCACAATCCGCTTACACTCTTAGAACATTTTAAAGATAAAAATATGAGACTACTTCGTTGGAGTCTTATGTTACAGACTTTAAATTTTAAAATTATATATGTTGCAGGTTGGAAGAATGTAATTGCAGATGTGTTATCGTGGATTTAACTGAAAGAGTTTAGATGAGATTTGTCTTTGTTAAATGTTTTATATATATCTACACAGGTATATGGGAAGAAGTTAAGGTTATCTGTATGTTAGGGAAATGTATTTAAAAAGTTGTTAAAAAAACGAAGCCATCTTTTCATTATGACAGTTCATTTTTTCTTAATGGGGAGGTGTTATGAAGATGTGGGTATACCTTTAAGAGAGTTAAAAGCAGCAGAACTACCAGACACAGCACCAAGTGTACTCAACAATAGTAACAATATAACACTGGGTCGAGCTACTCGATTAGTTAGTCACTTGGAGACAAAACCAAATCCAAACTTGGCCAATCAGTTTAAATTATTCCCGAAACATATCAAACTCCAATCAAGTTTGAATTTAGTATATTGACAATCTTAAAAGCCAATGACTGGATTAGTGGTGCTGGAAGAGCACAGCAGTTCAGGCAGCATCCAAGGAGCAGTGAAATCGACATTTCAGGCAAAAGCCCTTCATCAGGAATAAAAGCCAATGACACAATCCGATGTTCTCGAGTATAAGACCAGGGAAAATTGAAGAGTTGGGAGGAGAACTGCCAAGCCCCAGCCTGTAAACAAACTGCTTGATAAAAAATAGCTCTTTTAAAAGTCCTTTTTCGATCAGTAACCTGTAATGCAGAAATTTCTAACAAGGAGAAAAAAAGACACAGGAAGATGTGAAGGCAAGAACCAACAGCTGCCTGGTTTTGAGGTAAGAAGTGTTGTTTTGTAATTTTATTTGGGACCTTAATCAGACTAGTATTATAGAAAGGAAGCTAAAAAATAGGTTGCCAGGGTGGGAGGATCTGAGCTACAGGGAGAGGCTGAACAGGCTGGGGCTGTTTTCCCTGGAGCGTCAGAGGCTGAGGGGTGACCTTTTTTAGATTAGATTAGATTACATACAGTGTGGAAACAGGCCCTTCGGCCCAACAAGTCCACATATAGAGGTTTACAAAACCTTATAGAGGTTTACAAAATTATGAGGGGCATAGATAGGATAAATAGGCAAAGTCTTTTCCCTGGGGTCGGGGAGTCCAGAACTAGAGGGCACAGGTTTAGTGTGAGAGGGGAAAAATATAAAAGAGACCTAAGGGGCAAATTTTTCATGCAGAGGGTTTTACGTGTATGGAATGATCTGCCAGAGGATGTGGTGGAGGCTGGTACAATTGCAACATCTAAGAGAGATTTAGATGGGTATATGAATAGGAAGGGTTTGGAGGGATATGGGCCGGGTGCTGGCAGGTGGTACTAGATTGGGTTGGGATATCTGGTCGGCATGGACGGGTTGGACCGAAGGGTCTGTTTCCATGCTGTACATCTCTATGACTCTATGACTCTAAATGGGACTAGATTAATTTAGGATATCTGGTCAGCACGGCCACGTTGAACAGAAGGGTTTGTTTCTGTGCTGTACAGCTCTATGACTATAAATGTATTTATTTGTCTTTAAGGGACAATAATGCCTTTTTCTGATAATACCGCAGTTCAAAGGAAACTTATATATTTCTCAACAATTTATTCACTTGCCTTTATCAGTACTGCTAGAATTGAGGAAAGGGAAGATCCACGTCTCTAAATATATAATTTATTTTAGCTAATAAGCCATTAGCCTTAGGTTGGTTAGGCTTTTAGAGCCATCACTCCCCAGTTTGGCAGTTGCAGTTCCCATCATACTTCTGAGCTCATGATTTACAGAATGTCTCATGATTGACAAAAGGGCTGACCATTCACAAAGGATGTCTTTCTGTTTGTAAGTTCCATTCCCTTTTACGCTCCGATATATATCAATGTGAAAATCCCATGATTAGTCATTGTTAAAAATTGTTCAGTCAACTTCACTTTTCAAAAATATTAAAATCACACTGAAGGAATTCATGCAGAGACATCTTCCACCTCTCAAAATGAAGTTTGGATCCTGGAATGTAAGCACCCTCATGAACAACCCCAGTAGTAACTGAGCAGAATGGTGTACTGCCATTGCTGTATGGGAGCTTGAATGTTTCAACATGACATTGCTGTCCTAAGTGAAATCAGTCGGACAGGAGATCAGGTCAACACTGCTGCCCCACAGTGCCAGGAACCTGGGTTCGATTCCAGCCTCGGGTAACTGCCAGTGTGGAGTTTGCAGATTCTTCCCGTTTCTGCGTGGGTTTTCTCTGGGTGCTCTGGTTTCCTCCCACAATCCAAAGATGTGCAGGTTAGATGAATTGACCATGCTAAATTGCCTATAGTGTTCAGGAATATGTAGGTTAGGTGTATTAGCCATGGGTAAATGTCAAGTAATAGGGTAGGGGAATGGGTCTGTGTGGGTTACTCATGGGAGGGCCTGTGTGGACTTGTTGGGCCTAATGGCCTGTTTCCACACTGTAGGGATTCTAAAGAGAAGCTCAGTGCAAGGTGGTAGTTATATCTTCTTCTGGAAAATTAAGTCAGAAGGGAAGAGTGCCGTCTTCTCAGCATTGGCATAGCTGTGAAAAATGAACTCCTTGTCCATCTCAGAGATTCCTATTGCAGGGTAAATGAATATCTCATGACCATTTGGCTCCCTCTTGCCTAGAACTAGCACACTGCAGTGCTGAGCACAAAACACAATGCAGGACAGGACAGGAGAAACATTCCTAAAGGAGAATTTTACTGCAAACCTGAACAGTCCTTGGCCTGAGTCCCAATTGGCAACATGCTGATTCTGATTGCCTTGCAACAGGAAGGATGTTATTAAAACTGGAAAGAGTGCAAAAAAGATTTGCAACAATGCTACCGGGACTAGAGGATTTGAATTATAGGGAGAGGTTGGAGTGGATGAGATTCTTTTCCTGAAGCATAAGAGGGTGAAGGATGATCTTCTCGAGATTTATAAAATCATGAGGGGCGTAGATAAGGTGAATAGTCAAGGTCTTTTCCCTAGGGCAGGGCAGTCCAAAACTTGAGGGCATAGTTTCAAGACAAGAGGGGAAAAATTTAAAAGGGATCTAAGGGGCAACTTTTGTCGTGGTACGTATATTGAACGAGCTAACAGAGGAAATGGTAGTGACGAGTACAATTGAAGAATTTAAAAGACATTTGGACAGGTACATGGATATGAAAGGTTTAGAGAGATATGAGCCAAATGCTGGTCAGTGGGACTAGGTTATTTAGGAAATTTGGTCAGCATGGACGAATTGGGCCGAAGGGACTGTTTCCATACTGTTATGACTCTATGACAGTATAAAACATTATTTTTTTTCAATTTCCTTGGGATAATCTTGAAAGCATTAACTGTATTATTGACTTCCCTCAACTGAAGTTGATAAATGCAATAAACAAACTGCATTTATATGCAGCTAATAAAGAAACCAGCAAGATTGACAAAAGTAGAGGTCTTTATATTTAACATGCTACTAATGGTTACAATGACTGATACAATTTATGTTTGTGTAATTAATTCAGAATTTGACAACGAGAATTACATAAACAACTGCAAGCTTTATGCTATTACTTAAGTTCAGAGTGAAAGTTTGAATAAAACTCTCAACCTAAATATTTATGGTTAAACATAATATTTTATGAATATGATGAAAGTAATAAATTGCAGCTTATAGTATTTTTAATGCAGAAAACATCCCCAAAGAAAACAGTAGGTGCTGAAAGAGTTAAGTGAAACTTTGTCAAAGTAGCATGTTTTAGAAATTGAGGAGAGTTAAGTGTTTGGAAAGGATTTTAACGGAGTATAATCAAGGTAGTTAATGATGCTTCCAAAATGATGGAGTAGAATTGGGGGTGTAGGAGTCAATGGTGGGTTGCACAGGAATACTGGAATCAAAGAATGACTGAACATGGCAGACTGCATAAGGTTGGATCAGGTTAGTGTTAGGAAGGAAAGACCATGAAGGGATCTTGAAAGAAGATCAAGATTTTAAGTTCATTTGCGTAACGTTTTTGCAAAATTTGGCTTGATAGGCAAAGAAAATTTGATGTTAGGCAGGGTGTAGGGCAGGTGGAAGGGAATTTTATTTTGTAATATAGCTATTTTGCAAGTTGTTTTATCTGTTAATTTGTTATATACAATTGTTTTGTTCACCTATACTGTTTTAATAATGGGATTGTGGCCTAAGTTATTTTTAAAATATTTTAAATTTAATTAGCTCATCTTCTCCCTTCTTTTATATAAACACATATGTCAAAATCACAGACAAGAGAAGACAAATTAATCTACCAAGTTTGATAAGGTTGTCATTTTACAATTACGCATTGTGAATCTCAATGTTTCTCATCCATCAACAGCTATGTTTCTTATTAACTGTTGTTTGCTCAATGTCCATGTTGTATTTACAGTTCTTTATATTTTATGACTGGTGATTTTTATTCTTGAATACTGTGACAATTAGAATTTCTGATATAAATTCAGTCATGTTGCTTCATAACTTCTAAACTGAAAGTAATCAGCTGGAAGAAATTTAAAAATGAGGAAATGTAATATCTAAGGCGTGTTGCTTAAAGTATGATGGATAAACAGGAACTGTGCTATTTTAATTGTAGTGTAAAATTATGTCTGGCATTGCTCATGTTTATTAAGGGATTTAATTACTATAAGGGGAGTAATGGGTGCACAAGTCAGAAAGTGTTTCTTATCTCCAGTGAATTAAATTGGAAAGAAAGTTGTCTGAGTTGCGCTGGGAGAATATTACACAATTGCTCTGGATTGATTCCTGGAAAATAAATCACTGGAGTTAACAGGGTCCATTGGTGCTAGGCAGTGATATCTATAGCACAGTTAGAGAAATCTTTATTTATTAATAGTTTTTGAATACTTAATTTTAAAAATAGGTGACATAATCACCTCTTTCCTTCTGTTACTCCTTTTTTGCAAGTAAACAAGCAGTCAGTAATAATTTTATTGTTAATCCATTTCTCATAAATGTAAAGATTCACTAGATAGATTGTTTCAAATCATTTGCTAAAGCCAACTCACAAAGTATATTACAACAGAGAAAAGCACACAATTCAGGATGTGTCACTGACAAAATCATGCAGATGCATGCTACAAGATTCTCCACACTGTATATACTTAGGCTGCAGCATCCTGAGAATTGCCAGAAGAGGGATAAAATCGTTTTCTCTTTTCAGCTTATCGTGTGACAGATCTGGAAGAATATCTACTCTAATCTTAGGCTGAGGCCTTTGACTAAAATATCAATGGTGTTGCCGAAAAGAAGTAAATAGAATTGTAAAGGAAAGCATCGTCACATTATTGTGAAACATGCTTTTCCATTGCCTTGATTATGCTTTAATAATTCATTTCAACAATTTGTATATTGATTTGTTGAAGAAAGAAAGTTTGGAAAATATTTCCAGTGATTTAATTGGCCCAGTTTCTGTTTTTCTTTAGTTTTGAGAGTTAGCTCATTGTTCATATTTATAACTTTTGTTTATTTGTTTTTAGAAATCAAGTGAAATTGTGACACAGTTTACACATAGACAATATGATGTCTAAAATATTAAGTGTCAAAAAAGTGTGAAAAACATGAAATGTGTGCAGACATACTGGGTAGGAGAGATTTAGGATGCAGATACACAAAAGATTTGCAAAAGAGTATGTTATAAAAAATCATCTCAGGACATACACAGAAACTTACAGAGTATGGGGGAGAGATTTCCAGAGCTTAGCACTTTATCTGAAGGCACAGCACAATGGGTGGAGAGATTGAAATCAGGGATTTCAAGAGAGTTTCATGAAGCCACTTTCAGAAGAGAGCAAATATATTGATAGATTGTAGGATTGGAGGAGATTGAAGAATTAGAGAGGGGAAGGGATTTGAAAGCAGAAATGAAGATTTTTGAAGCTGAGGTATTGCTTATTCATACAGCATGGCAGTGAGTACAGAAATGATGGGTAAACTGGATTTGATGCGCAGTAATGATTGGATAATCTGAAATTTAGGTTACGAAGTCGGAGTCCAGCCAGGAAGATGTGGCATTTGGTCTCCAGAGGGGGTGCGGGTTGAGGCAGGTGAGGGTACAGAATTGAATCTTTAGCGTTATGCTGCCTCTCTGACAGGATACCATCTCCCAGCAACTTTGGAGGAGTTGTATGCAAAGCAAGCTGCATGAAGATGGCCCACCAGCATGAAAATGAGATACCGAACAGTCCATTAAATGACAGATGGTTATATTTGATTGTGGGTCCTGGTCTATAACTATGTCCCTGACTGGAGATATTATCACAGTGGGGAATTTCTTTCTCAACATTCTATTGATGCCAGACTGTCAAGTGTTAACTGCAGACATATACACAGAATCCAGGTAACTTTCTGCAGACATATACACAGAATCCAGGTAACTTTCTGCAGACATATACACAGAATCCAGATAACTTTCTGCAGACATATACACAGAATCCAGGTAACTTTCTGCAGACATATACACAGAATCCAGGTAACTTTCTGCAGACATATACACAGAATCCAGGTAACTTTCTGCAGACATATACACAGAATCCAGGTAACTTTCTGCAGACATATACACAGAATCCAGATAACTTTCTGCAGACAGATTACAGCATCCAGGTAACTTGCTGCGGACATATACACAGCATCCAGGTAACTTTCTACGGACGTATACACAGAATCCAGGTAACTTTCTGCAGACATATTACAGCATCCAGGTAACTTGCTGCGGACATATACACAGAATCCTGGTAACTTTCTGCAGACATATACACAGCATCCTGATAACTTGCTGGAGACATATACACAGGATCCAGGTAACTTCCTGCAGACATATTACAGCATCCAGGTAACTTGCTGCAGACATATACACAGAATCCTGGTAACTTGCTGCAGACATATACACAGAATCCTGGTAACTTTCTGCAGACAGATTACAGCATCCAGGTAACTTGCTGCGGACATATACACAGCATCCAGGTAACTTTCTGCAGACATATACACAGCATCCAGGTAACTTTCTGCAGACATATACACAGCATCCTGATAACTTGCTGTAGACATATACACAGGATCCAGGTAACTTGCTGCAGACATATTACAGCATCCAGGTAACTTGCTGCAGACATATACACAGAATCCTGGTAACTTTCTGCAGACATATACACAGGATCCAGGTAACTTGCTGCAGACATATACACAGCATCCAGGTAACTTGCTGTAGACATATTACAGCATCCAGGTAACTTGCTGCAGACATATACACAGCATCCTGATAACTTGCTGTAGACATATACACAGCATCCAGGTAACTTGCTGTAGACATATACACAGGATCCAGGTAACTTGCTGCAGACATATACACAGGATCCAGGTAACTTGCTGCAGACATATACACAGAATCCTGGTAACTTGCTGCAGACATATACACAGAATCCTGGTAACTTTCTGCAGACATATACACAGGATCCAGGTAACTTGCTGCAGACATATACACAGAATCCTGGTAACTTGCTGCAGACATATACACAGGATCCAGGTAACTTGCTGCAGACATATACACAGAATCCTGGTAACTTTCTGCAGACATATACACAGGATCCAGGTAACTTGCTGCAGACATATACACAGCATCCAGGTAACTTGCTGTAGACATATACACAGGATCCAGGTAACTTGCTGCAGACATATACACAGGATCCAGGTAACTTGCTGCAGACATATACACAGAATCCTGGTAACTTTCTGCAGACATATACACAGGATCCAGGTAACTTGCTGCAGACATATACACAGAATCCTGGTAACTTTCTGCAGACATATACACAGGATCCAGGTAACTTGCTGCAGACATATACACAGCATCCAGGTAACTTGCTGTAGACATATTACAGCATCCAGGTAACTTGCTGTAGACATATACACAGCATCCAGGTAACTTGCTGTAGACATATTACAGCATCCAGGTAACTTGCTGTAGACATATACACAGGATCCAGGTAACTTGCTGTAGACATATACACAGGATCCAGGTAACTTGCTGTAGACATATACACAGGATCCAGGTAACTTGCTGCAGACATATTACAGCATCCAGGTAACTTGCTGCAGACATATACACAGAATCCTGGTAACTTTCTGCAGACATATACACAGAATCCTGGTAACTTGCTGCAGACATATACACAGCATCCAGGTAACTTGCTGTAGACATATTACAGCATCCAGGTAACTTGCTGCAGACATATACACAGCATCCAGGTAACTTGCTGTAGACATATTACAGCATCCAGGTAACTTGCTGCAGACATATTACAGCATCCTGATAACTTGCTGTAGACATATACACAGGATCCAGGTAACTTGCTGCAGACATATACACAGAATCCAGGTAACTTTCTGCAGACATATACACAGGATCCAGGTAACTTTCCGCAGACATATACACAGAATCCAGGTAACTTTCTGCAGACATATACACAGGATCCAGGTAACGTTCCGCAGACATATACACAGAATCCAGGTAACTTTCTGCAGACATATACACAGCATCCAGGTAACTTTCTGCAGACATATACACAGCATCCAGGTAACTTTCTGCAGACATATACACAGGATCCAGGTAACCTTCTGCAGACATAAACACAGGATCCAGGTAACTTGCTGCAGACATATACACAGGATCCAGGTAACTTGCTGCAGACATATACACAGGATCCAGGCAACATCCATGAAACCTTTGTCCTGCACCAATCACAATGGATAAACTATGTGGTTTGATGTAACAGGACAAGAGCTATATAGAGGGAGAATGGCTGCTAAGATAGAGGGCTCCAATCTTGGCCACTTGTATAGGGTGCAGCCCTTTGACTAAGGATAAGGTGAAAGCTTGTATCTCCTGTGAATATGGATGAGACTGATACTGAGACTGAGGCATTTATGTTGGTCATCATTAGCACAGTGGTACTAGTATGGGCACTGCAACAAGCTTTCCTACCTACTACAATGCAGGGGCAGTCAATGTCACACTCTTCCTGCATTGATGTTCTCTCAGAGGCTGCAAAGGAGTATCAGGTAATGAAGTTGTGACCATGAGGTATGGCCCCTTCATGCTCAGGATCGGTGCTGGTTCGCTACTTTTCATCATTTACATAAATGATTTGGATGTGAGTATAAGAGGTATAGTTAGTAAGTTTGCAGATGACACCAAAATTGGAGGTGTAGTGGACAGCGAAGAAGGTTACCTCCGATTACAACAGGATTTTGATCAGATGGGCCAATGGGCTGAGAAGTGGCAGATGGAGATTAATTCAGATAATTCTGAATTAACAATGACTTTATGACTCTATGATCCCTCAGCCCTTTTCACGGGCTGTTTGGACATCCAAATGATGCCTAGCTGGGAGATATCTAGCATCTGCTCCCTATATTGACGTACTATTCGTGATGTGGACAGTCAATGTTATATAAAATGTTATGCAAGGTGCTGCATTTTGGGAAAGCAAATCTTAGCAGGACTTATACACTTAATGGTAAGATCCTAGGGAGTGTTGCTGAACAAAGAGACCCTGGAGTGCAGGTTCATAGCTCCTTGAAAGTGGAGTCACAGGTAGATTGGCTTGAAGAAGGCATTTGGTATGCTTTCCTTTATTGGTTAGAGGTCATTATGCGGCTGTACAGGACATTGGTTAGAATATTGCGTGCTTTCAAATCCCTTCCCCTCTCCAACTCTTCAATCTCCTCCAACATAGGTCTCCTTCCCATCGGAAGGATATTGTGAAACTTGAAAGGGTTCAGAAAAGATTTACAAGGGTGTTGCCAGGGTTGGAGGATTTGAGCTATAGGGAGAGGCTGAATAGGCTGGGGCTGTTTTCCCTGGAGCGTCGAAGGCTGAGGGGGTGACCTTATAGAGGTTTATAAAATCATGAAGGGCATGGATTAGATAAATAGACAAAGTATTTTCCCCGGGGTGTGGGAGTCCAGAACTAGATGGCATAGGTTTAGGGTGAGAGGGAAAAGATATAAGAGAGACCATTAAGGGCAACATTTTCACTCAGAGGTTAGTACGTGTATGGAATGGGCTGCCAGAGGGTGTGGTGGAGGCTGGTACAATTGCAACATTTAAAAGACATCTGATGGGTATATGAATAGGAATGGTTTGGAGGGATATGGGCCGGGTGCTGGCAGGTGGGACTAGATTGGGTTGGGATATCTGGTCGGCATGGACGAGTTGGACCAAAGTTTCCGTGCTGTACATCTCTATGACTTTATGACTCTATGATCCCTCAGCCCTTTTCACGGGCTGTTTGGACATCCAAATGATGCCTAGCTGGGAGATATCTAGCATCTGCTCCCTACATTGACGTACTATTCGTGATGTGGACAGTCAATGTTATATAAATTAGCATTTATTGCCGAGCAGTCAGCTTGTTGTTTTTGCATTTACTTAGCTTAATGCCACATATGGCTCTTCAAGAGTCCAACCATCCTCTCTATGGATAAGCTCACACTTGCATATACATAATGATATACATGTCATGGATGGACTTCTCTATTTACTGCTCATGACTCCATGCGGCCTCAGGGAACACCAATATTGGGCCACACGTCACTCAATAGTGCTCTCTGAAGACATCTCTTGTATGTGAGAGTTGAGGCTCTGCATTTCTGACCAGCTGACCGTGACTGTGTCTGTTCTTCATCTCCTGAAGAGGAGTGCCCATGGCTGTCCACCCCACTAGAGATTTCTGTCTGGTAGTCACTTCCACCAAATACACTGCTGTCACTAGGTACACACATGACTTCCAGCCATCATAGATCTGTTGCACCTCCTTGCAGGACATGGGAATGCAAATACAATGAAAAAGGATTAGAGGTGAGTCATCACAGATCCTGACTTTGAACTTTGCAGAGCAAGACACCATGAAGGTGAAGTGTATATTTGTATCCCTGAGCATCAAAGATTGTGACACTTCGCTGTTGCATGGACATAGCACTGAATATCATCAAGCTGCATCTTATACAGGACCAACTCAACTTGATTTGAGTTGAACACAAATTAAATATGATCATCTTAAGTGCGATGAGCATCGGGATTTTTTTTGCATTCAGAAAACAACATCACATTTCTCTCTTGTTTGTTCAGGAATGATCAGATGAAGAACATTCCATTGTGAGGTAATGCTTCCTGAGATATGGGGATTCCTTATGAGGGAACAGCATTCACAGAGCAGATGCTTACCATGTACAGGAGTAAATACAAGCTCTTTGGTGGGTGCTGTTAAAGAATCTGATCTAATCATAGTTCACGAGTGCGCATGAGAAAAGAAGATGGTGGGGAGTGCAGTGGAATATCTACATTGGAGTGCACAGCCTGTATAAGCATTGATCAGTAACGAGATGTTGAACTGTGGGAGTCACCAATAAAAAAAAAAGAGTATGAAATAGGGTCAGCAGCAAACCAGCGAGGTCCTGCCACACATACACTGTTGACAATATCAGAGGAGGATAGAGGAGTAATTCCCAATGTTATGGATTGATGCTGCAGCTCATCTTCCAAGGATGGAGCAGATGTCCACGTGGAACTCAAATCATGGCACATTCATCAGCAATGTGTCTTTGAATCTACATATGAACACTAACATCCAGAATTGACCCCAGAGGGAATAAAGAAGTTGTGCTCAGTCTTTAAGATGCCTTTGTGCAAGGCCATGGGACTACACACAGGTTGCACATAACAGACAGCAGCCCACCCTGATCATGACTGGGGAATCTATGTATGCCAGCATTTCTCCTGTGTTATACAGATTGGGTGATATGTCATCATAGGTTTTAGAAAATATCACAAATCTGCTCGAGGTGGCTCTCCTACAGACTGATATGTTATTGGCCCATGAAAAGGTTGACGGAGAGAAGGGTTTTCGAAATAGGCTCTCCCTCAAATATGCCCACTTCCCATCCTCAACCCGCACCTGACACGCTGTTTCCTCTCCCCACGACTGAATCTGCCCCCGCACAAGGATATATGTGATTGTCCTTGGCAGGACCATCGTGGGTTCCAATAACCAGGAGCAGGACCATCGTGGGTTCCAATAACCAGGAGCAGGACCATTGTGGGTTCCAATAACCAGGAGCAGGACCTCCGTGGGTTCCAATAACCAGGGGCAGGACCACCGTGGGTTACAATAACCAGGGGCAGGACCCCCGTGGGTTCTAATAACCAGGGGCAGGACCACCGTGGGTTACAATAACCAGGGGCAGGACCACCGTGGGTTCCAATAACCAGGGACAGGACCATTGTGGGTTCCAATAACCAGGAGCAGGACCTCCGTGGGTTCTAATAACCAGAGGCAGGACCCCCGTGGGTTCCAATAACCAGGGGCAGGACCACCGTGGGTTCCAATAACCAGGGGCAGGACCATTGTGGGTTCCAATAACCAGGAGCAGGACCACCGTGGGTTCTAATAACCAGGGGCAGAGCCACCGTGGGTTCCAATAACCAGGGGCAGGACCATTGTGGGTTCCAATAACCAGGAGCAGGACCACCGTGGATTCCAATAACCAGGGGCAGGACTATCGTGGGTTCCAATAACCAGGGACAGGACCATTGTGGGTTCCAATAACCAGGAGCAGGACCACCGTGGGTTCCAATAACAGGGACAGGACCATTGTGGGTTCCAATAACCAGGAGTAGGACCACCGTGGGTTCCAATAACCAGGGGCAGGACCACCGTGGGTTCCAATAACCAGGAGCAGGACCACGTGGGTTCTAATAACCAGGTGCCGGACCATTGTGGGTTCCAATAACCAGGGGCAGGACCACCATGGGTTCCAATAACCAGGGGCAGGATCACTGTAGATTCCAATAAACAGGAGCAGGACCATCGTGGGTTCCAATAACCAGGGGTAGGACCACCATGGGTTCTAATAACCAGGGGCAGGACCACTGTAGATTCCAATAACCAGGGGTAGGACCACCGTGGTTTCTAATAACCAGGAGCAGGACCACCATGGATTCCAATAGCCAGGGGCAGGACCATCGTGGATTCCAATAACCAGGGGTTGGACCATCATGTATTCCAATAACCAGGAGCAGGACCATCGTGGGGTCCAATAACCAGAGGCAGGACCATCGTGGGGTCCAATAACCAGAGGCAGGACCATCGTGGGATCCAATAACCAGGGGTTGGACCATCATGTATTCCAATAACCAGGGGTTGGACCATCATGTATTCCAATAACCAGGGGCAGGACCATCGTGGGGTCCAATAACCAGGGGCAGGACCATCGTGGGGTCCAATAACCAGGGGCAGGACCATCGTGGGGTCCAATAACCAGGGGCAGGACCATCGTGGGGTCCAATAACCAGAGGTCATCAGCTGTGATAAGCACAAATCAACAGAGCAGCCAGCCTCCAACTCCATTGAAACCACATTAGAGAAGAAAGAGAAAGGCTTTGGAGATCATAAAGAGTATCTCCACAGATACCAATGAAAATAGTATATGAGGATGTATAGTCTAATTACTTACTAATGTAAATGTTATTGCTATCAACCACTTTAATGCATTCACCATTCTTGCTTGGTAGTAGTAGAAGACCACAAAAACACAAATCCAGGAGTCTGCTATTTTTAACACAGGGGAGACTTGTGTAACCTCCAGCCCTGACAAAACACTCATCTGTTACCTGCCTTTGTAGGTACAGCTGCCTTTGAGACCCTCTGGTAACACTTTGGAAAGAATTAGTGGCAAAGGAAGTTGAGGGCTGTGTGGATTTTCACAGCCTCTGGTAATACATAGTCACCGGGTGCAGGACTTTGCCCTGGACACTGCAGTATCTTTGACTGCTTAAGATGTCAACTTCAGCCTCTAGAAGCATTAAGCTTTCCAGAAGATTAATGATACTCCCGTTTGTCGATGTGGCCAGTAATTCTTCCCATCCCTCTACAGCCCACTCATGCTGTTGTGAACGCTGGCTATATTCATTTTTTGAAGTAAAGAGACCACTTGCTTTCACTGATGAATTTCCCAAATTCCAGGAAACCGGTGCAGGATTTATTAATTTTAAATAACTGCCAAAATCTCAGGAAAGGAGTTTAGCTTAAATATTAAAATAATAAGCCATGCGGATCAGCCTGTGTGACAAAGTTAACCGTCTCTCCAACAGTCAACTGTTCCTCAACCTCTCTACAATTGTTTGATTTAGATGACTCTGTCATTCTCCTTTGAAACCTCTCCTCCAATATCTACCTGTACTCAGGTGGCTTTAGTCTTTTCATCTGGTTGTGGTCTGGGAATCGACTGCAATGGTTTCTCTTATTTCTGCACACTACATCTATCCTTGGCCCCTTTCCTACTTGTTATCTGCATGCTGCTTCTCAGTAACATCTGAAAACACAGCATCAGTTTCTGTATGTACGATTTTGATGAAACCCAGTTCAATCTCACTCACACTTCTCTTGACCCATCTCCTGTGCCTCCAAATTTTCACCCTGCTTGTCCAATGCCCAGTTCAGGATGACAGGATATTTCTTTCAACTAAATATTCGGAGGTACTGAAAGCATTGCTTTTGATCCCAGACACAAACTAAGTTCCCTAGCCACCTACCGCATTGCTCATTGTGGCAAATGCATGAGGCTGAATCAGACTCTTTGTCACCTTGGTGTCATATTTGACTTGGGAACTTCCAATTGTGTATATGCACCATTAGCAAGACAGCCTGCGTGCACCGCCATAGTATTTCATGACTTTACTCCTGCCTCAGCTCATTCACTGAACCCTCAACAATACATACGAACACACAACCAGAAATAGAAACAGGCCATTCAGCCCTTTGAGCCTGCTCCACTATTCAATAATACCATGACTGATATGATTGTAACCTCAAATTTGCATTCCCATCTAGCCCAATATGCTTTCACGCACTTGCTCAACAAAAATCAAATTCGCTGGCTTAAAATATTCAAGAACTCTATTTCAGCTTTTCAAGTAGAGTTCCAAAGACTTATGGCCCTTTCAG
The DNA here is from genome assembly GCF_037043375.1 of Chiloscyllium plagiosum. Taxonomy (NCBI): domain Eukaryota; kingdom Metazoa; phylum Chordata; class Chondrichthyes; order Orectolobiformes; family Hemiscylliidae; genus Chiloscyllium; species Chiloscyllium plagiosum. Next base: position 4,120,286 of record NW_028270143.1, read on the forward strand.
TGAATTTGTTTTTGCCTTATCTCTGATTTAAATGGTTAAATCCTGATTTTTAGACTTAGCTATTGCTGCATTTTCTTGATTGGATTCCCACACTCTAACCTGAAGTTATCCAACCAGTACTGCCTACATCCTAATGCACATCCAATACTGTTTACCCATCCTCCCTATGTTCACTGCCATGCTGTATGCATAAGCAATACCTCAACTTTAAAATCTTCAGTCCTGGTTCAAACCTTCCATAACTGTCCCTTCTCTATTCAATTCCCTCCAACTTTTCAAAATATTGGCTCTCTTCTGAGACTAGCTTTGTGTACTCTCTTAAAATTCCTAACTTCAATATCTCCACCTATTGTGCTGTGCTTTCAGGTAAAGTGCTAAGGTCGGGAATTCTGTCCCCAGAACTTTGTAAACCTCTGTGTCTGCTCCAAGATTATTTTTATAAAAATGTCTTCTGTGGCATAGTGTCCAACTTAATTTGGTAATACTCCAATGGACATTTTACTACTCAAAAATGTATTATAAACATGGGTTGTTGTGGTTACTGAAAATTGCCCTGAAACCAGCCACAGTTAAAATGGAAGCTGGTACATTTGTGGTGGGTTTCCTGAAGTTTGTGAGTTAATCACTTCCCCCAATCTATTTTCCTGATCCGCTTCCAGTCATTGTGAGATGGGTGTGTTTGGAGGGGTAGAGAACAGGCACATTTAAAATTGCCTCCTAGATACCTAATGTTGATGCTACATCTGCTTTAGTTGCTCAGATATAAAAAACTGATTAAAGTTAAAAATCACACAACACCAGGTTATAGTCCAATTGGTTCAGTTGGAGGCACTAGCTTTCTAAGCACTGCTTCTTCATCAGTTGGTGGAGAAGCTGATGAGGATGCAGTGCTTTGAAAGCTAGCGCTGACAAATAAACCAGTTGCACTATAACCTGGTGTTGTGTGATTTTTAACTTTGTCCACCCCAGTCCAACACCGGCTCCTACAAATCAAAGCTGATCAAGGTATAGAATTAAATATGCAGGCATTTGGTATTTTTTCAGTACTGCTTTCTCAAAATGTGATTTCATACAAAAATGAAATTTGACTTGTTTAATCACTGTAAATTACTTGGCCAGACAGTGTTCCCTTTACAGGATGGACACTGAGGGCAATTTCCACTTTCACTGCCTGAGTAGTGATCCAGTGAGTGAGTCATCTGCAATTTTAGCAGGTCCATGGCAATGTTGAAAATGACCCTAGTTCACTGTGGGGCACAGTTAGTAAAGGAATCCATAGGTTGAAATGGACTTTCTAAACCAATCAAATAGCACTTTAACGTTTTATATTAGTTGTATCATTGAATAAATGTCCTGTTGTGAAATACTGTTCAACAAATGTCAATTATTTCCTATACAACACTGATAGTTTTTAAAAAAATGCAAATTATGCCATCTTTCCCATTATTTATTGCTGAAACATACAGCCTCTATAATGCTAAAATCTGGAGACATTTTGCATTTCATCAGTTTTTAAAACTTACAAGACTGGCCCAAAAGCTGAAATACTCCAGCATTTCAATTTGAAAACTTGTGTTTTCATCATTGTACATTTCTGCAGCGAGGCCTATGTGGTAATGCCACTGTACTATATGATAGATAGTGGGGGGGGGGGGGGGGAGAGAGAGAGGGTGGAAGAGATTACGGAGAATGTATCCCTCAGTAATAATTCTTGAAGTTGAAACAAATCTTCCTCGGGGCCCATTCAAGAGTTTTATTATTCTCCAGCTCGCTTCGACGGCGAGCCCTGTTTTACTTGCGAAGCTGGGAGACGGCGGTCGGCTTTCCAAGACTCCAGTGGATAAGTGGAGATTTCGATTTCCCTCTCTGAAATTCCCCCCCCCCCCCCCCCCCAACCCCCCTACCCCCTTGGCTTTCCCTTTACTCCAGCTCTCCTTGTGCAATGCTGCGTGGCGCGACGCCGGCTGAGTCTGAGAGAGCCACGGTCACACAGAGGATAGATAGATGAACGACATCGGGAACCAACACTAGCCGTGTCAATGCCCGAGAGCCAGCATCGGCGCCACATCTCACAGGTTTGGGGGGGAGGATGGGGGTGGTGTTGGAGGAGGGTGGGTGGGTGGAGAGGGTGGTGGGGGGGGGGAAGAAGAAACGTTTATTGCAATCGCGATCCGCGGTGGTGTCTAATGCGCTCGGAGCAGGCTTTTATTTTAAACTTTTTGGCTGTCATTTCTGAACGGCTGTTTTAAGAAAAAAAAAAGCTAACACCATCAAGCCGCACCGCAATAATCCCTGAGATTTTCTTTTGCTTCTGTAACTTTGGGATGGGTCCAGAGCTGTGGTGGGAAGCGATCCAATAGCAGCCGATAAACTAAATCATGACAGCACACACTGATCGGCGAGTTGCTCTCGCTGGTTAGCGATCCGCTTAGTTAGCAATTGCCTCTTCCCCCCACCCCCCCTTCTGCAAGGGGCGACTGAAGGCCACTGCACAAGGACAAATTTTTTAAAAAAATAAGAAGTCTGCGATTTGTGCCTCATTCTCTCCCTCTCTCTCGGGCGCGCTGCTCCCTCCCTCCCTCCCAAGGCGGCCTTCAAATAATCCGCTTTTGTTGTGTGTGTGTGTTTTTTTTCTTACTGTGCAATGTAGTGAATTGAAGGGTCGAGATGGATGTAAACGGAGTTTCTCAGTGTCGGGAGAACGGGAGCTCGGAGCCCATCCCCCACGCTCAGGGGTCTGGAGGCAGTGGCTGTCAGCAACAGCAGCAGCAGCAGCAGCAGCAACAGCAGGATGGGCAACAAGAGGAGAGTGCAACTGGCAGCGACAGTCACAGTCAGGAAAAGCGACCAGCAAATGATCAGGAAGACAAGAAGGTAAGGGCACCTTCAAATATCCTCACTTTTTTATTTAAAAAAAAAAGGAGGGAGAAAATAACTGAATGGAGAGTGTCATAAAATTGTCTACAAAATTGTTCTGGCTGTGACAGTGTCTTACATTAATGATTATGGTAATTGTGAGTGAGCAACAGGAATTAAGATATCGTGAAGACTGTTACAATACCTTGTTTTGCAGCACAAGATGGGCAATCTTAGTCACAACAGCAACCCTCCATTCACAGTTATCAATTATAAGTTGCAACTTATAAATAAGTAATTAGATGAAGTACAAACCTAGGAAATTACTGTTGCTGATGTTAATAGCCAAGTCCTTAGCACACTTGCATGGCATTTCCCCTGTCAGTAATTTTAACAAACATTGACCTATTGGAATTAACCATATTGATGCTTGTATTTAACAAGAGGAATGCTACATAAACACTTGTATGAACATTAGCAGTTACTTTGCTCTGGTACTAATACCAATCCTAACTTGTGGCCTGTCCTGTTATAACAAGTATTTTATAAATATTGAGTTTTATTGAAGATTTGAGGTTCCAAATTCCTTTTAAAAATTGTCAATCTAGCTGTTCAAGTTATATTTAGTGCACATAAAGGATTGACCTTCTGTTTTACCCCACAGAATTAATACAATTTTAAACTACATCCAACAGAGGAAAGGATGTGCTAATTAATTTTGGGTGTTTTTCATTTCTAAAGGAATTATATAATTGGGATACTTTGTATCCAGTTAATTTATTATGCATCCTTGATGACAAACAATGTATATATTATACATTGGAATAAAGATATTTGTGTCTTGGTTAAAATGCAATTTCTATTAACAGGTATCATATAGTAAACAATGATACAATTTGCTGCAATATTCAATATTTTTCAATTCCAATTCATGAATGAGTGTGGTGAATTATTGTTATTTCAATTTGGGGAAGTGATTGTACCTGATTAGGTTTGCTACTTGATTTTATGAATTTGATATCATAATTTCAAAAATGTTTGAAGAAATTACAGAACAGATATGTTTGAATTTTGGCACTATCATTGCCTTTTCCTTTTGCTTAGGGCCTAGGCAGCTGAAGGCATGGCCACCAATGATGGAGTGAATAAAATTGAGGCTTTCAAGAGACTTGTAGTGCCTGAGGAAGTGACTGAGACAGGGAGAGGCAAGGTCATGGAACAATTTTATGAAATGTTGAGAATTTCAAAATTAAGTCATTGCTGACTTGGTAGCCAGCGTAGAACATTGAATGAGTAGTGGTGATATATAGGATATGGGAAGACTGAGTTTTGGATGCCCTCAAGTTTATGAAGTGTAGAGGAAATAAAAGAATGAATGAGGGTTTCAGAAGTGAATGAGTTGTACGATATTGCAGAGGTGAAAATTCGTGGTCTTGCCAGTGATGTAGATATCTTTCTGGTAATTCACTTCAAGGTTAAATATGACACTAAAATTGAACCAGCCTAGTTCAGCCTCGAATAGTTACCTGGAAGTAGAATGGATATGGTGGTTAGGAAATGGGAATTGTGGCTGGCTTCAAAGACAGTGGCTTTGTTCTTCCAAATATCTACTCAGAGGAAATTTCTGTATATTCAATACTAGACACTGTATGAGCAATGTTACATGTAGGAGTCAGCTGTAGCCATGTGGTGGGGGTGGGGAGGTTCCTGTGGAGATGATGGTGTCACAAGGTGTGTGGAGAGTTTAAGTTGTATTTCATCAACTTTCATGTGGAACCTGACACTGTTATGCTGTACATCGAGATAATTAACTCTAACTACCTAATAATAATATTTAAAGATAATTTGTAAAAAAAAAATTAATCTGGAAGCATTAACAGTGGAGATGTGTTCATTGAAAGAGTTAGCTCGTTAACCTTTAAATATTGCCGTCGCACATTCACAATCGTGCAACTCAATGTTCAGTCTGATTATTTATTCACATTTCAAATGCATACAGGTTTCCCTTCATAACTTTTAACTGCATATTGCAATTGTGTCGAAGCTTCATGATCACAAACAAAATGATCAGTTTTTACTACCTTCTCTTGCCTATGTTAAGAAAATGAGAGGAAAAATGAGGGGAGAAAGGAATAATAAACTGGAGTTATTATTTGTCAGCTTACAACTATGTGTACATTCTCATGCAGTATAAAGAATGATTTTATTCTACTTTTATCTGATCAGAATCAGCATAAAACTATTAAGGATTCGACTGTTGGCATGATGTGCAAGGCATGTAACAATAGACATAGAAAGAAGAATGTAATTATCTAGCAGCTTTCCGTTTAGAAAATCAATGTGATCCTTTGCAAGTATAGTCACAGTTGTACTAAAGAGAAGCATTTTATTTACATGCAGAGGTAGTCAATCTCCGACTTCCCTTTCCTGTCTAAAGTCTGTTAGTCTGCGGAAATTTAATATCAATAAATGCAATCTATTACTTTTTTGGTAGAAGGATTTAGGAGGCCATGTTCCCTTTGTGAAACAAGTGTCCAAATGAGGTGGAGAAACAAATTGAATTAGAAATGCAGATGCACGGTTTCCTGAAAGTACGGATGCAGGCCAATATGGCAATGCGAAATATAAAGCACAGACCCCGTTTCTCAGAGAATAGAATTGAAAAAGAGTTTTTCAATGGAATCTTGGTGACACCATATTCAGAGTAAAGAGCTTCATATTAAAGGCTCCAATCATATCGGAACTAGAGACACTGGAGAAGGTGCCAAAAAGATTTAATTGCATGATATCAGAACTGAAAGGTCATATGTTTTAAGGAAGATTGAACAGGGTAATGCTGTTTTCTCTTGAGAAGAAAAGACAGAGACTTGGCCTGATTACTTGACCTCAGTAAATTTAGAGAGGATGTTTCCACTTACAGGCAGGACTAGAACAATAGGCCTTTGTTACAGGATGGTCACCAATACATCGAGTAGGAAATTAAGCTAAGCTTCCTTACCCAGGCATTAGAATATAAGACCGAAAAGGAGAAGTTGAGAAAAGTAACATCAACACATTTAAGGCAAGTTAGATTAGCACATGAGGGTAAAAGAAATAGAAGGGTAGAATTATGGGACTAGATGAAGATCTGAGTCTCATAAAGCATATGCAGTAAAATGGATCTGTTGGGCTGAATGGCATGTTTTTGTGTTGTCAGTATCTTGTAAGTACTTAAACAATTCTGAAGAATCAAGGAGTGGGAAAGCACAAAAGCTGGCCATTTGACCCATTGTGACAGCACCAGCGTTCTGGTCAAGCTCTCCAGTTAGTCCCATCCGTATTCTTTGCCAAAGCACTTGATGTTTTCCATTTAAAGCATTTCCACAAATCCCCTTCAATATCTATGCTGAGTCTGCCTCCACCACCCTTCCAAGCAAATATTTTAGATCACAACCACACTGCAAAAAAATATTTTCCATCTCCCCTCTGGTTTTTTTAATCACATTAAATGTGTGCCCTCTGGTTACTGATCCTTTGGCTACCAGAAACCGGTTTTCCTTATGTACTTTCGTCAAAACGATTTATGATTTTGACCACTATCAAATCTCCTCTGCCAAAATCATAGAATCTCTACAGTGTGGAAACAGCCCAAAAAGTCCACACCGACCCCTCCGAAGAAGAGCCCTCCCAGACCCCTAGCTAATGCACCTAAACTACACATCCCTGAACACCATGGGGCAATTTAGTATGGCCAATTCACCTGATCTGCACATTTTTAGATTGTGGGAGGAAACCCGTGCGGATATGGAGAGAACGTGCAAACTCTACACAAGACAGCCATCCGAGGCTGGAATCAAACCTGGATCCCTGGCTCTGTGAGGCAGTAGTGCTAACCACTGAGCCACCATGCCACCCAGCTTCTCTTGTTGGTTACTGTTATTTACATAGAAATTATAGCATCTCCTGACTACTGTACACACACAGATAGGAACACTAATCAGAGGCTGCTTCACAAGTAATGATACTGCTCAGTAAGTTGCACACAAACTCGTGTCATAAGGCATCCCATTCAAAAGAATTGAATGAAGTTCCTCTACAGACTATTGTCAAGGACTAAACAATAGTTAGGGTTTCTCATTGTCATTTCGATACCATTTGAATGACATAATAATGCTTAAGTAATAAACTCTAGCATTAAAAATAAACTTTTCTAAGTGTAGATTCTCATTCCTCTAGCTTTTAATTATTGTTCATGCCTGCTTTAGCTCTGTTTGTCTTAATCCAATTTTTTCCTGTGACTTTAGCTTGTTTTCTGTATTTAATCAGTCAATGAATTCATCTTACACTTGTTTAAATTCTCCATTGTCCTTTTCTTATTCCTCAATCTCATTGGTTGAGGCGATTACACTGTCGTTTGCTCTGTTCACACAGCTCCCAGATGCTCTGTAGAGGGTGCTACATTGTTTTGGATGGTTGGTTGACTGAAATCTGCCATGCAGTACCTATGGTGAAGTGCAAGCATAAGAGCTGATAGCATTTATTCACCACTCAAAGCAAAACCCAGTCCTATATATCGGCATATACATTCACAATGTAAAACTAAATGTGGTCCTAGGATGCATTTATTATCGTTGTATCATTTGAATGTCAATGTATCAAACTTACACAACATTATTTTGATATTTTTTCCCTTCATTAAGATAAAACTTGACTCTTCAAAAGCATTTGTAATATTTGTTTTATTGTCAGGGTGTTATAATATGCATTAAAAATGACTTTATAATCTGTAACCTTTCAGAAGTGCCAAATAATACAGTCAGATGCATTAAGTTTAATATGCTTTATTAATTTGAATTGAACACTGAATGGACTGTGATTAGTGGATAAAAATAAGATAAAGCGAAAACACAACATAAGTCACTGTTCTTCAATATCTAATGATTGGCATTTCAAAATTGTTCATAAATGTAAAATAGGGAAAACCCATAAATGCTGTAAAGGAAAAAATAAAGCAGGTTATGACATTTTGTGTAGGGGTCCACACTTCATTAAAATAATTTGTTCAACATCTCTTTCCTCAGTGTGGATTTTTTTACAATCGATATTCTGGACAGGGAAATGAGCATCATAGATCGAGGTCTGGGAGCAGGTCTCAGGCCTAATTTTAACGTGACATTTATTATGATATTAACAATATTTGTATGAAACTTTAAATAAAGATCCTGAGGGAATGTCATTCCATGATAACCCCATTTTTCAGCTTGAATTGGGCTGCAATAAGATGAAAATCTAAAATATAACATACTATTGGCACTGAACTTGACATCATTTTTAATTGAGCATAGACAGACTGTCCTACTGCCTGAAACTGGTGGAACTTCATTTAATGTTTAAACTGCAGCGTAAGGACTCAATGTAATTTTGGCTTCTGCACACTCTGATTAGGGGATCTGAATGCTGAGCAATATGGCCACTCCAAAAAAAGAAACCTTTCTGGTACTATCCTCTCAGGAACACCATCTCCACTCACACTGAGTTCTCCACTAGACTCCACCCCAACAACAACCACCACTGCTAAACACCGCTGTCCAGAGGAGCCACCAGATTGTCCCTGATCTCCAGTTGATGAGTTGCCTCTTAGCACTTGTTTAGCACAAAACAATTTTTATATAACCAGGCCGGACCATTAAATTGTTCAGGTCTCTGCAGAACAATATGAGGTGGGCATGTTGATTACTGTGACCCCCATCTACCGTGTTATACAACAAATTGAAAGTCAGCACCATATTTTTAAGCTACATGTTTTGCAAATGTATACAATTTTTGAGCTACAACATCATTCTTTTATATTGGTATTATTACTATCATCAGTTGTGGTTTAGTTTAGCTTTTATGAACTGCTTTAGAAAGACTCTGCTGTGTGGGAGTATAGCTGCTTGATTGATTAAATATAGGACATATGATTGGAGATTTTCATTGTGATTACACTCAACCAAGAGCAAACTTTCATTTCTGGTTAAATATTTGTTGGTAAGTGTAGCCATGAGTTATGTTGATTCCAAATGATTAACCCTCTTCATTCAGTTATGTTGGATACTGCTCTTCGCAAGTCATCAGATGTGTTTATTTTAAATGATCAACATAGGAAAAAGTAAAGAGAAAGGTAGTTCACGACCAAAAATGAATCTGTAAAGACCATGAGGCCGCAAATTGGTTTCAAAACCTGCACCATTTCAAAATGAAACCAAATTATGGTTTCTCTGCTGAATCACAACTCACAATAAAATTGCAATGTAATGGTCAGTGTAGACTTGAAAATAAGTTAATATTAAGACTATGCATTAGACGAATGAGCAAACTGTACACTGTTTAGCAACATAGGTTAATTAGCATGAATAAATGTGAGTGAGCACACGGTGGATGAGGATTAACAGCATTTTTAACTCTGGAATGATTACAAGCAGATTAAGGATCTTTATGCTGGAAATTCATTGGTCCTGGTTTCTGGGAGCGGATGTTGTGATTTGTGAATTCAGATCAAGGTGGACGACAGGCAAACCTGAGACACCTATGTCATCTGTGTGATTACCACGTGGCTGAGTGGGTCCCATGCTGCCACCTTCTTCTTTGGCTATCTCTGTGACCGCAGGCACACATAGCAAGAGGCATTGTTCTTCCAAGTAGGTGAGCTGTCCCCCTGTTATGGAAGCCGGACTGAATTATACGGTTGGGACTTAAATGTTGGAAAATTGAAGAAAAGGTTTCAGGTATTTGAATGTGCTAAAATAAAATGAAGAACTGTTGATGCTGAAGATCTGAAAGCAAAATAGATATTGCTGGAGAAACGCAGCAGGTCTGGCAGCATGAGTGAAGAGACAGCAGAGTGAATATTTCGAATGAAGTGACCCTTCTTCAAAACCTTCAGAACCTGATCCTTCAAAAGAAGAACCAGTGGATGCGAAATGTTAACTCTGCTTTCTGTTCACAGATGCTGCCAGGCCTACTGAGTTTCTCCAGCAATTTCTGATATGAATGTGATGATGGAATCATGAGAAATGGAGGTGGGAAAGAGGACTTCAAGGACCTAAGGGAGTCACTGTTGGTGACAGGGATTGTCAGTTCCTGGTATTTCTAATTATTAGATCTGGCTGTAGTGCCAGAAGAAATTTAATAATCTTCTGTGGGTGGTCTAGCTCAGTGAATGTGTCTTCACATGAAATCTTACTTACGTTAGCGTGTCATAGAGTTTTACAGCATGGAAACAGACTCTTTGGTTCAACTCATCCATGCCGACCCAGTATTCAAAATAAATCTAGTCCCATTTGCCAGCATTTGGCCCAAATCCCTCTGAACCCTTTCTATTCATGTACCCATCCAGATGCCTTTTGAATTTTGTAAATATATGAGCCTCCACACTACATCTGGCAGCTCATTTCATACACTCACCACCTTCTTTGTGAAAAAGATGCCTCTTAGGTACCTTTTAAATCTTTCTCCTCTCACCTTAAACCTACGCCCTCTTGTTTTGGACTCCCCTACTCTGGGGAAAAGACCTTGGCTATTTACCCTATCTATGCCCCTCATATTTTATAAATTTCTATAAGGTACCCTCTTAGCCTCCAGCACTCCAGGGAAAATAGCCTCAGCGTATTCAGCCTCTCCCAGAAGCTCAGATGCTCCAACCCTGGCAACATCCTTGCAAATTTTTTCTGCACCCTTTCAAGCTTAACAACATCTTTTCTATAGCAGGGAGACCAGAATTGCACGGTATGTTCCAAAAGTGGCCTAACCAGTGTTCTGTGCAGCCACACATGACCTCTCACCTCCTGTACTCAATGCACTGATCAACAAAGGCAAGTATACCTAACACCTTCTTCACTATCTTGTCTATCTGTGACTCCACTTTCAAGGAGCTTTGAACTTGCACCCCAAGGTCTCTTTGTTCAGCAACACTCCCCAGGACCTGTATAAGTCCTGCCTTGATTTGCCTTTCCAAACTGCAACACCTCACATTTATTTAAATTAAACTCCATCTGCTACTCCTCGGCCCACTAATCCATCTGGTCAAGATTCCATTGTAATCTGAGGTAACCTTCTTCGCTGTCCACTACACCTCCAATTTTGGTGTCTTCTGCAAACTTACTAATCATACCTCCTATGTTCACAACCATATCATTAATATAAATGACAAAAAGCAAAGGACCCAGCGCCAATCCTTGTGACACTCCACTTGGTCTGAAAACCAACCCTCCATCACCACCTTCAAGCCAATTTTGTCTTCATATAGCTAGCTTGCCCCGGATTCCATGTGATCTAACCTTGCTAACCAGTCTACCATGCAGAACCTTGTTGAAGTCCATATAGACAATGTCCACCGCTTTGCCTTCATTAGCCTTCTTTGTCATTCTTCAAAAAAGCTCAATCAAGTGTGTAAGACCCGATATCCCACGCACAAAGCCATGTTGACTATCCCTAATCACGAATCCCATGCCTTTCCAAAATCATACAAATCCCTGTTCCTCAGGATTCCCTCCAACAACTTTCCCATTACTGCCTTCAGGCTCACCTATAGATCCCTGGCTTTTCCTTACCATCTTTCTTAAATAATGGCACCACATTAACCACCCTCCAGTCTTCCAGCACCTCATCTGTGGCTGTCAGTGATGCAGATACCTTAGCAAGGGGCTCAGCAATCACTTCCCTACCTTCGCATAAAATTCTGGCACTGACAACCTCTCTTACTGTTCAATGCCCCACTACTTACTCAAAAGCACTCAGAATATCTCCTTCCTACCTGAAGATATTGTGAAGCTTGAAAAGGTTCATAGAGTCAGAGTGTCATAGAGATGTACAGCAAGGAAACAGACCCTTCGGTCCAACTCATCCATGCCGATCAATTATCCCAACCTAATCGAGTCCCATTGCCAGTACCCGGCCCATATCCCTCTAAACACTTCCTATTCATATACCCGTCCAGATGTCTTTTAAATGCTGCAATCATACTAGCCTCCATCACTTCCTCTGACAGCTCATTCCATACACGTACCACCCTCTCTGTGAAAAAGTTGCCCCTTTTTCTATCTTTCCCCTCTCACCCTGAACCTATGCCGTCTAGTTCTGGACTCCCCAACCCCAGCAAAGAGAATTTGTCTATTTATCCTATCCACGCCCCTTATGATTTTATAAACATCTATGAGGTCACCTCTCAGCCTCCGACGCTCCAGGGAAAACAGCCCCAGCCTCTTCAGCCTCTCCCTGGAGCTCAAATCCTCCAACCCTGGCAACATCCTCATAAATCTTTTCCCTGCATGAAAAAGTTGCCCCTTAGTTTACTTTAAGGGTCTGTGTCTGTGCTGTACATCTCTATGACTCTATGATGTCGAACATCCATGTACCGAAACTTACCCTAACATATCTACCACTCTTTCCACCCTTTTGTCCACTACTTGCTGCTTCACAAAAATCCTGGCATTCCACACAGTGCTACCCAATCATTGACATTCTACCCTCTCTCTTGCAGGGCAGCAGCACAACAGAAAAGAGCAGAACTTGACAAAGAGACAAAGATGTCAGCAGCTCCTGTCCTTAGGCACCATGTGGCTGGCTGTGACAGAGCCTGTGTCACCCAGTGCTGCCGGCAGTATTGAGGACAAAGTCATGTCCCCGTGTAATGTTCCTTCTGAACTCCCAGCTCACCCTCGGGCTGTAGCGTGATGTATGATGCATGCATTCATTGCCTGAACCAGGGTGGTAAAAATGAGGTATCCTGCTGTGCCTCAGCCTGTTGTGTTGTGTGACTCAGGCTCGCACTGTTTGTGGGCTTATAGCATATAGTGGGGATGCCTGGACATCAATCCACGGCGACTCCATGATGTGAGCCATGCTGGAAGTGACTGGTGGCTTGGTGCACCTCAGTAAAGTGGCATTAGCTCTCCATAGTGCTTGCTTCTGGCCATGAACTTCAGGGCCTATGTATGCAAATATTTTAATACCATTTATTTTACTTCAGTACCAAATTTTACATGATCAACTGTTTTTTTAGTTGGTTCAACTGCTTCTTGAGTGGAAAATAATATGATATTCCAGGCACTTAAACATGTCAACATTTATTGGTGCTTTTTGTATAAAACTAATAATTTGTGATTGCAGCACAATTATGTTCTCTCAAACTGAGAATGTTTTAGTTACAACTGAACGGGCCATTATTTTAATTTTGAGAGTAAACAAATTACATCATCAGAGTTCTCCAAGCATAGAAATTTTGTGAACCACCACAGAAGGCAACAAATCCACAAACAGGAGATAGCACAGTGAGATCAATATTTACCTGTTATTTTCGCTATCAGGTCACCATAGTCTTACCAGGACAAAAAGCATTAGAGAGAGAGATAGAGACAACTGGTGGAGAATTAACCTGAGGACCACCACACCTCAGTCCAGGGGAGAATTTGAGAAGGAGATATTTTTAAATTTGTTCACAGGATGAGAGCATTGTTGGCTAAGCCAGCTTTTATTACCCGTCCCTAATTACCCAGAGGGCATTAAGAGTCAACCACATTACTGTGGGTCTGGAGTCACGTGTAGACCACAGCAGGTGAGGATAGCAGTTTCCTTTCCTAATGGACATTAATGAATCAGATGGATTTTTCAAACAACTGGCAGTGGATTCATGGTGATCATTAGACTTTAATTCCAGATTTTTAAAATCAAATTCATCCATCCTCCATGGCAGGATTTAAACCAAGTCCACAGAGCATTATCCAAGTGTCCAGATCAATGATAATACTAGGCCATCAGCTCCCTCATGGAAGCATCAGCCAGCTTGGGGATTGAACCCACATCATTAGCATCATACTACTTCACAAACCAACCATCCAGCCAACTAAGTTAAACTTATCCTTACTTCCAATGTAGGCAGTATGTGATAGTAGGGTCCTAGTTTCTCAGAGCTGGTATCACTTAATGCCAGGCTATGGCTCTTAAAGGGTGGATGCATGTTGGCTGGAGTAGGTAATGGAACTGTTGGTAGAAAAGAGAGTGAACAGGAAAAAGTGTACCATGGGATTACAGAGAAGACAGAATGTGCAATCTTGTCCCAATGCTGCACTGGGCACCCTGATGGAGAGGAGGAGAGCAGTGATCAACTCATTGGGGACCAGAAGACCTCCTGAACAATTCGTCTGAAGGCCAAGAAACCAGAAGCGAGGAGTCAAACTGTGAGGTCCTGGATGACGTGAGGCGGAAGAGTGTAGTTGTTTCGTATAAGTTGTCAGTGTCAATGAATTTATCTTCAAATGACAAATCCCACCATTTATATTAGGAGAATGTGAGGACTCCAGGTGCTGAAGAAAAGTCAGAGTCGAAAAGTGTGGGCGTTGGAAAAGCGCAGCCGGTCAGGCAGCATCCGAGGAACAGGAGAGTTGATGTTTTGGGCACAATGCCCTTCATCGGTAATTCATTGACTCCACCATCTATATTGCCAGCCTCCTGAACTGCTTGAGTCACTGCTGTCCCATCACGTACTTACGTATAATCTCTGCTAATCATAATTTATACCAAAGATCCTTAACAGTACCTTTATTTCACACAATATAGGACTGTTGCCAACTCCACATCTCTAGATGGCATATCCCACTGGCTACACCCATCGGGCACATCACTGAAGCAGGTTGCACTTCACTCACCAATGCACTTTCAGTTTTAGGATGCGTTAACAAGTCAACCTAAAGAACAAAGAGGGTGATGATTCAGAGACATTGAATAAGATTGGTCTCTGGGAATATGCTGAGAAGTGTTAATTTGTGGTGTATACACTGACTTCTCATTGCTATTGGAATTTTAACTGTGACAGGGAAGAAGTCGGACTGTTCCGGGGACAATTATAGCCCTTAAGGGACCAATAAAACTCCAGTTAAGGGCTTCATTGTGCTACATGTGTTATACCAGTATCAGTCTGGCCCTTTGGCATATGTGAAAGTTGCAGCTATATCCAAGTGCTAGGGCTGTGCACAGCAGTTACTTGTGAAAATTGATGTCAGTACACGGCACAGTATCCGACACACCAGTTCACGCGTGTGGGATCTCCGTTGTCTGCATGGCTGTACAGCTTAGAAGGAACTTTGCTCATGTGAATGTGGCTTTAACTCCAGTTTCCTCACTTGAAGATCAAAAATCTGCCTTGGGTACATTCTATTGAGTTATCATCGGTCTTACCTAGAGGATCCTTTATTTTGAAATCATTAGCATTGTCACTTTACAGATAATTAGGTCTGAAATAGCCTGCTGCTTAGTTTATTCCAGAATACTTTACTCAGACAACCTGTTGTGAATATACCTCTGAGTTCACTCTTAATGGATAGGCAATGGGTGATATTTAAGGTATGAATACATGCATTGCAACAGTTATATATTCCTTTCAGGTGAAAGAATACAAGAGAAAAGGTTATCCGCCCATGATTAACAAAAGAGGTACTAAGTATAATATTTTGGATAACCACCGCAGAATCGTATAAATTTGCTTGGAAAAATAGCAAGTGTGACAACGAGGAGCAGTTTAGAATTGAGCCAAGAAAGACCAAGAGGTTGATGGAGGTTGTAAGATACAGAGTAAACTTAAAAGGGACATAAAATCAGACTGTAAGAGTCGCCATAAATGTGTGAAAGGAAAAAGATCAGTGAAGAAAAATGTAGGTCCTTTACGATCCTAAACGGAAGAATTGATAATGAAGAACAAGAAAATGGCAGAGCAATTAAACAACCAAGTTAGATCAATCTTCACGGAAGAAGGTGCAAAAATAGCGTCTTGGAATGTAAGCAAAGCATGGCTCCATTGGGAAGGAAGGATTGAAGGAGATTAGTATCAGAGAAATTAATAGGATTGAAAGCTAATAAATCCCCAGGGCTTGATTATATAGATACTAATGTACCAAAAGAGATGGCTGTGAAATAATGGGTGTTTTGGTTACATTTTCCACAATTCTAGAAGAGTCCTGGCAGGTTTGGGGCAGTAAAAATAGCCCACTTTAATAAATAAAGGAGGGAGAAAACCAGGAAAAACAGACCAGTTAGTCTAACATTAGTTATATGGCAGATGCTGGAGTCTATAACAGGACATTTGAAAATACTACAGTGTCAACTTGAATTTATGAATGGGAAATTGCATTTGAGAAATCCATGAATGATTTTTGGGAATATAGCTAGTAGGATAGATGTGGGAGAACCAGTAGATGTGGTGGATTTGGATTTTCAGAAACCGTTTGCTTAAGTACCAGGTTAGAGGTTAATGTGCAGAACAAAGCACATGGGATTGGTGGTAATACATTCACTAGCATGGACTGTGAATTGTTTAGCAGACAGGAAACAGAGAAGGAAACAATTAGGTTACAGAAGGGATCAGTGCTTGGGCCCCAACTGTTCAGAATACATAATCAATTATTTTGATGAGGAAATCAAATGTAATATTTCCAAGTTTGATGTGAGAATGTAAAGAGCTTTCAGGGTAATTTAGACAAATTGGGTGAGGAGGCAAATGTGTGGTCAATGGAGTATAAAATGGATTTGATTTGATTTAATGTATTATTATCACATGTATCGGGATACAATGAAAAGAATTGTTTTGCATCCTAACCAGACAAATCATACCTTACATAAGTACACCAGAATAATAGAACAGAATGCAGAATATGGTGTTACAGCTACAGAGAAGGTGCAGAGAAAGATCAACACTGATATATGTTCATAAGTCTGATAACAGCTGGGAAGAATCTGTTCTTAATTGCTCTGCCATGGTATGTGTTTTCCAAGCTTTGTATCTTCTGCCCAATAGAAGAGGGTGGAAGAGAGTATAACTGGGATGGTAGGGGTCTTTGATTATGTTGGCTGCTTTCCCGAGGCAGCTGGAAGTGTAAACAGAGTCAGTGGAAGGAAGACCGTTTTTTTTCTGATGGACTGGGCTGCGTTCACAACACTCTGTAATTTCTTGCAGTCTTGGGCAGAGCATTGCTATACCAAGCTGCGATGTATCCAGATAGGATGCTCTTTGTAGTGCATCTATAAAATTTGGTAAATGTTATTGTGAACATGCTGAATTTCCTTAGCTTTCTGAGGAAGTAAAAGTGCGTTTTCTTGACTGTAGTGCTAATGTGGATGGACCAGGATAGATTGGTGATATTTACTCCTAGGAACTTGAAGCTCTTGAACACCTTCACCCGAGCACCATTGATCAGACAAGGCTGTGACCTCCACTCCACTTCCTGAAGCTCCTTCATTTTGCTGACATTGAGGGAGAGATTGTTGCCTTTATACCGTACCACTCTGCTCTCAGTCTTCTTCCTGTTCTATATCACGTCATTGTTTGCGATCCAACCCACTACAATAATGTCATCAGCAAATTTGTAAATAGTGTTCGAGCTGAATTTGGTCACATCGTCTTGAGTGCATAAGGAATATAGGGAAGAGCTGAGTATACAGCCTTACATGGCACCGGTGTTGAGGATTATTGTGGAGGAGGTGTTGTCACCTTGCCTTACTGATTGCGGTCTGTGGGTCAGGAGGTCGAGGATCCAGTTGCAAAGAAGAGAGCGGAATGCGGAGTTCGGAGATGGGTTTAGCTGGAATTATAGTGTTGAAGGTGGAGCTCAAGTCAATAAATAGGAGTCACATGAAGGTCTCATTGTTATCCAGCTGTTGCAGAGATGAGTGTAGGGTCAGGGCAATGGCGTAGGCCCTGAACCTGTTGCAGTGGTGGATGAATTGTAGTGAATCAAGTCACACAACATCAGGTTATAGTCCAACAGGTTTGTTTGAAATCACAAGCTCTCAGAGAGCTGCTCCTTCATCAGGTGAAGTCAATACTGGTACCTCCACATCATGTAGTGATTCAAGACAATCTGAGAGGACAGAGTTGCTGTTTGGTATTACTGACCTCACGAAGCACTTCATAATGATGGATGTCGGAGCCATCAGGTAGTAGTCATTAAGGCATGCTGCCTGATTTTTCTTTGGCGCCGGATGATAGTGATCTTCTTGAAGCAGGTGGGAACCTCA
Source organism: Chiloscyllium plagiosum (assembly GCF_037043375.1). NCBI lineage: Eukaryota > Metazoa > Chordata > Chondrichthyes > Orectolobiformes > Hemiscylliidae > Chiloscyllium > Chiloscyllium plagiosum. The sequence goes on from NW_028270143.1 coordinate 4,138,166, forward strand.
GATTGGAGGAAGGAGAGGTTAAAGTTGTTTGCGAGTACTCCCACCAGCTGGTCCACACAGAACCTGAGTACTCTGCTGGGGACTGTATCTGAGCGAATCCCTTGCTGTGGGTTTGCTCTGAAGAAGGCCGATCTGACATCTGTGGCAGTGACTGAGGGTACTGGTGCATCTGAGGCTATCGGGGCGGGTGACAACATTTCACTGACCTTTGGTTCAAAACGAGCAGAGAGTGCGTTGAGCTGATCGGGGCGGGATGCATTGTTGTCAGTGATTCTACTTGACTTCTCTTTGTAAGTGTGAAGTTATCCATTTAGACAGGAAAAGCAAAATGGTAGAATATTACTTGGCAAATGTTGATATACAAAGGGACCTGGATGTCCTCATAACCCAGTCACTGACAGTATGCATGGAGGTGCAACAAGCAGTTAGGGAGGCAACTGGAATGTTGGCTTTCATTGCAAGTGGATTTGAATATAGGAACGGGGATGTCTTACAGCAATTATACATGTTCTTGGTGGGACCCACCCAGGAGTATTGTGTACGATTTTGGTTTTGTTACCTCAGAAAATACCTACATGCCATAGAGGGAGGGCATCAAAGGTTCACCAGGCTGGTTCCTGGCTGGCAGCTTTCTTGAATGAAGAGTGAGAGAGGATTTGATTGAAACATCAAATTCTAACAGGGTTGGACAGGCTGGATTTAGGGATGATGTTTCTCCTGACTGGGGCAGGGGATCCAGAACAAGGCGTCACGGTCTCATGATATCTGAAGGTCATTTCACCCTGAGATGGGGAGAAATGTCTTCCATCAGGAGGTGGTGAATCTATGGAATTCTCTACCACAGAAGACTGTGGAGACCAAGTCATTGAATATATATTGTAGCTTTCTCAAGGATAAAGATGTCAAGATGTGTGGTGAGGATGTGGACTTGAGGTAGAGGAACAGTCATATTCAAGGTGAATGGTGGAGGAGGCTCAATAACTTGAATGGCCTACTCCTGCTCCTATTTTCTGTGTTTCTCTAACAGGGTTCAAACACGATATGGTGCTTAAGATGGGTAACCTGTTTTTGTGGCTACAGTTACAATGATTGTCAATCAGATCGGTGCTGATGTCAAATACTTACCAAAGTGAGCTTGTATTGGCATTGAAGTTGGCATCTGTGTGCCCTTAGAAGATTTTCATTGTTTTGTTTCCTGGTTGGCAATGTTTTGACCTGGTGCTTGGCTGGTTGTTAGGTATGGTGCTGCTGGGGTGAGTGCAATAACCTGGCACTACAGAATTGTGGTGCATCATGATGAGGTGAGCAGCAGAAAATTGCCTGAAGTAACTCGCTGGAGCTCAGTGAGGGAAACCCCAATGAAATACACTGATATTGACACTTTGATGCTTCTTTGGCCCCATTCAATCCAAAATGTCTGACCCTATTTGTCATTTATTCTTAAAACTGCACCTTCGAATTCTTCTTTTCTCACAATTGAGTTCGCTTCACTCCTGTCTCAAACCTGCACTATTGCCTTGTCCTTCCTCATTGATTTGCTCAAGCCCTTCAAATGAACCTGTCCTCCCACTATCCATTCCCAGAATGGTTCAAAAAGAGGCTGCCTCTAATACATGTTCCTTACTTCTCCAGTTCTGGTGCCAGTGCTCCAAAAAATCAAAACTCACTTTTCCCACACTAATCTTTGAGTCATGCAATAAACTCTCTAGTCTTACTTATTTCATGACAGTTGCAAATGGTTCAGGTAGTAATCAAGAGATTATCTGTGTGGTTCTGCCTTTTAATTTAGTCCCTAGTTGCTTTTACTCCCTTACCAGAACATCATTCTGATTCCTTCCTATATTATTGGTACTCAAGTGGACTGTGGGTACCAAGTTCTTTTCCTTCCCTGAGGTCAGGTCTTTTACCTTGTCTTGTACCAGACAGGCAACACAGCCTTCAGGATTCACACTTCTGGCTGTGGAGAACAGTACCTCAGGCTTAACAAAATTGCCCTCTACTATATTCCTTCTAACTCCCCCAACTCTCCCACAACAAAATGTGATCATTTTACTTATCTTTCCTAAAGTGTTGTGAAACTTGAAAGGACTCAGAAAAGATTTACCAGGATGTTGCCAGGGCTGGGGGATTTGAGCTACTGGGAGGGTCTAAACAGACTGGGGCTGTATTCCCTGGAGCGTTGGAGGTTGAGGGGTGACCTTACAGAGGTTTACAAAATTATGAGGGGCATGGATAGGGTAAATAGACAAAGTCTTTTCCCTGGGGCCGGGGAGTCCAGAACTAGAGGGCATAGGTTTAGGGTGAGAGGGGAAAGATATAAAAGAGACCTCAGGGGCAACTTTTTCACACAGAGGGTGGTACGTGTATGGAATGAGCTGCCAGAGGATGTGGTGGAGGCTGGTACAATTGCAACATTGAAGAGGCATTTGGATGGGTATATGAATAGGAAGGGTTTGGAGGGATATGGGCCGGGTGCTGGCAGGTGGGACTAGATTGGGTTGGGATATCGGGTCGGCATGGACAGGTTGGACCTAAGGGTCTGTTTCCATGCGGTACATCTCTATGATTTTGTGACTCTAAGTGCGAGAACATTGAATCTGCTGCACAACTGCAAGGGCTGAAACTCCTCCATTGCTTCCTTCTGGATTCCCATAGCTGCCTAACTTTCAGTCATGTCCTCCTGTGTCTGATCTGGACCAAATCTGCAGCCTGTTATTGAAGGGGATGTGACTGTCTCCTGGAACAAAGTATCCCAAGTAACGTTCCATCTGTTACACTGCAGCATCCAAATTCTGGATCCGTTCATCAACTCATTGCTGAAGTTCTTGAGTTGCAGACAGGTTCCGTGGATGTGTCTGTGTTGGATCACACTGGCATCCTCACCCATGCTTCAGCTGTAATATATACCTGCCATCATTACCATGTTTTATTTAACTAAGTAGATTTCAATTTTAGAAAATTCGCTGAACAGCTATTTGCAGGGATATATTAAATCTAAATTTAATACAGTATTTATATCTGTCTGGAGCTGCTGCCCTAGTCAGTTAATGCTTTTTGACCTGCTCTGTTCTTACGTTCTATTTTGTAAACTTACTGTTTTGGTTACCTGACTGAAATGTTTAATTCTTCAGCTTGGTGTTTCGAGACAGACAATGAAAAATACTCACTAACCAATCACTTACTTGCTTCTCTGATTCCTTTTGAATGAAGCTTTGAAACCTCATAGCTCCTTGCTGGTCTCCCTGTGTTCTCACTTTCGTTACTGCCTTCACTGTTATCCCTTTGCTAGTCTCCCTCTGGGAGTAATATTTGTGCCACACTGGTGCCATATCAGTACCATTTTCTGCAAGAAAACATCCTCTTCCTGACATTTACTGGTGTTTCCGTTGCTGAAACCCCCACTCTTAACATTCTGGGGTCACCATTGATTAGGAATGTGACATAAATCCTGTGGCTGCATCAGCAGATCAGAAGCTTGGGATTCTGTGGCAAGTAACTCATCTCCTAATTCCCTCGAGGCTTCCACCTTCGACAAGGCATATGTTAAGAATGTAAGAAAATATCCTCCACCTGCCTGAATGAATAGAATTCCGACAATGCTGAAGCAGGCCAACACCATCAGGACTAAGGAGCCCACTTGACTGGCACCCCACCTCTCGCCTTTCATTTTCGTTTCCTCCACTAGGGATGTGGCTGCAATGTGCATTAGGCTCTGCAACAACTTATCAAGGCTCTTTGACAGCACCTAGCAAACCTGCAGTCTTTAACACTTAGGAGAACAAGGGCACTAGGAGCAAAGAAACACCACATTCTCTTTGAAGTCACAAGCACAGCATCCTGATTCATCACTTTTGGATTAAAGTTCTGGAAACAGCACGGCAGCTGGAATGGCAACACATAGACTGCAGGAGGTTTCTGTAAGGCTACCACCGGAATGAAGACAATTCACATTCTGCCCTTGCCAGCAATGTTTGCTTCCCTGAAGTAATTAAGAGAAACAAGGGTGTATGCAATGGGACTGGCAAGCTGTCAAGTTTGTGTGCCATTGAGGAGAAAATGTTGGCTGTCATAATCAAGTGACAATTCTTGAGGCCATGGTTAGCTGCTGAAACCATTGAATAAAGGCAGAGTCATAGTTGATGTTGTCCCTAATTTTTTTCCACTGTGCTGACCTTGGAGGTCCATGTGTGATAGCAGTTTCTGCAAGTGGAGGTCAACGTGTTGGCACACCACTGGCATGGGCAGAATCTCTCAGCAGTTGCATTGCTGTGTAGCCAAGTGGGAATATTGCTCATACCTAATCCTCCTTCCCACATCCCATTTTCCCTTTGTTGCCCAACTCCTCTGACTTACAAAATGCAGTTGGCATTAGCATGGAGAATCAACATTGGCGTGGACGAGTTGGACTGAAGGGTCTGTTTCGTGCTGGAAATTTCTACGACTCTACAACGTTTTAACCATAAGCTCATTCCTGATGAAGAGCTTATGCCAAAAATGTCGATTCTCCTGCTGCTTGAATGCGGCCTGACCTGCTGTGCTTTTCCATCACCACACTCCCGACTCTGATCTCCAGCATCTGTAGTCCTCACTTTCTCCTGGCATTAGCATGTTCCTATTGATTCACGACCCCCTCCCCAACTAGCCTCTCTGCCCACACACCTCCCTTCACCACAGCCTTACTGTGTGTCTTTCTACTTGCTGCTACCCATGTACTGCACCCCGCCCATGGGCTGGGGGACAGTTGGAATACTAAGAAGAAGGAATACCCATCATTCAGTCTCATACTTACAGCATTCGTTCAGTCGTTGATACTGTGTATGATTTAGTGGCTGGTTTTGAACAATTTCTGCATGGTCTTCTGTCATGATAGGGGACAGTGTGGTACAGGTGGCAGTTCACAGAGATCACATGTAAACCAGACTGGGACTTAATCCCTTCCCTGAAAGACATTAATGAACCAGATGGGATTTTATTTCCAGATTTTTATTAAATGAAAACGTGAGAACAGACAAGGGAGAATGTTTCACTGCTGCATCTGCTACTGCTGCCCTGTGTTGTAGCAATGGACAACAATGCCATTGTGGAATCCATTGCAAAGGCAGCAGCCTCTGAGGAGGCAGCTGAGGAAGATAAGGCACAGACAGAAGCCAAATGTCAGCATGTTATCAGAGCTGAAGTTTTCACTTATTGTGCAGCAATTTCCAACAGGTCACCTATCCAAACAAATAAATTCAGTTGATTCACTGGAACAACTTTCCAGACTTGGAGAGCAGACATGATTGTCCAGAATGCAACAACTGTCATTGAAAACTATTTTCAAGCCTAGCAGTGCCAGATTACTGGTGTTTCAGACTACATTTTATATATTGCTTGTATTTTGTTTGTGAAATGTTTGCTTTGTGCGCAATTGAAAGGGGAGAGATGATGAGAGTTATTGATTATGGGCTGTTTTACAAATAAAAATGAATTTTTAGATTTTGCAATTCTCATTTTTGTTTTGCAATTTAGTAATAAATGAATAAAACTCAATAAATAACCTGTTATCACTCATTTTTCGAGCATTTTCTGTGCTTTTTATCACTCAAATATATATACACAGACATAAAATGAATGAAGTAACTCTCAAAATTCTTTTTATAACTTTAGTGTTGTTAGGTTTCATATTTCTGGGGTCAATGTGAGTAATATTAATAAACCTCTGGATTGAGTTATGTATTAAGTAATGGATAATAGTGAAATTGAGGTTTGTTGTATGTGTTCATTGTAAAGGCTTCTGTAATCACTGAATTAAACTTCAGTTTAGTCTCTGGCCAATTGTGAATTGTTTTTAGTACGTTTTTAAAGGAAAATGCTTATTTTTATTTATAGAAATGCTGAGCGTTGCTTACAGATTTAGGTGAACCACACAGAAAGGTGACAATTACATTACAACAATGTAGCTCAGATATGAGAAATTTAGTTATTACAGGAATATAACCTTTTAGAAAATTCAGGGAGATGAATGATTTCTGATATTGAACTATTTCAATTTATACCTTTATTGACAAGATTGGACAGTAAATTGTTCTTAAATATTTGAGCTAAGGATGCGATTATTAATATTCATTTACCAGCAGCATTCCCTCTAATTTCTTTAATTTCACTGGTCCTTTAAATGATTTTGCAAGCTGTGCTCACATGTTACATTAGATGGGCTGATTTGTGCTGAGCCCGTGGGATCAAGCAGCGTAGAGGGAACATTGCTTCCACCAACTTCTTGTTCCTTAATATTACAACAGTATGGATGCTTTTATGCTAACTTTCAGCCCAATGTCCAAATTTCTGCTGCACTGACAGGCCGAATAGGTTAAAATTAGGAGTGTAGGTGGTTTTAAGTAGGAATGTTGAACTCATCATTATTGCCAAGTTGCTGGAGGGCGTGTGTGGTCCCCTCGTCTTACCTATCAATTTGTTGGGCACTTTCGATTTCCTGCCTCAGAAACTAGGCTTATATGTGCCCAGTGAACATGAAGATAGCTTTTCTTTTCATTTGCTATATTATTGCGCTGTATCTACTTCACTATGAGGCATCGTCATCAATTTAATGAGAATTAAAATCACATGCATGCTCATTGCCACTGTAACTCATTAACTATCCTAAAAAAAAAGTAAACGTGCACACAACTCCCATGTGTTTTCTCGGGCACGGTTTACTGTCATTTCATGAATAATATTCCATACTGCTGCAGGAAAGAAATTATCTGTACCTGGAATTAAAAATGTCTGCACGCACGGTAAGTTTACTTGGTAAATTCTATTTAAATGCTTGCATAATGTTGAAATGTATGCCGTCTAAGCTGAATCCTGAATGGTAATGCATTGAATGCAGCAAGCATTCTATTTCAGCGGTTAGCTTCATTGCTTATAAGCCATGAAGTTTATACAACATTAGATTTTCCATATTAATGTGGTATCTGATAATGTTTCTTACAGTCTGTATTGGATGCTGAAAAATGATAATTGATTAGCAATAATTATAATGGGAAGTTAGGGCAAAGATGCCAATTGAATTGTCTGACTGCCTTGCTCTGTCTGGAGAATGACTGGTCACTGCAATGATGAAGTTGTTTCTATTGTTTGACTGCTTACAGAACAACCATACAAGTTGTTCAAATTTTCTTGGGCCTTAATTTTGAGAATCCATATTCTCCTCGTATAACATTTTGGAGAGGTTTATTATGTACAAATTTTATTAATGCCATTATAACGAAGTAAACAGTATGATCTGAAACTGTTCTATGATAGTAAGGTTCCATCCATTAAATAATTTAGTTAATTATTGTTAATATTTCCCATATCCAATGCTGTGTTCTCGCTCCATGTGCCAACCTTCATTACACCCCCCCAAATCACAAGCTGTCCCAAGAAAACAGTTAAATGTAATCTAGATCAATGTTAACTGGGTGAATATGTGCACTTCCCTTCTATGCCTACTCTTGTTGAGAAAACCCAGAACAACAGTACGCCTGAATTAACAATATACTGGTTTCCATAATTAGCCAGATACTGAGACCTTGGGGAGAAGGAGATTGCACAGCTGAAAGATTGTATTTTGGAGTTCTTATTTTTCTTGTTGGGCACCCAGAGACTTTTCCTGCAGTATTTGTTATTGTCTTTTTGAAAACAATGTGTTAACCAGCCCAACAATGGTCCATTTCCAGGTCTCTCTGACAATGTGCTAGGAAGTGGACGAGGTCAGCTTATATGGTAATGAAACAAAACAAAACTACAGTGCTGGAGATCTGAAACACAAACAGGAAGTACTGGAGAAACTCAACAGGTCTGGAAGCATCCATAGAGAGAAAAATAAGATCAATGTTTTGAATCCATTGAGCCTTTGTCCGAATGGGTTCTTGCTAAGTTTCTCCAGCACTTTTTGCTTTTGTTTTATAAGCTAAGATGTTGTAGTATCTTCAAATCATTTCATTCTAATGGGATTTTATGTATGAATGTGTTATAGAATTTGGTGAAGCCGTATGTTAATACAACATCCACTTCACCGTCAGATGAAAGAATTGGAATTACAGAGTTAAAAGGTAGCAGTCCTTACAGTCAAATGGCAAGAGTAAAATAAAAATGAAAAGCTTACTACTATCACCTGAATCATTGGATTGTCCCAGCATGTAAAGAGGTCGTTCAGCCCTTTGTGTCTGTGTTAACTCTATGCAAGAGCAACTCAGCTAGTCTCACCACCTTATCCTTTCCCTAAAGTGCAATGCATGTTCTCTCTTCAGTTAGTTTCTTCTATTTCCTTTTGAAAGTCATGACAGAGTCTTCCAGCTCTACCCCCGTAAGTAATACCCGACAGATCTGAGCCTCTCACTGCACAAGAAGTTTTGTCCATATTGTCATTAGTTATTTTGTCAACCACCATAAATCAGCATCCTCTGGCTTTGACATTTCAGCCAATAGTAATAGTTTCTCTCGTCTGCTTGTCTGAATGTCAAATGTTCTCTCAACCTTCTCATCTCAAAGGAGAACAAGAGTGAGTTTCTACAATGTGCCCACATAACTGAAGTCCCTCATTCCTGGCACTGTTCTTGTAAATCTTACCTATGTCCTGTCTAAAGTCTTCACATTCTGTCCAAAATGGGGTGTCAATAATTTCGATCAAATAATTTTATAGTAAAGTCTAATGGGAGTGCTTTAGTTGAATTGTTAGCCTGTTCTGTTTTTGACAATAGTGGTTATCATTGTTGGTCTGAATGATCATTTCAGCTTTCTGTAACTGGTGTGTAGCCTATATAGTAAAGAATTGCATAACTGTGAAATGGTAACTTCAAGACTACCAAATGATAATCTATAGTTGATTACAATGGGTGTTTTATTAAACAAATATAAGAAGTGGAAAATAAGAATAATGGCATCTACCATTAACTCACCATTCAATTTTTTTTGTACACGATGTATGAAATACTGTGTCCTTTTTTGTTGATGTGTCATATTGTAGTGGGGTTGCTGTCCACTGTCACAAGGACGGTGTTAAAATAATGGTGAGCATCTTGAAATTAAGAACTGAAAACAATTTTTATGTGCTGTGATTAAAAACATTAGGCCGAATGTCTTGGCCCTGGGGTAGAGACATTGCCAGGGAAGGGAAGGGAAAGAGAGGGGAAACTGTCCCTCACATGGGGGCTTCCTGATGTGCTCTTGCCACTGGGGAAGTCCGGCATCGGGCAAGGTTGTGGATTGGCTGCCCTCTGAATGGAAGTGATCAGACGGGCAATTTAAATCTAACCAGCAAATGCTGGAGAAACTCAGCAGGTCTAGCAGCATCTGTGGAGAGAGAAAAACAGAGATTATGTTTCGAGTCCAGGATGACTCGCAAATGGAGCTAGCAAATGATGGATTTTATACATGGATCAAAAGTGGAGGAGGAGCAAGTGAAAGAGTTAGTGAGGATGCCCAGAACAAAAGACTGTAATAATGGTGGTAAAGGAGAGATGGAGATGTAAGATATGTGTCAATGTTATGTGCTCTTGTGGGTCAGCGACACATGTCTCTTTGCACTGGACTGCAGTGGTTTGAGACATACTGTGAGTGCGCCAGAGGTTTCAGGAATCTGCCTTGCGACCATAAAAACACAACAAGTGTAGATGCAGCCAATTCGGAGGTCATCTCTGATTAAATGGTAAAATCTTCATAGTCTTCCAGATCATTGGGCTGCACTCTCATTTGAGAGAGATGGCTGGTGGTGGTTTAACTGAGGGTCTCCACACCTCAGGTAAGAGTAGAGGTTGAGAAGGAGAGTCCTTTATAGTAACCTCAGCTGGTGCAGGAATTGAACCTGTAGCTGCTGGTATTATTCTGCATTGAGAGAAAGTGAGGGCTGCAGATCAGAGTTGAAAGGTGTGGAACTCGAAAAGTACAGCAGAACAGGCAGCATCTTAGGAGCAGGAGAAGCGATGTTTCGGGCATAAGCCCTTCATCAGGAGGGGCTGATGAAGGGTTGATGAAGGGCTAATACTTGAAACGTCGATTCTCCTGCTCCTCAGATGCTGTCTGACCAGCTGTGCTTATCCAGCTCCACACTTTTCAACTTTACTCTGCATTGCAAACTAACCATCCAACCAATTGAACTCATCGACCCCCTGAGAAAATGAATTGCTGATCTTGCTCCTGGAATGTTCAGGCTTAGAATCAGGGTTTTATGTTGAAGCATGCAGAAAACTCATCATATTAATAAAACAACATTGTCAATATCTTGGTTAGCTGACCATTTAATGTAACGATCTAGTTATCTAATTGTTAATCTAATTTATAATCATCCAAGTTGTTAACAATTATAACTATGCATCTTATGCAGGAACATGGGTGGATTCTTTTGCCCTTTAGCTATCATTATCAGTCGGGATAATTTTCAGGTTTCAGTCTTACTCTGACTACGTGATCCCAGGCTAGGAGATCTTCCCAGATTGACCAATTCAGAGTCTCCCTCTGGGGATGCTGAACTGTTTCCTGTGGTTGCAGGCCCACTCAGAGAGTTGGATGTCTTGTCTCTACTCTTGTCAGCAGTAGAGTTGGTGTTGCCATTGTAGGAGAAGGGAAGTGAAAGAGAGAGCTTCCATTGTGAGACATCTCTGAACAGAAGGATTGAAAGAGGGCCCCTTTTGTGGAGGGGATCATCTTTCACAAGATGGCTGACTGCTTCACTGTAGGTTGTATTAATGGACAGCTATTAATGCCCTTCCCCAGGCCACTCCCACCTGGCATCTGCTAGTTTTGGATGACAATGGGTATGGGCGAGTGGGACCGGTTCACAGAGCATCTGTGCTCTGTACGGTCCAATCAACAGCACCTTGTGGTTGCCAGCCATTTCAGCACCCCCTCCCACTTCATGTCCATTCTGGGCCTCCTCCACTGTCAAAACGAGGCCACTCGCAAACTGGAGGGACTACACCTTATATTTGACCTCAGGAGCTTACAGCCTAATGGCCTCAACAGAAGGTTCACCAGCTTCAAAATCTCCTCACCCCCAACCTCATCCCATGTCCAGTCCTCCCTCTCCTCCTCACCTTTTGACCTGACCTAACCTGCCCATCTTCCTACTCACCTATCTGTTCCAACCTTCCCACTGACCAATCACAATAACCCTCTGACCTCCAGCGTCTGCAGTCCTTAACACATCTCCATGGACGAGTGGTCTGTCAGCTGTCAGGGAGTTCCTGGCCGTGAACACAATCAGATGAGAAAATGGACAGTTGCGAATTTATTTGTTTCCTTTCTGCCTCAACACGTTCCCTTCGGGTTTGTATAACAAACTATTTTGTCATTCAATCTCTCCTGCTTTCACCCTATCACAGACCTTCCTTTTGTCTCTATTCTACCCATTCCTTGCTCAAAACCTATTCCATTCCTAACTTTTTCCAGTGCTGATGAAAGGTTAACCTTCTTCTCCACAGATGGTCCCAGACCTGGTAAGTTTCTCCAGGGCTTTCTGTTTTAATTTTGCCAAGGCCAAATTGTCATGAAATTCTGTATAAGTCTGTCTCTAAACGGCTGGAAATATTTGGTCCATTATGCCATAGAATATTTTTCTAAACACCGTTATCATTTGTTTTTACATCGAAAAGAGATTACTCTAATTTTTAATTTTATTCTACAAAGACGTGACCAAAATGGCAAAATACAGTCAGTGTTACGCAAAACTCAGAAATCAAGTTTACGTCAAAAATAGATTTTAGATATTTTCCAGGATCAATCAGGCCTCCGTGAGTTTGGTTAGAGGCTGAGTTATTCCCTCCTCTCAGCGTTACTTATTTCAAATACACAGAACAACATTATGCATGAGTTGATATTCAAGTTTCCATAGTCAGTTAGGTATTAAGAGCTTGGGGAGAAGTCCATTGCTCAGCTGAAAGACTGTATTTCGGAATTCTTGTTTTTTTTCCTGCTGGGTACAGATGTTGCTGTATCGCAATTGTGCTTCAAAAAAACATTAATAATCACCAAAACATCTTAAGTAACATGTTATCTCAATTATAATAGCACATCTAAAGCACTGAACTTGAGGGTGGCAACTACTTTACAGTAACCCCCTGACAACTGTGATGAATGGGGATAGATTAATTCTGCCTTCACTATTATATAATAACATGGCATTCATCAGTGAATGTTTGAAACTTTTATCGCTGTAATTGGCAGGAATGTTCAAATGAATGCAGTCTGGGATCAATGGTTTATCAGTGTCCTCAAAGGCATAGTGTTGTCCTTTTTTCAGTAAAATTTATAACTGGAATGTGTTTCCTCCAATAGAATAGTTTGCGTTGAAATTAGGATCGCTAAGAAATGCATTGGCTGAATAATTGCAGTACTTGAAAATTTCACTTTATCAATAATCCAGTTCTGGATTTATGCTTTATTGTATATATTAGGGTATGCTTCAATCCATTATTATTTTGGTCAGCCCTATATTTCTGTATCGATTCTTGAGGCCTGTTCTGACATTTTCTCACCATAATAACCAATTCTCTGCCGAACCTATGCTGTCATATAGTCAAAAGATATTTGATTGTTCATTTCCGGTTGAATTTCACACGTCCTGTTCTGCCCTGTAAAATGTTCAAATAATGGGTTTAGAAGTGTTTTTTTAGGACTGATTGGTTACCACATATTGTCAGCTTAGAGTGGAAACTGAACCAGTTTCTTTGTTGCATTATGGACATAAGCAACTGTGAGTAAAACTTTACCTTCTGATGAAACAACAAACCAACTCTACCTTATTTATGACGTGCTGCTTTGATTAAAACCTTAGTAGATTACATTTTTTAGTCGTGAACTCCTCTCTTAAATATTTCAAATGTGTAACTTTGCAAGGAAGTGTCCAACCTCCTTGGATCCCCGACAGCACTGAACAAAGAGTGCTGTTCTGTGAACTCTCACAGGCTCAACAACATTTTCTTAACTTTTATAGCAACTTTTATAGTGAGTTTGAACAGCTTTCCATTATTTTACAGAAGACATGATGGGGCTAACCAGTCCCATCCTGTTCCCTGGATGCTGCCTGACCTGCTGCGCTTTTCCAGCAACACATTTTCAGCTCTGATCTCCAGCATCTGCAGACCTCACTTTCTCCTAACCAGTCCTCATCTGATCTATCACTCTGATCTCACTTTAACAGTACAAAGTTCACTGTTGGCAAATACATAGTGAATGAAACTGAATGTTTGTCAGCAAATTAAGGAGATGTTTCAATTGAAATGCCATTGAATTCATGAATCCCAAATTTATCTGATAGTCTATAAATCTAAAACAAGTCTTTTTTCCCATTGCATGGGTGGCATTGTGGCTCAGTGGTTAGCACTGTTGCCTCACAGTGCCAGGGACCGGGGTTCAATCCACACTCAGGTCTGTGTGGAGTTGTACGCTCTTCCCATGTCTGAGCGGGTTTCTTCTGTATGCTCTGGATTCATTCTATGGTCCAAAGATGTGCAGGTTAGGTGGATTGGCCATGCTAAATTGCACCTGGTGTCCAGGGATAGGCAGATTAGCCATGGGAAATGCAGGGATAGGGTAAGGGGGTTGAGTCTGGATGGAATGCGGGGTTGGTGTGGACTTGATGGGCTGAATGGCCTGCCTCCACACTGTGGGGATTCTATGGGTATACCTCCAAGCTTGCAAACAGCAATGGGAATGGGATCTGCATGTAATTCTGCTCAATCAGAAAACAGAGGAAGTATGTAATATTATTTTCATACTGTTAGCCTGTATCAAAGAAGCAAAAACATTGGGTTGAATTTTACTTTTTCTTGGCTGAGTCTGAATTGTGTGAAGTTTCTTTTGGAAGGTTAGGGTTAGGGTTAGGCCTAGCACGTTTTCTTGCCATATCTTACCAAAATCCCATCATTAACTCCCCTCCCCAGCCCTGCGGTGCCTCATGTCTGAATCTGGCCCCATCTTACCACAACCTGTTCCCAGAACACATCACTGCGGTGGATATCCACTGAGAGACCAGCATCCCTTGCACCAGGCCATCTTTAAAAGACCACTGCACACTGGGACAAGCACTGGCATTTCAAAGCTGCCCTACTCAGTAAAGGATGTTTTCAGAAGATGTTGGAGAAGAGGAAGATGGCCCTGTGATTCGCTGACAGGGTCCTGATTGAGATGATAGTATAAAGAAGAGGAGTCCTTTTCCCGGAGGAATGGCAGAGGAGGCCTGTCCACCAGGTTCTGGCCCATGAGGTGATTGTGCTGATTGTGGTCATACAGCCTTCCCCCCGCGAAGCCAGGGTACTCCTGACTGTGGGTGAACCCCCTCCCCCAACCCCCACTCCTAGGATGCCTTCACATCCATGCTTTACCCCACCTTACAGATACTGTTGCCCACCACCCTCCCCATCCCTTTCGCAATTGCCATCTCTTCTTCTCTCCAGCCTGCAGTCCTGAAAAATAATCTGCGGATTCCTCTTCTTCCTGCAGCAAAGGCTCCCCCATCTTTCCCTTTAGTTTTTATGGATGAATCAGATAAACTGTGGCACAATCCCTTGAGCAATTTAACCAGACAGCCATCCATGAGAGATGTCCGGACGCCTAACTGGTGGAGGTACATCTCACTGACCACATTAGTCCAAAACCCTGGGCTGGGTGCTACAGTGGCAGTGGATTGACTGTGACCCACTCCCTGGATCGCAGAGACATGAGCAGCCTGACTGGGAATCTCCTTACTGGATGCCTGAGGGTGGCCAGTCTCCTGGACTGGTATCGAAGGCTGCCCCTGACTTACTGTGCCAAGACTCTGTGAGTGACAGGTCCAAACATGGCCTTTGGTGAGGCCAAAACTTTGAGACATGGCTGCCCACTTGCTGCAAATGCAATGTGTGTGCTGCTAAGCTGCTGGCACATGGAGCTGGTGGGAGATTGACGTAACACATTGGTATATAGCAACATGTATGCCCCCTTGACTTAGGTTTGATGACCAGAAAGCCATGCCTGTTGTCTGTGTGACTGTGTTAATTGGCATGGCAAGGCTAGGGAGGGATGCTGTGAGTATGCAGGTAGGTGCTAAGAGAATGAGGGCTAAGAGAGCAAGCAAGCAGCCCTGAGCTGCAGCCTGGTCCAATCCACGAACTGGGTACTTGTTCTTGTGCAGAGAGTCTCCCAGTTGCAGCCTTTCTATGCTAGTTGCCAGTGGGCTTTGCAATGCAAGTCTGTGCTTCCAGAGTGGCCTGCATGTGGATTGGTAAGATGTCAAGATGGGCTTAAGAGCAAATGTTGGATTGGTAAGATGTCAAGATGGGCTTAAGAGCAAATGTTGGATTGGTAAGATGTCACGATGGGCTTAAGAGCAAATGTTGGATTGGTAAGATGTCACGATGGGCTTAAGAGCAAATGTTGGATTGGTAAGATGTCACGATGGGCTTAAGAGCAAATGAGGACATGGCATATATGTGGCTTTTGCCTGAGTTGTATCATGTGCAACAGGTAGTGAGCTTCACTTGACTTACTCTGTTTTTATGCTGAGTTTCTTGTTGTCCAGCTTGATTAATGAATTTGGTAAGATTGTGAACTGAATGGGCGGCACGCTGGCTCAGTGGTTAGCACTGCTGCCTCACAGGACCAGGGACCTGGGTTTGATTCCTGTCTCAGGCGACTGACTGTGTGGAGTTTGCACATTCTCCCCGTGTCTGTGTGGGTTTCCTCCTTGTGCTCCAGTTTCCACCCACAACCCAAAGATGTGCAGTTCAGGTGAACTGGCCACGCTAAATTGCCTGTAGTGTTAGGTGCATTGGTCAGGGGTAACTATAAGGTATGGGAATGGGATTGGGTGGGTTAATCATCTGAGGGTTGGTGTGGACTTGTTGGGCCGAAGGGCCTATTTCCATACTGTAGGGAATCTAATCTAATATTAATGAGATAGGTTGGATCATTAATAAGGTGTTGAACAAGCAATAGTGCCCTTAATTGGCAAAGCATCACTGCTGAACAAGAAACTCCCCACATTGCTTGTCAAAAACATAAAAGTTAAAGCAAGTTCCTCCCACCATTGAGATTGGCCTCAATGGTTTTCTCATCTGATTCTGCCGTAAATCTCATCCTGACATTCAGGCCCCTGTTTCTGCCCATAATCCTGCATCCATTTAGGTGGTACCCAATTCAAAACCTTTTATCCAACAGCTTTGATCTAATCGAAAGGAAGAGCAGGCTCAAGAAGCTGAATGGCTTACTCCTCACCCTAATTCATTTGTTCACAACACCTAACCAATTAACTTGATTCATGGCCGAATAAGATCAATGTTCCTCTTGGTGCGGCTCGACCACACAGCAGCTCTTGAAATCTACGGGTGGATCTGAGACAAAATAATCTTCCCAGGGTTAGACTATAGCCTTTACAATTTAATTGAACACTTGTTGCTGATACCTTTCTGATATGCTCAAAGAGATCACTAATAATCTGGTGTGGAGCCAGTCCTACTGGAGGCCATCACAGCCCATAGTATTATCAGCTAGGCTTTTACTGCGTATTGTACATTTAAATGTTCGAACACCAGGCTTTGATCAGAGACAAAACTTAAAAATGTGTTGCTGGAAAAGCGCAGCAGGTCAGGCAGCATCAAAGGAGAAGGAGAATCGACGTTTCGGGCATAAGCCCTTCTTCAGGAATGAGGAGGGTGTGCCAAGCAGGCTAAGATAAAAGGTAGGGAGGAGGGACTTGGGGGAGGGGCGTTGGAAATGTGATAGGTGGAAGGAGGTTACGGTGAGGGTGATTGGCCGGAGTGGGGGTGGGGGCGGAGAGGTCAGGAAGAAGATTGCAGGTTAGGAAGGTGGTGCTGAGTCCGAGGGTTGGGACTGAGATAAGGTGGGGGGAGGGGAAATGAGAAAGCTGGAGAAATCTGAGTTCATCCCTTGTGGTTGGAGGGTTCCTAGGTGGAAGATGAGGCGCTCTTCCTCCAGGCGTCGTGTTGCCATGATCAGGCGATGGAGGAGGCCAAGGACCTGCATGTCCTTGGTGGAGTGGGAGGGAGAGTTGAAGTGTTGAGCCATGGGGCGGTTGGGTTGGTTGGTCCGGGTGTCCCAGAGGTGTTCTCTGAAACATTCCGCAAGTAGGCGGCCTGTCTCCCCACCCCCACACACATCATTTACTGCATCCGCTGCACCCGAAGTGGCCCCCTCTACATTGGGGAGACAGGCCGCCTTTTTAAGCTCTGATCCCCAGCGTCTGCAGACCTCACTTTCTCCTATTTGATCAGAGACAGTCATCTGCATTGGGTAGACAACACTGGGATACTTCATGAATGTATCCTGTAATTAGCCATATGTGTCTAAATCATCTTAGTTCAGCATTTAGAGCTGCCTTCACCGAGTGGAAATGTGTTTGCAGGAAAGGTTAAATCTGCCTTTCAGTTGTGATCCACTTCCTTATATAGTCAAATAGGTACATAGGGCTGCAGATGCTGGAGATCAGAGCTGAAAATGTGTTGCTGGAAAAGCGCAGCAGGTCAGGCAGCATCCAGGGAACAGGAGAATCGACATTTCAGGCATAAGCCCCTCTTCCTGAAGAAGGGCTTATGCCCGAAACGTCGATTCTCCTGTTCCTTGGATGCTGCCTGACCTGCTGTGCTTTTCCAGCAACACACTTTCAGCACATTCATTGAACTCACAATTATTCTTAAATATTTTACTTGAACTTAAACAGCGCTTACTGTAAGCACTTATTTTCAGACTGATTTCATCACCAGCCCTCAAAGTATGAAGATTCAGTCTCTTTCCTCCAGTATTTCGCCTTATTGTTCATCAATTCCAGAATCCTCCAAAGCAATGTCAGCTCCCAGCTGTCCCCATTCTCCATGTTTGAATCCCTCTATTAGGTTTCTGCTCCTTTCACACTATGTTACCTATCTGCAGTCTTTCACATAGATGACCACACCATGTTGCTCGAATGTCCCTCCTCTGGCATTCATTTGGATGGGACTGCCCTGGTTCAATTATTATCTGTTCAGTTGTAGCCAGAGAATCACCAGCAGTAGCTTTTGCCTTGATCCCACACCATTTCCTCTGGAACCCCCAAGAACCTTACCTTGCCTCCCTCTATTTCCCATTTTCAAGCTGCTCCACACTCAGCTCTTTCTCATAGCCACCTCTCTTGATCACCCACATTACCTCTAAATTGCCAAACTGCTTTACTGACATTCAGTTTTGGATGAGCAGATGTTTCTTCCAACGAACTTCCAAGATGACCAAAGCCCGTACCTTTGGGACTCAATACAAATGCTATCTGAAGGCCATCAATTCCATCCTCCACTTGCTATCACTGTGAGGATGAGCAAGCTTTGGAAGGATTTTGAAATGAAGACCATATAGACAGGGAGCCAATCTAGGTCAGTGGAAAAAGGAGTGAGCTACCAAGATGAGACAGGGTCAATGTTCATGATGACTGGGGAGTTCACAACCATTGGTCACAATCTAAAAGTATGGGTTAGGCCATTTTAGGACGATGATGAGGAGAAATTTCTTCACCCGAAGAGTGGTGAGCTTGTGGAATTCTCTGCCACAGAAAACAGTTGAGGCCAAAGCATTGAATGCTTTCAAGCATGAGTTAGATATAGTTCTTTGGGCTAAGTGGACTAAAGGATATGAGGCAAAAGCGGGAACAGGAGTTGGATCATCAGCCATGATCATATTGAATGGCAGAAGAGACTCAAAGGGCCGAATGGTCTCATCCTGCTCCTATTTTTCCCTATGTTTCTGTGATAGACCTGATACCAGTTAGGAGCCAGGCCACAGTGCTTTCAATGACCTCACCTTTCAGAGAGTAGACTGTGGGATGTCAGTTAGGAGTCTGTTGGACTGGTCAAGTTTGTAAGTGCTAAAGGTGTTAATGGGGATTCCCAGCAGCAATAGAACTGAGATGGGACTAAAGTCAGGCAGTGCTGTGAAGTTGGAAACAGAAGATCTCAGAGATGGTGCAGATTTGTTGTGTAGAACTTGATTTTCAGACCAAACATGATATCAAGTTGTGTTTGGTTTCAGAAAGAGGCCACTTGGAGGAACGGAGTCAGCAGCTAGAGACTGGATCAGAGACTAAAGATATTGGTTTCAGTCGTGTAAAGATTGAATTTAAGGCTAAAGCATTTAGGGTGGCACGGTGGCTCAGTGGTTAGCACTGCTGCCTCACAGCACCAGGGACCTAGGTTCGATTCCAGCCTCGGGTGACTGTGTGGAGTTTGCACATTCTCCCCATGTCTGCGTGGGTTTCCTCCGGGTGCTCCAGTTTCCACTCACAGTCCAAAGATGTGAAGGTCAGGTGAATTGGCCATGCTAAATTGCCCATAGTGTTAGGTGCATTAGTCAGAGGGAAATGGGTTGGAGTGGGTTACTCTTCAGAGGGTCAGTGTGGGCTGGTTGGGCCGAAGGGCCTGCTTCCACACTGTAGGGAATCTAATCTACTGTGTAACAGTGGATGTTGACTAACCAGTCTGATAATTAGCATCAGTGAAGAAGTTGAAAAGCACTCTGCAATGTGACAGGGCCTCCTGTCACCAACCTTCTGCGATCACTGCATTGCTCCATTTCTAGGGGCAAAACACTGCAGATGCTGGAATCCAAAGTAGACAGGCAGGGGGCTGGAAGAGCGCAGCAAGCCAGGCAGCATCAGGAGGTGGGGAAGTCAATGTTTCGGGTGGAACCCTTCTTCAGGGCTGGGGATGGGTGGGGGGGGGGGAGTATAAAGGGGGTAGCGCGGACAGGGTGGTGAAGTGGGGATAGGTGAAGACAGGCAGAGGGTAGCAGGACTACCTTCCTTGAATCGCTCCACCATTGGTAGCTGTGCTTTTAGCTTCCTAGGTGCTGAGCTCTGGATTCCCTCCTTAACCAGCAACAAATGGAAATGGAACAAATGGAACTAAATCTTATTCCATCATTGAACCGAAAGCCTTGTCTTAGTGGTGGCAAGTTATTTTTGCTCATTTTCTCTTTTTGGAATCCTGTTACTGCCGACAAATTCCCTGCCAACTGGAGAGAATGTGGCATGCTGCCAGGTATTACTCATGCCATTCTGCAGCCACCAGCTGGTGAGCGAAACAACAAGGTTGGAAGGGCGTCTGAAACCCACTTGTGGTTATATCTGTCAGGAGAAAAACTCAAACAAATTGCAGGGGCCATTAAAAATGATTTTTTTTTTATAAAGAAAATTGAAGACCTGTGAGTATCGACTCTCTGGTCAGTTAAGAGCTTCATGGAATTGGCAGGAGCAACATGTGCGAGGATCAATTTTCTTTCACGAGACAATTCTGGCATACGGCTCGAGCTGAATGTGACACCCCCTTCACCGTACAACGTGTTCTGGGAGAAAGGAGCCCTTCATTTAAATAAATTAATGAAATGGAAGAGGAGTAGAATGGTTTGGGATTTGTTTTTAGTAAAAGGCTGCAAACCTTTCCATTCTAAGAGAGAGGACAGGACATGGACACCATTGCAGTCTCTAGCCTCTTGCTAGTTCCCATGGTTCCAATTAAAATTCGAAGCGCTGGCAGCATGCTTAGGAGACACAAGTGATCAGGTGGCCCTCGAAGCTTTGGAGTGACAAAATCTGCTGCAGGTACAAGGGGCTAGAAAAGAGCTTTGTGGACAAACAGCCACAGCTTTGCTGCTAATCTCCATTGCCATTAACATGAGACTTACTGGGAGTGCACAAATCGCATGAATGCTTTTCCAATTTGATTCATTTCAAATTTACATGTAACACCTAATTTGTATGTTCTGCTCCTAACTGGTAGGCTTGTTCTATACCTGTATATAGAACATAGAACAGTACAGTGCAGCAGCAGGCCCTTCAGCCCACAATGTTGTGCCGATCATGATAACAAGTTAAACTATTGCCTGCCATTGGTCCATATTCCACCATTCCTTGCATATTCATGAGCTTATCTAAAAGTCCCTTCAACACCCCTATCGTATCTGCCTCTACCACCACCCCTGGCAGCACATTTCAGATTCCTACTACTCTTGTGTAAAAAACTTGCCCTTCGCCTCTCCTTTGAACTTTCCCCTCTCACCTTACATGCATACCCCCCTCGTATTACATATTTCAACTCTGGGAAAAAGATTCTGACCATCAAACCTATCAATGCATCTCATAATTTTATAGACTTCTTTCAAGTCTCCCCTCAGCCTCTTACTCACCAGAGAAAACAACCCGAGTTTTTCTAACCTCTCCTTATAGCTCATACCCTCTAACCCAGGCAGCATCCTGGTGAACCTCCCCTTCACCCTCTCCAAAACCTCTACATTCTTCCTGTACTGTGGCAACTAGAACTGAATGCCTTATTCTAAATGTGGCCTAATTAAAGTCTTTTAAAGCTGCAACGTAACATCCTGACCCTTGTACTTAATTCCCTAACTAACAAAGTCAAGCATTCTTTACCACCCTATTTATTTGCGTGACCACACTCAGGGAGCTGTCAACTTGAACCCCAAGATTCCTCTGTACATCAATTTGTTCAGGATCCTACCATTATCTGCATACTTTTCCTTAACATTTGATCTCCCAGAGAGCAGCATCTCACACTTACCCAGATTAATCTTCATCCGCCATTTCTCTGCCCATAGTTGCAACTGATCTATGTCACACTGTATCCTTTGACAACCTTCTACACTATCTACAACTCTGTCAATTTTTGTATCATCTGCAAATTTACTAACCCATCCACCTGCATTTATATATTCCATTTTTCTCTTTATTTCACTTTATTCACAAATGCATCATTGTTATTTGTGGACTCCAGCTCCATTAGAGAGCTCAACACATTCACTTACCTCATGGCTGGCAAATATTGCTTGTTATTAGGGGAGTTAGGGCCATCATTGTAGAAGAACAAAATGTGTTTTTTGCATTCTCACTTTATTGAATATTCATGTTAGAATCCAATGATGTACTCACCAATTTGAGACAGCCGTAGTCTTGCAGCTGATTCCCCTATTCACCTATTCATTTTTAAGGAGATTGTCCGACATCATGTTCAGAGGGGAAATTGAAACATTGCAGGTGTCACAAATGTACTGTATTTTAAAAATGTAATGTATTTTATAGAGAAAGTTAATTTGTCTTTAAATGGGTGCAAGGAATCTCTCAGAAGCTACATGCCTACCCTTGTTGATTCAGTTGGTTTGGCAACAGACACAACTTGCCTCAAGAAAAATCGCAAGAGACCTTTTGAAACTCAGTGAATGTTCCCAAGGGTAGCCAGAAATTGTTGGACCAAACAGAGACATGGATGAGAATTCCTAGAAGAGTGGCTTTCCAACCGGAACTCTATCAGCAAACACATTGACTTGGATCCCATTTACCACCCCCTGAGAAAAATAACAGGAAATTACATCATTATAGGAAATGATGTCACCATAGGAAATGATATCACCAACCCAAAGAAACACAGACTTATAAATAGAAAGCAGGAAACACCAGCAGTGCTTTGTCTGGAGGCTCACTGAAGGTGTTGCCTAGTATAGTGATGAAATGTCTGAAAATGAAGCTTCCAGCTCAGCTAACAAACCTACATCCATTGTTTGACAATGTTTTTCACAGAGGTGTTAATTGGTCTTCCAATTTTGCAAAAATCTGATGGAATGAGAGCCAACAACAATGGCTGGAGTTACAAAGATAGTTACCTCATCTAAAAGACGGTGATGACTGAGAGTCCCAGACTGGGGTGAACCCCAACACCTAATATGGAAGCATGATTTGACAGTTTTGGGAAATCAGACATTTTAAGTTTTGAACTGTATAAAAGTCTAGCGGTGAGCAAGTGTTCTTTGCTGAGTATATGAAAGATTGTCATGAAGAGTCACTGCTTCTTGACAGGAAGGTACCCAACACCATTGGTCTGAAGTAGACCACCAAGGAACACAATATGCCATGTGTGATAACGAAACAAAGGAGGATTTATTCACTTCCAGGATCTGTTCTACTCAGTCCGTGTGTTGGAGCAACTTCCACCTCTTTGATTATAGAAGTCATCACTTCAAGTTTCAACACCTTCTCTTCAGAAAGAGAACATTCAAGCAGACCATGCAATAATAGTGGAGTTTCATCTTCATACATAACATTATTCTGATTTACCTCAAAACTTGGTCTTTGTATTTGAGTTAATTACCCAACCAATTTTATTTGAATACCTACAGCAGTAGATTTTGTAATGCACCTATCCTGTATCTCAGAAAGCTCTGCTGCTGGTTATTTTGAATTGAAACACTTGTAAATCAAAGAGGGTTAATAATGATGTTGTACAATATCTGAGTTCATGGTGCACTCTGAGGACTTACCTTGTTTGGTCTTGACAGGTGTGAACATAGCCTGGGAAAGACTGTGCCTTCCAACAACTTGAGACGGGCGTATGTGCGGACAGCATTGACCCTTGGGTCTCCTCACTTTCCTAACCAGCTGACTGTCCACATCACACCCAGCCTTCCGATGCTCCTTCCTCCACACATTCAGGCCTCCAGCTTCGGTCCTCCCCAGCCCTGACCTGCCTTTGCCATTCCCGAGCCTCCATGCAATCTGACGTTCTTCTGCTCCCCTCCCTAGTGCCACAGAGCTCACCAAGAAAGACCATGCCCCTCAGCCATGATTTATGGTTGCAAGCCACCTCTGAACTAACTTGAACCAGGTGTCACAAGATTCACATAAACTGCTGACTTATTTTTGAAGTTGTGATGTAATTACAAAATGTTTCAATATGATGATTATTCATACCATGCAAATATATTAAAGTAGAAACCCTCCACTGGACATGAGGTCCAGCTCACTCTACACTGCCACTCCTACAGGATCCATAAAGCTTCCCACAACCTTTATTCCATCATTTTTCAAACCTTAACATGCAAAATGATTTTTCTAATAAATTTTTCAACTACTGATGTAACATTGGAGTGGTGTAGTAGCACCAGAGCTTAAATCTTCATTGATCCCTCATCCATCAATTTTTTTTAAGTTTAACTTGCTCAACTTTGTGTTCAAATCCATTCTCTGTAAGCTTCTCTAGTGCCCTAAATCTCCAAGAAATGAACATCTTTCCCAATCTGTGCAATTGTGCACTTCCCACTGTTTATCGCCCCCTCCCTTTTTTGAACGCCTCCATTTAAAAGTAACCAGCAATGAAGCATAACGTGATTAATTATTAGCTGGAAATCAATAGAAAATATTAAATTAAGGATGAAAAATTAGATGTGAAGATGAATATGAGATCAGACTTCATTATCATTGCATGGATTGCTTGAAGATCTTCTCTCTAAAGGAATAGTGTTGAAACCTGAAGTTAGATAGGGTGGCACGGTGGCTCAATGGTTAGTACTACTACCTCACAGTGCGAGGGACCCAGGTTCGCTTCCCACCTCAGGTGACTGTGTGTGTGTGTGTGTGTGTGGAGTTTGTACATTCTCCCTGTGTCTGCGTGGGTTTCCTCTAGGTGCTCTGGTTTCCTCCCACAATCCAAGGATGTGCAGGTCAGGTAAATTGCCCATAGTGCTAGTCAGTGGTAAATATAGGGTAGGGGAATGGGTCTGGGTGGGTTACTCTTTCGAGGGCCAATGTGGACTTGTTAGGCTGAAGGGCCTGTTTCCGTAATGTAGGGAATCTATTCTAGGTTTAGCAGTTGTAATGGTTTTTGCAGGTGAATAGTTAGAGACCCAGTAGGCATCTAAAAGACAGCAGGCATCTGCAGTAGGATTTGAGCTCGTCGCTTTTTAACTCGCAGGCAAAGATGCTATCATCAAGTCGAGGCTGAATTCTGGAGGTGAAAGCATAATTGAACTGACTGTCAGGGTAAGTATGGGAGTCAGTTTAGAAAATGGATGGGTTTGTACTAGGTTTGAAGTGCTCTGAAGGTTTGGCCATCTTGGGAAGGGGAGTAGGAGGTTGACAAACCCATCTCCACGTGTCCTTTAGCTCTCCATCTCCAATTGTAGTAGACATCTTTTTGTAGCATGACATTTGCTAGCGGCATAGCAAAGCAGTCAGGCCTGTGAAATGGAGCTGGCTTCTGACCAGAATGTGAATGAATGTTCTGCCAACAGTTACCCTTTTCTTACCTGATGTTAAAACGTATTGTAGTATTTTTGGCAAGGGTATTAAATGATAATTGAACTACCAGCTTGACCTATTTTCCTTCTCCTTGGCTAGGTAGAACTGATTCTTCCTGAAAATAGGGTCTGCAAGTTCCAGTTTCTCTGATAAAATAAGTATGAATGAACTGGATGGCCATTTCCAGAGGTTATTTTACTCAAATGCAGCAATCAGTTAAGTCGAAGCCCATATACTTATTTTAGAATCACTCAAAATAAAATAAATGTTAAAATGAATTGAGAACGAAGCATATAGCTATCATTTGTATATTGACTACTTTGTTATGGGAAAGGAATTATGTTCTCAGTAAACTTGCCTGTGTTTGTGTTTAGAATTGCATATCCTTAATATTTAGTTCATTTCCACAAATCTATGTCTTCTTCTGTACATCTTTTTCATGATTTGGAGATGGTGGTGTTGGACGGGGGTGTACAAAGTTAAAAGTCACACAACACCAGGTTATAGTCCAACAGCAATTAAACCTGTTGGACTGCAACCTGGTGTTGTGTGATTTTCATCTTTTTCATGTTCACCTTTTTGAGGCTATTCAAACTCGTTTTACCTCTGACTTGTCAAGATCACTAGTGCTTTTAAAACCAGAATACTGATTTAAATTGCAAGTAATTTATTGTTTGAATATTTAAATCACTGATTGGAGAACCCTGAAGGGTTAGAACTCTTAACCTTGATAACCCCTGGGGAACCTATGTTAGCCCAATGTGGTTCTGACTCCTCATCCTCTAGGATCTGTCTGCCTCTTTCAGTACGTTTGAACAGTCCAGTGACCTGCTTTACCCTTCTGGAGTCCATCTGTATGGTGCTACCCATGCAGTCATTAAATCATGTCTTTTGGTATGGCTCACTGGTTAACACTGCTGCCTCACAGCACCAAGTTCAATTCCAACCTTGGGTGACTGTCTGTGTGGAGTTTGCACATCCTGCCCATGTCTGCATGGGTTTCCTCCCACAGTCCAAAGGCGTGCAAGTTAGGTGGATTGGCCATGCTAAATTGCCCATAGTGTTCAAGGCTGTGTGAGCTAGGTTGAATAGCCATGGTAAACATAGAGTTATGTGTCAGAGCGGGGGGAGCGGATCTGGGTGGGATGCTCATCAGAGGATCGGTGCAGACCTGATGGGCCAAATGGCCTCTACCTGCACTTTAGGGATTCTATGATTCAATGCAGCTTTTTATATGCCCTTACAATTAAAGTTTGCAAAAGATTGCAGAGTGATTGATAGATTAAAGTGAGTGGAAAAAGCTTGCAGGTAAAGTTCAGTGTGGAAACCCAAGTTTTCCGCTTTGTCCTTAGGGCATGTAGACCAGAATACAACTGATGAAAGTGAGGAAGTGTGAAAGAGCAGAGAGATTGAGGATTCAAAATGGAGAAATCACTTAAAACCAGTGTGCAACTATAAAAATGAGAAAGACCCTGAAGGGTTGTGGACTTTTACCTTAATAGGGCTGAAATTCAAAGGTTGGAAGTTATATTACAGCTGTGCACAGCTCTGGTTCAATCCTAGCAGAGCACTGCATTCAGTTCTGGATGCTGTATCTCACAAAGAATATATTGGTTGGATGTCTGGCACAGTTTCACCAGGTTGTTATCAAGAGTTGAGCCCCTGTTTTCTGGTCAATGATTTAAATATTCAAACAAGCAATAAATTGCAGAATTAATTCAGTATTCTGGCATTTACAACCAGAACCTGAGCTCTCTCGAACTTGCTGGGATCAACAGCGGCACAGCACATCAGGGAGTCATTGATCAATGAAACTGACAGGTTCGAAAGCCTTTAAACCAGGAAACTGCTGACCTGCCAGTGTGCAGTGTTTGTCCTCCCAGGACTAGTACTGAGAGCCTGAATTCAATGCTTCATCAGTGATGCCCCATTTTTTGAAAGTTTTTTCACCGATCTTCAACTTTAGATTAGATTACTTACAGTGTGCACAGGCCCTTCGGCCCAACAAGTCCACACCGACCCGCCGAAGCGCAACCCACCCAGACCCATTCCCCTACATTTACCCCTTCACCTAACATTACGGGCAATTTAACTTGGCCAATTCACCTGACCTGCACATTTTTGGACTGTGGGAGGAAACCGGAGCACCCGGAGGAAACCCACGCAGACACGGGGAGAACGTGCAAACTCCACACAGAGAATCGCCTGAGGCGGGAATTGAACCCGGGTCTTTGGTGCTGTGAGGCAGCAGTGCTAACCACTGTGCCACCGTGCCGCCCAAATTTACTTACCTTGATCTGATCTTCTATGCCATAAGCCTTCACTGCAACATGGGAACAACTTCTGCAGCCTTCCTAATAACCCCAAATGAGGAAATGTGGGAACAGAAGGGTCATTGGCAGTCTTCTCTCCACACCCGCACGCTATTCCACAGAGCCGAGCGAATGGAAACTGGAAAAAGACACAAGGTCCACATGGAGAGGATAAACGTTCTCGACATGATAGAGCAATGATGCCTCAGGAGCAAAAAGTTTCAAAGTGTGAGAAATGTACTTTGAGAGACACCTGTGGGAAGGAAAGCAGATTTAACCTTTCATCTTTGGGCGGCACAGTGGTTCAGTGGTTAGCACTGCTGCCTCACAGTGCCAGAGACCCGGGTTCAATTCCCACCTCAGACGACTGTCTGTGTGGAGTTTGCACATTCTCCCCGTGTCTGTGTGGGTTTCCTCCGGGTGCTCCGGTTTCCTCCCACAGTCTAAAGATGTGCAGGTCAGGTGAATTGGCCATGCTAAATTGCCTGTAGTGCTAGGGAAATTAGTCAGAGGGAAATGGGTCTGGGTGGGTTACTCTTCAGAGGGTCGGTGTGGACTGGTTGGGCCTGTTTCCACACTGAAGGGAAGCTAATTAATCATCCAGATTATTGACTTGAAAACTTAGCCGTGCTTCTTTATTCATGTGGGCTGCTGAGCCTTTCTCTGCCGTTTTTGATTTCGTTTCAAATTTTCAACAGGATGGGAAAATTTATGCTATCCGACAGTGCTCTGGGATTAAATTGTGCAGGTTTATCAAAAATGCTAGCTAACCCATAGTGGCAGTAAGAGGAAGCAAACAAAAACTACATTGATGTACACTGCAACCTGCACATTGAGGTGCTGCACATTGACTCCACTGTTAACACAGAGAGAAAAATGTTTCAACCTTCAACCAATGCTTTTCCAGTCACTTAAGGCTGACCTCAGTATTTTATATAATAAGAGCAATGCCTTGCTGGTGGAAGATAGTGGAGATTCCAGTTAGTGAACTGTTCTGGTCATGTGACTTTCCTGATAGGAAAAATACTCTGAAACATGAAAGGGTTCAGAAAAGATTTACAAGGATGTTGCTGGGGTTGGAGGATTTGAGCCACAGGGAGAGGCTGGGGCTGTTTTCCTTGGAGTGTCAGAGGCTGAGGGGAGACCTGACAGAGGTTTATAAAATTGTGAGGGGTGTGGATTGGACGAATAGTCAAGGTCTTTTATCTGGGGTGGGGGAGTCCAAAACTAGATGGCATAGGTTTAAGGTGGAACGTAAAAGATTTGACAGGGGACCTGAGGGGTAACTTTTTCAAGCTGTGGGTAGTGCATATATGGAATGAGCTGCCAGAGGAGGTGGTGGCATTTAAAAAACCATCTTGATGGGTATGTGAATAGGAAGGATTTAGATGGATATGGGTCAAATGCTGGCAAATGGGATTAGATTAATAACTGGTCGACATGGATGAGTTGGACCGAAGGGTCTACTTCCATGCTGTATATCTCTGTGACCCTTAGTCATTGCTAGTCATTGCCTAAAAGATGATCCCAGTGGATCATGTGGCAAGGCAAGGTCATCACAGTGTAAAGTAAAAACCAAGAACTGCTGATGCTGGAGATCTGAAACAAAAACAGAATTTGCTGGGGAAACTCAGCAGATCCAGCAGCATCTGTAGAGAGGAAATCTGAGTTAATATTTCAAGTCTAGTGTCACTGTCCTTGAAATGTTACCTCTGCTCTCTCTGCACAGACACTGCCAAACCTGCACCACCTTTGAGTTTTCTTTCACCACAGTTTAAATGTCCTCAATTCTCGTGCATTCCATCCATTTGCTGGTGACATCTGCTGGCCCCTCCCAGTAAATGAGTCAGTTGAAATGTGTCTCTAGGTGTGGAACATCTTCACTCTGTGTTTATTTGTCACTGACCTTGATTCTATAACCGTGTTGTGAAGTTTGACTAATTTTGTTTCACTATTACCATCTGGATGAACCAGATCAGAACCACAGCTTTCTTTAATTCAACACAGATGACACTGAAGATGGTCTGTTCAAACCCAGCAACAAGTTTCATGTTGTATTTGTGGTTCTCTAGAACTATTCAATAGAACATGAGGTAGATAGAGGGTAAACTTGAACAAGGAACACTTTATTGTATGTCCTCTCAGCTCCATTCTCAGTCTTAGATAGTCTCCCCCAATTCCCAAACTGGGTCACCTGACCCACTTTCTTCAAGAGGCAACACTACACATAACATAACACCCCTCCCCTTTTATTTCCAGGCTCCCCTTATCAGTATATATGCATGCAACAATTATAACTATTATTTAAACATTGAAGCTAATATAAAAACGTTGTCAGGAAATGTATAAAAACCGTCGAAAACGAAAATGACCCTTCTTCATTACATTAGCATAATTAGTCTCTTGTGGATGGCGATTTCTTAAAGACCGTCTCCTCATCTCAGGAATCTTTCCGGGTTTTGGAAGCCTCTGTTATTCTGCAGATATATTCCTGTCTGATTGGCAGTTGATGCTCTGGTCCCATTTCCTCCCAGGTTATAGCCAACCGTGGTTCGGAAACATATGACTCACTCGACACCTCTGGTCCTATCTGGACCAGCTTGGTATGCTGTGGAACCTCCTCCTGTTGGTGAGGTGTCTCCTCCAGACCATTTCATCTCCAGCCTGTGACATATATGTCAATAGTCCTTTTTGAGCCACTAGCATTGCTACTGGGATCTACTTACCCTCAGACATATCATTCTGAGGCAGCAGAATCTCTCTATGGAATACTCTCAACCGCCTGGTTCTCCCCTTCTGACCTTCTTGATGTAGCTCCACCATCTCTGTGGTCTCCGCTGCCCACAGTAAGACAAACATGGTTCTTCAGCTGATGTTTGAATGGTAAGGACACCGGCAGGCACTGGGTCGTTGCATGTGGTGTGTTCCTGTAATGCTGAGGAACTTGTTGATTCACCTTCCTAGAAAACCCTTATTCTCTTACCCCAGAAGAACCCAGAATTGATCAGCTTTACGTTATACCGACAAGATGTTTGACTGAAACTCCACTGACCCTGGGCCTTCTGCTTCTACTGCAGACCCGACTGACTCCCTGACTAGCGGCATATACCTTATGCCTTGTCCTCTGAATTGTCTCCTTTAGACACTCCTTCTCTTGCATGAGTAGGACTGGCAAAATTGAGCAATATGGCTCACTTTGCTGACACCTGTGGTACTGGCTTCTTAAGTCCAACACATTGACTCCATGTGGCCATTCTAGTCACATCGATTGCATTCGATGGTAGGTACTACACTCTGCTGAGTTTCTGCTATTTTGTGCATCCCACTGACATCATTCAACAGTGTTGCCTCGCTGGCAGCCAACTCCATCAAGGTAGCAATTTCAAAGGCTGCCTGAAATCCAGATCTGTCCTTGTTAGTTCCTTCCATTGAATAGCCATGTGTCGGAGGCCACAGACCAAATGCTCCCATAAGGCATCTTGGAGGAACTCCTCGAATTCACAGTGTTCCACTAACCTCTTTAAGATGGCCACAAATTGGGCATAGACTCTACTTCATGCTGTACATAAACAGAGACTTGCCACAATTATCTGTGGCTTTTGTGCAAAATAATTCCCCAACACTTCACATAGTTCTTGGTATGTCTTCTCAGTAGGTTTCTCTGGTTGCAACAGACTCCTAGGAATCGTGAAGGTCTTACTCCCAACAGTGCTCAAAACAAACGTTACGTCTTCAACCACTTTTGATTCACCTTTAAGTATGTATCAAAGCGTTTGATGTAAGGCGCCCAACATACTGCCTCTTCATTAAATGGCTGCATCACTCCAAATTGGCCTTCCACTTTGTTTTCCTGTCATCGCATCTAGTAGCCCCGCAGCTCAAGTCCCTTTGTGAAGACTGTCCATGGTAACTTTGGTAAGTTCCCAGCTGAGTACTCCCCTCTTCAGCCGTTGTCTGTGGCGTGAATCCCCTCACAACTGCTGCTCTTGGCCCGGTCCCTGGTGCCTACTGCTTTTCCCTGGCATCAGCTGCAGCCCCATTTTTTAAAATAAATTCTTCGTTCATGGGATGAGGGCACGCTGGCCAGGCCAGCATTTATTTCCTATCCCTAATTGCCCAGAGACAATCACATTGCTGTGGATCTGGGGTCACATGTAGGTAAGGAAGGCATTTTCCTTCCCTAGAGGGTGTTAGTGAGCCAGATGGGTTTTTCCTGACAATTGACAGTGGGTTAATGGTCAGCAATAGACTCCTAATTCCAGATTTTTATTGAGTTCAGATTCCACCATCTGCCGTGGCAGAATTTGAACATTGCAACCGTTTCCCTTAACTTTACCTTCATTATGCTGCACCATTTTCAAAGTCTGGGCGACATCTTCCCTCCTGTCAGAAAAAAAAAGCATTCTCAGACAGTTTGTGGCCTGATTCTAACTCTTGTCACCAGTTGTTGAGTTTGTGGTTCACTAGAACCGTAAATAGAACACAAAGTAGACAGAGGCTAATCTCAAACAGGGACTACTTTATTGTGTGTCCTCTCAGCTCCACAGCTGTTCCTTTACTGCCTTTCAGGCTCCCATCTCCAGGTCACCTGACTTGATCTCTTGAAGGGGCAAGGCATCACAATTACATACAGGACATTTCACAGAACCAGAATGCATTTAGGCTTCTGCCTGAATGCTTGCTCAGACTCTAATCCTAATTTATTAATTCTAAACTCTTCAAACCCAATTTCTAGTTCATATTACAAAGGCTTCCTAAACCTAAATTTTGAAATCAATAATGTTCACTGCTCCTTCACCTTTAACATCCATATTCAAGTTTAACTTTTCTCGACCTAAAGATTTGGACAGATGTGCTGGCACCTATCTTCTTCATCGGTGAATTTGAAATTATCTCAAATGGAGAAACTTCATATTGGAAGGAACCTTTCTAAACCTTCAGATTTTCAACATTTAAACAGGAGAAATCTGAAATATAAGAGGATTACATACAAATACCTATTTTCATCTACTGGATAGCAATCTGGCCTGTGGAGCCTACTTTGGTCATCGCACAATCTCAACTTCAAAGTAATTGAAGATTTAATGCAATAATTTAGTATTTATATAACTTCTGTAATTATAATTGGCAACATTTTGTTTTAAGGTTGAATAGCATTGCCTTTGAAACCAATAATGCACAGTTTTCTCGTGTTGAGAGTAATTCTGGCCTAAATTTGAAAAAAAAGAGCTTTTCCTGATGTATTGGAACATGTCCAATTTCTTTGCCTGTACCGAAATGAAGCGAAACACAAGAGTGTTGATCAGCATTGTGGAGAACATAAAGTGGCAGCTTCAGGTGGCAAATGCATCAGCTAAAATTCAACAATGCCACAGAAATCCATTGGTTTAAATTTGAAAGCTGGGAGATATGGTAATGTGTTCTGCTGAGTTAACCCGATGAATCCTGCAGTCTCCTCCAAAGAAATGAACGAGGTGGCAATTAGCCTCATATTATTTGCAGATCTTGTCCTTCTGCAAACATTCACATTGGCAAATGAGTCAAACCAGTCGAGAGTCTACGTGACTACTTTGACAGATGTAAAGTCGCCAGTCTTATGGAGACTGCATTCCATGCACAGTTATACAATCTGGAAGAGCCATTTTCAGTGCTGCAATCACATAATTGTGGATGACACATTTAAGCACTGAGCTTATTTAGTAGAGGATGTACATTTATGTAGTGATTTCAGTAATACTTTACAATTCTAAATTGAACCTTGCATGCATTGTACAAATTTTATTAAACTCCAATTAGAGCACGCCATTCAAGATGAAGACAAAAGAACTCATTACAAGTGCTAACACACAGAGAATACCGTGAGTCACAGGATCCTGAAGTGTCATGATACACTTATTATGCAATACAAACAGTTACATAGAAACAGGTATTAGGATCAGGAATAAAACATTTGGCCCTTCAAGTTTGTTGTGTCAATCGGTATGATCATGGCCAATACTTTATCTCAATACCATATTCCCCCTTTCTCTCCATACCCCTTTTGATGGTTTTAAATTCTAAAAATATTAGCTATTTCCTTCTTAAATATGTCCAGTGATGAGGCCTCCACAGATTTCTGTGGTAGACAATTGCACTACTGTTTGAGTGAAGAAATGTTTCCTCGTCTCAGTCCCGGATGGCCCATCCTGTATCCTGAGCCTGTGACACGCCTGGTTCTTGTTGAGAGTGTGGTGGTGGAAAAGAACAGCAGGTCAGGCAGCATCTGAGGAGCAGGAGAATCAACGTTTCGGGCAAAAGCCCTTCATCAGGAATGCTTATGCCCAAAACGTCGATTCTCCTGCTCCTTGCATGCTGCCTTACTCGCTGTGCTTTTCCAGCACCACACTCTTGACTCTGATCTCCAGCATCTGCAGTCATCACTTTTTATCCCCCTGGTTCTTGACTTACAACCAGGAAAATGTCCTCTCTGCATATGATCTGTCCAGCCCTGTTAGAATTTTATATGTTTCAAACAGATCATCCTTCTAAACCTGGTGAATACACATCCATTTGAACCAATTTTTCTTCATAGGAGAGTCCTGCCATCCCTGCTAACAGCCTAGTGAGCCTCCACTACACTTTTTGTATGCCTTTCTGAGGTAAAACTGCACATATTACTCCAGCAATGGTCTCATCAAAGTCCTGTGTGACAACAGTAGGACATCCCTGTATCTGAGTTCAAAGTTAAAAGTTAAAAGCTCTCATTACCAGTCATGAGAGCTTAGCCACGTGCTGGTCTAATAAGGTGAAGCAACATTCACAGTGCCCAAACCCTTGAATTGTGATGCTGTCTTCATTCTTTCGAGATAACAACAACTTGCATTTGCACAGTACCTTTAATGTAGAAAGAATCCAGGGTGTTTCAGAAGAGAACTACATAACGTACTTTGACCCTGAGGCACATAAGGAGATGGTAAATGCTCAAATAATTGGTCAAAGAGGAAGGTTTTAAGACTGACTTAAAGAAGAAAGAGAAGACGACCAGGAAGGGGACATAGGGAGGGAATGCCAAAGCATAGGCCTGAACAGCCGCTGGCATAGCTGCCAGTGATGGAGCGATTAAAATTATGGATGTACAATTATCTTGAATTGGCAGAGTGTATAGTTCTGAGGTGAAGTGTTTTAAGGCTAAAAGAGACCATAGACACAGACATAGACAGTAATGTCTTGAAAGACAAGGACTTTGTAATTGTGATGTTGCTTGACTAGGAGCCAATGCAGGTAAACTAGCAGAAGGGAGATAACTGATTTGTGATTGGTGAGTTAGGATACAGACCAATAGCCCCGGGTTTATGATTTTGGTGGGGGTAAATTGGAGTGAGGATGGAATGTGTTGAAAGAATCAGGACTAGAGGTGTGAAGGGACACATGAGTGTTTCAGCATTGTTAATAGTGTTGGAGTGGATATGTGTTTCACTATGGGGTCAAGTATAATATGGAGACTACAAGGATTTTCAAACAACTTCAGCCAGGGAGGGACATGAAGTTGACGGAAAGGTACCAGAATTTGTCTGTCTTCCTAATATTTAATTGTAGGAAGTTTCTACTCATTCAATGCTGAATGTTGAACAGCAGTCAGGCAGTTTGGAGACAGAAGAGAGGGTCAAGAGAGCTGGACACCATCCATTAGTAAAAAATAGATGCCATAATTTTGAAAGATTTGACTATGAGTCAGCATGTACATTAGTAAGAGTAGGGGACCAAAGGTAGGTTGTCACGTGAGGGATTATGGGTAAGATGTGTGCCTTTTGCAGTAGTTTGATTTGGAGGCTTTTAGAGTTGAATACCATGAATAACAGACCTTTGGATACCTCCCCACCTCAACGAACAGTTGGGAATCAATGTTGCTGACATTTGGTGATCCCCAGCAATTACGAGGATTGATGTCTGGACTGAGGAGTCCTTGAAATGGATGGCTTCTGAATTGACAGGTTTCTGTCTCTCCTGTTCAACCTGCGCTCGATTTTAGTCTCTTTCCCAAACCTGGTTTCTGCTTTTTGTTTACTCTTGGGTAGTCTCCTGGTTTGTTTGCTCTTCGGTAGCCTCCTGGTTTGTGGAACTTGTCACAAAACAGCTACTGCATTGACAATCATACTGGAATACTAAATCAATACTAATCATACTAAATCAATAGCATTCAGTGAACTTATGTGGTCACAGGTTAAGTGATCAGACATTGTGCGGTAGATATTCCCCTTAAAGAATGCCAAATGATCAATCTTCTAGGTGTGCCTCCAGACAGATTTGGAAACCCTAGTTTATACAAGAGCAAATGTATCAGGTCTCCCAGTGACCCACTTTATCAAAGAGATCATTTTAGGTTACAGTTTACAGGCTTCATCCTTGGTCTGGATGTTGGGCAGGTCTCACTTCTGCTGGGGCTTGGGAGCTTTGTCAAGTGAGATATATGTCTCTCAATCAGTCCTCATAAGGGCACTTCCTTATCCCTGAAACCATTTTTGGAAATCCTTCTTAAATCTGTTCAGTGCATTCACATGCTTCCTGTCGTGTGGTGCTGAGACTTGTACATAATACTCCAGCTGAGGTCGAACAAGGATCTTATACAAGTTCAGCATCATATCCTCTAACCCCCGATTAGTAAAGTCCAGGATAGTGCATGCTTCATTAACAGGGCTCTTAACTTGCTCTGCCACTTTCAGTGATCTGTGCATATACACACTCACGTTCCTCTGCCCCCGCAATCTCTAGAGTCCTTACCCCTTATTTTTACATTGTCTGTCCATTTTCTTCCTATCAAAATACATCACCTCGGGTTTCACCTTGAACGTTATCTGTGGTCTATCTGGCTGCCTTCACCAATTTGTCTATGTCCTTTTGGAATTCTACACTGTTCCTCTCACAGTTCAAACTGTTTGTAACAAAAACAAACTTTGAAATTGCCCTCTGCACACCAGGG
Source organism: Chiloscyllium plagiosum (assembly GCF_037043375.1). Classification (NCBI taxonomy): domain Eukaryota; kingdom Metazoa; phylum Chordata; class Chondrichthyes; order Orectolobiformes; family Hemiscylliidae; genus Chiloscyllium; species Chiloscyllium plagiosum. Next base: position 4,174,488 of record NW_028270143.1, read on the forward strand.
TCTAGATTGTTAGTGAAGTCCTTGACTAACTTTTCTCCAGCCTGGTAAATATTCTTTGTCCAGCACTCTCTGTTTCCTCCTGGGTTTGCTTGGCCAATTTTGGATCCATGTTGCTTTTGTTCCTTTTCTTCAATGAGCTGTAAGGTTTCTCTCAAGTCTGTTGTGTGGCAGTATATCAAACGCCTTCTGAACATTCTTGTGCACTATATCAACCCTCATCGATTCTGGAATCCACATTATAGGGGGGGATGTGATTGCACTGGAGAGGGTGCAGTGGAGATTGAGCAGAAGTTTACCTGGGCTGGAGAGATTGGATGACAGGGGCTGTTTTCCTTGGAGTGGAGGGGGCGGCATGATTAAGATGCATAAATTTATGAAGGGCATGGACAGTGTAGACAGGAAGAAACATTTCACCTCATCGGAGGGGTAATGTCCAGAGGGCATAGACTTAAGGAAAGGGGCAGAAGGTTTTGAGGGGTTGAAAATAATTTTTCACCTGAGACTGGTGAGAATCTGAAACTCATTGCCCGTAAGGGAGCGGGAGGCAGATCCCTTGATAACATTGAAGAAGTATTTAAACATACACTTGCAATGCCAAGGTATACAAGGTTCTGTGCCAAGTGCTGGAAAATGGGATTAAAATAATTAGGTGGTTGTTTTTGATCGACATAGACTTGATGGGCCAAATGACCTTTTTTTTGTTGTAGGACTCAATGACTCCATGATCCCCATAACCGGGGCCCATGCAGCTGCCCATGGCTACCTTCCGGAGTTACACAGGCACCATTCCCCACCTTTTCCTCCACTACATTGATGACTGTATTGGCGCCGCCTCGTGCTCCCACAAGGAGGTTGAACAGTTCATCAACTTCACCGACACATTTCACCCTGACCTGAAGTTCACCTGGACCATCTCTGACACTTCCCTCCCCTTCCTGGATCTCTGCACCTCCATCAACGGTGACCAACTCAACACTGACATTTTCAACAACCCACTGACTCCACAGCTACCTGGATTACATCTCCTCCCATGCTGCCTCCTGCAAAAAATGGTATCCCGTATTCCCAATTTCTCCGCCTCCGCCGCATCTGCTCCCAGGAGGACCAGTTCTACCACAAAACACCCCAGATGGCCTCCCCTTCCACGTGGTCGATGATGCCCTCCAGCACATCTCATCCACTTCCCGCACCTCCACCCTCAAACCCCACGCCTCCACTGCAACAAGGCCAGGACATCCCTGGTCCTCACGTTCCACCCCACCAACCTCTGGATACATCGCATCATCATCCGACATTTCCGCCACATACAAATGGACCCCACCACCAGAGATATATTTCCCTCCCCACCCTTGTTCGCTTTCCGTAAAGACTGTTCCCTCGCCGACTATCTTGTCAGGTCCACGCGCCCCAATAACTTACCCCCTACCTCCTGGCACCTTCCCCTGTCACCACAGGAATTGCAAAACCTGCACCCACACCTCCCCTCTCACCTCCGTTCAAGGCCTCAAAGGAGCCTTCCACATCCATCAAAGTTTCACCTACACTTCCACACATCATTTACTGTATCCGTTGCTCCCGATGCAGTCTCTTTTACAGGACGCCTTCTCAAAGAACACTTTAGGGAACATCTCCGGGACACCCGCACCAATCAACCAACCCCACCGCCCCTTGGCCAAACACTTCAACTCCCCCTCCCACTCCGCGAAGGACATGCAGGTCCTGGGCCTCCTCCAATGCCACTCCCTTACCACCTGACACCTGGAGGAAGCACGCCTCATCTTCTGCCCTGGGACCATTCAACCCCAGGGCATCAATGTGGACTTCACCAGTTTCCTCATTTCCCCTCCCACCACCTTATCCCAGTTCCAATCTCCCAGCTCAGCACCATCCTCATGACCTGTCCTACCTGTCCATCTTGCTTCCCACCTATCCGCTCCACCCTGCCCTCCAACCTATCACCTTTACCCCCACCTCCATCCATCTATTGCACTCTCAGCTATCATCCCCCCAGCCCCATCCCCCTCCCATTATCTCACCACTCTGAGGCTCCCAGCCTCATTCCTGATGAAGGGCTTTTGTCAAAAACGTCAATTTTCCTGCTCCTTGGATGCTGCCTGACCTGCTGTGCTTTTGCAGCACCACTCTCTCGACTCTAATCTCCAGCATTGCAAGCAAGGATGTGCCGAGGCATGCGTGGTACATTGGCGAGACCAAGCAGAGGCTACAAAAAAATCTAGCTGCCTGATGAAGGGACAGCGCTCCGAAAGCTAATACTTCCAAATAAACGTGTTGGACTATAACCTGGTGTTGTGTGATGTTTAACTTTGTATACTCCAGCCCAACACCCGCATCTCCAAATCACGAATTTCAACCAGACTCCAGCAGATATAAAGCTCGCATCAACACCTGGCAGCTTTGGAAATTTAATAATCGTCTGCTTTCTGTCAAGAGCTGATCAGCAGATGATTGGAGGTGGCCCCCTTGGGAACTCAGACAGGAATGAGTTGTAAGTTTGGAGCCCTGGGCTCCAAAAAGACATTCCCCCCCTCCCCAAATCGTGGAAGCTTGTTTTGGAGCAGTTTCCAGCAGTCCCTTTAAATGAATCATATTTCGCCTGTTTCCATGTGAAAATGGTAGCTGGGCTTTCAACAACTAGTGTCTAAATTTAACTTAAAGGGACACTTGTAAATTGAATCAGGCAGGCCCAAAATGGTTCTCTTGACCCCAAAACCTCATGCAAACTGCTGCCCATTCTCATACCTCCTTTCAGGCTCAAACAATCCTCTTGCAGAATGATTCCACAACCCCAACAAAAAAAAAATCTGGCTTTATCTTACTGTTATCCATTGGTCAAGTGATTAATTCATCAGGGGCAATTGGAATGAGTCTTCTTGGCTTATTTTTCACCAACCTGCTGCAGTAATGAACACACATGCTTTGGTCATCATAGCATCTCACTGGATGATTTGTGATTCTGACTTCTCCAGGTTATTCAGCACATTCCTCAGTGTTGGGTAGTCCCAGCAGTGAACAGTAGCTTGAATTAATATATATCGAAATACTGGAGATCTTGTCGACATTAAAATTCACTGAAAATATTTTTTCCTTCTCTTCATCTCGATTTATTTTTAATGAGGTTATTACCTGTGTAATCTTTGATCAGTTCATTTATCTCATCACCTCAGCATGCAGTGGGTTGATTCACTCTTGAAGTGAAGTTCTTTGATCAGTGCTAAATGCTGCATTTGTCTTTACATGGCAATATTGACAGTGACCTCTTGAATGCTCCTTCACGTGTCCTGACTTCAGCTTGATATGAAATGTCAAATCACACACTTCTGTCAAATTGCCAGTGCAATTTAAACTTGAGTGCAAATATATAAAATGAGTCTGTGAATGTGAAATTTAAAAAAAAACTGATATTTTCAATTAGCCCTTGGAGGCTAATTCTCAGTATCTGTTTGTCTGTTGCAAACAGTTAGGTTAGAGTGATAGTTCACCAGTAACAGGAAGCTGCGTGGTTGTAGCACCAAGAGTCCTGAATGAATAAGTAAGTGGATGACTAAGGAAATGACACTCTTGCCTTTAACACTAATACCCATAAGCCATTTAAAACAGTAAAATCTCACTCTGATCCCAGCTTTTCTTAATGTTGTAGGATGGACTCATTATCTCAGCATCACCAGCAGTATTATTTATTTGGTTCTGTTTTAAGATGTACATCATTTGTGTCTAACATTGCATGTTTATGGAATATTGTGGCATATGGCAGATTACTTGATATGCCATGCTAGATTGCTTGAAGTCTGTCCCTTTCTAACTAATGAAGCTGCTATGTTAAAATTGAAGAGTGCCCACAGTAATTCTTTTCATGCCTGAGGATATGACAGTTTATTGTTGAGGCAATGGCACACTTCCAGGCATTTGGGCAGAGGCATTAAAGGATGTCAGCCGCAATCACAGTCATATGGTGACAGGATTACTGGACTACCAATAATACTCATAGTAATGTTGTCTCAGTTGAGTTGACAACAGTCAGCAAATGCCAACAAAATGCCCCATTACCATGTATCCATGCAGACAGTTGCTTCACTAATTTTGGGCTGTGCTTGACAACAGAATATTCCGCATTGTGTGATTATTTGGTTTTTGAATCATTTGTAGTACAACTGAGCAGAACGTTTGCTTTGCAAAGCTATGTTGGACATTAGGTTGGTACAATGCACAGAATGCCAACGAAAAGAACAGAATGACCCAAACATTTTGGCAGAGTCATAGAATTTAAAAAGATTTACAGCACAAAAAAAAGACCCTTCAGTCCAACTTGTCCATCCTCACAAATGTCCTAAATTAATCTAGTCCCATCTGCTAGCACTTGGCCCATATCCCTCTAAACCCTTCCTATTCATATACCCATCCAGATGCCTTTTAAATGTTGCATTTGTACCCGCCTCCTCCACCTCCCCTAGAGACAAAAACATTGCAGATGCTAGAAGCCAAGGTAAACAAGCAGGAGGCTAGAAGAACACAACAAGCTAGGTAGCATCAGGAATTGGAGAAGTCAACGTTTCGTTGAAGAAGGGTTACACCTGAAATGTTGACCTCTCCACCACCTGATGCTGCCTGGCAAGCTGTTGTCTTCCAGCCTCCTGCTTGTCCTCCACTTCCTCTGGCAGCTCATTCCATACACGCACGACCCTTGCCCCTTAGGTCCCTTTTATATCTTTCTCCTCTCATCTTATACCTGTGCCCTCTAGTTTTGGTCTCCCTTACCCTGTGGAAACAACCTTGATTATTTACCCTATACAAGCCCCTCATGATTTTGTAAACCTCTATAAGGTCACCCCTCAGCCTCCGACACTCCAGGGAAAACAGCCCCAGCCTAATCAGCCTCTCCCTTCAGCTCAAACCCTCCACCCCTGGCAACATCTTTGTAAATCTTTTCTGAATCCTTTCAAGTTTTACATCAATTTTCCTATAGCAGGGAGAAGAGAATTAAATGCAGTATTCCAAATGTGGAAAAGCCAACTTTCTACTAGGCTACAAATGGGCAGTGTCTGGGTAGTCCCTTATTACGTGTCAGCTCCTCCAGACTAAGAAAGCCTCAGTGATAGTGTTTGTGGCTGCCTTGTGTATTCATAAAACTAGCGACATTTACTTTGGCCTGAGCTTAATGTGGGTGCAGGCACCACTAGGTCAAGGTGGAGTTTTCCAGTAAATCCTTTGGCTACATTGTGGGGAAATCGGCTCTGTCTCCTTTTCCTCCACACAAATTTTGACAAGTGTGTATTTCCCAAGCACAGAGCAATGGAAAAAAAACAGCCTTATGGTCTTTTATTTGTCATGTCAAAAATAATTTGCCATTTTGCAATAAAAGCTGTGAAGTATAAATACTGTGTCATCAGCCATGGAATTTAAAATTGATACTTATCAAACTATTCACATTATCAAACTGTTAATATTCATTTTAGCAACAGACCAATTATTTGCAAAATGTGTTGTGTTCTCTGAATTACATTTGATGACAGTGTTCCATGCCAAACCTTTGCATCTACATTTCAATGTTCCATTTGTTCCCACAAGGACACAGTCTTATTCAAATCATGTTTTACTAGTATACTTTATATCAGTCTATCCTTGGGTTGTGCCCAAGTAATTTAACAAGCAGATAACTAGCTATTTAATCCTGTCTCTGCTGCCAAGATTTTAGTGTTGAAGAAGTGATTCTGTGATCCAGGACTGCCAATGGTGAGTGGCATTTGCAGGAAGCACTGCTCAGAAAAATTACCGGAACACAACCTGTAATTCTTGGAGACTGCCACTTACAGAGTTTTCCCTGATACGTTCGGTTCATTTAAGCTGGGTATGTTTCATCTATTTCTAGGTTTATTGTAAGGGGAGGAATGCTAAAAGACGTTTTGAAAAACATTGTTGTCATTCCTCTCAGTATAGTTACACGAAAGGTCGACACAGCTTTATCTAAATTGATCTTCCAATTAGTTTGAAATGGGAATCTTTAAAGTAAAATAAAATCTGTCTTTGGTTATTTTTCAAGTAGAATGCAGAGAAAAATAATAAAGTGGGATATCAGCATTTCTTTGTGAATTGATGGGCAATGATTAAACTTGATCATATAAAGTGAGGTAAGGCTTTTAAAGCATTTTAAGCAGCAGTAATTTGATTTCTCATGAGCAAGATTGACTGCCTGACATTACTGTAAAGAATACCAAGCAGTTCTTATCCACTCGATAACTTAATCATCTTAGAAAACTGCCTCCACGTGTGGGATACTTTCAAAATGCCTCTTTTACATTTGAAAAATTGATTCCTTCTCATGTAGTCTGAATCTCAATCTGGTCCCTGTCACCACTTTTCCTTTCATTGTGCCCCTTGAACTGAGCAAATCTCACAGCCTTCAGGGTAGGTACATTTCATAGTCTAAGGACTACTTGATTCACGGTATAGCAATCTTAGAAATCGCAGATCAGAAGTTAAACTTTCCTGTAGACTTTTTTTGTGATTCGTTACTTATGAAATTGGGTTTGAGGCATACCACAGGGATAGGGTTGGTAGTAAATGATGTGAGTTTGATAAGGTAAATCTTGTTAGGCAAAAAAACCTCCAAAAAACCCAATGCAACTGGCACTTAGCCAAAAGGAATCATGTGATTTAGCTGATTGTTTGACAGCTTCCACTTTCCTAATGAGATTGAGGTCAATACATGCTGTTCTGTTTTAACAGAGAAAACTCCTGATTATATAAGTACAAAGTTCCCAGTATTTCTTTCCCTTTGTACTGAAGTGATGCTTGTAGCCTTCTTTCAGCTTTTAATTGGATTTCACCTGATCTGTATAATTGAGTTTCTGTTGGTTGTAAATAATGTTTTTTGCTTGTCTGACAATGTAGCTACAATTGCTCTGTCTCTGACCTGAAAACCACTTGAAGTCCATTTGATAAATACCTCGAGTCCAGAATGTATTGTTAGGTCTTTATCTCTCCAAGGATGTCTTTCAGCTTGTCTTTCATTGGAGATCACTGCACCTCATGATAGCTTTGTGATTAAAGACTATACCTTGAAGTATTTGTTGAAGGTTGGACTTCTGAAAATTTTTTTTTTCAAAGTGGCTAATTTTCTAGCATTGGACACTTTATTTACTGGACTCATCTATGAGGATTTTGTGTGCCACAATGTAGACAAGGTTTTATGATGTCTTGCACTTTCCTTTTCAATGGTGTGTTTTATTGTGTTGTAATTTTAGAATTGTATTGATGCTGAAGGTTGATTGCACTCCTTTTATTCACCTCGGAGGATTGCTCTGCTTTCCTTTCAAACCTCTGAGTGCTCACTATGGTTTATTCCAGAGCAAGGTCTTCTTGTGAATGAAATAAATCTGACAGCGATTCATCAGCTATTCCAACAATGACACAGTCTATAAGCAATTCTGTTTACAAATCTCCATAGTTGCAGCCCTCAACTAATCTATAGAAACAATTCATAAAATGTTTGATCGATCTGCCTGGCTGCTGATTTTTTTCTATTAAAACTGGCTTTCTCCAAAATGTTATTTGTTTTGAGGTTGAGGTATTTGTTAAAGACTTTTAAAACTTCTTCAAATTTGTCTGCATTTTCCTTCCCTAGTTCCTTGCCCTGCAATCACATCATCTGCTATATTTTGAACAAAATGAAGAAGTCTGTTCACTTGTTGTGCTTTAGATTTGTTGTTTGATCCTGAAGCAGTTGGATATCTTAAGAATGTTTTTGTCAGTAATGATCAATCTTGTGTCATATTTGAATATTATGTTCAAATTTTCCTGACAGTGAAACTTTTAAATTCATTTCCTTTCCTAACATTTCTTCGTTGCTATTTCTTCCTTTAAGCTGACTTTCAGTATTGTAATTTTTTTCATTTTATTAAGCTTTGTTCTGACTCTAGAATTTTTTTATCCAATTTTTTTTACTGTTGGATCTTTTTTTTTGTACACAAGATGCTGTGGACATCTTAAAAGCTTTACTTAACTTCTGAGCAAATAAGCTTTGTGTCCTGTATTCCCAGCAGTATTGTAAGTGGTCATTCTTTGCAGAATTCTAAACAATTATCCTTATCCCAATAATACCCGAAGTTGTCTTCTTCTCTTGGTCCAGCCTCATGGTTCTACTTTGGGGTTTGTATTTTTAAACAGTAACTTGAGTATTCTATGACATTTTCCAAGTCTTTCACAATTAATTCTAGCTTGATTTTCTTCAAGCCTGGAACTGGGACCTTTCTGAAAAGTAGAACTCTTATGTTTTCTGCACTTATTACTTTATGTCTCTTATTGGTTCTTCTTTTAAGTAAGTTCTATGCTTTTTGAAACTTTTTTTTAAAAAATGTGTTCTTGCTGTTATTATAAACTGTCTTTAGCTGGTTTCATCATTGCCATCTGGTTGTGAATGGCATTTAAAATGCAAAATCTTCTGAATGTTGCATTGTTCGCCATGTTGTAAAGTTTGGAATTAACGTGGACCCCTTAATAACTAGTTTGATCTAACTATCAAATATGCTGTGGATTCCATATTATAACCAATAATTGTTTTGTTATGTAAAAATAACATAATAATATTCACACAAGGTACTTGAGACTTGTCTGTCTCCATGAAAGTGTCCTCACCATGTGATCTCTGGTCCTATCATAGTGGTGATGTCACAATTGTTCCCACCCTGCACCTTTGCCTTCCTTAGCATTGTACAGTCCTGCAGTGCAACCCAATGACTGCAGTGTGGTTGGTAGAAAGCTGCTTCCAATAGTGAAGATTTCAAATGGCCTTAAGAACACCATCAAGCTGCCCTGGGTCTAGAAGAGCTGGTTACTCCATTTTGGTATGAAATCAGTAACTGGGCAGTGCCGCTGACTGACAGACAAGATCGTGTGCACTGACAGAATGGCAGTTGTGGGAGAGCAAAGGCTGGCTGCTTGAGATAGGACAGCAGGTTCATGCTCCAGTGAGCCACTGAGCCACTGCCACTTTCTATAGGGAGCTGGTGCATGAGCTGCCTTTTTCTTGCTGCATTAGATGAAGCAAGCCAGTTGTCAATGTCTCACTGTAGAAAGCCCAACCTACCAATCCTACCCTTTAGCATATAAACAATGGCAGCATCTAAGCCAGAGATTGTGTCTGTGAAATTGAGTGACAATATTTCTTACATTTAGCGTCTTCTTGCTGTTTCTCCCTCGCCTGGGAAGATTCCAGTTTTGGGTCTCTGGAATGTATAGTTGAGTTGAGATGAGGAGGAAGCACAATCAGCAGTTTGTTAGTCAGAGATAATTCTGGAATGAGGGAGAAATGGGACGATAGTGGATGAATAGATGTATAGATATTCTTGTTTCAGTATATTCATTGTTTCCACTGGCCATGACCTCAGAAATGGCCCTTCCCAAAATGTCCATCACTGACTGCTTCATTAGAATTAGGGCATATAGCCATCTGGTTAGCTCCTGTTGTGTTCATTTGTGGCGAACCTCCTCCTGAAAGAGCGAGAGACGTGTGTTACTGAGTGCCATTCACGCTGTTTGGGTGATGTGACTATCGCGGCTGAATACCTGCCAGTGTGTGACAACCGTGGGCCTGAGGCTGGAAGTCGTGCTAAGCTTGTGAGGGTTCAGTGGAATATATGAATGTTTCAGGAATTAAATCAGATTTACAGAGATTGGAGGCAACTGAGTGATGGGGCTGTGGTGAACTGTGCCATGACTAAGGCTAGTGGTGCAGGTGGTAGAGTAAGACATTGAAGGTGTATGTTGATCTTGATCACCGTGTGAGATCACCAAGCACTGCCTCCAGGTCCTCAGGGCTAGATTCCTGCACTTCCTTCCTTACTCTAACCCTACCCTAACCTTATCTCTCACCCTAAGCCTAACCCTTTTGTATTGACTTCCCTAGTTGTCTGGTCTCACTGTCTTCTAAGTATATGTTATGAGGGTTTCCTGGTCATCTGTGAATACAGGGCATCACTCTTTTTAATCTCTTTGACCCATGCCAAATCCATGATCCTTGGGGCCTGCTGTTGTGCTATTCACTGTTCCCTAGATAAGAATCACATGTTGCTTCACTGCCAGTTGATGCAAACTAGCTTTAAGCAACACAGGCCAGCATTTAATGGTACAAGTAAGCCATGATCTTTGCCCCCCTGTCAATGTATAGAGCCAATGGAGAGCCCAATTGATGTAGACTGTAAGGAGCAGTCATTCAAATGAGCAAAAAGCGTGCAAATTGGCATTGCAATTCACCCTCTAAGATATTGGAGAACTGATGCAAATTTGTATTTTTCTGAAATGAATTCATATTACATAGTGGGAAGCATATGGTGATGAAGACAGTATGCTTTCATTGTAAGCTGTTTAGGATTACTATAAAGCTTACTGACATAGAAAGAAAGAAAAATTTGTATTTCTGTAATGCCTTTTATGATCACTAAAGTTTCTAATGTGCTTTACAACAATAAAATACTTGTGAAGTGTAGTTACTGTTGTGGGGAAATCTTTGGTGCAATGCTTCAAGTCCTTGTCTCTGCGACAGAAGATGTGGGTTCAAGCCTTTTCAAAGACTTGCTGACCCAGGAATGTGCACTTATAGTACGAATGAACATGTAAATCCAGTCAACACATGCCAATGGCAGGCAGGAAGAGTGGGTGAGGTTCCAGGTTGGAAAGGAACTTTGGGTCTCTGCCATCACTATTCATTGCCCCAGGACTACAACATACTTGTAAAAGTGCATGTGGCCACCTCAGTGTGGTCTCCTCTGAGGGCTGTGTGACTGGTCTGGATCAGATGGGTGGTAACACTTGATCTCCATTCTGGCTGGTGTCAATTTGGAACTTGTCACCTTCTCTATCCCATGGTGGGATTCACTGTGCTGAGTCAGACCTGCCTTTGGACAGAGAACAAAAGACCACATTGGTGCTATAATATGAAACACCAATACTCTATAACCATGCAGACATTCCATGACTTAAGCAAACAGTCTGATATTAAGGAGATTATGAAGGCATCCTTGCGATTTAACTTGTCGATCTGACCAAGAATCCTTTTTTTATTTATGTCATATTGTAAATCAGAGATGTGAGAGAGGCAAGTAGGTTTTGTGCCACTGCAAAAATAGTACTACAATCATTCTCACGCCAAGAATAAAACTCTGGCATCAGTTTATATTTCACTTTCAAAAATAGTGCTATTGTCATTCTTAGACCAAGAATAAAACTCTGGCATCAGTTTACATTTCATGTGAAGAAAAAGCAAAAATACAAACCATGCGGTATCTAAATGTGAGTAAATTGTCAGGTTTTGCCAGTATTGACTATAACTTGAACACTTTTCCTGTCTATTTATTTAAAACAAACTGTATTCATTTCAACGTTTTACAACATTATTGGAAGAAATTGACTTGAATTTTCCCAACTGTGTTCAGAGTGAATTGATTTATCCCACACTGGTGTAAAATTCAGTGAAAACATTTGGATGCTGTATGAGTTACTGAACTTACTGCCTAGCTGGTTTGTGCATACTATCATGCCCAGAAATCTTTGCTGACAAGTCCTTATATTATCATCTGTCGCAATTTCAATTGAAGTAATTTAAGAAATTTGTCAGAAAGAAATTTGCATGACATCCTGAATACGGTTGAGGTTGGAGTTTGACGGGACTGTGTAGCAAAGACAGTAATGAGAGGCAGTATCATTGTTCTACTGTCTTCTGACACTCCACTGCCTTACCCTGACCCAATAATTATCAACGAGTTACTAATGAAGATTTGTTGCAATAGAGGGACGAGTGCACTGTACAGTACTTGTCCACCCTTTGTGGTTTTGTTTTACCCTGCTATCATTGGGACAGGCTCTGGTGTCATTTCACCTCATGCCTTCATTAAGTTGAGTGACAGGTAATTATTTTTCCCAGTTTTAGAAAATTGGGACCTAGTCCAACAGTTACTTTATTCAATCTGGCCATCAGATGTTTTTGAGGAGAGATAAGTACAGGCTTTATTTTAGTTTGTTAGCTGTTTATTTATTATCCCTTTATCTGTCTTATATCTATTTCTCTTTCAATTGATTCCTTGTGAAATTTCCATGGATGGTAGGGGAAGTACTGCTTGTTATAACTCCGGGCAAAGTCGCCTGTCTTTGGCACAAAATGAATTATTTTCGAAGTCTCTGTTTGAGTGCAGCATCTTGAGCAGGCCTAGTCTCTAAAGCAATAAATAACTCTCACATTGCAGTGTCTTTTTTTTCAGTTACCAGAATGTAGCTTTCTTTTAAACAAAAAAAAAGTAGTGGACATTTTTCCCAGGGCTAAATCTCAGAACTTGACCCAATCCCCTTTGACCTACAAGATAAATTTCTTCTGATATGGGATTTTGGCTTCTAGTCGCATATAACACATGAAACTGTAACTGTGAGCAATGCAAAGGAAATCATTACAAAAAGTGAATGTCCAAATAGCTTGCATTGTAGTGGATACAGACTGTACCTTGAAACCCAGATTTTGAACTAGAGACTCCCTTCAATGCACCATCCATTTGCAACTTAAAACACAAAGCAAAGTGTCAGGCAGCACCAGATGAAAGCATTGATTGTTGTGGTAATAGGGATCTCTTTACCGAACATAGTATGGCGAAAAAAAACACTCTGTCTTTGAAATTAAGTACCTGCCTGGCTGTATTCCAAGGTCTTATTCGAAGGTCTTATGAGGAAAGGCTGAGAGACTTGTACCTGTTCTCATTGGCAAGAAGAAGGCGAAGAGGGGATTTGATAGAGACATACAAGATGATTAGAGGATTAGACGGGGTAGACAGTGGAAGTCTTTTTCCTAGGATGATGATGTCAGCGTGTATGAGGGGGCATAACTACAAATTGAGGGGTAATAGATTTAAGACAGATGTCAGAGGTAGGTTCTTTACGCTGAGAGTGGTAAGGGCGTGGAATGCCCTACCTCCTAATGTAGTCAACTCAGCCACATTAGGGGAGATTTAAACAATCCTTAGATAAGCACATGGATGATTTTGGGATAGTGTAGAGGGACAAGCTGAGAATAATTCACAGGTTGGCGCAACATCGAGGGCCGAAGGGCCTGTTCTGCGCTGTATTGTTCTATATTCTATGTTCTAAAACGGTTCTCTGCTGTTATAGAAGCTTGATAAAGAACTGCCCATTTCAGGAAGGCAGAGAGCTGTACTTAACACAGGACCCTCCTGAAATAGTGGGTGATGTCTCTACCCCAAGGAATTGTGGCCTTTTTATGAAAAGGTTTTATGCATCAATCACATTAAATTTACTGGTGCACTGCACGTTACCTTGTTCACTGATGCCATTTGACCACAGCTAAGGAAAGCTGTGCCTGACTTGCTGGTAGAAAATTGATAATCATGTGTCTTTAAAGAGAGGATCTGAATTTGTGGGCTTGAAATGGAGGAATCTCAGGAGTCAGCAGACTATGGTGTCATGAATATACTCGGTGGGTCCTCAGACCATAGCTTGTTTAGCTTTAGTTTTTCCAATGTTCTAATTTTAAAAATAACCAGCAGCAAAGTCTTAATATCACATGCTATATGATTTAATTCTCTATTTTTGATTGATGACTGAAATGGATAAAGGACTGTTTTAAAACCAAGCGTTGTGGAAAAAAATTGCCGTACTTGTAACAAACTAGTTACTGAAACTCATTGTAAGTCATATTGACGCAGCTGCTTTACCAACAAATAAACACCCAAATCGCAATATCCCGCTCACAGTGAAAAAGGATTGTAATGAACTGGGAAAGCCAAGAAGCAGAAAGTAGACTGGAATTACATCTAGCTCCAGGATTAGACATGATCCCAGGTATCCCTGAAGAAAGGAATCAACGTTGTAAAAGATACAATGATTTGCAGGATATTTGATCTTATCCTGTTAACTGTGAACACAATGACCATTTCGAAAACCAGAATACCTGCAAATAAAGGAAATGGGACGCAAACCCCTTAAATGTCCTTTAGTTACTGTATATGCTTTACTATATGTCGTTGAGATATTTCCAATCATTCAGACTAACTCAGAATTGGACTCAAGACATGGTGCTATAGTTTCCAGGTACACAAGTCTTGCGATGATTGCATGTAAGTTTACTAGAGCAGTTTATGTGGCTTCACAAAACAACATCCACAGAAGGCATGGATTCCGGCCATAACATCACGGGACACTGTGGGTGGCTCAATGGCCAGAGGAAAGAATGCACTTTTTAACATAATTTCTCATTCAATATGATTGGTAGTCTATGAACAGACTCTATCATTGGATGCCATAAGTGGGGCCCACAAGTTGTGTGTCTATGTGTGGGTCGTATTGGCAGGATGTTTGTGATTGAGAGTCGATGAGTGGACAACTCTCCCTTTTTTACCCTCGGACTCTTTTATTCCCCTAACTCTAGGCATTAAGGAGTGGCAGCTTGCTACTTGGTGCTATGGTCTCCCCAACTCTTCTTGTAAATAAACCCAGCACTTCAAATCTCTCCCACTCCCCAGGGTCTCCAATCTTCCCACTTCTTCCCAGAATGTCCCACTTCTCTCTATTGGCACAAACACAAATGTTGGGAGCATGCCCTCTTTCACCTTGTAAGTGTACGGCATGCAGATAGTGTATCTTTAGGTTCCAGGTTTGATAAAACAGTGTGTTTCAGGAGTTCCTGTGCTGCCCCCCTGCTTTTCTTCGCCAACCTGTTCTCTCAAGTCTAAGCGTGTGAAGAGGTGTGATCAGTCAGATGTATTTGCAGAGTCCTGGACAAGGTGTTAATGGGGAACAAATGCAATTAAAAATTCAGTCGTTTCCTCTTGCAAGATTTAAAGAGGCCAAGTTTCGACTGAGAAACTATATCTCTCACAGTGGGCATGTCTGGCAGGAGATAATAATATGGAGGACATGGGCATTAAATGTCAAGAAAAGAGAATGATAGGACCATAGGTACAGGAGTAGGCCATTCAGCCCATCGTGTATGCTCTTCAATTTAATATGATCATGGCTGCTTGAACATTTTGATACCTATGCTATCCCATTACCTCCCTACAACATTGATAATCAGAAATCTATCAATCTGTACATTAAGGGTACTCAAACACTGATCTTCCAGAGTCCTCTGACAGATAATTGTTGTTGTGAGGGAGGGCAAGGGACAAATCAAGGCTTGTAAATGTTATGAAAACAAAACACTGTGGCAGCTGGAAATCTGAAGCAAGCAAAGAGGGTGCTGGAGAAGCTCAGCGGGTCTGGTAGCATCTGTGGAGAGAAAAACAGAGTTAATGTTTCGAGTTCTGGAGAACAGTCATAGTGGACTCGAAATGTTAACTCTGTGAATGTTATGCCTCATGAGCTAGATTAGATTACTTTACAGTGTGGAAACAGGCCCTTCGGCCCAACAAGTCCACACCGACCCGCCGAAGCGTAACCCACCCCTACCCCTACCCCTACCCCTACATTTACCCCTTACCTAACACTACGATCTGACCCAGTGAAGAGCTTTACCTGACTCATACACAGGGACTCCAAGCCGAGCTGTGAACCTTCATTCTGGTTAAAACCACCGACTGAAAGGCAAAACTGGAGAGCGGAACTGTTTGCCAGACTAGTTAGCAATCAGTGTCATGGAAGAAACACAGAACATGGTGGCACAGTGGTTAGCACTGCTGCCTCACAGCGCCAGAGACCTGGGTTCAATTCCCGCCTCAGGCGACTGACTGTGTGGAGTTTGCACGTTCTCCCCATGTCTGCGTGGGTTTCCTCCGGGTGCTCTGGTTTCCTCCCACAGTCCAAAGATGGGCAGGTCACGTGAATTGGCCATGCTAAATTGCCCGTAGTGTTAGGTAAGGGGTAAATGTAGGGGTATGGGTGGGTTGCGCTTCGGCGGGTCGGTGTGGACTTGTTGGGCCGAAGGGCCTGTTTCCACACTGTAATGTAATCTAAAAAAAAATCTAATCATGGTATATGTTGAAAAAAGGTTGATCACAGTGACCTCTGAACCAGACCTTAAATCTGAAGCAGTATTTCAGGAAAGCTGACATCACAGATACAATCCCAGAGACTCTTGGCTCGATGGTGCACAGCAAACAGCAGTCGCTAGGCCCAGGGCTCCTACATTGTGCAAGTCAGAACCACAGCATTACTTGGCGAATCATTTGCTTCTCTATACAGAAGACTTAGGTTTGGCCTAAACGAATGGAAAAGTGCAGTCTTCCTTCAGAGAGAGTAACTGTGAATTGGCAGGAACCAAACAAGATGGTGCGTGTACTCCACTAGGTACTTACCAAGACCCTGCTGCTCTGTCCATAAGACCACAAGACTCAGGAGCACAAGTAGGCCATCAGCTCCACCATTCAATGAAACTGTGGCTGATATGATAATCTCCATCTCCACTTTCCTGCCTTTCCCCAATATCCTTGATTTCCCCTTGCTGATTAAAAATCTATCTCTCTCAGCCTTGAATATACTTAAAGACTCAGCCTCAACAGTACTCTGTGATAAAGAATTCCACAGTTTCACAACCCTCTGAGTGTAGAGACTCCTCCACACCTCTGTCTTCAATGTGCAGCTCCCTATTCTGATATTATGCTCTCAGGTCCTAGACTGTCCCACAAGAGCAAATAGCCTTTCTATATCTATCCCATCCCTTCAGAATTTTATATGTTTTAGTATGGTCACCTCTCGTTTTTCTACACTCAAATGAGTAAGGCCCAACCTACTCAATCTCTCCTCATACGACAGTCTCTACATTCCTATAATCAGACTAGTGTGCCTTCTCTAGATTGCTAGGAGAAAGTGAGGACTGCAGATGCTGGGGATCAGAGCTTAAAAATGTGTTGCTGGGAAAGCACAGCAGGTCTGGCAGCATCAAAGGAGAAGGAGAATCGACGTTTTGGGCATAAGCCCTTCTTCTCCTTCTTCTTTGATGCTGCCTGACCTTATTTAGATTGCCTCCATTATCTCTTGCATTAAATTAGAGGCCCAAAATCTTTCATTGTATTCCAGCCGTAGTCTAACCAGTGCCTTGTATCATTTTGGCAAAAGCTCCCTACATTTATACGCCAATCTCTTTTGAAGTAATGCCAACATCCCATTTGCCTTACCAATTGTTGAATTTGGACGCCAGCTTTCTTGTGATTCATGGACGAAGACTCCCAAATCCTTCTGTTCTGTAGCTTTATGCAGTCTTTCTCTATGTAAATACTATTCACCTCTTCTGTTATTCCTGCCAAAAGTGCTTAACTTCACATTCTCCCACATTATATTACCTCTGCCAAGTTTTTGTCCACTCATTATTTGCTGGACTACCCTGAATCTCCTCAAATACAATACTGACAGCTAAGATCCAGAGATTTGATTGGTTCCCATGAGATCACAGATGATGTGTGAAATCATGGGTGGAGCCATTGAATGGTGCAGGAGGGGCAGTGTCAGGCCTGTGATGTGAGAATGGAAGCTCTGAATTATTCCAGTGGTAGGCATTAGCCAGATATCAGGGCCATTGTCATGTGGAGGGAAGTTAATTGTGAGGGTTTTTGCAAGCAATTAATGTTAATGAAACAACAACTTTTTCACAATTATATGCTTTTTAAGCAATTATGGTGATGGTGCACGGAATTCCTAATCAGATAATTCTGACAGTGAACAATACATCAGTCTTCAAGATAGAAAGTGAGTGAGTGGGTTGGGAGCTGCTGTCAGCGCTCGGAGATATTTTTTGAAATAGGGGAGAGGAGAGTGGAAAGCATCAGAGGGGAGCCTTAGTGACCCAGAGAGATGGGACTTTGCCAATAAAGGAAACAGCACTCTTTCACACTGTTAATCAGATGAGGAAGATGGGGAGTGGAGATCTGATCAAGGAGGTATGCGTGTTGTGTACTAGCTCCAGTTTCCAATAGACCTGATGCCTTACAGAGGCAAACAAATCACCTCCTTATACACACAGGAGCTCTGCATCTTTATTCAACAGCACATCATCTGTGTACTCCAACATGCTACTCTACACTTGTCATCCAAGTCACAGAGATTCCAAGACCTCCCCCTCCACTGTATTGCGTAAGTGTACACACTGCTAACTGGGTCCCAGCATCAAGACTGTGCTCCATACATGAATAAAGTGAACAAGAATACTTATTCGTACAGTAACAAAGACTGCAGTTTAACACATGCAATCACTGAGCATATCCACACTCTAGTATGTTGCCACGCCAACATCTGCAGCTGAGCTGGAAACTGATTACTGAATGCTGTGTCTCATTGCCTTGGGTGACCTTGGCAACTGTTCCCTGTTTGCCTGAGGTCAGGTATGTCTCTACCGTCCTTACGGCAGATTCCCATCACCCTCTCATCTTCGTGGAGAGAGGTTGTGGGGAGCTGTTGAGCCAAGGATCCGGTCCATTCCTTGTGGTCTTGGCTGGAGCAACACCTTCAGTGTTGATGAATTGGGGTCAATTCTTTACTTCCAGTGTTTCAGACATGTCTGCAACTGCGGCAGATCGAATGGTCCTCGAGAGTTACTTTGGATGGTTCCTTTGGTCCTTGGAAGTTGGATCCTGGTTCTCGGGAATTGGGATAGACTCCGGGCAATGACTGGAGAATTGGCAGGACTGAGGCAGTGTCGGGGACAGCTTTACTGGCTGCGGAGTGAAGCAGAGTCCCCTGCCACTGGAGAATTCAAGAAGCCATGGGTGTAGCAAAAAAATCAAATTTGTCTCAACTCTGTGTGAACTATTCCTTTTTATAATTTATGTAATTAAAATAGCATCAGACTACGGTGACTTACACAGATTTTACTCTATTTTCATAAATACAAGTAACAATAAATGATTATATCATACACGAATCCATCTGTAATTTCCTGGCTGCTTTGCTGTCTAGCCACTACCTTCTCCCCTGTAGGTGTCAGCCATCCAGTGTGTGCTCCTCCATCTGTTTTTTTGATGGCCTTTGGTGTTATTTGCCATTTTCCCCTGCAGACAGATGAAAATACTTTTCAGCACCAGTTGGCACCTTATCAGCATTCCTGTGTCAAATGATGAGGTCCACTCAATAATCAGTTCACATTCTCAGTCACACACCATTTGAACCATGATGGATGTATGACCCCGAAGACTTGGGCCCGGATCTGTCCTGACCTCATGATGCATCTGATGCTGTGACCCAGTTGCCTGCCTTCCATCACTGAGACCCATTGCTGGCTACCTGCCTGAAAGCTACTTGAACCTAACACTGTCCTGGTATAAGCTATGGTAGTGCAGAGTAGTCATTAACCCTGTCCCTGCATTGGACACAGGTGTAATAGGATGCGGTTAACATCCTCTGCGATCTCCATCCAGGTCTCCTTGGTCAGGCAGGAAGGTCTCCTGGTACCATCAGTAGAGAAAGACACCTCCTACCATGCTGGGCAGCCTGGAGGAGACACTGCAGTGAGACATCGCTAAACTGTGGCACTACACAATATCTGCTTTGTGCCACTGAAGTCCAGATCCTGGGCTCATGTAGTGTATTCCTCAAAACTGATGCTATTATCCTGGCGCTGGATGCATGTTCAGTGCTGTACTCCGACCCTATTCCTGTCCATCCCAATCACATCAAGTCTCCACCACCGTGTTTATTGGCTGGCAGCTGTAGAATCCTACTCACTGAGTCAGTCTTGCTGTGAGATTCTGGCTTCTCCCATTTCCCCTTGTCTTGGCCCATGTTGGGGCAATTAAATTCTGTGCCTGTCTGTCATGAGTAAATTGGATGTATTGGCTTATTGGAACAAAGGTAATAAATGATCTGGCATTCAGTAAGCTCATAGCCAAACTTCTACATCAACTCCATTTTGCTAACTGACTTCTCATAACCACATCTTGCTGTTTCTTCAGCAATCTTTTTGGGAACCTGTTTCAACAGTTCACCAATGTACATGTCAAGGACAATATTTGTTTTAGGCTGTTTCTGTTGGCTGCACAAGAGCAGGGAGCCACTCTCAGCTCTCTCACAGCATGTCTGATATCACCGCCAGCAATGCAGGAGCAAGATGTCTGCATCAAACAGGAGCAATGAACTCACTGTTTTGCAAATATTTTTCAATAAATTCAAGTCCTGAGATCTCAACTTGCTCACTGCCTCACTCCAAACATTTAGTTGCCTTGCTCCTGACACCTCACTGCTTCATCCCCTCACCAAGCAGTCTCACTGTTCACTGTCCCCAGATGCGAAGGAGAAAGGAGGTGAGTGGGAGATGGGGCGTGAAAGGTTGAAAGCAGACTGACCAGGCGGGTGGGAAGCAAGGCTCCAAAGTGTAGAGGGGCTGCTAAGGGAAGTGGAATGTGGGGGGTGGCGGAGGTGCAAGGAAGTGGGGATTGGGAGAACTAGCCACTGAAGAAGCTAAGTCGGATGGGAGAGTGGGACATTGAGGGGAGCTGTGATTGGGAGTGAAGTGGTGAGAGTGCTTTGAACATCCATAGCACCGTGCATGCCATCTGGTTGGAGTTGGCACAGCATCCTGCTTTAAGCACACATCCATGATATCAGTGGCAGGAATTATGCCATTTGTTTCAACAAGCTCCTAAAGAAAACATTCATGATGTCTCTACAAATAACAAATGAAGAAACTCTTCCCCAAATATACAAACTTTCTAGAGAGATCACTGGCTCTCTCTCTAATCCTGTGTGTTTCAGACCTTTTCAATTTCAGATTATCTAAATCAACATAAACTGGGCAGTGAATAGGACTGCACTGAGCAATGTGTTGAAAAAAAGCACTCTGCACCTTTGAATATAAATTAAAAATTTTGACAAGTCACTTACAGCTAAAATGTTGCTTCTGGTTTGATGCATTATTCCAAGTTATACAATGTAGAATCAGCTGAATGAATTTTTGCTGCTTACATTAAGCCAAGAGGACATATCAGGATATTCTCTCTGGGCAGTTTCATTGTTTTCATGCTGGAAGTGAACAGCCTGGCCTTTGCATTTGTAAAACTGCACATGGTGTAATATAATTCACTAATAGGCAAAAGAAAGGTATTTTCAGTGAGCAGATTCAAGAAGATGAAGCTATGTTTAAAATCTTCTGTACTTTATTTCCCTGCATGGATTGAAAAGAATTATGTGGAAGCTGTTTTAGTAAATAAGGCCCAAGTGATAATGTTCCATTGCAATGATAACTGGATCGATATTTAATTTGGCTATATATTAGGCACTGGGATAAAGATGTTCAATGAAGTAACTAGTGACTTACTACCTCGAGAGAAAAGCGAGTGCTAAAAATACTGGATCAGTCTGCATTTGAAAGAGAAAAGACAGATGAATGTTCTAAATGACGGCCCACAGAAAATAAAGTGTATTTGCTGTTTTAACATATGAATGTTCTCTCTTTAAGATGTTCACACATGCAGAGCTTCCAAGTTCATTTTTCGTGACTAGAGATCATTTTCTTTGTGCTATTACTATGGTACAGGAGCTGTCAAATCATAAGCTAGATCAAATGTGATTAGATGCTGTCACAGTAAATTTAGCCCTCATCTGTTACAGGATGAATTCAGGTTAAAGGTTACTCCATGAAATAGAATCGCTATTTCAATGTTTTTATTTTTCCTAATGGGAAATTATAATAATATGCACCATTTCTAAGTCATTTCTCAGTATTATGCTTTGTTAATTAAAACCTGTCAGGTTATTAAAGCCATTAGACCCACCAAAGCACTCATAGTTTTCAGTTAGGTGCACTGTAATGATGTTGATAAGGCTTTTTGCTATGTTCTTACACCTTTTCAATCTTAAATACAGCAATTTTTAATGAAGCATTGTGATTTGTAAATCTTATTCAGTAAGTAGAATTTGTGAACTATTCATTTTTTGTCAGGCTTGTTATATATTTTGAATGGTTGCTCCATATTGGTCAACCATAGGTTGGCAAATGTTGAGAGAAACTGTTCAGTGCCTGCGAAGAAAAGATTAGAATTAATTTTGTGCAATTAAATCTATTCTATTTAACAAACCCCAGAATAGGAAACAGCAGTTGGATGCCAGCAGTCTTAACATAAGATTTGTTTGTAAAACTTCATTTCCTTCGAATTGCACATAATGTAGTTTTTTTTAAAACCAGTCGATGGGATGATTCTTCGTCATGTGAGAAATGCATTACCACTGAAACAAGTCAATTTTAGCCTTTTACACTATTCACAAAGTTTTGTTTTGTTATGAGCTACTACTCCCTCACTGCCTGAGGCCCCCTCTCTGTTTTCGAGCAAACACTGAGATGGGTAGACAGGAACTTAACTAAGATGTTGAAGTGCTTATACTTTTGCACTGTACTGTTTTGTTATACCAGTCGAAGTGAGCTTTGATCAGTTGGACCACTGAATCTTTAACGAAGCAGCTTTAAAAGAAAAGCTATTACTTGTTCGCCAACTCCAGCATGAATGCTCCAGCAAAGGTCATAAAAGTGATCCCTCTGTGTGACACTGTGCTTCCCCCTGCCCTGCTGCCTTCCCCTATGTCAAAGTGTTTTGTTAGAAATATGGAAAAGATATTAGGCCCTTTTCCAGATTGTCTCAATCTTTGCAACTTGCTTTCCCAGATATTCTTCAACCTTTTCTCAAACAAACATTTCTCGGACCCATTTACGCTGCTCACTTCGTTGGGTTTTCCTGGTAACTTATTCAAAAGTTTTATTAATCTTTGTGAGGAAAATGTCCTGCTTGACTTCCCTTCTTGTTTTTAACATCCTAATTTTGAACTTGTGTAATATGCTTTTAACATTTCTACACTGAACCATCTGTACTCTAATCAAATTTGTCATTTATATTCTTCACCACTGCAATTAGTCATTTCAACGTTTCAGCTTTTTTAAAAAAGAAAATCAACCCAATCTTTTAAGCAATCCTTACAATTTAAATTCTTATACCTGCAAAAACTTATGTTTTATTGACCCTTGTCCTTTCAAGGACAATGACAACTTTTTCAAGATTTAATTCGCCGAAGATAGATGGTGTCCTCAGCAGTAATTTATTTGGAGTGAGGGCTACCTCACCCTCAGATGAACATAGTGTTTTCATTTTGTGTGAGATAAATGCACAGTAAGCTGATCAGTATCTGTTAATTGCTAAAAGTCTGGTCTCATCCCACCGTCAAAAGACTCATTTACGACACATTTAACATACTAACAATTGTTGCTGACCTTTCTTTTAGCTGACATTGGCTGACCAACTCGTCCTAGCTGGCTTGGAGTGTGATTAGTCAAGTCATTATCAAGACTACCTTTCTCCTCCTTTTAGACATCACCCAAATCTGCCCGGACACTTACACTAATGTCAATGATGCCCTCCTTCAATACCTTATCATCATGAAAACAGATTTATTCATTGGGTCTTTCCAAGTTTTCTTTGTTCTAGCCATTATGTGCCACAATCTGTTCAAAGTGAGGAAACCAGGCCAAGGCCCCCACTCTGAGACCCTCTCAAATTGTTGTGAAATTCTAATGATTTATTCGCTTAAATTGATTCTAAAATGTTTGAGCCCTGGAGAATATGGAGGACTTTGGGAGCCTTGATGGGTGTATTCCAGTGTACTTGTTAAGTTGCATCTGGCAACAGCTGAGCCTGCCAAACGTTCACAAAGTCACTCAAAAGTCTCTTGATTATCATACCGATGATGGGATGCCTGTGCTATTAGGGTAAGTTCTCGGCTCACGTCACTGATGCAGAGTGAGAAAATTTGCCTGGATCATTTTTGGTCATGAACTATGTGCTGTTAAATACCTCCCCTGTGATTCCATGGTGGCCACTTTGGAACGATACATTTTGAAAATCTGCACAATTTGAAATGACTTTAAGGAGGTCATTGAATGACTCTGCATTGTTAGCGTAGAGTCTGGTCCCTCGGTTGCACATCTCCAAATTTCCAATCTTTACAACTGATATTTACACAGTTGTCAAATTACATTTACTAAAGTATTTGATGATGTGTATTTTACTTGATATCACTTAGGCCAATGTGGACGGAAGGGAATCTATCCAACTTGGCAGACAGGCAGCTTTTATTAATCAATGTGCCATGCTTAACTGTGTCAGTATCAACATATTTAAAACAGGCATTTGTTTCTAGCATTACCAGTTTAATCTAACAAATGGTTAAATTGCGAGAAGTTAAAATATAAAAGTATCTAAAATGTAAAATTGCTGAACATATTTCTAATTAATCAAGCTTTGCCAATGTCAATGGTGAGCAAAGGAGACACCTTTTGCAGTCCTAAGCTGAAAAGGACTGGCTGATGAAAAGTAAAACAACAGAAAAAAATTAAAACAGCATATTTCGTACAGGTGCAACCTTCAACGTAAAATTCCCTTATTCACAAAATTATAAAAGATGTGGTGTCGAATAATGTTGAATTTGGTGCACCATCCATAGAACAAAGGTTATATTTGTAGATGACTCAGATTCTATAACCTTATTTTGACCCAACTTGGATGTTGAGAAGGACAACAAAAGCTGATTTTGCAAGTATCCATCAAATACTGTCTATTTAATAGTTTGGGAAACCTAGTAGCCATGATTCGGGGATGCTGGTGTTGGATCGGGGTGGACAAAGTTAAAAAATCACACAACACCAGGTTATAGTCCAACAGATTTAATTAGAAGCACTAGCTTTCGGAGCGCCGCTCTTTCATCACATGATTGTGGAGGACACAATTGGAAGGCACAGAATTTATCGCAAAAGTTTACAGTGTGATGTAACTGAAATTATACATTGAAAAACAGCTTGATTGTCTGTTGAGTCTCTCATCTGTTAGAATGACCATGATAGTTTCACTTCTTTCATGTGTAAATCACAAAACTTTTTTAAAAACGTTGTATTCTCAGGTTAACTGTAACAACTGGTGTTAGCCAGATGATGTGTTGAAGGTGAATTAGCTGTTATCTGGCTAATACCAATTGTTACAGTTAACCTGAGAATACAACGTTTTAAAAAAGTTTTGTGATTTACACATGAAAGAAGTGAAACTATCATGGTATTTCGCACAGATGAAAGACTCAGCAGACAGTCAAGATATTTTTCAGTGCACAATTTTAGTTACATCACACTGTAAATTTTTGCTATAAATTCTGTGCCTTACAATTGTGCCCTCCACTACCGCCTGATGAAAGAGCGGCACTCTGAAAGCTAGTGTGCTTCCAATTAAACCTGTTGGACTGTAACCTGATGTTGTGTGATTTTTAACCTTGGGAAACCTATGCATCAAAAGAGCCTTACTGATATTTCCATGAGCCAAACCTGTCTCTTTCTCCTTCAAAGATGTTGACACATTGTTAAACTCTTCATTGGATTCTATTCCACAGATCCTCCCCTGTCTGAGAAAACATAATTTGTCCAATTTCTAATCAGATTTAAACTTTGCAATTCTGTACTCAGATCACAATAACCACACTTCACATTTAACAGTTGGTTTAAGCAACACTCAGCAATTTGATGTATCTCATTAACGCTTTCACTTTGTCTTCACCATTAATGATACTTTAGTTCTGGAATGACTAGCTGATTTTAGAACACCGATATGGAATGGTACCAATTTGAATAATTGGGATATAAGTTATGCACATTATTCAGGGTACAGTTAGAAAAAAAAACAGTTATTACAAGTAAAATATTCAGAAAATTGTTTTGTTTAGCATCAAATTGCTTTTAGATCATCCCATTTGTTAATTAGACGCATTACCAACTGCCTTCTTCAGGAGATAGTTATATTCAAATTCTTTTCTTTTTTGCCAGTGCTGATGATATTTATAGTTTTCTGCATACATTTCTTCATATTGGTGGGGTTCAGTTGATTCAGAAATCATGAAATTTCTTTACAATACTAACTATTTGCAAGTTTATCAGTGTCATAGTCATAGAATCACAGAGATGTACAGCATGGAAACAGACCCTTCGGTCCAACCCGTCCATGCTGACCAGATATCCCAACCCAATCTAGTCCCACTTGCCAGCACCCGGCCCATATCCCTCCAAATCCTTCCTATTCATATACCCATCCAAATGCCTTTTAAATGTTGAAATTGCACCAACCTCCACCACTTCCTCTGGCAGCTCATTCCATACACATACCACCCTCTGTGTGAAAACGTTGCCCCTTAGGTCTCTTTTATATCTTTCCCCTCTCACCCTAAACCTATGCCCTCTAGTTCTGGACTCTCTGACCCCAGGGAAAAATCTTTGTTTATTTATGCTATCCATGCCCCTCATGATTTTGTAAACCTATATAAGATCACCCCTCAGCCTCCGAGGCTCCAGGGAAAACAGCTCCAGCCTGTTCAGCCTCTCCCTATAGCTTAAATCCTCCAACCCTGGCAACATCCTTGTAGATCTTTTCTGAACCCTTTCAAGTTTCACAATATTTTTCCGATAGGAAGGAGACCAGAATTGCACGCAATATTCCAACAGTGGCCAAACCAATGTCCTGTACAGCCGCAACATGACCTCCCAACTTCTGTACTCAATACTCTGACCAATAAAGGAAAGCATACCAAACTCCTCCTTCACTATCCTATCTACCTGCGTCTCCACTTTTAAGGAGCTATGAACCTGCATTCCAAGGTCTCTTTGTTCAGCAACACTCCCTAGGACCTTACCATTAACTGTATAAGTCCTGCTAAGATTTGCTTTCCCAAAATGCAGCACCTCGCATTTATGTGAATTAAACTCCATCTGCCACTTCTCAGCCCATTGGCCCATCTGGTCAAGATCCTGTTGTAATCTGAGGTAACCCTCTTCGCTGTCCACTACACCTCCAATTTTGGTGTCATCTGCAAACTTACTAACTGTACCTCTTATGCTCACATCCAAATCATTTATGTAAATGACAAAAAGTAGTGGATCCAGCACCGATCCTTGTGACACTCCACTGGTCACAGGTCTCCAGTCTGAAAAACAACCCTCCACCACCACCCTCTGTCTTCTTCCTTTGAGCCAGTTCTGCATCCAAATAGCTAGCTCTCCCTTTACTCTGTGAGATCTAGCCTTGCTAATCAATCTCCCATGGGGAACCTTGTCGAACGCCTTACTGAAGTCCATATAGATCACATCTACTGCTCTGCCCTCATCAATCCTCTTTGTTACTTCTTAAAAAAACTCAAGTTTGTGAGACATGATTTCCCACGCACAAAGCCATGTTGACTATCCCTAATCAGTCCTTGCCTTTCCAAATACATGTACATTCTGTCCCTCAGGATTCCCTCCAACAACTTGCCACCACCGAGGTCAGGCTCACTGGTCTATAGTTCCCTGGCTTGTCCTTACCAACCTTCTTAAACAGTGACACCATGTTAACCAACCTCCAGTCTTGTGACTATCGATGATACAAATATCTCAGCAAAAGGCCCAGCAATCACTTCTCTAGCTTCCCACAGAGTTTTAAGGTACACCTGATCAGGTCCTGGAGATTTATCCACCTTTATGTGTTTCAAGACATCCAACACTTCCTTCTCTGTAATATGGACATTTTGTAAGATGTCAGCATCTATTTCCCTACATTCTATATCTTCCATATCCTTTTCCACAATAAATACTGATGCAAAATACTCGTTTAGTAACTCCCCCATTTTCTGCAGCTCCACACAAAGGCCGCCTTGCTGATCTTTGAGGGGCCCTATTCTCTCCCTAGTTATCCTTTTGTCTCCTTAATGTATTTGTAAAAACCTCTTGGATTCTCCTTAATTCTATTTGCCAAAGCTTTTTCACATCCCCTTTTTGCCCTCCTGATTTCCCTCTTAAGTATACTCCTACTGCCTTTATACCCTTCTAAGGATTCACTCGATCTATCCTGTCTATACCTTACATATGCTTCCTTCTTTTTCTTAACCGAACCCTCAATTTCTTTTGTCATCCAGCATTTCCTCTACCTACCAGTCTTTCCTTTCACCCTAACAGGAATATACTTTCTCTGGATTCTCGTTATCTCATTCCTGAAGGCTTCCCATTTTCCAGCCGTCCCTTTACCTGTGAACATCTGTCCCCAATCAGCTTTTGAAAGTTCTTGCTTAATACCGTCAAAATTAGCTTTTCTCCAATTTAGGACTTCAACTTTTAGATCTGGTCTATCCTGTTCCATTGCTATTTTAAATCTAATGGAATTACGGTCGCTGGCCCCAAAGTGCTCCCCCACTGACACCTCAATCACCTGCCCTGCCTTATTTCCCAAGAGTAGGTCAGGTTTTGCACCTTCTCTAGTAGGTACATCCACATACTGAATCAGAAATTTTTCTTGTACACACTTAACAAATTCCTGTCCATCTAAACCTAAACTACGGCAGTCCCTGTCTACGTTTTGAAAGTTAAATCCCCTACCATAACCACCCTATTATTCTTACAAATAGCTGAGATCTCCTTACAAGTTTCTTTCTCAATTTCCTTCTGACTATTAGGGGGTCTATAATACAATCCCAATAAGGTGATCATCCCTTTCTTATTTCTCAGTTCCACCCAAATAACTTCCCTGGATGTATTTCCAGGAATATCCTAACTCAGCACAGCTGTAATGCTATCCCTTATCAAAAACACCACTCCCCCTCCTCTTTTGTCTTAGATCATTTACATTGTCAAGGATGATTGCTTACTGATGTTAATGTAGGTATTTACATACATGACTGACTGACCTCACAATCTGAATTACACAGAGACAGTGACTGCAGATAAGACAGGTAGCTTTATACCAGAATATCATGTGCTGTAATGTCACATACTTGGCTAAAAGATACAGTGCCTATGTCATAATACATTCATCATTTTCCTTTAATTGATTAAAACTTTTTCTAATAACATATATGGGATGCACATACATAACTACCTCTATTCATTCAGATAATGCCTTAGCAGATTTAGCATGACCAGATTTGATCCTGAAACACAAATTACGACTGAACAATATAGTTTCATTCTTCTATGTACTGCCTGTTGTTGCAAATGGATGCAGTATTTGCCTGTTGTCTGGCGTGTTGTCTTCATCACCCACAAAACCATCCTGTATGAAGGGTGGTTGATGATATGCAGTTCTGATATGTCATCTGTTTCTTCACAGGACTTGACCATTACTCATTATAATGTCATGTGACATTGGAAACATGATGCAGTGTCTTTTTACAAAGTCATGTCTTCATGTGAAAATCTCAAACTTACATGTTTTGTTCTGGTGTAAGTTGGAGTAACTGTGCATGAATTGCAGAAAGCCAGTATGCAGGTGCACCAGGCAAACAGAATTTTGGCCAGGTATATGGGCCAGGAGCAGGCAGGTGGGACTAGTTTAATTTAGGAATATGTTCGGCATGGACTGGTTGAACCAAAGGGTCTATTTCTGTGCTGGAAATGTGTTGCTGGAGAAGCGCAGCAGGTCAGGCAGCATCTAGGGAACAGGAGAATCGACGTTTCGGGCATTAGCCCTTCTTCAGGCTAATGCCCGAAACATCGATTCTCCTGTTCCCTAGATGCTGCCTGACCTGCTGCGCTTCTCCAGCAACACATTTCCATCTCTGATCTCCAGCATCTGCAGACCTCATTTTCTCTTCTATTTCTGTGCTGTATGACCCTACAACTCTATGCCTCTATAGAGGAATTGGGTGTAAAAATAGAGAAATATTGTTTCAACTAGAGTGTTACATACAATTTTATCTCCTCGCTTGAGGAAGGATGTAGTTACATTGGAGGCAGTTCAAAGGAGATTGACTAGATTGATCCCAGAGATGAAGGGTTTCTTTAATGAAGAGAGATTGAGCAATTTAGGCCTATATTCTGTGGAGTTAGAAGAATTGGAGGACATCTAATTGAGTTCTACAAGGTGCCAAAGGGGATTGACAAAGTAGACATGTAAAGAATGTTTCCTCATGTTGGCAATCTTGAATGAGAGTTTACAGTTTTAGAATAAGAGGCAGCAGATTCAAAACAAAGATGAGGAGAAATTACTTCTCTCAAAAGGTTGTGCATCTGTGGAATTCATGACCCCAAAGTGTGCTGGATGCTGGGACATTGAGGAGTTAGATAACTTTTAAATTAGTAATAGGTTGAAGGCTTATGGGGAGTGGGCAGGAACATGGAGTTGTGGCTGAGATGAGATTAACCAAGATTATATTAGATAGTGGAGCAGGCTGAAGGGGCTGAATTATGTCCTCATGCTCCTAATTTTTATGTCTTGAGCTTTTATAAACATTCCGTTTCTGCAGGCATGTATTGTAAGGCTATATTATCAAAAGGTTTTGGAGTTCACTTCAAATTGAATTGTAGTGCCTCAGTCAATTACCATTGCAGTTTGAGAGAATCAATCTAAATGTTTTTCAGTCTTGATTAGTTACAAGACCCATTTTACATATAATTATGATTTCACAGGTTGTTCAGAATTTATTAAATTGATCATAACAATTACTAAATATATTAATACTTAATCAAAGCAGTAATTTTCAGTTGATCCACTCCGAATGGTACTTTTTGACTTTGGTTGACTGGACACAGGTTTAATGATTTGTTCCTTTGACTGAGGCTCTCCTCCTGTCATGGACTTTCCTTCTTGTGAACCAATCCACCAAGAATGACCACTTGTTAAGCCTGGCTAGCCACCGTCCTCTGTGCGCGGTCAGAGACATCCTGAACCCTGATTGGCTTGTTAGTGCATGAACAGTGCATAGTCAATCTTTGTTTGGCATCTGCCCAATTCCTGATAGTTTTCTTTAAAAGTAATGGGCCTCCTGGCAATAAGACTTCATACTGTCTCCTGATTTGTTCTTTAATTTGCCACCTTGTAACATTATCCCTTTTGTGACAGTTTTACCTCTTAGCTTCCCAATTCCATAGGTTTTTACCAAGATAATGTTCCGAACATAAATGATTTGTGTCTGTTTACAGTATGTAGAGTCTGCTCCCACTGACTACCCCATTGCAAATGCCATTCCGAACTGATACTTCTCCAAAAGCTCTCAATATCTTTTAACTGAAAGCATGCGTGACCCCCCAACAATTGTTGATGCCCAAAACAAATTGAAACTGAAAATAATTGTGATAAAACTAAACCAATTTCAAACAGACTTGCGTGTTTAAACAAAAGCCTTTTACATCTAAGTATTTTCACAATCAGACTAAGTTTATAATAGCTTGATCCCAGAAAACAACTGTAAAACCATGTGGCAAATGATATTAATTTTGTCCTCAGCCATTTGGTTTCCTTCCTAACAGCAGATGTTTCACAAATAAACAAAATATAATTTTATTCCTCGTGCTTAATCATGTCAAAATGTTTAATTATTGGAAAATAATCCAACCCTATACTAATACACAGTTGGACACAATGTTTTTGGGGAACACCAAACATACTGATTAAAGTGACTACAACCATCTCACAAGTGGTATGTTTAACATGTCACATAAAAGGAAATTGGATGAAGTATTCAGTTAGCAGATGTAATTGTGGGGACATGGAGAATATCAGTTGAAACTTGCACAATGGTTTCATGAGGAATTTTGAGTGGAAGTAGAGGTTCTCCGTGATCATTGAGGTTGTTCAAATTGACCTGTTTGGTATGACTTGATTCGTTGATCAATCCCAGGCCGATACAGGTAAGTGAATTGATCTGTCAAACTGTAGTTTCTCTCTATGGCCATGTGATTTATATGATTTAGCAGATCTTGGTATAGAGTTTATGGGATTAAGACTTCCCTCTTGAACGTAACATTCTTGGAGATTTTAAGTTTTTTTTTCCTGAATGATTAGAATTCATGTTCCATCTTGGGACCTGTTGAATATGTTCAGATCACCTTTTGATGATGATCATTTTCAGTCATTTTCTGACAGAACCTATTGAATCTCCTCAGCTCAGCTGTTACTAAAATGTTTGAGATCGCTGTTATAGTCTGGAATCTTGGGCTTTGTGAACTTTAGGGTTGTTATCTTGTGGATTGCAAGAATATATATGTTGCACGTACCATCTACATCTACCTACAAACTGGTTATTGATTCACCTGATTGGTTTCGGTATGACATGAACTCAAGTTTTTATAGCCCTGAAGTTGACTCAGACTTTATGTTGGCAGTGATTTAAATTTTTAATTTTCATGCCCTTTTGGAAACTGAAAGTGACAGAATCAACTGATATCTGGACACAGTAAAGCCTCACCAGTACAGAAAGCATTTTTTCCCTCTGTTTTTAAATTGTATTTTTTAGATTCGATTTCCTACAGTGTGGAAACAGGTCCTTCGGCCCAACCAGTCCACACTGACCCTCCGAAGAGTAACCCACCCAGACCCATTTCCCTCTGACTAATGCACCTAACACTATGGGCAATTTAACATGGCCCATTCACCTGACCTGCACATCTTTGGAGTGTGGGAGGAAACCGGAGCACCCGGAGCAAACCCACACAGACACGAGGAGAATGTGCAAACTCCACACAGTCAGTCACCTGAGGCTGGAATCGAACCTGGGACCCTGGTGCTTTGAGGCAGCAGCAGTGCTAACCACTGTGCCATCATGCCACCTTCTAGGTCGCTCTGGCTGAGCGTGCAAAGTGGGTAAGAGCAAAGCCAAATAGTGTGGGCAGGGATGTTGTGAGTATCAGCTAGGCTCAGAGTGAGTGACTACTATGACAGTGAGTGAAGAGCTTGGAGATGCAGCCTGATCCTGTCCAAACACAGCTTGGTGCAGCATTTCATTGATAGCTGCCAGTGCAGTCTGAGGTGTGGCAATGAAATACAGAAGCATCCTGTAAATGGATCCAAGATGTGCCATGAGGGATCTTCGTGACTGGCACATTATTAGGTGCCAGTGTCCGTGAGTGTGTATTGCATGTGGGTGGTTCCCATAGCATGTGCTGTGACATGTTGGTGCCTGGTTCCCACATTTGGAGCAATTGAATTCACCATGTACCCCCTTGATGTCCATGTAAAGTTTTCTTAATGTCTGGCTTGTTTGGTAAATTTGGTAAAATTGAAAGCTGAATATTAATGAGGTAAGTTTGGCTATCAACAAAGTGTTTACCAAACAATAATCTCCCTCAGTCGACAACTTGCCACAGTCTGGTGAGAAACGTGTTACTCCACTTACTTAAAACATAACCGATGGAGTAAGATGCTCCTAATGTTGAGATCTGCCTCAAAGGACATTGTCCACTTTTACCATGAATTTAATCAGACCATGACATCAGAGCCCTATGACATTTGACCCATCGTTTGGGTTTTGTGCTTACTGCAGTTACTGTACATTATACACACACAACCAACTGATTACACTGGCTCCATTATGAGAATGAATGAAGGTGAGTTGGGTACCTTTATACAGGAACATTGAATGTCATGATGTCATTTAACCATCTCAAATATATAGTGCCTGTTTCATCTGACCAGATTAATACCTGGACCATCAATAATTGCATGTACATTCATGTTTCCTGTAGCTAGTAGTGTGGTCCAAAGTACAGGATATAACTGTCATAATGAGATATACATCTGTCTCATTTATTGTTTGAAATACAGTGAGCAAAACAGACAATGGGAAAAGTACTGTTTTGACTTTGCTGTTTGGCTCCCTATGAAATAACATTCAAAGCAAATTTTCACAATATTAGACTTAATTCTTGATGAATGACAGTGATAGTCCCTAACTATTATTATTGAACTTAAGATAGCAATGACACCTGGTTACATGGTTACGCTTAAAATATATTAAACTACGACTGTTATAAAGGTATGATTCATTTTGGTGTTAATTATAACATCAAGTATCAACTTGGCTGTGAAACATCTCTCCAAACAAATGGTTACTCTTACATGGTTGGAAATGCAAGGCATGAGTGGAAGGGAACTTGTTTTCACTTTGTGGGTGGAATATTCAAAACTGCAGTGACAGAAATGAAACATTCAAAGAGCATTCTATAAATTAAAAATGCATACATTAAGAGACTTGTCCTTTGGATTAACCCATTGTTTGAATGTTAGGTTCATAGAATGTTTCACTTAACGTAAAGGAGCTGTAACAATACTCAGTTTACGATGAATTCTGTGCTTCTATTTGAACCCTTTATGAAATATAATCATGGGAAAAAATAAAAGAGAAATCTGTGTCTTGGCTTGCTGACTTCTGCACCAGACTGTCAGACTTGTCTTCAAGCAGTGTGATATGTCAGAAGTTAAAACAGTCAAGCTGAAATGCTTGTACATTCAAGATCTGTGTCAGTAAAGGGCAGACTATAGAAAACAAAACAAGTGAACTGGCTGTTTAATTGATGCTCATTAAGTTATGAGTAAATAATACTGGCAAAGAGATAGAGTGTTACATTACAGTGAAGAGTTTTACCTTTTGTACATATAAATGGTTTGGACTTGAACATACTGGGCTGGATTTTATGTTGCTGTGTGTGGTGAGGGAGACAAAATGGGTGAGTGAGCTATCTGCCTACTCCTGCCCTCGCTGAAAACAAGCACTGTCCAGAGGGAAGGCAATATGAAGAAAGGTCTAAACCCAATTAGTGACTAAGCCAGAGTGTTATGTGAGAGAGCGCTTAGAAAGTACACCAAATTTGGAGAATTGTAAAGTTGCGAATGTATGCATTTAAGGAGTGTGAATTGGATTATGAAGACAAAAATCACAATAATTATAGAGCTTAACATATTGAACTTCATTAATGGAAGTACACTTTAATTGAATGGAAATGTAAATTGGATAGGCAGTGAATATAGTAATGTGGAATTAATTTCTGTGAGAGCTAAACTCGAGTACAAGACAGTGGTGAGACAGAGGTGATCAGAGACCAATAATGCAGATCAGGCACAGTCCCAGGAATTGAGCAGACTGAGTCACCTCATTCTGGGACCATGAAGGTTTAAACACAACATTAAGGAGGTTTACTGGAAGTTAGTATCTGTGGATAGATTCTAGATTAAGAACAGAACACAGAAGCAAGAACTTCTTTAAATATATAAAAAGGAGAGAGAAGCCAAAATGAACAGAGAGAATGAGCTGAGGAAATAATAATGGGAAAACCGTGAAATGGCAGAGGAGTTGAATAAATACTTTGCATCAGTCTTTACAGTAAAAGACATTAACACCATCCACAATTAATGAAATATGTGAGGGGCAAAAGGAGAGAGGACATATGTACAATAACCATTGGTGGAGAGTAATTGCTCGTGAAAATAATGAGGCTAAAGACAGATCGGTCCTCTGAACCTAATGAGATGCATCCTCGGATATTAAAGGAAGTAGCTGCAGAGATAGTGGATGCACTGATAGTAATCTCCAGGAATGCTTAGATTCTGGAAAAGTCTCAGAGGATTGGAAATGGAACAATGTTATTTAAAAAGGGAAGGAGACAAAAAATAGTTAACTCCAGGCCAGCTAACGTAATGTCTGTCTGCTATAAAGGATGTAACAATTGAACTTTTAGAAATAAAACATATGATCGAACAGAGTCAACCTGGGTTCATGAAGGGGAAATCATGCCTGACAAATTTATTAGAATCCTTTGAGGAGGTAACAAGCTGGATGTATAAAGGGAAAGCAGTGAATGAAATAAAATTGAATTTTTGCAAGGCATTTAATAAGATACCACACATTAGGCTATTTAATAAGATTAGAGTTCATGGTGGTGAAGGTGAGATATAGCATGGATAGAGGATTGGCTCTAATGTAACAGAACACAGTGAGTTGGGAGAAAGAGGGCATTTTCAGGATGCCAACCTGTAACTAGTGGAGTGCCACAGGGATTAGTGCTGGGGCCACCATAATTGATAATATTTATTAATGGCTTGGATGAGGAAAGTGAATGTACTGTGCCCAGACAAAAATGGGTGGGAAGGCAAATGGTGAGGAAGACCCAAAGAGTGTGCAGAGGGTCAGAGATTAAGTGAGTCAGCAATACATGGTAGGTGGAATTTAATGTGGGAAAATGGCAGGAAGAGGAGAGGAGCTGAATATTTTTAAACAGAGAAAGACCACAGAAAGCTATGGAACGGAGCCTTTTGAGTCGCAAAAAGGTGGCATCCATCCAGATTCAGAAGGTAATAGGGAAGACAAGTGGAATGTTGGCCTTTAGGGAATGGAGTATAAAAGTAGGGAGGTTTTGCTATAACTACATAAGACCAGGATGGAATACTGTGAACAGTTTTGGTCCCCTCATTGAAGGCAAGATAAGCTGGTATTGGACACAATCCAGCAAAGGTTCACTAGTTTGATCCAGATATGGAGGTGCTGTTTTATGAGGAGAATGTTGGGCCTAGATATGCTGGAATATAGAAGGTGACCTTATTGAAATATAAAGGGTCTTAGGGACTTGAAGGGATGGGGAAAGGTTGTTTCTCCTTGTGGGAGAATTGAGGAGCAGAGGACATCAACTCAAAATAAGGGGTCATACCTTTCTTCTCTCAGAGGATTGTGAATCTGTGGAATTCTTTACCACAGAGGCCATTGAGACTGTATCCTTAAGTATATTCAAGAAGGAAATCACTGTAAAGCCACGAATATAAGGGCAAGATTTTAAACTGGGAATACCAGCACCTAGAATGTGACCACAAGCCTCAACTAAATAACCTGGGGCAGCTGCTGGCAACTGTGGTATCTCGCCAGCCACTAGCATTGCTGCAGGGACAGATGTCAGACTGCCGACCTCACTGACAGCAGCCTCAGGCAAGAGCTGGGAGGAAGGACTATCGAAGAGTCAAACTGGCTAGTAGTGGCCCTTGGGAGTGTTGTGGTCTTGAACAATGTGACAAAAGGATGAGTACTCAAAATGGGTAAAGCAAATAAAAGCACCAATTACATGTATCATTGACAACTGAGCTCAATCCCATGATAAGTTTCTAAGGGCTGTTTCTGAAGTGGCTCAGATGACCGATTTTAGTAGAATATATTAGTGACCAATAAAGAATTGTGTTACAATGGGAACAACAGCTCTACAAGTCATTGATGAATCTCCAAGATATCTTAACTCATTAACAGTTCGTATCAAGGGTGAATGGAATAAAATTGAGACTACTTAAAGTCTTAGGGTCACCTAAGAAGCAAACTAAAATTGACAAAGTTATGGGGCCGGGTTGAAACTTTATTGCTGGAACAGCACAGCAGGTCAGGCAGCATCCAGGGAACAGGAGATTCGACGTTTCGGGCACAGGCCCTTCTTCAGTCATTCCTGAAGAAGGGCCTGTGCCCGAAACGTCGAATCTCCTGTTCCCTGGATGCTGCCTGACCTGCTGTGCTGTTCCAGCAATAAAGTTTCAACTTTGATCTCCAGCATCTGCAGACCTCACTTTCTCCTCAAAGTTATGGGGCCTACAGGAATGATAAAAGTGGTAAAATAATACAGAATATAATGCAACATGTCAAGAGGATTGAGGTTAAAATGGAGAAGGAGGAAAGAACTTCAAACTTTTCTTTATAAATAGTATTGTGTAGATGAATTAATTTAAAGAGAATTGTTAAATTCAGGGTAGCATCCCTGAGAGAAGGGAATAATGGGCTTTTGAGAACAAATTAAAATTGTTTGATTCTTATGTTATGATCTCTGACTAGACTGCTAAATTTAAGTTACATTCGGGTTAGGATCCAGAAGGGACCACTTTTTTTCATAAAGTTGACAAAGGTTGAGATTCCATGCACATATATAGAGAATAGAGTGATAAGGTTTGATGGTTTTGAACAATTATAAATATTACTAAGCTGCTGAAAATGTAATACAATGTCCAATATACAGAACTGAAAATGTGTTGCTGGAAAAGCACAGCAGGTCAGGCAGCATCCAAGGAACAGGAGAATTGACATTTCGGGCATGAGCCCTTCTTCAGGAATGAGGAAAGTGTGCCAAGCAGGCTAAGATAAAAGGTAGGGAGGAGGGACTTAGGGGAGGGGCGTTGGAAATGTGATAGGTGGAAGGAGGTCAAGGTGAGGGTGATAGGCCGGCGTGGGGGTGGGGGTGGGGGCGGAGAGGTCAGGAAGAAGATTGCAGATTAGGAAGGCGGTGCTGAGTTCGAGGGTTGGGACTGAGACAAGGTGGGGAGAGGGGAAATGAGGAAGCTGGAGAAATCTGAGTTCATCCCTTGTGGTTGGAAGGTTCCTAGGCGGAACATCCGTTGTGGTTGGAGTGTTCCTAGGCAATGTCCAATATACAGCCTAGTTACATTTATGATCCGATTGGTATTAACCTGCACACACACAAAAACACACACAAAAACACACACACACTCACACACACACAAACACACATATTCTCTCTCCGTCTCTCTCTCTCTCTCTCTCTCATCCTCCCTCCTTCTGCTGTCAACCCCTTAAACCCCGCCTCCCCCCAACCCCCCAAAAAATCAGGACTGTGCATCCCTGGAATCTGGATACTGGACTTCAGCACCTAACCTGAGTCTAATCGTGCTCAGCTACTTAGAGCAAATATTTCCTTCACTGTTGTTCACAGCTGCACAGAACTATTAATGACACATGGCTTCTTTTAAGGCCCTACAGCTCCTGAGAATGAGCGCCACCACTTAGCTCCACCCCTACCTCCCTGGGCAGCTCCTGAGTTTAAATGGCTTGTAGCCTTCATTAGCACTGCCTTAAACTGTATATAGGTTTGGCCCCATAATTTGAGGAAGGATTTAATTGCATTGGAGGCAGATCAGAGAAGGATAATTCCAGAGATGAAAGTCTTATTTTATGCGGAGAGTTTGAGCAGTTTAGCCCTTTACTCTCTGGAATTTCGAAGGAAGAGAGCAGATCAATTTGAGGTATATCAGGTGCTAAAGAAGATTGACAAAGCAGGCACTGTCTAGATTAGAGTGGTGCTGGAAAAGCACAGCAGTTCAGGCAGCATCCGAGGAGCAGGAACATCGATGTTTCGGGCAAAAGCCCCGCATGCCTTCGCTGTGTAAAGTTAGCGGAAACCCAAAATAAAACAATTGAGCTTTTCAAAAAAAAGTGATTTGTCTTTTTAAAATCCCTTTACCGTGTTTTGCATGTAGATGGCTACTACACTATGATTCACACCTCATCTAAACACATTATTTGTTTGTTTCTTCACTCATCCCATTGCCACTCCTTTTGGGTTTTATTCTGTGAAGCCTTTTGTGATTAGATCTCTCCTGTACTCTTTTCTCTTTTGTTCCTCCTCCCTCCTTTTACTTAGAATAACAGAGTCATAAAGATGTACAATAGAAACAGACCCTTCAGTTCAACTTGTCCATGCCAACCAAATATCAAAAATCAATCTAGTCCCATTTGCCAGCGCTTGGCCCATATCCCTCTAAACCCTTCCTATGCATATACCCATCCAGATGCCTTTTAAATACTGTAATTGTACCAGCCTCCACCATTTCCTCTTGCAGCTCATTCCATACACGCACCACCCTCTGTCTGAAAAAAGTTGCTCCTTAGGTCTCTTTTAAATCTTGCCCTTCTCACCTTAAACCTATGCCCTCTAGTTCTGGACACCTCCATCCCAGAGAAAAGACCTTGTCTATTTACCCCTCATGATTTTATTTACCTTATAAGGTCACCCCTCAGGTTCCAATGCTGCAGGGAAGACAGCCCCAGCCTGTTCAGCCTCTCCCTGTAGCTCAAATCCTCCAACTCTGGCAACATCCTTGTAAATCTTTTCTGAACCCTTTCAAGTTTCACAACATCCTTCCAATAGGAGGGAAACAAGAATTGCACACTGTGTTCCAAAAGTGGCCTGACTAATGTCCTGTACAGCCACAACATGACCTGCCAACTCCTGTACTCAATACTCTGACCAATAAAGGAAAGCATACCAAACACCTTCTTCACTATCCTATCTACCTGCGACTCCACTTTCAAGGAGCTATGAACCTGCACTCCAAGGTCTCTTTGTTCAGAGCACTCACCAGGACCTTCCCATTAAGTGTGTAAGTCCTGCCCTGATTTACCTTTCCAAAATGTGGCACCTCATATTTATCTAAATCAAACTCCATCTGCCACTCCTTGGCCCATTGGCCCATCTGATCAAGATCCCATTGGAATCTAAGATAACCTTCTTGACTGTCTCCTACACCTCCAATTTTGGTGTCATCTGCAAACTTACTAACTCTACCTCCTATGTTCACATCCAAATTATTTATATAAATGATGAAAAGCAGTGGACCCAGCACCGATCCTTGTGGCACATCACACTTGCTTAAAATCTATTGCATTTCTAACTTTCTTAACTTCTGTTGACGAAAACGTCAATTATATATTTTTTTCTTATCACAGATCTTGCCTGGCCTGAGCATTTCCTGATTTTACATTTTCTGTTTTTACATGAGATTAAATACCTTTACATGTGAACTGTAAGCCAAATGAGGGGAAGGTGCCTGGTAAGAGACACTCAAGTATCCTGATGAAAACAGGTTTATACATAGTAGAGGACCCAGAAATTAAGTTTGAGGGTCAGTCTCAGAATAGCTGTGTGTTGGAAGCCTGGGCACATGCCACTGTAATATCCAGATTTAAGTGAGAGAAAGAATTAACAAGGATGATAATTGCCAACTGTTTTAATGGTTGTGTAAAATAATTAAGGATGGTAATTACAAGTGATTGACAAGGATTTTAAAAGGTCAGTTGTGCAGTGCAATATTTAAATGAGCCACAACACGCTGCAGCACCCAGGAACTAAGAGAAGCTGAACATCTTTTTCAGGAACAACAGGTACCCAAGAAGCAGAGTCCATCTATTCCTGCATAACAGACTGAAACATGCCCAGAAACTCGAGCCACCCGCCATACATCAAAGGCATCTCAGAAATGACGACCAGACTACTCCAGCCCCTAGGCATCATGATAGCCCACAAACCTCCCACCACACTGAACCAGCTCCTGATGAATTTAAAGGACCCTGTACCAACAACCAGCAGAATTAATGTCATTTACAAAATACCCTGCAAGGACTGCAACAAACACTACATCGGGCAGACGGGCAGGAAACTAGCCACCAGGATACACGAGCACCAACTCGCCAACAAAAGACATGACTAGCTATCACTAGTATCCTTACACACAGACAAAAAGGGACACCAGTTCAACTGGACAATGCATCCATCCTGGGACAGGCTAAACAAGGACATGGACAGGAAATCCTAGAGGCCTGGCATTCAAACCAAATTCCATTAACAAGCATATCAATTTGGACCCCATTTACCAACCTCTGAGAAAAAGTACCGGAAGTGATATCACCCACCACAGCTGACCCAGACACATAAATAGCAAGTGGGACAGAACACCAGTGCTTCACCGGGGAGGCTCACTGATGATGTTACCTCGCTTGGTGACGAAACGTCTGAGAACAAATCTCCCAGCTCAGTGAGCAAACTTACAATCTGATCCACAACCTGAGCTACAAATCTTCTCCAAAATCACTCACGTTCAATTCCAGACTGATTAACTGAATTTCATGTCTACCATCTGCCATGAACCCATGCCTCGGCAAATTAGCATGGGCCTCTAGATTACTAATCTAGTGACATTACCATTATGCCACTGTCTCCTTAAGTCTTGGTTTTCAGTCTGAGTCAGGTCAGGAGTACAACTGATTAAAAGCAACTTTGTGTGTGATCAAGCTGACAGTCGAGTGTGGCACTGAAGGAGTGCTGTATTATTGAAAATGCCATCATTTGAATGAGGCATTAAACTGAGCTACTGTTTCCTGTCTCAAGGGGTTATAAAAGATCTCCTCCACTGTTTCAAAGAACAGCAGTAATATTCTCTATGTTGTGCTGGCTAACATTGGACCCACGTCCCACATTTGCCAGGGAGAAATAAAGGTCATTATCTTGTTCAGGTTGCTGTGACCGTGCTGTGCACGAATTGACTTGTGTGTGCACACAAAACAACAGTGACTACACTCTGTAAGTAATTCATTTCCTGTGAAATGCTTTAGGATATCCTGCGGACATGAGAAATGATACATTGGCTTTTTTCTGCACCAATCCCACTGAAGTCTGAATTAAATTTTATGACGGTATGTTATTTTTGATTTATAAAAGATGCTGATATGGAGATTTTGGACTAACTACCAGTAATTACTCATATTTATTTATTTTCAAAAATTATGCTTGTTCTCTACACTTCAGAGACAACATTAAGAGTAATGAGTAAATCTCTTGCTACTGGTCATAAAGTAGTTCTATCATTTTCTGAAAAAATGAGT
Source organism: Chiloscyllium plagiosum (assembly GCF_037043375.1). Classification (NCBI taxonomy): domain Eukaryota; kingdom Metazoa; phylum Chordata; class Chondrichthyes; order Orectolobiformes; family Hemiscylliidae; genus Chiloscyllium; species Chiloscyllium plagiosum. Next base: position 4,216,650 of record NW_028270143.1, read on the forward strand.
GGTGATTGAATTCCTTCAAGCACATGCAGACAGAACTGAAATTGTGAACAGATACAAAGCTATCCTCTTACTGAGAAGTCTGACTTGATGACTCTGAAGAAGGATTAACTATGGCGTTAATGATACAGCTTTGCACTGTAAGGATAATAATTTCACTTCAGTGACAGACATTCAGATCTTTGCTTTGGTAATCATACATAATCAAAACAGAGACAAGTAAATTGTGAAAAAAATCATTCAAAAGCCTCGTCAATTGGCATTTGTTTTATACAAGGATCCTTTGAGATTGAGCAGTCTGCAAGACTTAAGCCCAAAGATGAAACTGTCCTTGATTTGTTACTAACCAGTGTAGCTCAGTTACAGCAGAGTGGCTGATGTGAGAAAGGAAAAATATTATGATGGGTCATTGAGTGGAGCCCTTATTTAGTGCTGAACCATGTGACTGATACAGGGTAACAGAAAATTTACTCTGCATTTAGCCAGGCTATATATGGTGCCAGAGTGATTGATTGGTTTAAACTTGAGTGTTCAGTGGCAGATTTTTCTGAGGTCAGCGTGTTATCGATGCTGCAAATTTTGATGTATGCATTTGGTGGAAGTGAAAGATTGCATCTAATTGGCATTAATGGTAATAATTAAAAGGAAGGTGACAAATTCTGAAAGTCTCTGCAAAGGTTCACATATAACCTCAACCCACAAACAGCCTTTCCTACTGCTGAAGGAGGTGGAAACAATAAGCAAAAGTGCAAGGAGATGCAATGAATAGACAGGAGTCAATAGTGAGCAAGCTGCTCAGCTGGTCACTGTATGGTGCTTTCTGAAATGGAGGCAGTATTACATAAAATGGTTAAAGAGGATAGTCTTTGGCACTAACTCCATGGAATCATATCTACAGGTTAGTGCTACAGCCTGTAGGGAGGTGAAGGTTTGGTTCAGGTTTGCAGGAGCCCAACATCAGTCAGAAAAAACAACTGATTCATTGTCAAGGTGCTATATCTGAAGATGACCCCAATGTTATTGGTCAGGTGGTTGTTTCACGTATAGGCGTTATTGGATCCTTTGTTTAAACTACACATGTGCAGCTGAGGTCACCTGACTTTTGCAAGTGTGATGAAACATAGAATCATAGAGTCATACAGCTTGGAAACAGACCCTTTGGTTCATGCTGAGCATAATCTCAAACTAAATTAGTCCCATCTGGCTGCTCCTGGCCCATATTCCTCCAAATTGTTCCTATTCATGTATCCATCCAAATGTCTTTTAAATGTTGTAATTGGACTCACACCTATGGGTGGCATGGTGGCACAGTGGTTAGCACTGCTACCTCACAGCGCCAGAGACCCAGGTTCAATTCCCGCTTCAGGCAACTGTCTGTGTGGAGTTTGTACATTCTCCCTGTGCCTGCGTGGGTGTGCTCCGGTTTCCTCCCACAGTCCAAAAATGTGTAGGTTAGCTGAATTGGCCATGCTAAATTGCCTGTAGTGTCAGGTGAAGGGGTAAATGTAGGGGAATGGGTCTGGGTGGGTTGCTCTTCGGAGGGTCGGTGTGGACTTGTTGGGCCGAAGGGCCTGTTTCCACACTGTAAGTGATCTAATCTAATCACTTTCTCAGGCAGTTCATTCCACATGCGAAACACCCTCTGTGCAAAAAAATTGCCTCATGTCTTTTTTAAATCTCTCTCCTTTCACCTTAAAAATGTGCCCCTTGGTCTTGAAATTCCCCAACAGTAATGATGGAGCTTCAGCATCAATCTAAAACAGTGGCTAGTTTTTCCTTGCTATTAAATTTCATAGGTAGACAAGGCTTATCATAAAAATCATTTAATTCAGCTGCGATGTTTATATTTCAGAACAAGCCATATTTCTTGAGTTTTATTTGATAAGTGTGCCACTTTGTTATCAACTTATAGTTTCTGTTTGTGCAAGTTAAAGTGTTTGTGATTTCCCTCTCTCACATATTGTTTAGGTTGTCACCTCCCCCACTACAGTCAGCAATTCCTTGCCTGGATGGACACAAAAGAATTCTGTTTAACAAATGTAAATCAAGAATGTGCAGGGACATCGAGGGAAGGCAGGGAAGAACCAGCACAGATGCAATCAGCTAAATGGCTCCTTTTGTGATTCAGTGATTCTATTCTCAGATCTTTCCATATGATATGAATTACAGGAATGTGCACTTGCAATTTAACATGCTATCTCACTTTCATTTCCCTTCCTATACTGAAGTTGGGCTCCGGTACCTCCTTCGCAAGTGCTTAAGTTTGGGAAGTTGCCATATAAAATGTGGGATGCTACTTCAGAAGCAGAAGCAGGAGTCTAGATGCACCTTCTTGACTTGAAAATGTTGTTTTAAAACTTTAAGTTTTCTTTTGGTGCTGCTTCTCTCCTCCCTGTCCTGAAAGAGAGAGCGTGTCTCTGGGACTTCTGCTTTTTTCATCCAAAACTCTAGTTGTGTGAGAGTCTGGGCACTGAATGGCAGCAAGCTTTTCCATCTTACCTTCTATTGCAGCTGAGCCAGGTTTTACGCTCATCCAATATCCAAATTGAACACTTTCCAACTGGGATGACATTCAGCAATGGGAACTCAGCCAATTTTCTTCTCCTTGCTCCATTGATTCTGCAGTCAATGACAGCATCTGTTTGCTGCTTTGGTTAAAACTGGCAAACTCAGCAGACAGTGCAGAGTGAAACCTGGGGGGTGGGGGGGGGGGGGGGTTGTGGGGGCAGGGGGTTTCTTATCTGTATGGTCCAGCTGCACACAATCCTTAGCCATTGGACTCAACTGAAATACAATGTCCACGACTTAGGATAGTATGCTAATCAATGACTATGTACTTTGCTGGTAATGGACTAAAGATGTATTACTAATAAGTCATGCAAACTATAATAGATAGACTGTTTAAGATAGAACAATTCTTGTCCTTTCAACTGATAATGCAAACCTTCCCTCTGATCCATCTTCATTGCTTTTTAATAGAAAATGAGAAAATATTTGAATGTACAAGCACCTGTGAAGAGAATGTGTTTCCCTTTGTTTCACTACAATGTTTCAAGTGGGTATTGTTCATCAGGATCAATTCAGCAGATCCAGTTAAGTCTATATCTGAAATATTAAAGACCTTGTCTCTTTACCAGATGCTGATAAAGCTGTTGCACATTTTCTGCAATTCCAGCGTTTCCATTTTATCCCTGGCCATTATTCAATTGTGAGAGTCAATATTTAATTCAAGAATTGGGAGTGACATTTTAATATTTGCTTTCCCTATTACGGATAAATTAAATGTTCGGGTATTGATAGTTGGAAGGCATCTACTACCGACCAGTAGATGGGTAGACCTTGACTTTTGATAAATGGATTATAGCAAGTCAGCAACCCATAATGTGAGTGTCATTTAATTCCTCCTAAGGGGTGGGTGTCAAATCAAAAGACATGTTGAGGATGCTATCCCTGTTATTTAACTACTAAAATGGTATTTTGCCTGTGGTGAGGCAAGTGTTGGGCAGCTTGCCCACTCATGATTCTATTATTGATTACGTAAGGGATACCTCTTACTGTGCTGGTATTTTACCAGCCGTGTGGCTGGGGGGGTGGGTGCAGTGAGGGCATGGGAGATGGTGAGGAGGGGAGTGTGAGCCCCATTTGAGTAATCTATGTCCAACACTGGCTCCTCCACCATGGGACTACATGTTCTGTCATGTTCCTGCCCCAAATCCTCCTTACACAGCCCTGCCAAACAAATCCTCGTGAAACCCTTGAACTTACTTACTAATCCAGCTCAGCAAAAATCATTATTACTGACTTGCTGCAGTTCCAGTTGTGGCCACCCATCTTGGTGATTGTTCTGGGACTAGAGGACTGCCTTCCATTTGATTGACAACAGCTCTTGCTGGGTGGACTTCTTCCTGGTTTGGGTGGACATATTGCTTTGAGCAAAGAAATAACTTGATGGCCATAAAATCAGCTCTGAACCCTACGGAGGTCTCAACCCCTGTTCTAAACTGAGATGTGGTGCTACCACCTTCATATAAAATTCCACTCTAAGTCTCTCTCCATTGATTTCAATGGAAGTAAAAATTGGGAGAGATTTAAAAGGTGTTTTCATTTCCTTATTAATGTTTACTTTGTCACAGAAGAATTTACCCAAGAATGTATCATTTGGATTATTTTTCATTACAGTCTCTGTTGGTAAATGATTATGTTGAATTAAAATACCAATTACATCCACATTTTAGGCAGAAATTTGTTTCTGTCAAATTTCAATATTCTAATTAAAGAATAATTGCTTCCTTTACATTTAACAAACATTGTTTAATGCAACATTGGAATTGGTGTCATGGAACCTGTGACTGAAAATTATCCAGCCTGATAATTTAAACATTAATGAAAGTCTTTATTTTAGGTCTGCTGGATTGTGAACCCAATTTTCTAAAAGTCAGGTTACATTATTCCCTGTGACAAAGGGAATAGTGTGGTTGGGATTGTTTGATTCACCCTGATGCATATTTCTCTTGTACTGTGAAGTCTTTTATTCTCCAAAGAATAATCTAACAGTCATGCCCATTACAAGAGTTCACTATGAAGCCAGCTTAGTGATAGTATCTAGTGTGAATGATGCTTCCACCTTTTGTCTGAAGTCGACTATCTCAAGTGAACTGCTTTCTTGGAATCTGCTTGATGCTTAACTTCAGTGCCTTCAATAAAGAGGATTAGCACTTAATCCACAGCTATAACTTCTCTGTCCGCTGCATGTTCACCATACAGCTTGCAAAATAATTATGAAAGTCAGGCATAATTGATTATTTTTAATCAATATTCTCAAAAATGTTATAACACAACTCTGGGGGCATTAGGTCTTGAACTCAGAACCTCTGCACTGCATCACAGTAACCCTCTAACCTTTAGAACATGCTCAACTTCCTAATATACAGAGTTGTACTGAGAAAGGAAATAAGACGCTATTAATTCAGTCGAGTGGCCTAATTGCATATTGCAGAAGTTTTCCGGGAGTGAAGATTTAAAGTTGTGGCTCACTCTTACTGTCCAAGCTTCTTTTTGCTGTCAAGATTTTTCGAGGTAATATGTTTGTAATTTGTAATATGTTTTTCCATGTAAATAACAAAAAAATACATTGACTGTAAAAACATTTATTTTCTGCGAAACGGTCTTGTTTTATGTAATACACAGCAAAACATTCAGCTACAACAGCACCTGCTTCATCATCCACCATGTTATTCATTTCTCTAATTCATATTTATTAAATAAAATAGCCTCTAATCAGGATTTTAGGATCACTTCGAATCCTCACAGAATGGCTGGCTCAAACTCATGAGCATCATTGGACTTCTTGCTTACACACATGAGTTGGGCTCGAGTGGTGGCAATAAAATGCATTCTGCTTGGGGAGTTCACATAATCCAGAGCTGGAACATTTCCCTCTGCTGTCTGTTCATTCCAAAGCTTGAAGAATGAAGTAATGCAATAAATGAGAGCAGTTAGTGACAGTTCTGCCATAGAGACCTGAATCTGTCTGACCCATGGCTAGGTTATGAGAGTCATTTCTCAGCATTGCCTGCTAATACTTACAAACCATTTTAGCAGTACACTGCAAGTGAAGACTGCATTAAAATTTGTTATTGTTTTATTCTTTAGGGCAAATAAGAAATACCAATAATGCAGTTATAATCAAATAATTTTTTTACATTATTCATAGGGCATGGTAAATCATTTCTATAACATGCAGCAATAAGTCCATTAATAATACTAATAATAATGGGGGCTATTTGAATCCTGATGGTTAATTTGTAATGGTTTTGCAACAGCTAACAGTAACTTAATAAGGACAGCATCATGCTGTTCGTATATGGTTCTTTTTTAAGGAATTGCAACAACATCTTTCTTTTGTTTAGTTAGTGATGCAGCTATGAACATTCACTAATTATGTTACTATCTCATAAGCAAAGATTATCCAGTACCTGGGTGGAAGACCAGTTGCCTTAAAGTGTCCCAAAATTGAACCACTCAACAGCTTTAGTTAGTAAAGCGAAGTTTAAAGATAGGCTCTGCTTTTGATGATTTCAGTACATGTTCCTGCTAGTCTGTTTGATGAAGGGTAATGTTATCTGGCACCACATTGTGCTGATCAATGAAATCGAGGAGTACCAGGGCTTCTTGAAACTGATTCTCCAATCCCTGTATGCCTTAGCAGTTCATAATTACAAATAGCTGATAGGAATAAAGCATAGCATGAATTAATGCACATGTTCAATTCATAACAGAAACCATTTGAACCAGGATTACACACCTATCTTCAGTGAACACCAGTTCAAGAGACATTTGTAGGCCTTCTAACTACAAATTAAAACTGAGATGACCTCAAGATTTAGTTTTCTTCCTTATTCGTCTCTAAATTTTTAACTTTTAACTTTCTGGCAACTTCTTTTCTATTCCTTCACTAAAAGCCTGGCTGAAACTCCTAATGCCAGCTTTATTAGAGTAATCCTCTTCTTAAAATGCTTACCAAATCATTCTGTCTAATTTTGACATTGTTATGAGACAGATTTTCAGCACCTAACAATTTATTGAAGTGCCAATGTTGTGGCGCTTTTACTTTGCCTGAAGCCCACAGCCTGGGTACACAGGTCACATTTTACAGAGTCCATAGGAACCTGATTTGGATGGCTAACTGAGAATTGAACCTTGGCAAAACTCTTCCTCTGAACCTGCCAAAGCAGAGAGTTGGAGAGAAGAATTTCTCTAAAACAAACATTACTGGGACAGAAATACAACTGCAGTACTTGCAGCTGGACACCTGGATGGAACACAGCCTCCCTAGAGGGGGGCGGGGGGGGGGGGGGTTGATGTGTTAATGGGGATAGTGAATCCTTAATGGAAAGAATCCTCTCATGTACAGCAATCTATCGGATCAGTAAAACATGCCCACATTTCCCTGAATCTTTAGGGGTCCTGGTTGTCATCCTGCTTGGACCTATCATTGGAGATCAGTTTGTTTTTCAGGATGCTAGTCTGGTTCATCTCATGTTGTATTAGCTTCAACACTTATGGCTCGTCGCTGTGAGACGAGGAAGTGGGGTCTCCAACTCTCGATACCTTTCCCTCAAATTAACTCCTTGTGCAACATTGGCCCATTCGCAGGTAAATTGTGGCTCAGCCCTCAAACAGGGCCACAGGGATTTCCCAGTATGTGGCTGTGACAAGGTGTATTTGGGTTACACAAGTGTTTCCAGCGATTACGGCAGACACCTGGAGTTACAGTGGGAATCCACTAAAATAGCTGATCTGGGGGCCAAGCTGTTAGAAATCCTTTCGCCTGTCCAGTGATTCCCACATTCGTGTGGTCTCTGGGAGAGATATTCCCACAGTTTTCAATTCTATATCGTGATTTGGGTTGCAGTTTATTTTTATACAAATGGGATACATGAATGAAGGTTGAAATAGTATCCGACGTTATATGCTTTGGTTATTTTTGTAACAAAGACTCCCTTGCCAGAATTAGAACAAATCTCCCAGCCCTCATGTTGAGCTCCTGCCAAATGTTCTAGACAAAACAGCAGAGTGCAGCAGATACAAATATTAATGTTGTGAGGCCTAGCTAGGTGACAGCAAGGCAAATTCAGGGAGCCTCAAATTCCACAAAGAGAACAGCTTCAAAACAGAAAGGAACAGCAAACCTCTTCAGCGTTATATTCAAACTATGGTCAATATTTCATCTGCATATAATTGAGCACATGAAAAAACCATGCATCATGCAGTTTGCTCAGAAAATAAGCAGAAAGCCAGAATGAACAAATGTTATACACTCAGCTTTCTTTTCAAGCAAATAGCTCCTCCGCCTGAAAGACTTCTAATTTCTCTCTCTTTGACATTTATCTGTCTCCATCCCAACCTCAAATTGTATGTCATTGAAATTCTAATCTCTTCAATTTTCACCTTGAACCCTGTAATTCCCCACTTAATCCGATCTCTCCAATTTTGTGCCTGGCCGTTGATGGTTTTCAGCCACTTAGTAACCATGCTATCATTGACAGGTTGGGTTGTTCATGGGATTTCTCACCATTGATTTATTTGGGGTGGTCTTGAATCACAGCAACCTTCCCTCCTGCTTCAATGCTGCTCACCAGCAAGGGAGATGGTACTAAATAATATACCTTCCCAAAGTCCGGTGACCAGAATTGGATTCAATATTGTATTTGGGCTCAAACTATTACTTCAGAAAGGTTGAGCATTACTCCCCTTTGTTTGAAATGTTACGGTGTATTCCAATCATTTATATATCACAAAAGAACAGAAGTCCCAGCACTGACCCTTGGAGAACATCACCCATCATCAAGAGGTTTGAGGCTCCATCATCTACCATGAATTGTTCCTTTCTATCTTTAAACCAGTTTTTTAATCCAATTGGAAACTGACCCTGCTATTCCGTGAGCCTCAATTTTGTCAAAATTCACACAACACCAGGTTATAGTCCAGCGGGTTCATATGAAAACATTAACCTTCGAAGCACAGTTCCTTCATCAGGTGCTAGTGAGAGAGGAAGACCTTCGACACAGACATTTTAAGGAAAAGATCAAAGGATCATACAGCTCGTGAAGAAATTGAACACGCCTAAGCTGGCTCTCAAATCTTTAATCAGTTAGAATGGAGGTGCAGGTTTTGATTGATTAACGTGCCAATCCCAGAATTTCTTTCAAGTCACTGCTCTGAGACAACTCAAGGTGTTATCCATACAAAGGAGGTGACACCTCTGGTCAGACAATGTATTTTGGGGTGAGGTCTTGTTTGGAGTCTGTCTATGTCTTAACCTGGAGTTACACTGGTTTTATTTCCAAAGTAGAAGTTTTTAAAATGCCACATTGACTGACTGTCTACAAATCGTGTGCTTTTTGAACAAAATAGGATGTATCAGCAAATATAAGTCTGCAAATGCAAATCTATGTGTGTGTGTATGTGTATGTGTGTGTGTGTGAGCGAGAGTGTGTGCACACGTGTGAGAAAGGGGGAGAGAAAGTTAAGCCAGTGGTGCATGGAAATGTTGTAACACTAGGTTCAAGTTAGCTTAAAGCTGGTGTGCACCAGTCAGCTCGTTTATTTGTCCGAGGTAGGCAGCAGAAGTGAGAGGATTAGGAAAATAATATCTTGCATGGAGCAGAATGGCCTGGAGGCAGCCAACTAGGGAAGGCAGAAGAGAGGAAGGCCAGTGAGAGCCCGCCTTCAGAAGGCAGATGAACCATCTCTTGATATTCAAATGGCAAAGCCAGAGACAATGGAAGCTGCTAAGGGAAATGGTCACCAAAATTTGCTTGATCCTGCAGCAAGACTCACAGTCATTTGGATTTGCAGCAATCCCAAGCCAGTGGTCCTCAATACAGATCGCAACTCTCATTACCCCCAGCTGATTCTGGCAACTTATAGACTCCAAACAAGTCAGCATCAATGCTGTGGGGGGGATGAATTCCTGGAATATGTACAAGATGGGTTTCTAGAAGGTTATGTCAAGAAACCAAGTACACAATGGGCTATTTTAGACCAAGTATTGTGCAATGAGAAAGGATTAATTAATAACCTAACAGGACAGTAACCTTTAGGGAAGAGTGACTCAAAGATAATGGAATTTTACATTGTTGTTAAGATGGCATAGCTCAATCCAGAACCAGGAACCTAAATGTAAACCAAAGAAAATACAGAGGCATGAGGGGCAAGTTGGCGGTGATCATTTTGGAGACTACATGAAAAGGTATCATATTAGACAGATCATGGCTCGTGTTTCAAAAAAGTAAATACATGGTTTACAACAAGTTTATATTCCTTTGAGGCGCAAAAAAACATCCACAGGAAAGGGTGATCTAACAGTAATAAACAAGGGAAGTTGAAGAGTGTATCGGCCTCACCAGAATCTGGCCCCGATTCCAAGTGCAACCACCCCATGCCCCTGGAGCATGTACCTGTGCAGGTAGATGTTGTGGGAAAGGTGGGTGGTGTTACCAGATTCAGAACCTCCACTGACTGGGGCCTGTGGCACCTGGGAAAGAGACCAAGGAGAAATAAAATAAGGTTCCACAAAGTCTGTGAGCATAATTTTTCATGTTGTCCTTTCAGGCAGCACCATAACATCCGTACAGTAGAGAAAAAGGCCATTTGGCCCATGAAGTCTGCACCAACCCTCCGAAGAGCATCCTACCCTATCCTCATAACGGTGCATTTTTCATGGTTAATCCACCTAGCCTGCACATCCCTTGACAGTAGAGGGTAATTTAGCACAGCAAGTCCACCTAACCTGCACATCTTTGGCCTGTGGGAGGAAACCCATGCAGATACAGGGAGAACATGCTAACTCTACCCAGACAGTCACCCAAGGCTGGAATTGAGCCTGGGTTCTTGGCACTGTGAGATAACAATGCTAACCACTGAGCTACAGTGTCACCAAATTGGATGAATTCTAGCTTTGCTACCTTGCAACTCAGGCCTGGTCTTCAGCAATGGATTAGCCTCCTTCTCCTCAGCAATCTCGATGGTTTCTTCTTCAGCTTGGGTGAGGATATTGAGTGGGCACTGCTCTGCACATCTCCATTTTTTCTTTCTGGCTATGAGACTACTCGTCATCCTGGAGAAAGTGGAGGTTTAGCAATGTGATGAAACCCACTGGCGTCTTGTCTGTCCATATCCCAGTCACACATGCTGGCCCATCAGTGGCCTAGGTTGTATCTAATTGCACAATTGAATCAAACTGTCGCAGTCTTTGGCATTAAGTGCCATGAGATTCTGAAGCTGATCCCGCATTCACTCTAGCTTTACTGTTCCACAAACATATATATCGCCCGATGCCCATATGAGAGACAACCCATGCCACCATGGCATTCCTGATGAAGGGTTTATGCCCGAAACATCGACTCTCCTGCTCCTTCGATGTTATCGGACCTGCTGTGCTTTTCCAGCTGTACACGTTTCAAATCTGATCTGCAGCATCTGCAGTCCTTACTTTCTCCCACCCTGTTACTTGTCTATTTGGACCGAAGGAGGCTATTGACCCTTTGCCAGTTCTGTCCTCATGATCTTGGATACATGCCACAGTGACTAACCCCTCCTTTTATCTCCATGTGACCACCTTGGTTCCCCTGTTGACATTGTTAATGAGTTTGAGTTGATTTAGTGTTGTCGCATGTACCGAAATACAGTGAAAAGTGATGTTTTCTATGCTCTCCAGGAAGACCATATAAAGTGCATCAGGGTAGCAAAACACCATGCAGAATACAGTGTTACAGCCACAGAAAATGTGTGGAGAGAGGGAGAGATCAATATTTGTGGCATCCGTTCAAACGTCTGATAACAGCAGGGAAGAAGCTGTTCTCGAAAGTGTTTGTACGAGTATTTAAACCTTGATACCTACTGCCCGACATAAGAGGGTGGAAGAGAGTACAATCAATCCTGTAATGGAAACCCACCCCTCCAAGCAATAGCACATCTTTCATGGTGCTCACCGTGGCCCTTTGAATGTACATTTGAATCACATGGGCACCATAGCAAAAATGTAAGTGGCACTCTCTTTCGGTTCCATCATCAGGAACAGTATGCCACTAATCTCAGCCCCAAGCATTGAGTTTCAATTTACGAGATTCCTGATAATTTTCAAATATTATTGTAAGTCGCCAGTGGATTTGCAACGTCTCAATGCTGCAGATTGCTGTGATCGAGGTCAATACAATGTTTTTCATGCACGGTTCCCCATTGTAATTGCTTACTTCGAGCTAAACTCATATGGGAAGAGAGTGCTGAGTTTTATGCGGCAAAATCATATGTTTGATATGTTCATATCAGAAGTGTATTTATAATTTCACAACAATGTCACATAGGTGAAATCTTGTGCAGAGAGGCATAAACGAAAGATGAGCTATTCTGTTGTGTTCTCATGATTCATAAGGAACATCAGAGTAGACCATTCTGCCCTTTTTGCTGGACCATTCAAATTGATTATTGAAGATTAGATTAGATTAGATTACTTACAGTGTGGAAACAGGCCCTTCGGCCCAACAAGTCCACACCGCCCCGCCGAAGTGCAACCCACCCATACCCCTACATTTACCCCTTACCTAACACTACGGGCAATTTAGCATGGCCAGTTCACCTGAACCTGCACATCTTTGGACTGTGGGAGGAAACCGGAGCACCCGGAGGAAACCCACGCAGACACGGGGAGAACGTGCAAACTCCACACAGTCAGTCGCCTGAGGCGGGAATTGAGCCCGGGTCTCTGGCGCTGTGAGGCAGCAGTGCTAACCACTGTGCCACCGTGCCGCCCAAAGATCTGTCCGTCTGGTTCATTTACTTGCCTTTGCTACTTATCTTTTGACTCTAATCAACAGAAATCCGTTTCTTATAGGCTTGAAAGTTCCAGTTGTTCCAGTGTCTGAAATTACTTTTTTTTTGCAAGAGAGGGAGAAGAATTCCACATTGTGTAAAAAAGTGTTTCCTGATTTCCACCTTAAACGCCCTAGTTCTCAATTTAAGGTCATGCTCTTTTATTTTTGATTTACCCAAGAGAGATAATTTCCCTGTATCCACACTATTGAATCCTTTTAACGACTTAAACACCTCAAACAGATCACCCGCTCAGTCTTTTACACTCAAACGGTATATAGGCAAAGCTTCTGCAAACTGTCCTCTGAATTTAACACTTTAAGCCCCGATGTCATTCTGGTGAATTTGCAGTGCACCTTCTATGTGGGCAGCACAGTGGCTCAGTGGTTAACACTGCTGCCAGGGACCCGGTTTCGATTCCAGCCTCAGGCGACTGTCTGTGTGGGGTTTGCACGTTCTCCCTGTGTCTGCGTGGGTTTCCTCCCGCAATCCAAAGGCGTGAAGGTTAGGTAAATTGGCCATGCTAAATTGCCCATAGTGTTCAGGGATGTGTAGGTTAGGTGTATTAGTCAGGGGTAAATACAGTATAATAGGGTAGGGGAATGGGTCTGGATGGGATACCCTTTGAACGGTCTGTATGGACTTTTTGGTGTGAAGGGCTTGTTCCCACACTGTAGCGATTCTATGATAGATGTAACCTGTAGCAGCACAGCAGATGTGCCTGCCTTATGGAACAAGCAAACATTGGAGAGGCACTGTGCTAATCCAACGAACAGGAGCCTGAGGCTGAAATCTAACTGAAAATAATTTTATTTTTGGATTCCCCTCAGTGAATACAGGGGAGATTTAGCTGCAGTAATTGAGCCCTGTGGAATTGATTACCTTGGTTTTGTTACTTTTGGAGCCTTCTGTACGTTCCCAGGCTTGCTTTCAGCATCTTCCTTGATTTTTCTGTCACTGTATCTCTCGTTCTGTACATTCATTTCATGTAAGTCCACAATTTTTAGTGGTAAGTTTTCATATTAATTTGGTCACATGTAGTGCTAAGTTATTTGTAAAACTCCCCACTTCTTTGAGCTTTTGGTTTTCCTTTCCTAATAATTCTTTAATCAGTATTCTGAAATAACAGTGCTTGCTGTGGATGATGATACCTGCTGCTTCATCAACTTGATTTGAGTAATGGAGCTCTGTGCTACTCACATTTGAGAGGCACCTGATAAGAGATATTTACTGTCTAAGAATTGCCATTATAAAATGAGTGTCTGCTTTGTTCAGTAAGATAATGCATTCCTTTTATCTTTGTAATACTCCTTGCAGCTATTTCCCTTGCGAAATATTTGTGGGGAATGTCTGAAACATGTGTTATGTGCATGAAAGATAGTAGAAATATTATTTCACGGCACTGTTACAAACAAACACCACAACCTGTGATCAGCAAGAGGTTTATGACTGTAATCCTCAATATTAAGAATTGTCTATCTAAGCTGCGTGTCATGGGAATGTGCTGTGTAGAGGCTGTGTATTCCAGAACAAGGGCAAAGATTAAAACAAAGATGGAGTCGTGATTAGCTCCTCAAGGACACCTTCAGGTAGCTATTTTCAGAATGGTCGTTGCTGTGGTGCTTAAATGCACCATTTGCTTGTCCTGTTGGCTGCAGATTGTGCTGGTTTAAAAATAGGGGATTAGAATATTAAAACGAAGAGCTGATCATGGAGTTCAGAAATCATAGATTAGGCCTCAGCTGGAATATTGTGGATAATACTTGAGCTTAGAATATAAATACCTTAGGAAAGGGCACAGGGAATTTCTGTTGGGATAAAGAAGATGCTAGAGAAATTCAACAGGTCGGGCAGCATCTATGAAGAGAGAAAGAGGGTAAATATTTCTTCATGAAAAATCATCATACTGGACCCAAGCCCTCAACTCTGTTTCTCTCTGCACAGGTGCTACCAGACTTGCTGAGTTTCTCCAGCATTCTCTGTTTTCACTTCAGATTTCCAACATCTGCAGTATTTTACTTTTATCTATTGAGATAATATTGGAGATGAGAGACTTCAGTTCTGTGAAAAGATTGCAAAAGTTAGGATGGCTTCCTTATGAAAAGGAATGGTTAAGACCTGACCTAATGGAGGGTTTCACGATGATGGAAGGTTTTGATATATTAATTGGAGAAAAGCATTGTGGTGGATGGGTCAACGGAAGATTTAGATTCAAAATTTGGGCAAAAAATCCAGGGGAGATATGAAGACATGTTTTCACTCAGAAAGCCGTTGAGCAATGGAATGTTCCATCTGAAAATGTGTTGAAAGCTGATTCCAAAAGTATTTTTAAAGGGAGTTGGGCAGGTGATTAACACTGAGGAACTTACTCTATTATTTACACAAAAAAATGACAGCCCTTATAAAAAGTCAGCACGAACATGATGAATTCTTCTTCAGTATGACATGTTTATGGGTTTCCTGAAAACTAAGGTGGAGAAAATGTATTTTGCAGCTATTCCAAGTATTAGAGGAAAATCTATAGCATCTGGCCCCTGCTGAGTTTAAGTTTGATAAAATTTCTGGGATATCTCCATCTTGAGTGGGAAGGCATTCATTTGAAGCGATTGTTATAACAACACAGCCATTTTGTCCTAATAGCTTCTGTGAAATTTCCTCGGGATTCTTGTCGCACGCAGCAGAAAAATGTTCAAATAAACTGCATTAAAATTTGTGCAATTTTTTTTCAGGGGTGCAAAGATCATTGGCAAGGTCAGTATTTAATATCCATCCCTAATTGTGAAGGTGGTGATAAGGTGCTTTTTACAACTGCTGCATGGTACTGTGAGGAAGAGACTTTAAGGCTTCTGACCCAGTGACAGTGAAGAAATTCCGTTCAGGATGAGATATAGCTTCAAAGGAAACTTGCAGATGGTGCTGTTTCCATGCAAATGCTCCCCTTGTCCTTCTCGGTGGGAGCGGTCATGAGTTTGGAAGTTGGTATCCAAGGGACCTGGGAGAGTTGCTGCAGTGCATCTGGTATTGTTGCTACTATGGGAAGGGAGTGAATCTTGAAGGTGATGGATATGATGACAATGAAATGAGCTGCTTTGTCCTGGAAGGTGTCCTTGAGTGTTGTTAGAGCTGCACTCATCCAGGAAAGTTGGGAATATTCCATGAGACTCCTGACCTGTGCTTTATCGATGGTGGACAAACCTCAGCCAAACAGGAGAATGCACATTACTTGCTTGGTTCAGTTTCTGGTCAATGGTAACGCTGAGAATGTTGATAGAGGAGGATTCAGTGATGGTGAGGCCATGGAATATCAAGGGGAGATAGTTAGATCCTACCTTGTTTGAGATGGTCGTTTACTGACATTTGTCTGGCATGACTGTCTCTTGACACTTACCAACCCTAGCCTGAACATTGTCCAGATCTTGCTGCAGATCTCTGCTCCTGGCATACCCTCCTGCATCCTTCATTGAACCAGAGTTGGACCTCCTACTTAATGGTAATGTTAGAGTCAGGGATACACCAGACCGTGAGGTTACAAATTGTGGCTGAGTACAGTGCTGCGATTGCTGATGGCCCACAACATCTCATGGATGTTCAGTTCTGATCTGCTAGATCTATTTGAAATGCTATAACATGACAGAAGGTGGGGATTTGTCTCCACAGGGAACTTCTAATTGTCTCCACAGGATGTGTGCAGTTGTCATTCTTTCCAGTGCTGTCTTTGACCGATGCATCTGGAACAAGTAGATTAGTAGAATTGAGCTTTAAGCCAGTATGTAACAAGATCAATGAGAAAGCATGCAATTCGAAATTTAGTCAAAAGGAAATGAAGCTGGGCAGGCAGATGTAGTAGCAGTGAGTGACCATTTTGGAGATAGTGATCATAACATAGTTAGGTTTAGCATAATTTTAGAGAGGGACAAAGCTAGAATAGGAATAAAAGTTCTAAACTGGGGAAAAGCAAATTTTACAAAACTAAGAGATGATCTGGCGAAAGTGGACTTCCTAATTGACAGAAAGTCAGTGGCAATTCAGTGAGAGGCATTAAAAAGCGAGATTCTACATAGCACAGTATACAAAAATATTGGCTGACACAGTGGTTAGCACTACTACCTCACAGCGCCAGAGACCTGGGTTCAATTCCCGCCTCAGGCGACTGACTGTGTGGAGTTTGCACATTCTCCCCATGTCTGCGTGGGTTTCCTACGGGTGCTCCGGTTTCCTCCCACAGTCCAAAAATGTGCAGGTTAGGTTAATTGACCATGCTAAATTGCCCATAGTGTAAGGGGCAGGGGTAAAATGTAGGGGAATGGGTCTGGGTGGGTTGCGCGTCGGTGTGGACTTGTTGGGCCGAAGGGCCTGTTTCCACGCTGTAAGTAATCTAATCTAAAAAAATCAAGGAAAATCAGTAAAGTTGCAGAATAAGTAGGTAATATGTTAAATAAGGCATTAGGGATACTTGCCATTACCGGCAAGGAATGGAATATAAAAGCAGGGATGTAATGTTGGAACTGTGAAAAACATTGATTAGATTACAGAAAGGATACAGTTACTCCAGAGGAAGTGAAGAGGAGATTTACAAGAATATTGCCAGGGCATAAAAATTGCAGCTTTGAAGATAGACAAGAGTTGCTTTCCCGAGAACAGAGGAAGCCAAGGCGTGACTAAATTGAGGTCTACAAAAGAATGAGGAGCTTAGCTAGATTGGACAGTGAAGAAATCAATTACCAGTGGTCATATCTGTAAGGCTATTGGTTTAAGGATTAGAAAGGACATGAGGGAAAAACATTTTCATCAAGAGAATTGAGGGTGTCTGGAATTCACTGCCTGGTTTGGTGGTTATAGTGGAAACCCTCAACTCATCTAGAAGGAACCTGTTCTGCACTTGAAGTGCTGTAACCTGCAAGGTGACAGACCATAGGCTGGAATGTGGGAACTGAATAGATGGCTTGTTATTCAGCCAGCTCAGACACCATGAGCTGAATGGCCTCTTTCTATGCCATAGCCTTTCCTTGGTTCTGTATTGGTTTTTACCTGTTCTTGGTTCTCTCACCACCTCTCGTGCAAGTTGTGTCCTTTAAGACTTGATGAGGTCAGTCGATAGTGGTAGTACTGAGTTACTCCACAGGAGCGGGTATGCTGCTCTTGTTTCCAGTACCTAGGTCAATGCTGGATGGCCGTCCAGTTTCATTTCTGAAGCTGTTATGCAACTGAGTGGCTTGCTAGGCTTTTTCACAGGGCAGTTAAGAGCTAATCAGATTGTTGTGTGCCTGGAGTCACACCTGATAAGGACAGCATATTCCCTTCCCTGAGGGATATTAATGACCCTGTAAAGACTGTGATTTCTTATTTTTTGTGCATTTTTAAAAACTGTAGACTGAAATAAGAAGAACCACTTTTGAAACAAGGATTTGCAAAGATAACCATGTTTAGACAGCAAGAAATTCGATATCTATTGTAAGCACTGTTTGGAGCTGTGAGTTCTCGCAATGTGCAGATGAACTGGAGCTGAGGGGTTGGTTATAAATAAAACTGATTGGTTTGTGCCCTGGCAACCATTTATCAATGACAAAGCTCCTCTCCCTGATAGTAACAAAGGGATTGGTTGTCAGGTAAACTGAGCAGTTTAGGCGGTGAATAAGACAGAGAGAAGCTGGTCAGACCAGAAGTGAAACCAGCAGGTGAGTAGCAGACAAAAAAAACTCTGTCTGTTTGCCTCTCTCTCTATCTCACTCTCAGTTCTCTGAAATAAGCCATTTCAAAACTGAAGAAAACCAGTTTATCATTCCTTCAGTGGATGTTGCAAGTTATGATTTTGATTTTGATAAATCAGGAACTTCTCAGAAGTGAACCAGCTACCCTGTGCCTCCTGCAAATGTTAAGGCACAGGGACAGACAGTGGAACCAAATCAGCCTTCTTACCTCTGCAGAAGTTTTACAACACAGTAAAATGAAACCGTCAAAGATAATTACACCAGTGGTTCCTAATCGGACTTTTGAATAACCAATCCCTGATTGAATGAATAATTAAATCCAGACGTTGATTTTATATCTCAAACAAAAGACTTAACTATCAAATACACAACACCTTTAGCAGAGGAAAAATTAAACAACAAGGTAAGTTGATTAATGGCATACTTTAAACCTGTAACATTTGCTTTTGGTCCCTGTTCACCCAAAAGCCAGACACAGTTAAGGGTCAAACAAAAGAAAATGACAAAACTGGCCAGATTATTGAAATGGGTCTCACAATGCGTTGCTTCACAGGCTTGATTGCTTTTCTGAAAAGTTGATCAGGGTCACCTTCTGAATTCACCCAGGCAAAGGCAGCAATACTTCAGCTTTCTACTCTTTGGGCTTCCAGAAGCTGTGTGACAGATTAAGCAGGGACATTCTAATCTTCATGCTTTGTTGTCAGCAGCCAAGCTTGCCTTCTCAAAAAACATAGATCAAAACACAACTTTAATCCTGTTTCTGCCCTGATGGACTAATCATCTCTTCCTGAAGCCTCAGTTAACATTCAACATCTAACAACTGCTTGAACCAGTTCCCAGTCTGTGACCTCGGTAAGAGCCAATTTCTGCTATCCATTTAAACACGGTGTTCTTCCTGGGGTTGCTGTGTCCATTGGAAGCCTTTTAATCGAGAATCAGCCTGCAATTAGCCCTTTTATTCCTGATGAAGGGCTTTTGCCCGAAACGTCGATTTTGCCTGTCCTCGGATGCTGCCTGAATTGCTGTGCTCTTCCAGCACCACTGATCCAGAATCTGGTTTCCAGCATCTGCAGTCATTGTTTTTACCTTGCAATTAGCCTTCAGCCTGGCCTCACAAAACAAAGCTTGTTTGGAGTGGTCTTTTCCTTTTGTCACACGCCGTCCCAAAGCCCACAAGTCATTTCCAGCTCACAATTTGCAGTTCACAACTCCTAACCAAAATTGATAAAATATTACAAAAATGAAAATAATGAAAAATCAGCAAGAATTCCCACACAGACCAGTGTAAATATTCAGGAAAAGGAAAGTCATGGAGAAACCTTTGGATCAGCAAGAACCAACCCAACAGATCTTGGGAACAAAGACCGCAAAGTGGTTTTTCAGTTTCCCCTCCATTCATGGGCTTTGCCTCCTCACTGGTTGTGTTTGTCTATCTTTGAGTGTGTAATGGGCAGTTTATGAAGAGATTTAGAGTTTAATTTGTGAAGTTTACTTCATTTGTTTACCTGTAACTGGAAACTAATGACCTGTAATAAATAATAATTTATGTTCCGTACAGGAACCTGGTCCATGCTTTTCTCAGCCTGGATCTGAAAGTTTGGGGATTTTGCATACTTCTTTTAAAGACTGTAGCACTTGTGATAACACTGGGAATAGCGAGGCTTGACTCGCGCTACACTACCCTTGTGAGTTGTGACAACTGATATGGGATTTTAAAATATAAATTAACAGTGGTTTCAAGGTTATGGTTAGACCAGCTTGTCATTCCAGATTTATTAATAAAATTCAATATTGCCATTTTTAAAAAAATGAGATTTGAACCAGTATCCAGGGCTTTTGAATCATTGGGTCACAGACGTTATCACTACACCATTGTCTTTCTTCATATTGAAAATTAGCTTCTTCAACCATCTGTCAACAATCTTCTGGGGATTAAGATAATTTTTAACATTTCCTTCTTCATGCAGCAGGATCATGTTGTAAGAGTGGAGGTTATCTCCAGACCTGGCTGTAAATCATGCTTCGAGTCCCATGATGGTTTTCAACTTTCCTTTCCAAGGTCAGGAATGAGCACCCACCACAGACCATATTGCCAGATGGTTGTAAACATACACCGTAGATCATGTGATAGAAATAGGTCTGATACATGAAAGGCATGCAAGTGTTGGTTCTTTTTATGAAGGATTTTAAAAACTATCTCGGTCAATCAGTCCTCCTAGAACATTGACCTAATTCAGTGTGTGTCAGAGTGCAGGGATCCCTGGAGTGTTAATGGAAAATTGTGATGACTTTGCTGGGTTTATGCCTACCAATGTAAACACTCAGGGTCATTAACTTGCTTTTGCTTTAGATTAATCAAGAACTCATTTTGATTTGGAAAATCTAGAGATTGGAGGTTTTTAGAGTCATAGAGAGGTACAGCATGGAAACAGACCCTTTGGTCCAACCCGTCCATGCCGACCAGATATCCCAACCCAATCTAGTCCCACCTGCCAGCACCCGACCCATATCCCTCCAAACCCTTCCTATTCATATACCCATCCAAATGCCTCTTAAATGTTGCAATTGTACCAGCCTCCACCACATCCTCTGGCAGCTCATTCCATGCGCGTACCACCCTCTGCATGAAAAAGTTGCCCCTTAGGTCTCTTTTATATCTTTCCCCTCTCACCCTAAACCTATGCCCTCTAGTTCTGGACTCTCTGACCCAGGGAAAAGACTTTGTCTATTTATCTTATCCATGCCCCTCATAATTTTGTAAACCTATATAAGGTCACCCCTCAGCCTCCGACGCTCCAGGGAAAACAGCCCCAGCCTGTTCAGCCTCTCCCTGGAGCTCAGATCCTCCAACCCTGGCAACAACCTTATAAATCTTTTCTGAACCCTTTCAAGTTGCACAACATCTTTCCGATAGGAAGGAGACCAGAATTGCATGCAGTATTCCAACAGTGGCCTAACCAATGTCCTGTACAGCCGCAACATGACCTCCCAATTCCTGTACTCAATACTTTGACCAATAAAGGAAAGCATACCAAATGCCTTCTTCACTATCCTATCTACCTGCGACTCCACTTTCAAGGAACTATGAACCTGCACTCCAAGGCCTCTTTGTTCAGCAACACTCCCTAGGACCTTACCATTAAGTGTATAAGTCCTGCTAAGATTTGCTTTCCCAAAATGCAGCACCTCGCAATTATCTGAATTAAACTCCATCTGCCACTTCTCAGCCCATTGGCCCATCTGGTCAAGATCCTGTTGTAATTTGAGGTAACCCTCTTTGCTGTACACTACACCTCCAATTTTGGTGTCATCTGCAAACTTTATAACTGTACCTCTTATGTTCGCATCCAAATCATTTATGTAAATGACAAAAAGTAGAGGACCCAGCACCGATCCTTGTGGCACTCCACTGGTCACAGGCCTCCAGTCTGAAAAACAACCCTCCACCACCACCCTCTGTCTTCTACCTTTGAGCCAGTTCTGTATCCAAATGGCTAGTTCTCCCTGTATTCCATGAGATCTAACCTTGCTAATCAGTCTCCCATGGGGAACCTTGTCGAACGCCTTACTGAAGTCCATATCGATCACATCTACTGCTCTGCCCTCATCAATCCTCTTTGTTACTTCTTCAAAAAACTCAATCCAGTTTGTGAGACATGATCTCCCATGCACAAAGTCATGTTGACTATCCCGAATCAGCCCTTGCCTTTCCAAATACATGTACATCCTGTCCCTCAGGATTCTCTCCAACAACGTGCCCACCACTGAGGTCAGGCTCACCGGTCTATATTTCCCTGGCTTGTCATTACCACCCTTCTTAAACAGTGGCCCCACGTTTGCCAACCTCCAGTCTTCCGGCACCTCACCTGTGACTATCAATGATACAAATATCTCAGCAACAGGCCCAGCTGTTTTTGAGCAGTTTGGAGGAGACCTAACTAGGGTCAGATGCAAAATAGAATTTGTCTCCTAGAAAGGAGTACAGAACAGTTCAGGGAATAACCTAAGGAACAAATTACTGCAGATGCTGAAAATAACAAATGCTGGAGATCACAGCGGGTCAGACACCATCCATGGAGAGAGAGAGAGCAAGCCAATGTTTCGAGTCTGGATGACTCTTCATCAGAACCATTACTTTACTTTGTGCAAGTTACAGATCATTCGTAAATTGGAAGAGTTTTAAAAGACTGAGAAAATCTAAGGTTTCAGTTTTGTGAGTATTTGTGTAAGAAAGCTTCACTGTTCAAGGGAAGAAAAGTGCTGGAAGGATCGATTAAGTTGAATTTAAAGATTTGTGACAGAGTGGTAACTTCTCTGTATTTAATGATGTAATGTGTTTGTGTTAGGGAATAAATAAGCACTTTGCTCTGCTGTATGGTTTAAGGTCTTTAAAAATGCTTCAGTAGCTCGGTTTATTTCACTATTTCTTTTTACGTAATAAACTTCTGTTTTACTGTTAAAGAATGTCTGCAGTCTCATGTGACTATGTTTCAGTGAACTACGTTAACAAATGTAAAAAGAAATGCACAATCAATCCAAATTTCAGCTAAGGTCATAATAATTGTCCAAGATTGAGGGGAATAGGGTGAGGTAGAGTGGACAAATGTGTTGGGGAGGTAATCAATCTTAAGAGCTTTTACCTAAAAAAGCTGTGCTATGTTATTTGGATGCTTGATCTCTAACCAATATGTAAATCAAACTAAATTTTTTTTTTTGTACACTTGCACATACTGGAAGCTACATATATTAATACACAGGACCTTGCTATTTGCACATAGAAAGAATATGTCGACACATTGGGCTTGTTTCAACTTAACAATATAATAACAGCCTCTGATCAATGCATTAATGAATCACAAGTAACCTGCCCCATGGTTTAAATTTAAACAAAGTTCGACAGCTAACTATCAGTCATCATCTAGTTGTACATTGTCCATGGCAATGCCTCTACCAAACAGCATCAATTTGTTGGCACATAGCATGCTATTCTCATAAAGTATATAAAAATGTTCCCTTATTCATTGGTATTCTTGTGAATGTCCTGATGAATGTAATCTGAAAAATTTTGATAAAATATGCATTTTCTCAGCAAGACTCAAGTTCTGCATGACCAAATGATAATGAAATATTTTATTACTACAAAGCAATCTTAAAGCCATGAGTTATGTAAATGTAAATGTGATTTGGCTTGTACATGTGGTATTCTAGTTCAGAATGTAGCAGCAATTAATGCCACAACCATGGAATATTTCTATCTTTCTCGCTGTGCTTCTTCTACATTCAATAGTTCCATATGTTTATGGAAATTGTGCTTTTGAGAATCTGTGTTTTGTGTACAGTTATCCAACAGTCATAGGTAGCACAGGACAATCATGTATTCTCTTTAATTACAAAATAAATATTAATTATTAAATGGGACTGGAAGTGTTACTTAACCTAAGATTACTTTCATTTAAATATTCCTACAATATTTGAATGTGAAAGCCTTCTTAGATTCTCTGTCCAAAGGATAACAAAAAGTAGGTCGGATTATATGTTCAGGTTCATCTTAAATGAGTCCTGACATGTCAGGGAAAGAAGCCCTATTACTGTACTTGGCGTGAAATGGAAAAGAGAATATTGAAAATTGGGCCCTCAGTTAATTACCAGGTTAATGAAGTATCACAATGCAGTTGAAGGCTAGATAACTTGAAATGAGTAATTTTAATCTTGTGCAGTCTTTGGGGAGGCCTCATTTAGTTTGCTGTGTGTGGGTGTGTACATGACACCTTCAAAGGGACTCATTAATTCTTAAAAGAGGAAAGAGGAGAGTCCTGGAACTAAGAAGGCAAAGTTATGAGATTGACTTATGACCTGACTTATTTTCTTTCGAGCAAAGTAAACTAAAAGGGTGCATAATAAATATCTTGACTCTGTAAAATTACATCAAAGACTCCAAATATTTATTTTGTCAGTAACAGAAGTGGAAGGTTTGGAAGAGGTCTATCAGGAGTCAAGATTAGAGTGGTGCTGGAAAAACACAGCAGGTCAGGCAGCATCTGAGACAGCGTTTCCCCCCCCCCACTGTTGCCACCACCACAGCCACTTTTGACATCACTGATGCCATGTGTTCCGTTATCAAAAACTGTAAGTACAACAAACTTTTATATTCCCACCTCAATAGTCAGCGCTCCTCAAACATTCCAGAAGCTTCCCCGGCCTCCAGGACTGCTCTGCGCCATCAGCCATGAGGCCGCACCAGCCACCATCACCGCGGTGATTGATGATGTCATTTCTGCCCCTGCTGACTAGCGGCTTGCATCCACGGCTACTCATGCCGACCCCGTGACTGCCGGATAACCAAACGCTGCCGCAATCACCACTAGATCCATCACCGCCAGGACCAACGCAAGGCCCAACTGAAAACAGACTTCCGCCCTCCCTGTTGCTGCCACCACAGCCACTTCCGCCCCCTCTGACATCACCACGTGTTCCGTTCCTCGGATGCTGCCTGACCTGCTGTGCTTTTCCAGCACCACTCTAATATTGACTCTAAGTCTCCAGCATCTGCAGTACCCATGTCTGCCTTGAGGTCTATAATGCCACATTCCTAATCATTTTCCATCCTAATTCTGCAACTTTGGCAGAAATGGTGTCGGTGCACTTGAACAGACCAACAGTGACAAAGTATTGGCATAAGTTCGACATGACTCACCTCAAGAACTGTGCAAAAAAAAACTTTGCAATAGGAAACATGAAAGCAGTGTTAAAAGGCTGCAATGGGAACTTGAATGAAGATACTGATAATTCCATCTCATTTTGCTTATTATTGTTATGTCCTTGTTGATTGGAGAGAGGCACTGGAAAACCTCTGGGGTGTGCTGCAAATGGCAAGTTTCCATATGCCAGTAACAGCACTACCAGAAAATTGGTGAACAGTTTAAGTGACCATTGAAAAAGGTCTAGGGTCAGCATTGGGTCTGGAGGTTGGAAAAGTTGCAATCCACCAGTTGTACCTTGGCAAACTAAAATCTGGACTCTGGTCAGTTTTAATTTGCAACCAAAGACAAATAGAGAACAAATTTCAATTGGAGCTAGAGAATAATATTATTCTCATGGAGTATAAGCTGCAATTGTGCAGAGTTGTCTTCTATTTGGAGAAGTTAAAGCAGTATTGATTTTCTTTCTTTAAAGAAGGGTAGGATGGATGTCTGTTTCAGAACAGACTTGAAGTTGATAAGGAATGGAAGAGGTGATAAGATACTCCAGGGACCACGCTGGTACATAATATTACCAAGACCATGGAGCAGCCACCTGTGGAATAATGTTGTTAATGTAGTTTTTAAGATTGGTTTAATATCCTGAATGTTTGCTCGGGGGGGAGTTTGAGAGGAGGTCTATCAAGATTTATCTCCGTGAAGATTAAATCTCTGCTGCCCCCATGTACTGAATGGTTGGAACACAGTATGTACATTTTGTGGATGAGAAGAAATAAGTTGTTCAAAATGCCAAGGCTTACATTTGGAATATGTTTGAGAAATAAGTTACTAGGTCTATTCCGTACAAACGAGGAGAAAGTGAGGTCTGCAGATGCTGGAGATCAGAGCTGAAAATGTGTTGCTGGAAAAACGCAGCAGGTCAGGCAGCATCCAGGGAGCAGGAGAATCGACGTTTCGGGCATAAGCCCTTCTTCAGGAATGAGGAAAGTGTGTCCAGCAGGCTAAGATAAAAGGTAGGGAGGAGGGACTTGGGGGAGGGGCGTTGGAAATGCGATAGGTGGAAGGAGGTCAAGGTGAGGGTGATAGGCCGTAGAGGGGGTGGGGGCGGAGAGGTCAGGAAGAAGATTGCAGGTTAGGAAGGTGGTGCTGAGTTCAAGGGATTTGAATGAGACAAGGTGGGGGGGGGGGGAAGGGAAACGAGGAAACTGGAGAAATCTGCATTCATCCCTTGTGGTTGGAGGGTTCCTAGGCAGAAGATGAGGCGCTCTTCCTCCAACCGTCGTGTTGCTCCATCGCCAGACCACAGCTCCTCTAGCATATGAAGCCATTCATTTCTCATGCAAGACAATTTATCAAGTTACAAAATGGAGTGATGCAAAGTGAAATAGTGTAAAGTGTAATTTTGAATATTGCTGAATACATTCAACAGACTAAATTTACTTAAAACAAAATTCAGAAGTCAAACTTTTGAACCTGCGAATGCTAAACCCAGTGGCTGGTATTCTGTTTTTCAAATCAGAAACATTTCAGGTCCTGATGAATGCTTAATTTCTTACTGGTAGTGACACCACAAACTGCTCGATGTCTCTTGTTTGGTAAGATATAAGTGACAATTTCAACTTTGATCGATAGGTTAAACCTACAAAGGTATTACAGCTGTTGTTATTTCTCACAGCTGGTATGAAATATACCTTGAGGAGACATACACCTGGTATCATCACCATATTGTGTAATGTGAACTGATGGTATATAGGTCTCAGACTCCATCTTACTGGAACCACCAGGAACATAACACACTGAGGGAAACATGCTACAGTTTGTGACCAAATTGCTCAGTACTCACCCAGACACACCAGTGCCTGTGATTGTAATATGTGCAGATGTTGGTTTCTGTATTAAATGTCCATTGAATCTTTCAGCGCAACATTACATCTAGTTCTTACGTTATGGGGACTAAGTAAGTATTGCCTTATGAGGTACAAATACCTTGCTGAAGATAAAAAGCACATCACCACATGTACAACAGATCATGAGGGTAGATCAACTCAAGAGCCATCCATTATAGGTATTTCCAAATGTTAAATTGAACAGCACAAGACATTTATAATGCCAGCTGAACTGACATTCAAACAAACACATGAATTAGGATCAGGATTAGGCTACTAGAGCCTTTGAATCATTAAGGAAGATCATATCTGATCTGATTTTTCCATGTTTCTGACTACCCCCAATAACTATGCACTGCCTTACTTATCAAGAATCTATCCACGTCTGCCTTAAAAATGTTCAAGGATACTGCTTTCACTGCCAGTTGATGAATACTCACAACTCTTTGTGGCAAAGAAGTCCTTCTGACCTCTGCTTTAAAAGGGTAACAGCTTATATTTAAACAGGAATTTCTAATTCTAGATTCTTCCACAAGAGGAAATCTCCTTTCCACATGTACCCACTCAAGATCCCTCAGGATTTTGTATGTTTTAATCAAGTTGCGTCTTACACTCCTAACCTCCAACCAGTACAAACCCAGCCTGTCCAGTGTCTCCCCAAATGACAATTTGCCCAGTCTAGGTATCAGTCTAATAATCCCCTGAACTGCTTCCAGGTGCATGTAGACCCTTTGTTAAATGAAGAAATCAATAAGGTACACAGTACTCTAGTTGGGTACAGTTATTTCATCAAAATCAAAATTATCCCCAAACTTTCCAATAACCTTCTGTGAAAAATATACAACTCAGGCACTTCAGGGCTTGGTTTGAATGGCTCTTGTGATAAAATACTTATATTGAAATCTAAGTTTCTCCCTTCGAACTGAGAGTACAACAGAGTTTGATTCATGACCATCTGACAGGAAAGCCGAGCCCCAACATCATTTTCAAAGATTAACTTTGTGGCATTGTTGTGAGCTACAGGCATTGGAGACACTTCTGAAGGGGATTTCATCAATAGCAACTAGAAATAATGCATTGACAAAGGATTTCAGGGCATGGAGCTCCTTCAAGAGCTACATTTCATCAGATTCATTTTACTGTACCAAGCAAGATATTGTTCTGGACCAGGCCAGACCCCTTCAAAACATTTCAAGGACGTGGCCCACATTCTAACTTTGCCAGTTGTTTTAAGCAGGTGTAACACAGATATTCCAGGAGGGATGCAGCTGCTCAAACCACTTAATTTTAAATAAAACAATTTATTTAAAAGATTACCAAATGAAACACAAATCAAAGAGAACAGAATACCGAATAACTTACCCATCTGAAAACCCAACAGATCATCCCAACTTAATGATGCTGTTCCAAACACTTGCAACCATCCCCATAAACACTCCTTGGCCCAAAAGGTAAAATCTGACACAGGGTCTTACAGGAGGGAAGTCATGGGGAGGCAGGGTGAGCCTGGCCATGTTGCTTTGGGTCCAGCGGCTTCACAGCTTCCTGACTGCTTTCAATGAACTGCCAGACTGCTGAGAAAGAAATCAAATCACTACAGAAACATGGCTAAGGGAGGCATAGGGCTGGCAGCTTAATGTGCCAGGTGCGGGTGCTTTAGACGGGACAGAGTTGGTGGAAGGAGTGGAGAAGGAGCTGCATTTTTGATTAAGGCGTGTATTGTAGTAGTCAGAGATGTCATAAGTAAAGGATTATCCAGTGAGGCTTTGTTGTTGGAGGTACGAAATAAGAAGGAGATGGTGACATTATTGGGGTTGTGCTACAGGCCCCCAAATAGTCAATGGGAATTAGAGGAACAAATATGCAGGGAGATTGAGGAGACTTGCAGGAGCAATAGGGCTGTCATAGTAGGGGACTTTAATTTTCCTAACAAAGACTGGGACTGCCAGAGCATTAAGGCCTTAGATGGGGTGGAATTTGTTAAGTGTGTTCAGGAAAGTTTCCTCAAGCGGTATGTAGAGGGTCCTACTTGGGAAGGGACAAGACTTAACCTACTCTTGGGAAATAGGGCAGGACAGGTGAAAAAGATGACAGTGGGGGAGCACTTTGGGACCAATGACCATAACTCTACTAATTTTAAAATAATTATGGAGAGGGACAAAACTGGTCCACAGGTTCAGATTCTAAATTGGGGCAAGGTGAATTTTGATGGAATTAGATAGGAGTTTGCAGGGGTTGATTGGAGTAGTTTGTTTACTGGTAAAGGGACGTTTGGTAGGTAGGAGGCCTTTATTAGTGAGATAGCTAAAGTTCAAGGTCTCTGTGTTCCTGTGAGGGTGAAGGGCAAGGTTGGCAGGAATTGGGAACCCTGGATGACAAGTGATATTGAGGCTTTGCTCAGGTACAGGCAGCTGGGATCAAGGGAATCCCTGGAGGTATATAGGGAATACCAAAGTTTACTGAAGGAGAAAAGCAGGAGGGCAAAAGGGGGGCATGAGAGAACCTTGGCTGAGAACATTAGCGTGAACCCAAAGAGTTACTTTAAATATGGTAAAGGAAAAAGAATAACTCGAGAGAGAATAGGGCCCCTTAAGGACTAAAGTGTACATGTATGTGTAGAACCGCTGGAGATGGGCAAGGGTTCTCAATGAATATTTCTCCCCTGTGTTTACCATGGAGAAAGACATGAAGGCTTGGGAACTTGGAGATAGTAGTGATATTTTTGGGAAGTTAATGGTGATATCTTGGGGACAGTCCATATCACAGTAGAGGTGGGGTTGGATGTATTAGAATGTATGAAGGTGGATACATCTCCTGGTCCTGACCAGTATATCCAAGGACACTGCAAGAGGCTAGAGAAGAAATTTCGAGGACTCTGGCTGATATTTTTGCATCATCTTTAGCCATGGGTGAGATCCCAGAACACTGGAGGTTAGCGAACATTGTGTCATTATTCAAAAGTGGCATATGCCTTCTTCACCGCACTATTTACCTGGGTGGCAACTTTCAAAGATCTGTGTACATGGACACCAAGATCCCTCTGCTCATCCACACTACCAAGTATCCGACCATTAGCCCAGTACCTCATCTTTTTGTTACTCTTACCAAAGTGAATCACCTCACACTTAGCTACATTGAACTCCATTTGCCACCTTTCTGCCCAGTTCTGCAGCTTATCTATATCCCGCTGTAACCTGCCACATCCTTCCTCACTGTCTACAACTCCTCCGACTTTCGTATCATCCGCAAACTTGCTCACCCAGCCTTCTAACCCCTCCTCCAGGTCATTTATAATAATGACAAACAGCAATGGTCCCAAAACAGATCCTTGTGGAACACCGCTAGTGATGGCACTCCAAGATGAACCTTTGCCATCAACTACTACCCTCTGTCTTCTTCCAGCCAGCCAACTCCTAATCCAAACCTCCAACTCACCCTCAATGCCATACCTCCGTATTTTTTGCAGTAGTCTACCATGGGGAACCTTATCAAACGCCTTACTAAAATCCATATACACCACATCTACCGCTTTCCCCTCGTCCACCTCCTTAGTCACCTTCTCAAAGAATTCAATAAGGTTTGTGAGGCACGACCTGCCCTTCACAAAACCATGCTGACTATCCTTGATCACATTATTCCTATCCAGATGTTCATAAATCCTATCCCTTACAATTCTCTCTAAGATTTTGCCCACAACAGAAGTGAGACTCACCGGCCTATAGTTACTAGGGTTATCCCTACTCCCCTTATTGAACAAGAGAACCACATTTGCTAGCCTCCAGTCTTCTGGCACTACTCCTGTAGACAACGAGGACAAAAAAATCAAGGCCAATGGCTCTGCAATCTCCTCTCTTGCTTCCCAGAGAATCCTAGGATAAATGCCATCAGGCTCAGGGGACTTATCTATTTTCACCCTTTCCAGAATTTCCAACACCTCTTCTCTACATACCTCAAAGTCATCCATTCTACTTAATTGTGACTCAGTATTCACATTGACAACAATGTCCTGTTCCTGATTGAATACTGACGAAAAGTATTCATTCAGTGTCTCCCCAATCTCTTCAGCCTCCACACGCAACTTCCCACTACTGCCCTTGACTGGACCTATTCCTACCCTAGTCATTCTTTTATTCCTGACATACCTATAGAAAGCCTTAGGGTTTTCCTAATCCTACCAACTAAGGACCTTTCATGTCCCCTCCTTGCTGCTCTTAGCTCTCTCTTCAGGTCCTTCCTACCTACCTTATAACTCTCAATCGCCCCAATTGAACCTTCACGCCTCATCTTTACATAGGCCGCCCTCTTCCATTTAACAAGGGATTCCAATTCCTTATTAAACCACGGATCCCTCACACGACCCTTTCCTCCCTGCCTGACGGGTACATACTTATCAAGGACACTCAATAGTTGAACAAGCTCCACATATCAATTACACCCTTGCCTTGAAGCTTACTTTTCCAAGCCACACATCCTAAGTCATGCCTCACCGCATCATAATTTCCCTGCCCCCAGATTTACAAGGATTTTGCCTGGACTCAATGGTCTGAGTTATAGGGAGAGCTTGGACAAGCTAGGACTTTTTTGTTTACAGCATAGGAGACTGAAGGGGGACCTTATAGAGTTGTATAAGATCATGAAAGGCATAGCTAGGGTGAATGCATTCTGTCTTTTTCCCAGGGTTGAGGTATCGAGTACTAGAGGGCATCAGTTTAAGGTTAGAGGGGAAAGAATAAAAGGGAATCTGAGGGGCACCCTTTTCACACAGAGGGTGGTACGCATGTGGAATGAGCTGCCAGCAGAAGTGGTTGAGGCAGGTACATTAATAAAGTTTAAAGGACATTTGGACAAATACATTGATACGAAGGATAAAAAGGAATGGGCCAAGTGCAGGGAAATGGAGTTAGTGTGGATGGACATTTTGGTTGGCATCGACCAGTTTGGGCCAAAGAAGTTGTCTCCATGCTGTAGGGTCCTATGACTGTATGACTCTGTGAAAAATAGGAATTTTAGTAGCCTCAAGAAATCTTCGTAGTGCCCTGACCTTTCATTCTATCAGGAAGACCAATTTCCCATCTTGGTGGATGGGTTTAGAAAGGGATTGGATAAGTCAAATCAGAATAGCGGCTTTTGTTTCATGATGACCCTTTTATCTGTATGTTCTTGCTTGCTATGACCTCCCTATAATGCTCGGAAAACAAAGCTTTTCACTGTATTTAGGGACATGTGACTACAATAAATCAAATCAAATTTGTTTCTATATTTTTTCTTTTATTTTACTTTGCAATAATTATTTCTTAAAACCTTCCCAACATGGGAATGATAATTCACTGAACAAAAATGGCTGATAAGGGAAATTCTGTTGTATGGCAGTGGCATTAAGATCTTGCAAAACTATGAAGATATTGTCATTCTACTTGCTAATTCCCTTTACTTCACATGGAGCAGGACCAAGTGAAGATGAAGAAATGAACAGGATTAGAAAAACTACTCAAATACTGATAGTAATCCCTAATCACTTTGTAAAAGCTTATGCTGATCTCATTCTCCATCATATCAGTGATGTGACCTCCGAGTAGCATTATGAAAGGGCCTTGTGGTCGATTAAAAGCCCTTTGTTCAATATCCTGGCGGTTACTGAATTCTTCATGAAGGAATCCTCAACAGTAATGCTGAACTCATGGTTAAAGCAAACAGATTATCAAAAGCCATGAGCAGCAGATCAGAAGCAGTGGAACAGAAGTAGGCCATTCAGCCCATTGAATTTGCACTGATGTGATAATGCTCAACTTCACTTTCCAGCTTTTTCTCTGTAACCCTTGATTCCCTTACTAATTTAAAAATCTCAGCTTTTTATATGCTTAATGACCCTGCTTCAGTAGTCCATTTCACAGATTCATAACTTTCAGGGAAGAAATTCCTCCTCATCTCTGTCTTAAAAATGTGACCTCTTGTTCTGAGGTTATGCCCTCTGGTCCAAGATGTTCCCACATGTGGAAATAACCATGATACATCTACCGTACCAAGTCCTCCTAGGAACCTGCATGTTTCAATAAGGCCACCTTGAATTCTTTTATATTCTGATCACTGCTGGGGTGTTGGCTATTCAACTTCTCCTCAGAAGACAGTCCTTTCATACCTGTCAATAGCATAATGGGCCTTCTCTGGATTGCCTCCAATGCCAGTATATCTTTCTTTATTTCAGGATTTCATCCTGATCTTCCTTTCTGGTTGAGAAGGCTGCTAGTATGCAGGTCAGCCTCCTTAGGAAGACAGCATTCCTTGTACTCTCCTGTTCATGAATAGACCACTCATTAAGGGTGGCATGGTGGTACAGTGATTAGCACTGCTGCCTCACAGCGCCAGAGACCCGGGGTCAATTCCCGACTCAGGCGACTGACTGTGTGGAGTTTGCACATTCTCCCCGTGTCTGCGTGGGTTTCCTCCGGGTGCTCCGGTTTCCTCCCACAGTCCAAAGATGTGCAGGTTAGGTGAATTGGCCATGCTAAATTGCCTGTAGTGTTAGGTAAGGGGTAAATGTAGGGGTATGGGTTGGTGGCGGGTCGGTGTGGACTTGTTGGGCCGAAGGGCCTGTTTCCACACTGTAAGTAATCTAAGAATGAAACACTTCCTTTTTAGCATGAGTGAGTGGGTACTTCACTAAATGTTCATCAGAAACTTTAGTTTATGTGGAAAATGAAGTTTCTGTAAATCCCAGAACCTAGCTGTCAGGATCTTTACATTTGTTTCCAACTTCACTTCAGTGGCCATCAATCCTGAAAAGGCAGGCAGGAGGCTGGCAGAACACAGCAAGCCAGGCAGCATCAGGAGGTGGAGACGTCAACATTTTGGGTGTAACCCTTCCTCTGATCCTTTCACCAATCCTGAATACCTGCCTTATATGACCAGCATTATGAACTGGTGTAAATGAAGCAGGAACGGAGGCAGATCAGTTCATCATACGAGTACTGCCTGATTTTCCTGTAACGTGGCAAACCTGAGTGGATGCTTTCTTTACCTGCTGAAAAGTTTTGGCATTCTGGAATTCTGACCCATTTCTTGAGCCAGGATTTGTTTCAGTACTGTATATGTTCCTGATAGGAAAACATCAGTTTTGTTGTTGAGGTGAACAATTCAGTATTGTACTCCAGCAGGGAGCCAGCATATTGAAGAAAAGGCAAAGGAATGAATGAGATGGACAAATCTCTTGGATCCTAAGTTACTTGTAAAAGCGTGTGTTGCAGCTGATTCGGTGTTTAAACTTTCTATAGCAACTGACTTGGTCAACTGATAATTATATTTGGAAAATGTTGCTTCTTAACTTGAGCTTGTTCTTAAATGTCCTCATTTAAGTCATAATTTCCCTTTAAAACTTCCATCCTATGGGACTCTTGTCATAAATATTGATTAATGTCAAAATAGCTAAAGTATATTTGTACTTTTAACTTAGAATTTACTTCATTGCTAGTTCACACTCCATAATAAGCTTCTCTAGGATACTGTTTGATAACCTGCTGGGCTCCATTATAATACATTTCTTCATCTGCTTCTACATATAAGTATGGGAATTGAATTATTCTTGAATTCTAGACAGATACAGACAGATGAAAGAAAAACCTGCATCAAATGTTACTGCATTTACAACATAGTGGATCAGTGGCACAGAGATTGTGCTCGAGTCTAATTTATTTATACACAACTTATGCTAAGGGATCATTGGCATAATTGCTTCCTGAAAATACATGTATTTCTGCAGTCATACTCCCAAAGTACTGCATTATAGTTACATGTACAGCTTGTGTGTGAAAAGCTACATTTTAAAAACTGCTAGTCTAATAATGAAAATGCAACAGTCTTATTTTTGAAAACACTTGAAAGTCAACTGCCATTTAGGCACAGTCTTAAACGATCTTAAACAGGTGTTGTCACAAATACATATATTAAAGGAATATTTAGTGATCTGCCTTTAAGCAGATAACATACAAGCATCTGTTACCAGATGAACAATGGTATTGTTGGTTTGTAAATTTGATGATAGGAAGAGGTTATGGTAGCACTCTCAATTAGTAAAGGTACAATAAAGCCAATGGGGTTCCGTACAAACACTATTCCTTAATGACTCCATGAGATGAATTAGTTTTATCTGTTAAAAGTTGTGAGACGGATACAGACAGTTTACAGAGAGATGTTGGCAAGTTAAATATGTGGGCAAAAACTTGAAATGGAGTATAATGTAGGAAAATGTGAAGTTGTTAATTTTGGAAAGGAGAACAAAATGGAGAGAAACTGCAGCAAATTGTAACACCAGCAGACTTTGGATACTCGTGCAGAAAACATAGAAATCTAGCGCAGGTATGGCAGGTAATCAGGAAGGCCAGTGGAATTTTGGACCTTATATCAAAGAGGTTGGAAGATAATACAAGGTGCTGGTGAAAAATGTAGAGCACTGAGAAATGTTTTGGTTCCCATATTTAAGGAAAGATATCATTCCATTGCAGGCAGTTGAGAAAAGGTTCATTGGGATGATGCCTGGTGTGGACGGATTGTCTTATGAACAAAGACTAAAGTGGGACTCTATTCACTGGAGTTAAGGAGAGTGAAAGGTGATGTCATTGAAACTTATAGGATTTTTCAGGCATTGATATGGTGAATACTGAGAGGATGTTTCCTCTCATGGGAACTTGTAGGACCAGAGGGCATAGTCTCAGAAAAACAGGGACACCAATTTATGACTGCAACGAGGAGGAATTTCTTCTTGCCAGAAGTTCTGAATCTTTGGAACTCTTTGTTACACGAACTCCTTGTGTATATTTAAAACTGAGATTGATAGATTCTTGATCATAGGGGAATCAAAAGATTATGGGGAATACACAGGAAAGTGGATGTGAGGCATGTTGAATTAGCATGATGCTCTTGAAAAGCAAAGCAGGCTCAAGGGACCAACAGGCCTACTCCTGTTTCTATTTCTTATGGTCTTATGATCTTAATCATTATTAGCAGAAACATGAAAAATTAAACCCTTTCTCAACACAAAGCAATCAGGCAATAATTTTCTCAGAATTGCTTCTGTTCCACTGCTATAACTTTGCCTGAAGTGCAAAAATGATTTCTGCTATTGTTATGGTAAAATTACAGTTACAAAGCAAGAAATGGTCCAAGAAATTTCCCAGTCATTATCTTTTGCATGAATAATTTTCTCACAGGATAAGTTCTTCATTCTCAATAAAACATTCACTTACATTTGCCTGTCATGATCCACCAGAAAATGCCCATTGTAAGGACAACAGATATTTTTGTTTTGGAAATATAAACTGGAAAATTGAAGTTTGGATTATTAGCTTTTTGCAACATGAAGGAAAATTCATTCTGCGTGGTGTTCGCTTCTTATTGGCTACACAAAAGCATGTGACATGTGTCACTATCCTGGATTCAATGCCTCTGTGAAATTAGCTGACACCAGGTGCCTTTGGGTTTAAGAAGAAGACTGCCTGGCAACAGTGTTTGGCTCTAACTAGCAGTTTGTCACAGGCCTGAGGAGCAGTTGTATTCAGACCTACAAAATCTTCAAGCAAGCCAGGTCACTCTTTCTCTCTCTGTGAATGAAGCAAGACAAACACTAAAGGGACTCTGTAAAGAAGAATTTCTACCTTGAGCAAAAACTTGAGTCTATCTGAGTGATTATTGCATTAACAAAAAACTGTGAGCACGAAATGTGAGAAAGCTACCTTTTTCCATCTTTGTGGTTGAGCTCTTGATCCACAGAATTTATTCCTTCTTGTCTATATTACCTACCCATGATATTTCTACAAAACTGTCAGCTTGGTCTGTCTTAGGCATGAAAGAATGTGTTCTTGTTTGGATTTAAAGGGAATAGACTTTAAGTTTGCTATTAGTAATTAATAATGCACTTGATTCACTTGTTAAGTCTGTTATAATAAATGAGTTTTATTTTCATTTTGGTTGATGAAACTGGTAGAATTTCTTTTATCTTTAATAACAGCCAAAGTCAGACAAACTAATCATTTTAGTGTTTAAGTTGGTCATATACATGTTTGTGATGATTCTTGGAATAGTGGGGCTTGATTTTTCAGGACATTTTTCTGATCAAAGTTGTTACACCATCTTCTCACGACATCTCCTTTATCCTGGATGAGAACTTCAATTTGATGGGCCTAAATATAACCTGTTTCGTGGATAGTCACTTCTTTTTCCTCTTAACAAAGGCAACCTTATCTTGTTTCCATTCTCGCTATGACTCCTGCCAAAACTGTTGTAGTGGTATAACAGCAGATTCATCCAACTTGATTCTCCTCATGCCCATTTAATTCTTTCTCCATGTTATATCACGTTACTCTCGTCTACTCTTCCTATTCAAGTTCCTTCATCAGCTGCCAACCAGATGATTTCCTCACCAAATACCCTGATCCCTAACTCTTTATCCTTATCACTAACAATTTTTATGTTCATCTAAACTCATCAATGTATTTTCTGGAAATCTTTGCCCCTTTCAAGCTCAGCCTCCAGATTGACGTCCCTACTCCTTTTCATCAGCTGCATCCTTGAGACCTTTGGGATCTTTCATGTCCATTGTGTCTTTGTGTCATCATTTTCTCTTCTCACTTTACGATATAAAAATACCTCACCGAAACTTCTCTATTAACAGCTCCTGTCACTGGAAATTCTTCCTCTGCCATTCTCTCAGATTTGTTATTTTTTCATATTCCAATCTCCCCCCGTGGCTCTTTTGATTGTCTCTACAACTCTCCAGACAGTGCTTCAATATTCTTTTCTCCATTAGATCTAGAGCACGAGTTTTCTCTGTGGTCTAAATATACTGTCTGTCATAGTGAGTGTGTATTACAAGTGAGCAGACTGATAGCTATTGCTGGGTAATTGTCCACAGTTGTTCTTTTTACATTGTCACATCATCACAGTCGTAGATTCATAGAGGTCTACGTCTTAGAAACAGCCATTCGGCCCATCAAGTCTGTGTCAGTACCTAACTATTCTAATGCCATTTTCCAGCACTTAGCCCCTAGCCTTGTATGCCTTTTTATCCCAAGTGCACATCTAAATACTTCTGAAGTGTTAGGTGGGTTTCCGCCTGTCCCACCCTTACAGGCAGTGAGCTGCAGATTCTCAGCATCCTCTGGGTGAAGACATTTTTTGTCATATCCTCCCGCCTGTCCCCTTAAATCTATACCCGCCCCCAGTCAGGCCTCTCAATACAGGGGTAAAGTTTACCCTATCTATGCTCCTCATAATTTTATGTACCTCAATCATGTCCCTCCTCAGTTTCCTCTGCTCCAAGGAAAATAACCCAATCTATTGAATCTCTCTTCATAACTATAATTCTCCAGCTCAGGGAACATCCTGTTAAATCTCCTCTACACTCTCTCCAGTGCAATCACATCCCTCCTACAGAACTACACACAATTTTCTAACTGTGGACCAACCAACATTTTGTAGCATAACCTCCCTGCTCATAAATTCTATGCTTTGGCTAATAAAATGAAGGTTGTGGGTGGCATGGTGGCTCACTGGTTAACAGTGCTGCCTCACAGAGCCAGCCTTGGGTGACTGTCTGTGTGAAGGTTGCATGTTCTTTCTGTTTCTGCTGGGTGCTCTGGTTTCGTCCCACAGTCCAAAGATGTGCAGGTTAGTTGGACTAGCCCTGCTATATTGCCCCATATGGTCCAGGGATGTGTAAACTAGGTGGATTAGTGTGGGAAGTACCGAGTTATGGGTTGCTCTTCAGAGATGCAGTGCAAGCCCAATAAGCCAAATGGCCTGTATTTGCACTGTAGGGATTCTATGAATTGTCCTGTATGCTTTCTTAACCATAGCAGATGGGTGAACATGTACATCCTTTGTGCTCCTTGCGGAACATTATGTTTTAGTACTTATTATTAACTTTTAATTTATTTTATTCATTATCTGATCATTCATCATATATTTCCTTGCCTTTCTGTTTGTCCTGCCAATGCATCACTTCATACTTACTTGGATTGAATTTCCATTCTCTTTTCACTCTCACTACCTGGTGCAACTCTAACCACCTCACTGCAGCAACATGCCACCTATTGTAATAACCTTTCACAGTTCCTCCATCTTTCCACTCAACACAAAGGTCATGCAATTCATTGATCAGATTTCCTCCTGCTTATTTAAACTTTCACTTCTATTTCTTCTCCTAGTTTTAACCTTCCCCGGAGTACCCTGCGCCTTTTATCTGCAGTTTCCTTGGCATTATATCTATTGCCATTACTGAACTCAACTCAGCAAAACATCTGTTCTGTTACCTTTTCCCCAAACCTATCCCTTAGTCCCTTAACCACCCGTATTATATAGCCAGTTTCACCCTTTCCTCCAGATCAGCCCCACAGCTTCCAAGCACAAACAAAAACAGAAGTCACTGGAAAAGCTGAGCAGGTCCAGAGGCATCTGAGAAGAGAAATCAGGGTTAACATTCTCAGATCTTTCAAACCCTGATCTCCCCAAAACCATTCTCCATCCCTCCAGTTTCTTCAGTAACTGCATACTGTGTATGCTTCTGATATGCAGGAATCTGTTGTTCTGCAACTAAATACACAACCACTCTACCTGTTCAGAGCTGTCCACCATACATTGGTTTAAATGACGAACTATATTGCATGTGACTCAGACTGCAGCAGGCTGTTTCTCTTTGTCCTCCTTTAATATTTTTCCACCATTGCAGCTTTGTCATTCTGTTCTTTCCTGGTTCAATTCCTGTCTGTCACACTGCAGCGATTATTTTACCTTGAATGTCTTCGCATTCCATTACCTCAGGTTTTTGTTACTCTGAGTTCTATCCTTTGCCTACTTCTTTTCATCACTTAAATGCTACTCCCTCCGCCACTGTGCCAGATATGGAATCACTTTTCATACGCATGCTGACCAAGTTCAGCTGCAATCTCTGCTCCTCCACTGAACCAATGGCTGCTGCAACACATTTCCTTCACTTCCCTAAAAAAAACTATCCCTATGACATTAAAGCCTTGATCTTGTGAAACATTCTGAATCCTAATGTTCATAACTCAAAGTCACCCTCTTGGCATCTGTGGCCTCAACTTCCATCTTCCACTTCAGTTGCTATCTCAGGGGGAACCCAGAGTAGTGAAATCTTGGTGCACTGCTCAGCTCTGAGCTCAACTAAACATTTTTCTTTTATCTTAACTATAGTGAAGCTTGTATCTCTCTGATTTCTG
The DNA here is from genome assembly GCF_037043375.1 of Chiloscyllium plagiosum. Lineage (NCBI taxonomy): Eukaryota > Metazoa > Chordata > Chondrichthyes > Orectolobiformes > Hemiscylliidae > Chiloscyllium > Chiloscyllium plagiosum. The sequence continues at coordinate 4,256,537 of NW_028270143.1, forward strand.
TTTGAGCAAAATCACGCTGATCTTCCACAATCGAGAAAATTCCTGTCCACAACGAGGTACCACAGTTGATATTTTCACATGATCTCAATCTGCCCCACTGCAGTTTAACACTGGGAGCAACATTAATTGTTTTGTTGTAAGAATTGTTCCTCCATCTCCACCTTACAACGTTGCCAGCCAATCAGATGACGTTTTGCTTTGCAGTCCCATGTCTCAGGGTCCCAGTAAGTCCAGGGTTAGTGTTCCCAGTGAGGGCTGTGAGAAAGTTGTGGGGGCAAGTTTCAGAGGCTGGAAGGATGATCTTTTGGAGGATAGGTTTGCCTCTGATTCCACTCTGTTGCCCTGACACCAGCTTGTGTGGCTACAGATGGTGGGCTTCTTGGATGGTGTGAGCCTCCTGAAGCGAATTGACCATTCAGAGGCCTCATTAGACCCGGGGTGGGGGTGGGGGGTCAAGCAGCCTGAAGACTCCACTGTGCCTCTTTTAAAATGTCAGACTGGTTATGGGTAGGCGGGCACTGTGAAAACCACCCGTTGGATTCTTTGCAAAGCACTAGCCTCCAAATCCACTGAGGGCAGGAGAGCAATAAATCAGCCTATTTGTACCGTTTCCCACACAACTCAACCACTGTCTGGAGCTGAAACTTTAGATTTTATGTCCCACTCTCCAGAACTCCTTCCTTCTGGACCTTCATGTTGCCACTTCACTCCCTGCCTTCTTAAAACCTTTTTATTTAATCATACACTTGAAGTCTCTGCTCCTTGATCCATTGTCTCTGCTATGGTGTTCTTGCTGTAATGACCAGTTAAATATTCCAAGATAGCTTTGGAAATGGAGTAGGTCTTGATTTGTGCCTCAGTCTGAATGGTGCGATATTGAGTCACCAACCTGCTCATTATCCTGACTGATTGCAGTGGAACTAATAGGGAAACATGTAAAACAGAGTATTGACACACTATTATTCGCTGTACACTCACACACCCTAAGATCAATGAGTGCATTATGGAATGCTGTGTTCATGTGAACTGTTGTTGGTTATTGTTTAAACTCACTTAAATATCAGCATTCCTCATCACCTTGACCTATAGATTGCCTGTTCTTTAAAATGAGACACAAACAAGTCATCTTCTTTATGTATGTTTGACTGTAAAAATCAGTAATGAATGTGAAAAATTTCTAAAATTTGCAAAACCACGTATTCTGTGGGTAATTAATGTTTTGTACATTGACACTGCTGAGTGACATGTAATCCTGCAGCCTCAGCATCTTTTATCATTCTCAATACAATGCTGACTTGGAACTGTCGATCAGTCTCTAACAGTACTGTTTGAGTGCTGCTCTGAACTTGACTGGTGCTGAATTAAAGAATGATGGACAGTTTCAGATTAGCTTCCAGGAATAAAAAGGAAACTAAACCTTGTCTTGCTGCCGCAAAGTTGCTCACTGACTGAGCTCATGGTTCTTGTCAGCCAAGCGTATCTTAGCTTTCTATCTGACCTGCAACTTCAGGTCTCCATGAGCTTAATTAATACCCTTTCATAACAGGAGGTTTTCTTTTGCAGATATAGATGAGTGAAATACAAAAGGGAAAATAGTGTACTTTGTTCATTCGAGCAGAAATTGTTGTTAATTTATTTGACAAAGTTGTTTCTTTTATTACATAATTTGCTTTTATTCTGATTTTGGTTAGTGTTAATATTGTTCCTTGGCACAATATTTTGAAATTACATTTCAGACCATTGTGTTTCCTATGTAACATTCATTGCAAGAGGAATTTAGGATTTGCAACAGCACTGAAGACACAACTTTCTGTGTAATGGCAACAGTATGACTCCATTCTTATTTAAGTACTGGAATTGATTTTTGGACGGTTGTGGGAGTGGGTCATAGCCTTTAGGAGGAACAGTGAATTGCCAATTATTTCTTCTGCAGAGAGCTAAAGTGAGATTTTCCTTGGTTTGTGTCTAGGGCATGGGATCACATTGGATTTAGCAAATAACTAAAGTGGAAAAGAGTCAGGTGAGTTGCTTCGTAGATGTGTATTTTAATTCACATCACTGGGAAGCTAAACACATCTCTAAAGTGGTGAGGGGATATATGCTAAATATACATCATTTCAAAGCAGAAGAATAAAAACAAGACCTTCATCCTAAATAAGAAGCTTTCTGTTTCCTGAATTTCATTGCATACCTGTCCTTATTCTCTATCATCATTTAAAAATTGTGAACATTTGAAATTATCCCATTTCCTTCTTTCTCCTAACAACAATACCATAATTATTATATTGGTAAAGCTATATTCTCCCTGTTGTTCCAATATCCCTCTGGTAGTATCGATTGCAAAAAAAAGCACACACAAAAAAAAGTGTACTTCCTGAGGTATCTCTTGTTTTTGCCATTACATCTTGGCTTTTATATTCAACATGGTGCCATTATTACATTATGACCATGTTCTGGCCACTGACTAACTGTCATAGAGTTATAGAGATGTACAGCATGGAAACAAACCCTTTGGCCTAACTCGTCCATGCTGACCAGAGATTCTACATTCATCCAGTCCCATTTGCCAGCATTTGGCCCGTATCCTTCCAAACCCTTCCTATTCATATACCCATCCAGATGTCTTTTAAAAGATGTAATTGTACCAGCCTCCACCACTTCCTCTGGCATCTCATTCCATACACACACCAGCTTCTGCTTGAAAAGGTTGCCCCTTAAGTCCCTTTTAAATCTTTCCCCTCTCACCTTAAATCTATGCCCTCTAGGTTTGGACTTCCCGACCCTGTGGAAAAGACCTTTGACTATTCACCCTGGCAACACCCTTGTAAATCTTTTCTGAACACTGTCAAGTTTCACAACATCCTTCCAATAGCAGGGAGGCCAGAATTGAACACAGTATTTCAAAAGTGGCCTAACCAATGTCCTGTATAGTTGCAACATGACCTCCCAATTTCTGTACTCAATGCACTGACTAAAAACTGCAAACGTACCAAATAGGTGAAAGTGAGGACAGCAGATGCTGGAGGTTAGAGTTGACAGTGTGGTGCTGGAAAAGCACAGCAGGTCAGGCAGTATCCAAGGAGCAGGAGAGTCGACATTTCAGGAAAAAACCCATCATCAGGAAACGTACCAAGTACCTTTTTCTGTACCTTGTCTACCCGTGACTCCACTTTCATGGGACTATGAACTAATAAGCCAAAGTCTCTTTGTTCAGCAACAGTCCCCAGGACCTTACCTTGAAGTGCATGAGTCACTGACCTGATTTGTCCTGTCAAAATGCAGCACCTCACACTCATCTAAATTAAACTCCCATTTGTCTGCCCATTTGCTCATCCGATCAAAATCCCATTGTAATCTGAAGTAACCTTCTTTGCTGTCCACTACACCTCCAATTTTGGTGTCATCTGCAAACTACACCTCCTATGTTTACATCCAAATCATTTATATAAATGACAAAATGTAGAGGACCCAGCACCGAACCTTGTGGCAAATCCTGAGGTCACACGCCTCCATTTGAAAAGCAACCCTCCACTACCACCCTCTGTCTTCTACCTTTGAGCCAGTTCTGTATCCAAATGACTAGTTCTCCCTGTATTGCATGTGATCTAACCTTGCTAGCCAGCCTCCCATGAGGAACCTTGTCGAATGCCTTACTGAAGTCCATATAGATCATGGGCCACTGCTCTCCCTTCATCAGTCTTTTGTCACTTCTTCAAGTAACACAATCAAGTTTGTGAGACACGATTTCCCATGCACAAAGCCATGTTGACTATCCCTAATCAGACCTTGCCTTTCGACATACACATAAATCCTGTCCCTCAGAATCCTCTCCAACAATGTACCTGGAGACAGGAAGGTGGTGGAGTGCCCACCTGCCACATTGCTGCCCCATTGAATGCCGCTGCCATCAAACTCTCCATGGAGGACAGTGGGAGGTTCTGACATGCACTTCTTATTTTCATACCAATTGTAAATGTGGGCACCATGCACTGTAGTCCTGTACTCAAAATTTGATGTATTGTACACAGTAAACTGAAATAGTCTCAAAAAGAATCAGATTAAGCACAAATCACTTCCAACCAATCTTACAAAATTCTCTTAACTTCTGCTTACATCTGACTATAGTACATTATTTTCAATTTGTTACCTCCCTCTAGATGTACAATACTTAACTTTCTCTAGTAAGCTCCTATGCAGTACCTTGTCAAATGGCTTTCTGAAAGTCCATGTGCACACACACAGTACACTAGACCCGTAGCAAATCTCCATCTGTCAGATGTTTCCCCATTTCAAACAGGATGGTCAGCATGATCCTTCTTTCTAGAATCTGTGTGATGCCTGCATTGGGAAAATGTATACATATAGTGGGGAACTTTGTGCAGAACTATAAGATGTTGAACTCCTTGGACATTTCTGAAACAAAAAGGATTGATTGCCCATAATTAGTAAAACTCTTGCCTTTGTATTGATGTTTGCCAGCAACTCTGGTTGAATTTGACTGTTGTTTCCAAAACCTGCAGAGTCAAGAGAAGAACCAAAAGTAAGAATCATACGTCTGCAGGATCTCTCTCTCTCTCTGCATGTTTCTTTTTTCTCTGTTCCTCTCTCTCTCTCTCTCTCTCTTTCTCTGTCTTTCTGCCACTCTCTCTCTGTCTGCCTGGCACTTTCTCTTTTACTGTCTTGCACCCCACCAATCTCCATGATCCTCACCTACCACCCCACCAATCTCCATGTTCCTCACCTACCACCCCACCAATCTCCATGTTCCTCACCTACCACCCCACCAATCTCCATGTTCCTCACCTACCACCCCACCAATCTCCATGTTCCTCACCTACCACCCCACCAATCTCCATGTTCCTCACCTACCACCCCACCAATCTCCATGATCCTCATCTACCACCCCACCAATCTCCATGTTCCTCACCTACCACCCCACCAATCTCCATGATCCTCATCTACCACCCCACCAATCTCCATGATCCTCACCTACCACCCCACCAATCTCCATGATCCTCACCTACCACCCCACCAATCTCCATGATCCTCACCTACCACCCCACCAATCTCCATGATCCTCACCTACCACCCCACCAATCTCCATGATCCTCATCTACCACCCCACCAATCTCCATGTTCCTCACCTACCACCCCACCAATCTCCATGATCCTCACCTACCACCCCACCAATCTCCATGATCCTCACCTACCACCCCACCAATCTCCATGATCCTCATCTACCACCCCACCAATCTCCATGATCCTCATCTACCACCCCACCAATCTCCATGATCCTCACCTACCACCCCACCAATCTCCATGATCCTCACCTACCACCCCACCAATCTCCATGTTCCTCACCTACCACCCCACCAATCTCCATGTTCCTCACCTACCACCCCACCAATCTCCATGATCCTCACCTACCACCCCACCAATCTCCATGATCCTCACCTACCACCCCACCAATCTCCATGATCCTCATCTACCACCCCACCAATCTCCATGATCCTCATCTACCACCCGACCAATCTCCATGATCCTCACCTACCACCCCACCAATCTCCATGATCCTCACCTACCACCCCACCAATCTCCATGTTCCTCACCTACCACCCCACCAATCTCCATGATCCTCACCTACCACCCCACCAATCTCCATGATCCTCACCTACCACCCCACCAATCTCCATGATCCTCACCTACCACCCCACCAATCTCCATGTACAGCGCATCATCCGCCGTCATTTCCGCCACCTCCAAACGGACCCCACCACCAAGGATATATTTCCCTCCCCTCCCCTATCAGCATTCCGTAAAGACCACTCCCTCCGTGACTCCCTCGTCAGATCCACACCCCCCACCAACCCAACCTCCACTCCCGGCACCTTCCCCTGCAACCGCAGGAGGTGCAAGACTTGCGCCCACACCTCCCCCCTCACCTCCCTCCAAGGCCCCAAAGGAAACTTCCCTATCCGCCACAGATTCACCTGCACCTCCACACACATCATCTATTGCATCCTCTGAACCCGATGTGGCCTCCTCTATATTGGGGAGACAGGCCGCCTACTTGCGGAGCATTTCAGAGAACACCTCTGGGACACCCGGACCAACCAACCCAACCACCCTGTGGCTCAACACTTCAACTCCCCCTCCCACTCCACCAAGGATATGCAGGTCTTTGGACTCCTCCATCGCCAAACCATAGCAACACGACAGCTGGAGGAAGAGTGCCTCATCTTCCGCGTAGGAACCCTCCAACCACTAGGGATGAACTCGGATTTCACCAGTTTCCTCATTTCCCCTCCCCCCACCTTGTCTCAGTCAAATCCATCGAATTCAGCACCGCCTTCCTAACCTGCAATCTTCTTCCTGACCTCTCCGCCCCCACCCCAGTCTGACCTATCACCCTCACCTTGACCTCTTTCCACCTATCACATTTCCGACGCCCCTCCCCCAAGTTCCTCCTCCCTACCTTTTATCTTAGCCTGCTGGACAAACTTTCCTCATTCCTGAAGAAGGGCTCATGCCCGAAATGTCGATTCTCCTGTTCCCTGGATGCTGCCTGACCTGAGCTTTTCCAGCAACACATTTTCAGCTCTCTGCCTTTGTCTGCTTGTTTCTCTCTCTGTGTGTCTCTCTCTCTGACTTTCTCCATCTGTAAGACTTGGAAGTGGCTTCATTTTCAATTGAAATTAAGCTTTATTTAAAAAAGATCTTTGACCAGTGTACATCTGTGAACAAGTAGCTCAGTTCACTGTAAGAAAGCATAACCTCTATCCTTTGTTTTACCTGCCATTGGTTGATAAGGGCGATTGTAATATTGAATTTGAACGCTTGTACTACTGGTGTGACTCATGGGATAGTGGAATCATTTATCAGTGCATTCATCCCATCAGGGTCCTTAACAATACACTATATTCTGTAAATGGTGTGAGAGTGTAGTGCTCTGAAATGCAGAGGGATCTAAATGTCCATGTGCAGCAAGTGATTAGGAAAGCTAATATTATTGTCTATTGCAAGGTGAATTGAATTCAAAACTAGTAGGCTATGCTTCAGTTATGCAGACTACTTATAAGACGACATCTGGAGTATTGTGTTCAATTGCAATCTCTTTATTTAAGCAAGGACGTAGCTCTGAGAAGGTTTGCTGGACTAACACTGTGAATGGGCAGGTTGTTTTAGAAGAGAATTGAACAGGCTAGGGCTGTATCTGTTGGAGTTTGGAAAGTAAGAGATGATTGGAACATGCAAGATCCTGAGGGCTCTTGACAGGGTTAGATGTGTCGAGGATGTTTCCTTTTGTGAGAGAATTTGAAACTATAGATCACTTCTGAGAAAAAAAAACATAGGGGTAACTCATTTAAAATGGAAATCAGGTGAATTTGTTTTTTTTCACAGAGGCTCATGCTTCTTTCAAACTTTCTTCCTGAAACGGCGGTGGAAGCAAAGTCTTTGAATGTTTTAATGCAGTGGTGGATAGATTCTTGGAAAGCACATTATTTGGGGTGTGGCAATGTGGATTTGAGGTTATATTCAGATCAGACACGATCTTGTGAAATATTAGGGCAGATGCAAGTGGCTGCATTGCTGGCCTCTGCTCTTTGTATTTTCATATAGATGTTAATAATTTCAACTCTAATTATAGACTGCACGCAATTCTGTGTGACAGGTGGTAAACTAATTGACCTGTAATTACTGAGGTTAGCTCTGCCTTTTTGGAAGTTGATGTCAGTTTTGCCATACAGCAAACATTCAATTTCGACTGAGCCCTATAATAAGATTTCTAGGATTTCTGCTATTTATTCCCCACTACTGTAATACTTTCCTGTAATTTATTATGATATCTCTTAAAGTTTTAGTCAACACTGATCAAAGTACTTGTTAAGTAATCAAATTCCCCTTCTCTTTTATTAACCAGTATCCTCTCCTCTCACTTCTATCTCACATTTAACAATCCTCATTTGAACAATGCATTTATAAAACACTTTATTATTCATGTAAATATTTGTGTGCATTTTCCTTCCTATTCCTTTTGAATTTTCTTAATATGTTTCTTTATTTCCTCAGTTTATCTTTTCATAAAGTAATTTTATCATATGACAAACCACAAGCACCTTTTCTGTTCATTTAACGTTTCTTTTTACTTTCTTTATATATTCATAATTTAAAACTCAAAAGTCTTGCATTGATTATGATGTTTACATAGTCAGTCCTTTTTGCAGCCAACAGTTTATCTAGGAGTTGATTTGCAGACCTATGTGTCAATACACAATTGCTAGCTTAGCAGCATTCACAATACACTTTGTTTTACCAAGGGCTCCTCTTGAGAATTCTTGCGGACTTCATTATTATTTTTAGAGGTTACCTTTTGGTTTTAAGCGGCTCATTTTTCAGACTCGCTAACTCTTTCATTAGTTGATCCAGTCACCTGGTAAAAATGCCTACGTTGAGATAAAGGGAATCTGGACTCTCAGAGATGCAGAATGAGAAAAATGTATTGCTATTTCCACTGTTCCATTAACCCTAAAGCTACGGTATTAATTTCCTAGTCACCCCCGTGCTTAAATTGGCACGAGACAACGGGCTTTGATTAAAAACAAATAACTGACTCATCTCGATACACACCTTGCCTTTCATCCAAACACATTTTCTAAGGACTCATAAGGTTGTTGCAATCTTGCTCCAAACACAACCAGTGCACCTGAAGTAATTCATAGTATGTAAGATGGTCTGAGATGAGATAACGCATGCATATAAAACTTTATGAAATACAACGGTTCAATATTAAATGATACAATTGACATAGTGTTCTTTCTGATTGCATCTACTACATTTTCCTTCACACAGTGACTCCTGAACTCAAAGAACAAAGAAAATTTACAGCCCAGGAACAGGCCCTTCAGCCCTCCAAGCCTGAGCTGATCCAAATGTACTGTTTAAACCGGTCGGTCAAGTCCTAAGCATTTGTATCCCTCTGCTCCCCACCTACTCATGCATCAGTCCAAACGCATCTTAAATTAATCTACCGTGCCTGCCTCTACCACATCAGCCTTAATCCAGAAGCTCCAAATTAATTTGCAGGGAATTCTTTACCTCAATTTTCCTTTTCCCATTGAGGTGAGTTTTCTCTTGTTACAAAGTTTATTACTATATTCTCCCCTTTGAATGTGTGCATTCCTTTTTCAGATCATTTCCATCCATTACAGTCTATTTCTAACATTTAAGGATCTTCTTTCCCTTTTGTAGATCATCTCCCACCTTTGCCATCTCATACTCCCCTTTCCAGCCCCATTGACCTCTTCCCAAACATCTTCCCCCTTTCCAGTCCCTTTCCTTTCTAAGCAGCCCATCTTTCCACTTTGTAGTCTCTCACCCTGCCCTCCTCCTTCCATGCATTCCTTTGCAGCACCTCTCCCCATACCCACCACTCTACCCTCCTGGCTTTGCTCCTTCCCCATTTGCAGCCACACAAACCCCCAGCCTCAGGTCCTTGATTTCACTCCACAGTCTCACTCCCCAGTCCTCAGCTTTGTTCCCCCTTTTCACAAGCTTTCAATTGTTCAAATAAACACGCTGGACTCTGTTTTATGAAGGCAAGAGGAATTTGTATATACATTGCACATTTTCACGAAAGGGGTCATGAAGACAGCCAATTATTTCTGCATCTCCTTGGCAACACAGTGGCCAGTTAGAATCTGCCTGCTTGGTCTGAGAATTAAGATTGACTGATCACTGTTCTTGCTGAATCTGTGTGCAGATGATAGCCTCACCAATCAGCTTCTTGTTCTGTATAAACATGATGTCTTTTCTTTCAAGTCTGTTTCTTCCATTCCAGCTCTGGTGAGTGAATGTCAAAAAACTTCAGTTTCTTGTCTCCTTTCAGCAATGTGGAAGTTCTGTGCAACCAAACAACTTTTTTCTTCTATTTATGGCACATGTTATATATAGACACCATTTGATGACATTGTAGCTGCCCTATCATGTACACAGTTGCTCTGGCTCTTACCTTATACTTTTCAGTTTTCCGTGAAGTTGTTCCAGCATTGTTTGGGTATGGTATCATGTCTGGCCATCGCTGGATCACTTGCTGAGAGAGCAACTGTAGGACTTCACCTGTACTCATCTCATTTCTAATTTTATGCCATTTGGCTGTGGTTGTGTTCATTAGTTGATAGATCTTTATTTCCAGAGCTTGTATCTCATGTTCTCCTGTGGCAATAACAGTGATATAACATTTGCTGGCACTGTATCCTTTTCTGGCTTGTATTTCAAAATGGAACCATTACTCTGAAGCCTCAAGGATAATTTCGACATTCAAACTGGAGCTCTACACAGATCTTTCTACGGAAATCCTCCAGTTGATGATGGTCACTCAGCACTATTAACCTTCTCCCAAGGAGATATGTGTGGAACTTCTCATGTCCATAAACAACTACCAGAAGCTCTAGCTCTATGTTAGTCCAGTCTCCATTCTCCCTCTTGCATTCGCCTTTTCCCACTTGTTCCAAAGATGCATCTTCCTACAGAGTGACAGGTTTCTCTCTCTGATGCAGTGTATTAAATTTGTCTCCTTTATACTACCTCTTGGAGTTTATTGAACCTCCTCTCAAGTGACTCTGACTGCTGAAACTCAACATCTTCTTTCCAAGCCTCCCATAGGTTTGCTGTGTATTCTGCTATCTGCCATCTCATGGACCAAATCAATTTGGGGAAACTTCTTAACTCTTCCTTATCTCTTGGAACGTCTATCACAGAGATGGCGATGATTTTTTTCAGCACTTGGCTTGACTCCATCAGATGTGCACAGCCCTCCAAAGAACTGGCGCTAAGTCACTATTGCCATCCATTTTTCTGTGCTTGTTTGATCCCCAGCATTTCTCAGTCTCTCCATGGCTTCATGTAGAGGTGATCATGATCCTTTTCATCTGCACCATAGATCTGAACGTTGACGGTTTTGCTGTCCTCTCCTTTATATCCTTGGCATGTTTTGTACCAGCCAATCAGTGTGAATGTGGTCAACAGTAAGCATTCATCGAAACCTGGAGAAGCAATAGGCCATTCAACCTTTAAGTCTGCTCCACCATTCAATATGAACATCCTCATGCCATATTCCCACTTTCTCTCCATACACTACAATGCCTTTAAGGTCTAAAAAAAAACTATGTCTTCAGTGACCTAGCCTCCACAGCCTTCCAAGGATTCCAAAGGTCCACTACCTTTTCAGTGAAGAAATGTTTCCTCATCTCAGTCTTAAATGGTCAATTCTGTATTCCTAAGATTGCGTTCCCCCCCCCCCCACTCCCTCCTAATTCTAGACTTCCCACCCTGGGAAAATGTCCTCCCTGTATCTAGTCTGTCCAGCCCTGGTAGCATTTTATACATTTCAATCAGATTCCCTCTCACCCTTCTAAACTGTCATGTATACAGGCCTGGTTAAATCAGTCTCTCCTCATGGCTCAGTCCTGCCATCTCTGGTAGCAGCTGAGTGAATCTCTGCTAAACTCCCTCCATGGAGAAAGTGAGGTCTGAAAATGCTGGAGATCAGAGCTGGAAATGTGTTGCTGGAAAAGCGCAGCAGATCAGGCAGCATCCAGGGAACAGGAGAATCGACATTTCGGGCACAAGCCCTTCTTCAGGAATGAGGAAAGTTTGTCCAGCAGGCTAAGATAAAAGGTAGGGAGGAGGGACTTGGGGGAGGGGCGTCAGAAATGTGATAGATGGAAAGAGGTCAAGGTGAGGGTGATAGGTCAGACTGGGGTGGGGGCGGAGAGGTCGGGAAGAAGATCTCAGGTTAGGAAGGCGGTGCTGAATTTGATGGATTTGACTGAGACAGGGTGGGGGGAGGGGAAATGAGGAAACTGGTGAAATCCGAGTTCATCCCTTGTGGTTGGAGGGTTCCTAGCCAGAAGATGAGGCGTTCTTCCTCCAACCGTCGTTTTGTTGTGGTCTGACGATGGAGGAGTCCAAAGACCTGCATATCCTTGGTGGAGTGGGAGGGGGAATTGAAATGTTGAGCTACAGGGTGGTTGGGTTGGTTGGTCCGGGTGTCCCAGAGGTGTTCTCTGAAACGCTCCTCAAGTAGCCGGCCTGTCTCCCCAATATAGAGGAGGCCACATCGGGTGCAGAGGATGCAATAGATGATATGTGTGGAGGTGCAGGTGAATCTGTGGCGGATATGGAAGTTTCCTTTGGGGCCTTGGAGGGAGGTGAGGGGGGAGGTGTGGGATGAACTGTTCCCCATCCCCCATCACGAAGGACTCAAAGCCCTCCGCTTCTTTCTTTCCCGCCGTACCGACCTGTACCCTTCCACTGACACCCTCCTTCGACTGACTGAACTGGTCCTCACCCTGAACAACTTCTCTTTCCAATCCTCCCACTTCCTCCAAACGAAAGAAGTAGCCATGGGCACCCGCATGGGCCCCAGCTATGCCTGCCTCTTCGTAGGATATGTGGAACAATCCATCTTCCGCAACTACACTGGTCCCACCCCCCACCTTTTCCTCCGCTACATCGATGACTGTATCGGCGCCGCCTCGTGCTCCCACGAGGAAGTTGAACAGTTCATCCACTTCACCAACACCTTCCACCCCGACCTCAAATTCACCTGGACAGTCTCAGATTCCTCCCTCCCCTTCCTCGACCTTTCTATTTCTATCTCAGGCGACTGAATCAACACGGACATCTACTACAAACCGACCGACTCCCACAGCTACCTGGACTACACCTCCTCCCATCCTGCCCCTTGTAAAAACGCCATCCCATTCTCCCAATTCCTTCGACTCCGCCGCATCTGCTCCCAGGAGGACCAGTTCCAAAAACGCACAACCCAGATGGCCTCCTTCTTCAAGGACCGCAATTTCCCCCCCGACGTGGTCGACGATGCCCTCCACCGCATATCTTCCACTTCCCGCTCCTCCGCCCTTGAACCCCGCCCCTCCAACCGCCACCAGGACAGAACCCCACTGGTCCTCACATACCACCCCACCAATCTCCATGTACAGCGCATCATCTGCCGTCATTTCCGCTACCTCCAAACGGACCCCGCCACCAAGGATATATTTCCCTCCCCTCCCCTATCAGCATTCCGTAAAGACCACTCCCTCCGTGACTCCCTCGTCAGATCCACACCACCCACCAACCCAACCTCCACTCCCGGCACCTTCCCCTGCAACCGCAGGAGGTGCAAGACTTGCGCCCACACCTCCCCCCTCACCTCCCTCCAAGGCCCCAAAGGAAACTTCCATATCCGCCACAGATTCACCTGCACCTCCACACATATCATCTATTGCATCCTCTGCACCCGATGTGGCCTCCTCTATATTGGGGAGACAGGCCGGCTACTTGCGGAGCGTTTCAGAGAACACCTCTGGGACACCCGGACCAACCAACCCAACCACCCTGTAGCTCAATATTTCAATTCCCCCTCCCACTCCACCAAGGATATGCAGGTCTTTGGACTCCTCCATCGTCAGACCACAACAAAACGACGGTTGGAGGAAGAACGCCTCATCTTCCGGCTAGGAACCCTCCAACCACAAGGGATGAACTCGGATTTCACCAGTTTCCTCATTTCCCCTCCCCCCACCCTGTCTCAGTCAAATCCATCAAATTCAGCACCGCCTTCCTAACCTGAGATCTTCTTCCCGACCTCTCCGCCCCCACCCCAGTCTGACCTATCACCCTCACCTTGACCTCTTTCCACCTATCACATTTCTGACGCCCCTCCCCCAAGTCCCTCCTCCCTACCTTTTATCTTAGCCTGCTGGACAAACTTTCCTCATTCCTGAAGAAGGGCTTGTGCCCGAAACGTCGATTCTCCTGTTCCCTGAATGCTGCCTGACCTGCTGCACTTTTCCAGCAACACATAAACTCCCTCCATGGCAAGTATATTCTTTCTTAGTGAGGGATAACGCTATCTTTCTTATGTCTTTCAATACCTTTCTTAGGTATTGCAAAACTCACCGAGGCCCTGTATAATTGGAGTAAAATATCCCTACGTCTGCATTCAAATCCTCTTGCAATGAAGGCAAAGACACTACTTCCCTTTCTTATTGCTTGCTGCACCTGCTTGGCTACTTTCAGTGACTCAGATCTCTGTGTGCCTCCACAATAATCTATGAGTGTTGAAGGCAGTACAGCCATTATGAGGCACCCTCTGTTCCATAATAAGGAATATCTGGTACAAATGAACCCAGAATGGTTTGATGAGATGATTGGATGCTTTGAAGGTTTTGAGTCTTTCTCAAATTGTCCCAGCCATTTCTGGCATTGAGGTCCGCCTGAAACCTTGCTCCTGGCAGTTCTATTGTCATCTCTTCCACTGTTAGAATTGTGCACCAGTTTGTGTTCTTTTTTTGCTTTAAAATCCAGACAAATTCATAGACATCTATTCAGTTTCTGTCTTCTCACAGTGGAATTTACTCAATCTGTCAGCTCCATGACTCTGACAAGCACTCAGTTTTCTTCTGTCTTTTTCAAGCTCTCGTTTTTGTTCCATTGGTATTCATGTGAGAAAAGAATCACTGAATGTTATCACTCGATCGACAATGATGCTGCTCAAAATCTACAAAGCTTCCAATCATCTCATCCAAGCACTTGGATACATTTATACCAGACGCTCCTTGCTTCTGATCTGAGTGTGCTTTACAAAGGCTCCACTACATTCAACTCTCAGTTTAACCTCCTTTATCTCATGGTTTACTGAGATAAAGTGCAACTCTTTAAAAAACTGTTCATCTCGCTCTCTCTCTGTCTGTCTCTGCCTTTCTCTCTCTCTATGTTTGTCTCTACCCCCACCCCCTCACCCCTCCCCATGTACAGCAGCACCACTTCCTTCAGTGATGCAGCATACACTGTTTTCCTTGATGTGTCTATCTGTGAGAGTGACAGCCCTTGGCATCAAGGCCGCATTTAACTGAGTGCTGCATCAAGGAGCCCTAGCAAAACTGGAATCAAACTGTACCAGGAGACAAACTCTCCAGTGGTTGAAGTCATATCTGGCATATAGGAAGGTGGTTGTGGTTGTTGGAGGTCAGCCATCTCAGCTCCAGGACATCTCTACAGGAGCTCCTCGGGGTAGTGTCCTCGGGCCAACCATCTTCTGCACTTCATTAATGATCTTCCCTCCATCATAAAGTCAGAGTGGGGCTGTTCGCTGAAGACCGCATGATGTTTAGCACCTTTCACACTCCTAAAGCAGTCTGTATCTAATTGCAACAAGATCCGGACAATGGCTAGGGTTGGGCTGATAAGTGGTGTGTGACCATTCATGCCACACAACTGCCAGGCAATGACCATTTCCAGTAAGAATTTAATCACCATCTTTTGACTTCCGGTGGCATTGTCATCACTGAAATCCCTGACTATCAATGTCCTGGATGTTACTCTTGACCAGAAACTGAACTGGACTCTCACCATATAATATCCATACTAGCTGTCAGAGCCTTAAAATCCTGCAGCAAATAACTCAGCTCCTGTCTCTTCGCACTTGCCTGGGCGAGTTCAAGAACACTCCAGAAGCTTGAAGCTATCTAGGACAAAGCAGCCAACTTGATTAGCATCCTTTCACCACCATCAACTTTCAATCCTCCACCATTTTATCCCGACAACATTGGAAAACAAAAGCAAGGAAATGTTACTTTGATTGTATTGAGTCTTGATCAGAGCCCATCTGCGTTATTGTGTTCAGATTCATGCACCTACCCCAAAAACGATTGGTAAATTTAGGTCTCGGAAGGGATACAGTGCAAATATACCAGAATTATGCAGGGGCGATAAGGATTCAATGATAGACATTTCCCATGTTACGAATGGGTTCTGTTCCTGAGTCTGTTTGCAAACTGATTTGTATGCAATGTAAGACAATATGAAACAGCTGTTTGTAAGTCCAGGAAATGCCCATATGTCAGATCTTTAAAGTAACACCTCTGCATAGTGTCACATTTGTAAGTCAGATGTTTGTAAATTGGGATCTCTTTATTAGGAACAGGTCCATAAACTGGAAATGAAGTCCACAGAGATTAGGAAGTCAAGGATAAACATAATTGAGATGCTTAAGATGATAAAAGAATTTTATTTATCCAGATTCATGAACAAGAGGATCTAAGTTAAAATTAAAACTTCGCAATTTAAGAATGGCACTTTGGAAACATTTCATCCACACAAAGGGGGGATTTTGGACCCAGAAATGCTGCATCAATGTGAGTTCTTCAGACAGAAATTAGCTCAGGTTATAAAGGGTATGAGTCAATTGAGGTTCAAGTGGAATTGAGGGTCACATCAGCCATGTTCTAATTGAAATGGGCTCAAGGATTTGAAGTGCCCTCTCCTGTTTTTATCTTCCTAAAACATCTCTTAAACCACCTTTCAGTATTTTCCATTTGCCAATTTAGTTTGAACAGGGATTAGAGACAATGACAAAATGAATGAGCGCACCAGCACATTTCACTTGTGAGGCAGCATATTCTGCTGATTCTTCACAATGCCACTGCGATTGAAAAAGAAATAGCTTTTTCAGCATCACAGGAAAGTATTCTCTTAAATCACAAAGACAGACTAAGACCATTTTAATATTGGTGGAGACATGGAGTTGCTGTTTCAGGGGATGACCTTTCTTCCCCTGATTTTATTTGGTGAGGTTTGTATCTTACCTTCTCAATGTTTTTAGATCTATTTCTCTCATAGCAGGGGCTGCGAGTTATTTCTGGTTTCAGGAGGTGGGGTGACATTAATAGGCTACTACAGGAATAAATCTGTTTACTCCATTGAAAGTTTAGTTTCCA
Organism: Chiloscyllium plagiosum; assembly: GCF_037043375.1. Classification (NCBI taxonomy): domain Eukaryota; kingdom Metazoa; phylum Chordata; class Chondrichthyes; order Orectolobiformes; family Hemiscylliidae; genus Chiloscyllium; species Chiloscyllium plagiosum. The sequence continues at coordinate 4,273,321 of NW_028270143.1, forward strand.
TTGTTAAAAAAACAAATGCCAGAACCAAATATCTCAATGAGCATACCACACCTAAGCCAAAATATTTGCCTTTGCCTTACAGTTTGCTAATAGTTCATGTGTAGAATGTACAGGCTAAATTACAACTCTTTCCACTACGCTTTACCATCCTCAACCAAAAATAGTTCTTGTACAAGCGTCAACTGGCTGTTAAAATGAAATGTTAATGGTGGCTTAGTTCAAACATTGATCATCTTCCTTTCCAGTAACCATTAGAAATTGGAAAATTAAAAGCATACTTCAAGCTTGCATGAACTGATATATTGAAATAAAATAATTAATCTTTATAAAGTGCCATGTGCTCAGGATATCCCAAAGCCAATGTAGTCATTGCTGTTATTGGGGAAGACATGGCAACCAGGCTTTCCACAAACAGTGTGACGTATTGACTGAGTAATAAATCTTAGCCAAAACGTGGAGAACTTGCATGCAGTTTCTCTTTAATTCTAAACGAAACAAGTTCCCTGGGTGTGATGGCAGGAAACCGTGAAACCGTGGGACATGTTTTCTGAATGGGGGTGATGGCGGCTCTCGGCATGAGATACACAACTTTAAGAATCACCAGAAATTATCAAGATGAGGCGAAGTGATCTCACAATATTAACTGGGGTGAGTCAAGTTTGTAATAATAGTTTGTACTTCCTTCCTGATGTTTATGCTGTTTTCCTATCTGTACCTGAGTGCTAATAGAAATCACATCCTTTCCAAACACTCAATCACAACCTACACTCACCAGTCACTGGTTCATTTTACCTGTTTGTCTTCAAGAGGTCCTGACATAAACCAGTGTCCTTTGTCAGTTTGCATTATCATGAGAAGCATGCAACCTTTTAAGCAAGAGTATCCCTGTCACTCCAAGTCAATGTTTTCTCTCCCTGCAAAGAGACTGATGTACAAACAGCACCAGCAAAGCACCATTAGGCTGGATCATGCTGCTGGAAATCTTAGAGGCGATGGTGTAACAGCATTGTTGCTAGGCAAAGAATCTAGAGATTCAAGTAATGCTTTAGGGACCTTGGTTCAAATCCCCTTGTGGCAGGTGGTGGAATTTGAACTGAAAAATTTGGATTTAAAACTCTAATGATGACTGGAATTGCCATTAAAAAATCTGGATCGCTGTTTAAGGAGGAGATCTGCTGTCCTTACCTGACCTGGTCTACATGTGACTAGAGACCCATACGCTCAATTGCCCTCGGCTTAGCAAGCCACTTAGTTGTAACAAACCATTAGAAATTCTCAAAGTAAATGGAAGAAGACTGACAGTGACCTAGGCATCAGAAACAGCAACAACAGATTCAGTCCGTTTGACTCTGCAAAGCCCTCCTTATCAGTACCTGTGATCTGATGCCAAATTGGGAGATCTGTCTCATGGAATATTCTAGCAACAGCCTGATGTTGTCATAATCATGGAATTGTACCTTATTGACAATACCCCAGCAACCGTCATCACCATCTTGGATTTGACCGGTCCCACCGGTAGGATAGACTCAGCAGAGGTGGAGGCACATTGGTATAGAGTCGAGGGGCAGTCACATTCGGAGTCCTCAATATTGATCCCAGACCCCAGGAAGTCTCATGGCATCCGGTCAAATATAGGCAAAGAAACCTCCTGTTGGTTGCCACCTACATCACTCCCTTGGCTGATGAATCAGTGCTACTTCATGTTGAACTCCATTTGGAGGAAGCACTGAGGGTGACAGGGGTACAGAATGTACACAGGGTGGGGGATTTCAATGTCCATCATAGGAGGGGCTGGGTAGCAGCACCAGTGACTGCGCTGGCCAAGGCTTAAAGGAGACAGCTGCTGGACTTACTCTCCCTCAGGTTCGGAGGGAACCAACAAAAGAGCAAAACCTACTTGATCTCCTCCTGACCAATATCCCTATTGTATGAGTGGTGTTTTGAGTATTGTATCAGGGGTGTGTTTTGTTCCTATCCAAAAATTGTTTCTTCGCTTTTCAATTTAGAAAGGACTGTTCTGTCTGTGTTGAAAAACACTGGGTTGCAATTTAACTCTGTGCTAAAAAATATTTAAATTTGTGTTATAAATAGATAGTTTTGTTTATTCTATTTTATCTTCATTTCTTTCGTAATAAAATTCTGTTTTATTATTAAAACAAAATCTTCAGCATTGCATGCTAATGTTTCATCATGAAACCACTTTATTAAAGCCAAAACATAACAAGATGTGATCTATCCATTGAGCCAGGTTTCAGCTTGGGATCTATCTTGTTCAATAATAACATACCTGGGATCGTATTTTTCAAAAGGTGTTTGATGCTCTTTGAATGATTTAGATGATGGATAAATGATAATTATATCTGCAATACAGTCTACAAATACCATACAACAATAAAAGCATCCTGCAAACCGGGACAGATAAGAGATTGCTGCAGCTTTAGGAAGATTTGCTCAGAATCTTAGTGGCTTCCACAGTGGCAGCTACCACTATTTCCAATGGATTCACTGGGACAGTGTTCTGGGCTGTACAAGGACTAGCTTGGACTATTTTTGAGTCTGCACTTTATACCAGTCGTTAAAGCATGTGGACAGAGATGTCATTATTTCTACAGAGAATGACAGTGAACCAGCTTCCTGTAGCCCTCCGTCCTTCACATGAGAAAATTTCCCTTGTCATTTTCAAGGACCAATGCGGTGTGAGCTATCCAAGTTCAATAGTCATCTCAGTTGCGTAAGGCTCCAGGAGACAAAATGAAGCCGGATGCATGGTGAGGCTTGGCTAAGAGTCCACTACATCTATTAGTCTGTTGAAACAGTTGTGCCTAAATTACAACATTGCTAGATTGGCAGCTTTTTCTCTCATATCTATTCTGTCAACTGCACAATATTTATTTACACAAGCTGTTAAGTACTTGTAGTTTCTGCTACTGAATCTCTGAAGGTGAAGATGATCAATACTCTTTTAGGACTGTGGTGAAAGTATTTTTTTCTAAAAAAAGCATGAAGTTATGATCAAATGACTTATTGGTGGTTTTTCCAGGCATACTGTTTTCACTATAGGTCTCATTCTTTCTTGCTGAGTGCATGCTGTGAATGGGCATGGTAGTATCATAGATTGTCATGGAGGTAATGAGGGGCTATGGGAATGGGTAGAGGGTATATGTTGGCACAGGTGTGGTAGAGGGATTGTATAAGCAGTGAAGAAAGAGGTTTTTTTTTCCCCCATTATTATTACCCAGGGTCAAAGGACCAGACACATGGACAGGCCTTTTAACCAGCTTACTCAGCATCAGGCAGCTTCTGTGACTGCCTTCCCAGGAGGTGGCAGGCCTGAGTCCAATTATCATCCAATGAAAATCTTGCCTTTGGCTGGTACTTTCTAATGAGGTCTGAGCTGGGAAAAATCCCAAGACCCGTTATCCATCTTGGTGATGGAATCTCCACCCATTGTCACTGTTTCAATAATCACAGATCATTTTCAGATTGAAATGCCCTTCAGCAATGCTGGATTAATAAAACAGCAAAAGCATACATAAACGTAAGGATAGAATATGCCATATTCTCTTCAATACATCTCAGCTATCCCAGCCACCTAGCTTTTGAAAACCAATGCTGAAAACTAAGTCCGCTCAATCTGCTGGTGTAAGGTGGAATGGCACCACTCTCATTTCTTTTTAAGTAGTGTGTGGGAAAACTCTTGATAAAATGTCTCAGAGTTTCCTGATTCCTTTTAAAACCGCCCTTCAGATCTCCAACAGGTAGCTTTCACACTCCACTGCAGCAACTCATTAAAATGTTCTGCAGCCTCCTTAATGAGAGCTCGCAGGCAATCTTACAAACAAAAACTAATCTGCTGTTCAGTAATCCTCCAGGTAAACATTCCTGCTACATGCTACAACTCCTCCCGTTCTGAAGTGACCTCCCTTTTAAGATTGTGGCCATCTTGTAAACGCTTTAGTGCCCACATTATCCAGGAAAGCACACTGTCAAGCTTTTGTGCTGGAATAACTGTTTCTGACCTGATCGGTATGACATGCAGTGTGCAATTCACAGGAAAGGGAAAAGAAATTTGGCTGGGTTAAATACCTGAACAGTATTGTTTGGTCAGAATCCTATCATCATGCTGCTCTCTTCTGATTTTCACCCTGGACGTTTCAAAAATAAGTGGGGGGATGTGAGGTGGGGTGGTGGGGCGGGGGGAGGGGAAGCCAAATGCAGATGCCTGGTAACAAATTAAAATATTTATTTAGCTCAGTAATTTTGGGTTTACCTGAGGTTTCTTGCTTTAGAAGCAGTGAACTTATTTCCAAGACTATCAATGGCTGTTAGCTTCACAAGGAGTGAGGCTGCAGGAGTGAGAATGCTGTTGCAGTGAAACTGACAGACACGAAGCCTCTGATCAGTGAAACTGAAACGTTCCAGCCATGTCCCTATGGTTGCTCATGGTACTGCTTCTCAGAGGGGGCCTACACCACTTGCCAAATTCCTGGATGTCGATTCGCATCTCTTGCACTTCGCTGACCCTTGGTAGCAGCCTCCACCAGAGTATAAGAGCAGTTTATTCATGACAGCCATACATTCAGCCGTGCACTTTTGACAATGAGCAAGAGGATTTGCAACACTATCAGCACCAGTAGCAGAAGCAAGAGCACTGATTGGCTGCTCCTCAGCCACATTTTCCTTCACAGATTAGAGGCAATGGACGCAGCGATCCAGCTTCAGTGAGGCAAGACCTTTAACACAGAGGTTGAAGTTGGAGAATGAATTCTTTCAGGTTGCCGTGACAGGTCACTGTTGCTGTCTGCAACCTCTTAGAACAAAACCTGTTTCTCCATGGAAACCTATTGCCGGTGGCTGTCACTGGAGGGCCACCCTATACATCAGAGTCGAAAAGTGTGGTGCTGGAAAAGCACAGTTTTGGGCATAAGCTGACATTCCTGATGAAGGGCTTATGCCTGAAATGTTGACTCTCCTGATCCTTGGATGCTGCCTGACCTGCTGTCTGTTTCCAGCGCCACATGTTTTGACTCTGAGTCTCCAGCATCTGCAGTCTTCACTTTCCCTCACCTTGTACCTCATCTGACTCAACCTCCAAGACTGGCTGGGAAACCCAGAGGAGAGAACTCAGGCTTGAGCTCCATTAGAGAGTGCCAGTAAAGCCCCCTGCACAGATCACAAAGTTTCTGATTTGTTCATCATCATGCTGTTTTTGGCAGATAGTAAATTCAAAGCGTTTCTCTCATACTGTCGAATAATATCAACAAGTAAGCTGAGAGCAATGGGTGACTTTACTGTGTATTTAAGTTAATAGTGCTTTGTTCATGAATTGTGTTGCACTGAATATGTGGACTGTGTTTGATAGGATCATTCCAATTTCAGAAGATTTAGATAAGTGGAATACAACGTAAGGGCAAGTGAAACCTTTGGTGTCTGGGAATGAGTGGGAGGGGTGAGGGCAGAAATGCGGGAGATGGATTAGATACGGCTGAAGGCCCTGTCAACCACAACGGGGGGGGGGGGGGGGGGGGTGTTCCCTGCTTAAGGAAAAAATCACTTGTGTCAGAGATAGCCAGAGGAAGGGGGCATCATCAAAACAGATGTGATTGGGATGGAGAATAGAATGGAATCCTTGCTGGAATCAGGATGTGAGGATTTATGAGTTGGGTTGACTGTGGGAGTTGTGGGCTTGAAGTAGATATTGGTGGACCTATCCTAGGAAATAGAAATGGTGAAGTCAAGGAAGGTAAGGGAAGAGTCAGTGAATGAGCGAGATGGATAGAAACTGGGTACAAAACTGATAACTGTCTTCAGTTCAGGACAAGAGCAGGAAGCGAGCACTGAAGACATCACTGATGTTGTGTAGATAGATTTGTGGGTGGGGGCCTGAGTAAGACTGCAACAAGGAATGTTCCACATACTCTGCAAAGGGATAGGCATGGCTGGGACCCATGGCTACACCCATGACTTGGAGAAACTGAGATGAGTTAAATCTTGAAAAAACTGCAAATTTTGTCTGGTGAAGCAGTGCTTATGGTGGCTAGCTGTTATCCTTCCCTTTATTCTCCCCATGTTAGAAAACCAAGTTAGAACAATTTCCATTTGATGCAGTCCTTCAACATAAGTGCAACATGTGATTAAATTCTTCGAGTGTTTGCACATTTTGCCTTAATTCCCACTGAACAGTATAGGAAAGGATAAAATCAACAAATTTGCCAATGATAACGCATTTCTGTCCTTACCCCTCCCACTCATTCCCATTCACCAAAGCTTCCACTTTTTCTTACTTTGTATCCCACTAGTCTCCACATTCAATGACTAAATTGGTGTGGTATGGTAGCTCAGTGGTTAGCACTGCTGCCTCACAGTGCCAGGGACCTCAGTCACTGTCTGTGTGGAGTTTGCACATTCTCCCTGTGTCTGCGTGAGTTTCCTCCCACAATCCAAAGGTATGCAGGCCAGGTGAGTTGGCCATGCTAAATTGGCTGTGTTAGGTACATTAGTCAGGGATAAACGTAGGGGAATGGGTCTGGGTGGAATGGTCTTTGGAGGACTTGTTGGGCCAAATGTCTTGTTTCCACATGGTAGGGAATCTAATCTAAATGTTCAGAAATTGTAATGATCCTATCAAACACAGACCACATATTCAGTGAAACACTGACCTCTGTTGCATCATGCAACACAATTCATTGATTAAAACATTTTTGGCAAGTTAAAACTTGAGTATTATCATGCTTGCTGTCATTTATGAATTCTTTGACTTGGCATTACAATTAGAAAATTCACAAGCACTGACAAAGATAGGGAATAGGTGTGTGCAATGTTTAAGGCACCAATGAGTGGTGAAGACCTCGTGCTGCTTCCAGGAAATCCCAGCCACTAACTTGGACAGACGTGTGGCAGATAAAATGTAATGCAAAGAAATTTGAAGGAATATGCTTTGGAAACTCAAGATGTGGTTGGGCAAATGAGCAACTGAAGTGTTGCACTGAAAGGAAGGTCAAAAGCTAAACAATTGGGATTTTGAAAGTGCTGTTGGAAGTGAATTGAGGACAGATCTGTATCATGGTGAGTACAGGTGTCAGTAGGACTGAGGTGTAGAAGGGATGAGAGAGATAAAGACACTAACAATGACTTTCTCCTCATACAAAGGAAGATTGAGCACAAAAAGCAGCGGGTATTTTATTTCTCTCTTAGATAATAAGCTCTAAGATCAGGGCTCGTGAGACCCACTTTCAAAAGAAGGATGATTTCTACTTACTGTGCATTGGAGCTACTCCTGAGAATTAAGCAGTAGGCTGGAAATATTGGCTTTTTTCATTGTTCATGGAATGTGAATGTCACTACAATTGCTGTTGCTTGGCTGTAACTGTCCTCAAGAAAGTTTGATGAGCTACTTTCTTGAACTGCTGTTTCCCATATTGTGCAAGCATTCTGTCAGCATTGTTTGGCATTTCCAGAATTTTGACCAAGAGACAGTGAAGAAACAGCGATATATCACAGATATGTCACAGATGATAGCCTAAATACCGACCTTCAAATCTTTGAAAACTCCCAAAATACGGATCAACTTAACCATGAGTTTAAAAATAGACGTTTGAAGCTGTTATAGCTGGTTGCCATCTTTGTCCTTCTCCATGTTGGGTCAACTATAAGTAGGCATTCCTGACACTCCCGTCCATCTTCACAACACAGTCTATATAATATGCTTGGCTCTTGCAATCAGTTATTTTGTTCACTTACTTTGTTCACTCATGGGAAGTGACCAGTGCTGGCTATGCCAACACTTATTTCCTATTCCTGTTTGCCCTAGAGAAGGTGATGTTATGGACTAGGCCAGACCACTCAAAACATTCTTAAGCAGGCAGCCCTAGACCTAACTTTGCAATTTGTTTTGGTAAGTGTACAGTGAAAATTACCTGGAGTAAGATAGCGAGGTTGACTACTAGATTTTAAAACAGACTGAACCAAAAACTGCTCAGCTCAGCTAGCTAGAGAGCTGACACTTCTCTCTGTTTATACAGGTCACTTCTAAAACATGACCACTTTGGCCTGAAGTCTCACTGTTTACATATAAACAAAAGGCCTCCCAAAATCCTTTTCATCTCTGTCCAGACTGATTAGAGTCTGGCCTGGTTTATTGCCCCTCTGAAAAAAATCAAGGACAGAGTCTCCTTGAGCCAAGGAGCAGCTTTTAGGAAAAAAAGGGCCTAGCTTTATGACATTGGTAGTGAGCAGCCTTCTGAAACCGCTGTGTAGATGTACATACATACCCAGTAATGGTTTTTGGATAGGAGTTGCATGACTTTGACCCAGCAAAACCGAAGGAACAGCGATATATTTCCAAATGAGGATGCTGTTTAGGTCGCAGGGGCATATTGTCCTGGGCATTCTAGATGGTATGAATCGCAGGTTTGGAAGCTGCTGTTCAGGAAGGTTTGGTGAAGATTTAGTCAGGGGTAAATGTAGAGTAATGGGAAATGAGTTTGGGTGGGTTACTCTTCGGACAGTTGGTGTGGTCTTGTTAGGCCGAACGTTTTTTTTTTCCACACTGTAGGGATTCTATGAAGATGTTTTGTGTTGTTAGGATGAGCAAAACAAAACGTCAAGGATCATTATATAGGCTTATCCTCAGTTGACTCTTGTGTTAAAACTTCACATTGGGAGGAACTCAATGCCAATCTCAATGAAAAGTGAATCAGCAGCAAGTATTCATATATTCCTAAGTATTGAGTGATGCAGAGGCCTGCTGCTTCCCCCTCTAAGACAGTGAAGGTTAGCTGGTAACATTGACATGGAAAAGAAAGGATAGTAAATTTTAAATGAGTTGTTGGTATTACTGGAAGTTTGCAGTATGTTAATAGTGTGTTTTTATTGATTCCTGCCAATTAGCTGTGATATTAGGCAGCATATAAAAAACATTATTAATCCATTGAGAGATCCAAAAGTAACGTGTTATTGAAAGCATCTATCTGGGAGAATCAGGCCTTGGAGGTGCCTGTTTTATTGATTGCATATAATGTACAAGTTGAACTCAGTTGTAGCTGTGTACTGGATCAGAAGACACAATTTGAAGAAACAAAGCAGTATTTTCTCCTCCAAATGACAATGAAGATTGACATGAAACAAAGGGCATGACGGTATCAGGTCAGTAGTCAGCTTTCATTTCCTGATTACATTATTTTTATGCAATGTCAATGGAATTTGTTCAAATATAATAGCGAGAGTGATACTGCATGGAGTAAACCTCGAGTAACTAGGCTCACAGCCCGTGCAATTCTGGGGCCCTTCTTACTGAGGAGAAAAGATCAGAATACAAATTGAGAAATCCAGGCTGTTTTAACTGTGGGGCAAGAGATCCACAGGTTAGTAATTTGATTGGATCACTCCAACCCAACCCAGAAAGGGGTTTTATACTCCTTTGTGGGTAAGATACCTGTTAGGCGTGTAAAATCCAGTGGTTGTCTGCCGAAACCATTAAACCTCTCTCTGATGAGCAACTAATGCTGTTTCTGGCAATAACTTGGTGTGGGGCAGTCATTGGGATTTTGGTTGGGCTCCCCTACCTTTTTAGTCAGGGATAGGGACTACAGCACCCCTTATAATCCAGCCTGTCCCCCTAATTGATAAGCATTCCTTAACGTACACCTCCCCTAGCCACATTCCTTCCCCAGTATACTCAACAAGGTGTCCAACTTGCTCTCTGGGTGGGGAGTTGATGGTCTATACCACACAGGAGAAAGTGAGGACTGCAGATGCTGGAGATCAGAGTCAAAAAGTGTGGTGTTGGAAAAGCACAGCCGGTCATGCAGCATCCGAGAAACAGGAGGATCGACGTTGACTGCCTGACCTGCCGTGCTTTTCCAGCGCCACACTTTTTGACTTTGGTCCATACCACACACTCCAGTCATAGATGGCATTTTCAGATTGGTTATTCTCCATTCTCTAAAATAGAAAGAAGACAAAATAATATTAACAGCAGACCAAACCAGAGAAATAGTAGGAACACAGCACACCATGGGAGTCAGTGAAATATCACATAGATTGTCACAAGTAAGCCAGGCATCCACTGTTTACATCAGCTTTAGATCAGGCAGGAAAATGTCAGAGGTGTCATATCACGCTACTTGGCTGGATGTATTCCATTCTGTTGTTTCTATTTTATGTTTAATGTGCTTTTTTATCCACCAACCTGGATAATTGTTTAAGATGTATCCTGCGCATTCCCTCTTTGTTTTAGCCCTTTTTAAATGTTCTTTTCAAGACAATAACTATGTAAAATGCTCCTTTTTATAATTGAACAAATTGAGAGCTCTGTGCAGATCCATATGCGCTGGCCTCAAAATTGGATTGTGCACTATCTATTATCTGGTGCTTTCACATGACATGCCCAGTTCACAGAACAGGGACACACGTACTTTTCACCAGAATGGTACCACCCATCATGATGGGTGAGGAGAAATGAAGCATTCTGTTTAAAACAGTCATTAGGCCATTTATGCAAACAAGGGCCTACCTTCAGCTCATGCTGGAACTTTGGGTTGTTGGGCTACACTTGGAAGCCAACCCTAAAATCACTTGCAATAATGGCCCACCCCAATCCCTGCCATCGGTGGTGTCAAGATTCCTGATCCTGCCTGGACCCTGATCTCCTTACCCCCAGGGTTCAACTCCCAACCCCTGGTATCCCTCAATCCCTAAGATCCCAAAACTCTAAGGTCCAAATTTGCCTCCATTTCTGCCTAATGTTAATGCCATATTTCCCCTTCAAGCCTCAGTCTTTTTCCACCTTGGACCTGATGATTTCACATCTGAGCCTCACTATTTCTACCCTGTTCTTCTCTTCATCAAAACCGCATGATTTCGCCCAAGCTTCATAAGTTTGGCAACCAGTCCAGCCCTGATTCCTGCTACTTCCCCACCCTGAGCCGGTCGCTCAGTAGGAATATGGTCGGAAGTTCCTTGGATTTCACCATTTGTGCAAGTGGCAAGTTTACTGGCTGAACAGTAGTGGCATCACTTCCTAAATTACAACATTTCATCTTTTGTGCGTTCAATTTACGTTTTCCATACAGTTAGACTGGAGTCACAATGAGGCTTACACTTGAAATGGATATAACATAATGGATCCTGACTGTGTGATAATATTCACTGAAAGCAAATTAAGTAGAAATTGGGAGAGATATCAATCAGCTCATGCTCTTTCTACTTCCTCTCTGATGCCTGTACAATGTCAAGATCCTCCCAAGCAGAGTGCAGAAATAAATAGGCTATTCAGAGCCTATCTCTCTCTGCGGCACTTTCACTTTATTCTTCCAATGGAGAAAATGTTTGAATTGGTTGTAAAAATGCACATAATTTGGAAAGGCCATAACAAAATTGTCATGTAAAAAGAAAGAACATTTCTTCAGTATCTTTCATGATTTTAGGAAACTTCAAGAGACTTTCCAGCCAATTACAGTCGACTTAGGTCAGAATTTCCTGAGAATCCTTTAAACCAGGCATTTGTGAAGACACTAGAAATAATCAGAGCCAAATGAGACCATGGAACATTTCCCACCTATTTTCCTTAACTCCATTTTATGTTCCTGATATTATCATAATTAAAGCATCATTTAAATGCATGAAGGAAGGATACCATCAGGAAATTCAGCTTGTGTCTCCCTTCAGTTTTTTAATGTAATTAATTTTCCACTCAAAGATAATCTAAAGCAAGTGCATGAAAATATTAGAAACAACTTCTCCTTATTATTAGTTCTTAGGACAAAGGTGCCACTGATGAGGCCAGCATTTATTGCCTATCACTAATTACCCTTGAGAAGGTGATGGTGAGATACCTTGTGCCAGTGCAGTCCATGTGATGTAGAAACACCCCTAGAGCCTTTAGGAAGGATGTTCCAGGATTTTGATCCAGCAGCAATGAGGTCATGGTGATAAACCTCCAAGTCAAGATGGTGGGTGATTTGGAGGGAAATCTGTGATGGAGGTGTCCTCGTGCACTTGCTCTTCTTCCCCTTCTAAGTGTCGAGGTTGCGGGTTTGGAAGATGCTGTCTGAAGAGCGAGGTGAATTGCTGCAGAGAATCTTGAAGATGATGCACACTTCAGCAACTGTGTATGGTGGTCAAGGGTCTAAATGTTGAAGTTGTTGGTGGGGTGACAATCATTTAGGCTGCTTTGTTCCAGATGTTGTCAAGCTTCTTAAGTGTTGTTGGAGCTGTGTATATCCAGGCAAATGGGGAGTAATCAGTCACTGCTGTCCTCAGAAATGCTGGACTGACATGGGAAGATAGGAGGTGAGTTATCTGGTGCAGAATTTCAGGCCCCTGACCGTGCCTGGTAGCCATATTATTTATATAGAACAAAGAAAATTACAGCACAGGAACAGGTCCTTTAGCCCACCAACCTGCGCTGATCTAGATCCTCTATTTAAACCTGTCACCTATTTGCTAAGGGTCTGTATCCCTTTGCTCCCTGGCCATTCATGTATCTGTCTGGATACATCTTAAATGATGCTATCGTTCCCGCCCCTACCACCTCCGCTGGCATCACGTTCCAGGCACCCACCACCCTCTGCGCGAAGGACTTTCCATGCATATCTCTCTTAAACTTCTCCCCTCTCACTTTGAAACTCATGACCCCTAGTAATTGAGTCCCCCACTCTGGGAAAAAGCTTTTTGCTATCCACCCTGTCTGTACCTCTCATGATTTTGTAGACCTCAATCATGTCCCCCCTCAATCTCCGTTTTTCTAATAAAAATAATCCTAATCTACTCAATCTCTCTGCATAGTTAACACCCTCCATACCAGGCAACATCCTGATGAATCTCCTGTGCACCCTCTCCAAAGCACCCACATCCTTGTGGTAATGTGATGACCAGAACTGTATGCAGTATTCCAAATGTGGCTGAACCAAAGTCCTCTACAACTGTAACATGAATGGCCAACTCTTAAACTCAATACCCTGTCCGATGAAGGAAAGCATGCCAAATGCCTTATTGACCACTCTAGGTGACCTGTGTTGCCACCATCAGGGAACAATGAACCTGAACACCCAGATCTTTCTGTACATCAATTTTCCCCAGGGATTTTCCATTTAATGTTTAGTTCGCTCTTGAATTGGATCTTCCAAAATGCATCACTTTGCATTTTCCTGGATTGCCCTCCATCTGCCATTTCTCTGCCCAAAGCTCCAATCTATCTATATTCTGCTGTATTCTCTGACAGTGCCCTTCACTATCTGCAACTCCACCAATTTTACTGTCATCTGCAAACTTGCTAATCAGACTACCTATACCTTCCTCCAAATCATTTATGTTTTTCACAAGCAACAGTGGTCCCAGCACGGATCCCTGTGGAACATCACTGGTCATAGGTTTCCATTTTGAGAAACTCCCTTCCACTACAACTCTCTGTCTCCTGTTGCCCAGCTAGTTCTCTATCCATCTAGCTAATACACCCTGGACCCAATGTGACTTCATCTTCTCTATCAGCCTACCAAATGCCTTACTGAAGTCCATGTAAATGAATCTACAGCCCGTCTCTCATCAATCAACTTTGTCACTTCCTCAAAGAATTCTATTAAGTTGGTAAGGCATGACACCTTCCCTGCAGAAAACCATGTTGTCTATCACTGAGAAGCCCATTTTCTTCCAAATGGGAATAGATCCTATCCCTTAGTATCTCCTCCACAGCTTCCCTACCACTGATGTCAGGTTCACCGTTCTGTAATTACCTGGGGTATCCCTGCTACTGTTCTTAAACAAGGGGACAACAGTAGCAATTCTCCAGTCCTCTAGGACCTCACCCATGTTCAAGAATGCTGCCAAGATATCTGTTAAAGACCCAGCTATTTCCTCTGTCACTTCCCTGAGTAACCTGGGATAGATCCCATCCAGACCTGGGGACTTGTGCACTTGATCTAGAGCAATCAAACACCCATCCCTAGCCTCAACATCCAGCATGTACCTCTCGGTGAATACCAACGCAAAGTACTCATTATGAATCTCTCCCGTTTTCTCTGACTCCACACATAACTTTCCTCCTTTCTCCTTGAGTGGGCCAACCCTTTCTCTAGTTACTTTTTTGCTCCTAATATATGAATAAATGGCTTTGGGATTTTCCTTAACCCTGTTTGCTAAAGATATCTCATGACCCCTGTTTGCCTTGTTAATTCATCATTTCAGATTGGTCCTGTATTTCCAATATTCTTCCAAAGCTTTGTCTGTCTTCAGTCGCCTGGACCTTATGTATGCTTCCTTTTTCCTCTTAGCTAGTCTCACAATTTCACCCATTATCCATGGTTCCCTAATTTTGCCATTTCTGTCACTCATTTTCACGGGAACATATCTCTCCTGCACTCTAATCAACCTCTCTTTAAAAACCTCCCAAATATCAAATGTGGATTTGCCTTCAAACAGCTGCTCCCAATCTACATTCCCCCCAGCTCCTGCCAAAGTTTGGTATAGTTGGTCTTCCCCCAGTTTTTAGCACTCTTCCTTTGTGTGGCTGGTCTGCTTTAGTTTGTGGTCAATATTAATCCCCAGGATATTGATAGTACAGGATTCAGAGATGGTAATAAAATAGCCTGTCGAAAGGAGACAGTTCGATTCTGTCTTATTTGAATTTGTCATTGCCTGGTGTGTTCAGAGGAGGTTCATGAGAATGGTCCCAGGAATGAAAAGCTTAAAATATGAGGAATGCTTGAGGACTCTGGGTCTATACTTGATGGAGTTTATAAGGATGAGGGGGAAATTGAAACATACAGAATACTGAATAGCCTGGACAGAGTGGATGTTGGGAAGGTGTTTCTATTGGTAGGAGAGACTAGGACCCGAGGGCATAGCCTTGGAGTAAAGGGAAGACCTTTTAGAACGGAGATGAGGAGAAACTTCTTCAGCCAAAGATTGGTGAATCTGTGGAATTAATTTCCACAGAAGGCTCTGGCAGTGAGGTCAATGATTATGTTTAAAACCGAGATAGATAGGTTCTTGAGTATGAAGGGGATCAAGGGTTACGGGAGGAAGGGGGAGAATGGGGATGAGAAACTTATCGGCCATGATTGAATGGCAGAACAGACTTGATGGCTGAATGACCTAATTTCTGCTCCTATGTCTTCTTGTCTTATGTGGAGTGAATGTTACTTGCCACTTATTGATCAAGCCCGGATGTTGTCCAGGTCTTACTGCCCTTGGATATGGATTTCTTCAGTGCCTGAGAAGTTGCCAATGATGTTAAACGTTGTGCAAATATCAGTCAATACCTCTACCTCAGACCTTATACAGGAGGGAAGGTCATTGATGAAGTAGCTGAACATGTTTGGGCCTAGGACTCTATCCTGAGTAACTCCTGCAGAGATGTCCTAGGGCAGAGATGATTGACCTACAACAATCACACCTACTGACCAACGTGCCAGATATGACTCCAATCAATGGAGAATCTTCCCCTGAGTCCCATTGACTCCAATTTTTCCAGGGCTCCTTGACACTACACTTCGTCAAATGCTACTTCAAATCAAGAGCAGCCACTTTCACTTCATTGCTAAACTATGAGCATTGCATGCTGCAAATTCTATTTAGCTTTAGTTTTGTTTTTACAACTGATTATTTTAGTTGCACTACCTGAAGTAAGCATTTAGGGTTAGCATCATCACAATGATCTTTCAAAATGGCAAGTACCATTTGTAGAAGTCCCAACTCCATTTCCAAGAGAGCTCATTTTTGCTAGCATGGTAAAATGGCAGTGTATGACTATAAAAGGAGGAAAACCAAAATTCAGTTGAGCCATTGCAACTTGGCAGTCTCTCACTGTTTGCTCTCTCTTTCTGATCCTCCATTTTGGCTTGTCCAACAGACTTAACTTCTATGATAGGAACACATCAGTGTTCTTGAAGGATGGATGAGATCTGCTTAGTGTGGTGTTCTGAAGGTGTTTTAAATCCCCAGCTCTTTAAACATGAAGAGAAAGGTTAAAGCTGCTTGTGACATTTTAAAATCTGCTTTGATCGACAGATCATTCTGTATAGATTAGAAAATGATACCGTTTGTTCTTGCGGTTTTAATTGGGGTCTTTAATGAAATTTTCCAAGGGGTATGATTATGTTATTCTGAATGCTTAGCTAAGTTTCACAAGCTACACAATATCAATAGTTCACAGCTTGAGTGATGGTTTAAAGTATTAGCTGTCTTTGATGAGAGTCTTAATTTTTTTTGTGTT
Organism: Chiloscyllium plagiosum; assembly: GCF_037043375.1. Classification (NCBI taxonomy): domain Eukaryota; kingdom Metazoa; phylum Chordata; class Chondrichthyes; order Orectolobiformes; family Hemiscylliidae; genus Chiloscyllium; species Chiloscyllium plagiosum. The sequence continues at coordinate 4,289,531 of NW_028270143.1, forward strand.
CTTGTAACTGATTAACAATTAATGATTTTAGAGTGAAAGATTTTAATAGTTTTCAGAAATGTGAAGTTTGTTTTGCTCACTATTATATGCGTATGACTGAATGTTTTATTAGATTATATATAATACTTAGTACATGTCGATATAATTCCTGAGATCTGTCAATGGTAGATATTAGGCTATGGGGTGGAATAGGGAGACATTAGATTAGAGTACTTACAGTGTGGAAACAGGCCCTTCAGCCCAACAAGTCCACACTGACCCGCAACCCACCCAGACCCATTCCCGTACACCTAACACTACAGACAATTTACCTAATCTGCACTTTTTGGATTGTGGGAGGAAACCGGAGCACCCAGAGGAAACCCATGCAGACACGGGGAGAATGTGCAAACTCCACACAGTCAGTCGCCTGAAGCGGGAATTGAACCCAGGTCTCTGGCACTGTGAGGCAGCAGTGCTAACCACTGTGCCATCGTGCAGGGCATGGGGTTTATGAAAGGCATGAATTGATATGGGGATATGTTTTAAATTGCCCAATTATTTATAAGTTAAAAGAGAATTGAGGTCTGAAGGACAATTGATCTGTATTATTACCTTGATCCAAGGCCCATGTGATTCAAGCTGCCATGGAGACAGACTTAGAAAGGGGCAAGGCTTTTCCATTATTTCTGAAAATTTGCAGTCTGTCAGGATCAGAAAGGGAGAGCTAACAGTGAGACACTACCAAGTTGCAATGGTTCACCATAAAGAGTACATGCAGGAGCTTGCAGTAAAAGGGAAGATACCAAATTGTGAGGCTTTGCAACAGAGAAAGACAGTTCTGGAGTTAAAAGTTACCAATCTGAGGAAGTTGAGGAACAGAAGTAAATCTACAGAAACTAAGAATCTCTTTGGACTGAGTCTGAGAAGACTGAGGATCTAGTTAAGGGATAGTACAATATACAGTGAATTTCTGTTTTGGCTCTGTTAAATGTGAAGTTTGAACTTCTTGTTAAGAAGATATTCAGTTCTATGGGGATTGTAAAACCTGTCATTTCACAAGTTGGACTGTGTATGTTTTTCTACCATAATCAGAAATTTTGAAATGACTGGCATTGTCAGAATAATTTACATATAAAAATAATTGCTTTCCTGAACGTTAGTGTGTGCTCAGATACAATATCAGAGACTGACAAGAAATAATGGAAAGAACAATTTCTTTCTTCTGACGTTGTGATGACAGCAACTTGTTATTTTTCTTTATTTTTGATTGTGGACTAAGATGGCAGAGGACAGTTTTCAGAGCAAGCATTGTGAACGGAATTGATGCATTTTTAAAAACAAGTCCCTGGGATTTAATGTGAGTCATCTCCACACTGTTGTTTTCTAAGCAGTGAACATGGAGAGACATCATTGTACTGGGATGTTCATCCAGCAACAGATTGCTGACTGGTTGATGCAAATGTGATCAGTTGGGGTGGGGGTCATCCACCTGATGACAACTTTTCAATGGTTCCTGGCAGCTGAACAGCGTAGATGTTTACAAAAGCCTTCAGCCTGTTGAAGGATGTGGTTGTATACCTATATTATCTGCAATAAAAGTAAGTGAAGCCTGAAGAAGGCCAGTTATTTTCTCCCATCAGTTACTGTCAGCTGTTAGCATTAATCAGTAACAAAGAGGCTTCATAATGAATGTACCAATCACCCTGTGCCTCCTAGAAAGAGTCATAGAATAGTGTGGAAGCAGGCCGTTCTGCCCATTTGAGTCCATACTGACCCTTTGAAGAGCATCCCACCCTATCCCTGTAACCCTGCATTTCCCATGGTCAATCCACCTAACCTGCACATCTTTGGACGGTGGGAGGCTGGAGGAAACCCAAGCAGACATAGGGAGAATGTCCAAACTCCACACAGACTGAGGCTGGAATCTAACCCCCTGTGAGGTAGCAGTGCTAACCGCTGGGCCACCCCAGAAGTGAAAGAATCTGGAGAACCGAAGGTTGGGACACCAAAGAAAGATATTATCAATCCTGTGGACTTGCGCTATTGAATTGTGTTCCCACAGGGCTTTTCTACTTAAGGCAGAACGGGTGAGAGGATATTTACTAAAGATACTTAAAATTGTAAATAAGTTTTAAAAGAGTGAATAAATGGAAACTGTTTCTACTAGCATAAAATTTGATAATCAGAGGATAGAGAATTAAACTGATTAGTAAAGGAGTCAGGTAGCTGAGGGATAATGTTTTTACACAGCATATTGGTAGGATTGGAATGTAATGCCTGGTTGGGTGGTTCTGTTAGAAGGTAACTGAGTAAATTCTTGGAGAAAAGATGTTGCATAGATTGCAGAAAGAATTGGAGTGTGAGACTAATGGAATTGTTCTTCCAATATCTGACGCAGACCAATAAGTTTAATTGCCTCTTCTACTTGTCATGGAAAAGATAGAGAGGTAAATTGATTGATTTTATGACCTTCTACCCACAACAGAGGTGATTTTTAATCTCATATTCTTATTTTTATTTATTTTTCCTTTTAGTTAGCCATGGTAAGCTCCCCCAACCAAATCTAGCATTTATGAAGTCCAGTTTTCAAATGATCCAGAACAAATCTTCATCAGGGTTCAAATTAAATGCTCAAGCATTTAATTCTGGGGATAATTTGCAACACATATACATACATGGCATACAAGGAAGAGAGAAAAAAAAGTTGGGAAAAGACCTTCCAATCATGAACAACTCAGAACGATATTCAGAGTCCAAGAAGGTGTATCCTTTGGAGGTTCATACAGTTGGCTGTTCTGACTGAATTCCTTCTCGTAGGAGCTTGGATTTTGAGTTTGCTGTTGAAGGCTTATCAACACAATTCTTATAGACAAGGAATTAGTTCACTTTGCAGGCTAGTACAGAATGCTTCCCAGAAATCAGGGTTTTATGAGAGGTCGATACTGGAAGTAGGTCTTTGGATGAGATGCTTGCCGTCTTCTGTTTCAATGTGAGAATCAGACTGAAAAGTGTTCAAATTTGTGTGATTAAAACTGTTCAAAAATGTAAGTTTCCATCATATACTCGGGGTTCTTGGATGAATCAATTTAGCGAACGAAGTAGTTTTGATGTCCCTCATCAAAATAATTATCTGTTGTCAGAAATAACTGTAGGACTATTAGGACCATCTCAGGCATAATGAGTTTTAATAGTCCTCCATACGTTCAGAATTGGTTAAGAGTCAATATAGTGTGGTGCTGGAAAAAAACATAGCAGGTCAGGCAGCATCCTAGGAGCAAGAAAGTCAGTGTTTTGGACATATCCTTTCATCAGTCGACTCTCTGCTCTTCGGATGCTGTTTGACCTGCTGTGCTTTTTCCAACTCAGTGTCTCCAGCATCTGCAGTCTTCACTATCTCCTCAGAACTGGTGAAAGGCAAATATATCGTCTGCAGTTGTTTTGTATTGATTTAACTGAAATACCTGCACAAGACAAGAGTGTGCAATGTTAGTAGGGCATCAAGATAGATTTTGTTGACTGAATGGCCCTAGAAAGCATGACAATATCAGCCATATTACATCCAACAAGTGTCCATTTTAAAAAAATGTAAGTGAGAGAATATAGTTTTTTACAAAGTGGCTAAGGGTTTTTGGGCATGACATTACACCACACAATTATGAATCTATGAGCAGTGTCAGAGGTACCAATCAGTTTCATATAGGTGAAAACGGACACCACACTGCAAAATCTTTGCAGCAAATTAGAATCTTCACCTACAATTTAATCATCTTGGCAATGCTGCATGCATGTTCAACCTGATTTGTTGAGAGCAGACTGACTGCATTAGTCGCAAAATATGGTAATGCACAGGGCAATGGAATGAAGGCCTGTTTTTACTCTGTGATATTTAGTATGCTATACCGAATAATATGTGATTTGGAAGTGGCACTCCGGCTTGTCATGGCTTCACATCATTTTAAAATAATGAATCAAATTCTTATTTTTTATAGCAGCTGAGTTGCATCTACATCAGAAATCCTGCTATATTTACAGGAGCTGATGTTGACATTGAAGGAATCTTGTTTTAAACCTCTCCCCTCACCTGAGGTGTTGTCACACTCAGGTTAAACCACCACCAGTCATTTCTCTCTCTCAAATAAGTCAACCCTATGGTGTGATAGGACTAAGCTAACTTTACCTTTTTCCCTTTATCACTGAATTTGCAACAGTAACTTGTTATATAGCATGATGAACAGAAAAGATGTCTTGACTTGTTTATTTAAAGTTGTGTTCCTGGCTTGTAGTTTGAGTGTTGTTTGACTTTCAGATCATGTTCGTAGAACATAGAACATAGAACAATATAGCACAGAACAGGCCCTTCGGCCCACGATGTTGTGCCGAACATTTGTCCTAGCTTAAGCACCCATCCATGTACCTATCCAATTGCCGCTTAAAGGTCACCAAAGATTCTGACTCTACCACTCCCACAGGCAGCGCATTCCATGCCCCCACCACTCTCTGGGTAAAGAACCCACCCCTGACATCTCCCCTATACCTTCACCCTTCACCTTCGTCACTGTGTCATCACTGTCTCCCGGGGTGCTGTGATTTCTATACCTGGTTTGATTTCTGGAGATTTGTAAATACCATGGCAAAATGGCCTGGAAAGGAATGCTACAAGTAATTGAAGTATATCACTTCTGAGTGGAAATTGATGTAAAAGTTCGATGCAACAATTATAAGGAAGTTGGTAAGATGCCATAAATATGTTTCTTTTAAGATGAGAGTAAAGTTCCAGTGGTCTGACAAGATTATGGGGGTGCTCTATCATTAGAAGGAGAGGATTGGTGATGGTTTAACTGGAGGGTCACCGTGCCTCAAGGTAACTGCTGCCAGTGTGGGAATTGAATCCTTGCTGTTGGTGTTAAGCTGCATCACAAACCAGCTGTCTAGCCTACTGAGCCAACCAAATAAAATAAAATAAATGTTTTGGAGGGTTTGACTGTTTTCCATTCTAGGGAAGAAGGCCATAAGAAAGTTCCAGTAATATTGAAGCTGTCAGCAATACTGTTCTATAAGTGCTTAATGATATTAAGAGTGTTCAACAAAACAAAAATCACGTACTGTGTACCTGTGATTTTCCAAATAGTATTCACTGAGAAAGCTGCTCTCACTGTAAGCCTAGACCTCAGAATCACCCATTTGGAACATCCCCCTGTGATTTTGCATATAAATACAGCAACTCATGTAAGTACTGAACAGTACAAACAAGGCAAGTTCTAAATTTAGTGATCTGCCTTTAGGAACTTAGTTTAGGTTACTGTGGGAGTGTTATAATGGCCACGTCCCTCCAAGCCAAGGGAAAGCAGAATCATACAGGATTCTCACATCCAGTTACTACACATACCAATAGTTGTACATCCCAATGACATAGTAACCAATCTACAAGCAACTCAATGCAAAGGCCACCACATTAAAAAAAATGTAAATGCTTTATCAGATGAATATTTATGTTGCAATTTATTCCATAGTTTGTGTAAAATTGTTTGCAGAGTCCATTCGAAGATATTTCTATCTGGTGTCCATTTAAACATATTTATGTTTTAGCCTTTTCACCCAGGGGCAGGGACAGAAATCACGGGTCTAGTTACTGCTTCCGGCCCAGCACTCTCGGTCCCAACCCTCAACCACTGACTACAGCACAGTGGCCGCACCCCCGAGGGGAACTCAACAGCCTTACTGCCTGACATGAGAGCAACAAGCTGTGGTCATTGGATCTTGAGACTCTCCCATCCTGGAATGTTGCCACCAATGTGAGATACAGTAAAACTGTGATAAGTGGAATCACAGGGACCTGTGAAGGTTTGTGATAATTGAGGAGACTCCTATGTTACCCGATTTGCTGAGAAATGTTGAGGGTGAAGCAAAATGAAAATATTGTGACACAATAAGTTTTTGAAAAAAATGCTTCTGTACCTTGTTACCTCAGCTGACCTTGTGCAGTAAAAAGCATTGAAAGAGGTTAGGAGTTAGCTCCAGAAAATCCGGTCATCTTTTCCTGCTTAGAGTGCTGTCTTCAAATAAGTCTGCTGTGTTGTCAATGCGGTGAAACATGTTTTCTGTGTTTTCACACCGCACTGTGAAATCCCAAGATTTTTTTTTAGATTAGATTACTTACAGTGTGGAAACAGGCCCTTCGGCCCAACAAGTCCACACCGACCCGCCGAAGCGTAACCCACCCATACCCCTACATTTACCCCTTTACCTAACACTACGGGCAATTTAGCATGGCCAATTCACCTGACTTGCACATCTTTGGACTGTGGGAGGAAACCGGAGCCCCCGGAGGAAACCCACGCAGACACGGGGGGGGTCAATGGCTTTTGCAGGTTTAGCTATGAAAACAGGCAAGTGAGAGGGTGGGAAATTGTTGAATTGTTCATGATCGTCAGAATGATCATTCTGCTGTTACATTTTGTTCACTTGCCTGATCTACACCTCAAAATTGCCATCCAGGTGACTTTGTTAGCCTCATACTGAGTGGGTAGTGCCTTGGCTCCCAGAAAGCAGTGTGGCTTCTTGAACTTTCCTATCAGTGCAAAGCATCAGCAGGGAATATAGCATCAGGATAGAAGGATCAGCCATGACCCTATTGAATGGCAGACCATGCCTTACTCCTGCTCCTAGTTTTCATGTTGCTATGGTTACCTGCTCAGGGCCTGGGCGAGACCATTGTGCAGCCGCCACCACAGGTTTGCCAGTTAATTTGCGTTCTAGTGAGGCCTCACTTGGCTCTGGTTGGTTAGTGCAGTCACATGACATACATGTATAAGTTCGGCAGATCCAAGTTAGCGGTCCAGAATTCCAGCATATCACCAGATACCTGTTACATTTCCTATTCTGTTGGCAGGAACGGCTGACAACATCATCCAAACAGAAATTGAGTCTTCTGAATTTGATTCATTGCAATTTCACTGTATATGAATTAGTTACCATATTAATATAGTAAAGCCAACTATAGTGCTAAATTAATAATTGTTTTGAAAATATTTTTACTTTAACGTTTTCATATGGAACAATTGCAGTACATTTCAGGGTCAGAAGTCAGACAACACCAGGTTACAGTCCAACAGGTTTATTTGAAATTACAAGCTTTCGGAGTGCTGCATTGGGTGAAGTGAGAGAAAAGCACACAGGCCCAGAATTTATAGGCAGAGAGATCAAAAGATCATACAAATGGTGCGAGTGGAGTGTGGACAGGCTGAATAATAGGCCTCTGCAGGTGATCAAGAATGACTAAAGTGTCAGCAGTTGAATTACAAGCAAAGGGATGACCGATAATCCAATTAAATGAGGCAGAGAGTCAGGAAACACTTCAGCAGTCAAGGACATGTCAGCCTCCGATCTTTGGAGAAGCATTCTCCAAGGTGGTCTTCAAGAAAAACAACAACACCTAATCACTGAGCAGAAACTGATAGCCAAGTTCTATACCCGTGAAGGTGGCCTCAGCCATGATCTTGGGTTCGTGATGGGTTACTTTTCTGTATCTGTAAAATCTTCCTTACTGTCCTGTTTTGAAACCATCATCTTGAGAACTTATAACCTCCCTACCTTAATTAGTTTGTACAGTTTTGTATTGGTCATTACTTTGGTTAGACCCTCAGAATGTGGCTCTTACACCTATTATGTGATTCCAGTCATTTGCTTTGTCTCCAGCACCACCTTATTTTTTATTTTTTTGTAATTATCTCTCTGCCTCATTTAATTGGCTTATAGGTCATCCCTTCACTTGTTATTCAGCTGTTGACATTTTACTCTCACTGTCTGGCACTCTTTTTCACCGGCAGAGGCCTATTATTCAGCTTGTCGACACTCCACCGACATCATTTGTAAGATTTTTTGATCTCTCTGCCTATAAATTTGGTGTCTGTGTGCTTCTCTCTCACTTCACCTGATGAAGGGGCAGCACTACAAAAGCTTGTGATTTCAAATAAACCTGTTGGACTACAACTTGGTGTCATGTGATTTCTTACCTTGTTCAATCCAGTCCAACACTGGCACCTCCACATCAATTTATTTCAGTGCTTATGTTCTTTTGCCTCATGCTAAGATACAAGGTCATGTGGGACAGATGAATTTGTGATTCTCTATGCTCTCAGTCTGGTGCATGGCTGTACCCCACAGGAAGGGAAAGGTGCTTTGGATCCTCAATATCTCCCTTTGTGCTGGAGCTGAATGGTATTGCTGAAGACCTTGAAGATGATGAAGATCACATTTGTGGTTTAAAAATGACATGCAAATGGAGTCCAAAAGAGATGGAAAATGAAAAAAATGAACCCAGAGAAATGAAATAGTGAGGTAAAGGAACGCTGCTGATCAGTATTTCTCTATAATGTATTGTTGAGTTGCTTAGGAGATCCTCAGGACATTTTCCTTGGCCAAAACATCAAAGTTGCTTCATCAATGACCTTTCCTCCATAATAAGGTCAGAGATAGGGATATTTGCTGATGATTGCACATTGCTCAGCATCATTTATCACTCCTGAGACCCTGAAGCAACCTGCCCACATGCAGGAAGATCTAGACCAATTCCAAATTTGAGCCAATAAGTGACAAGTAACATTCACCTCAATCAAAAGCCAGGAATTAACCATTGGTAGGAGAGAATCTAACCATCACCCCTTGATGTTCAATGGCCTTACCATCATTGAATCCTCCAATATCAACATCCAGGGTTTTTTTGATGACAAGAACTGGAACTGCACCGGGGGATATAAATACTTTGATGACAAGGACAGATTGGAGGCCACGAGTTCTGCATCAAGTGACTCTTCAGAGTCACTTCAGAGTCTGTTCCAGCACTAACAAGGCACAAGTCAAAGTATGATGGAATGCTTCTCACTTGTCTGAATGAAGGTAGCTCAACAGCATTCCAGATGCTTGACATCATCTGGGACAAAGCATTCCATTTGTTCGTCACCCCACTAACCACCTTCAACATGCAATTCCCATATCATTGAAGCGCAGTGGTGGCAGGGTGTACCATTGACAAGATGTATTGCAGTAACTCACCAAGCCTCCTTCGACAGCAGCTTTCAAACCCATGACCTCTACCACCAAGAAATACAAGGGCAGCAGATACATGGGAACACTAATACCTCATGTTTCCCTCTAAGCCGCACACCATCCTGACTTGGGATTATATTGCCATCCCTCTGTTGCTGGGTCAAGATCCTGGACCTTCCTTCCTCACAGGACTGTGGGTGTTCTGCTAAGACTGCAGCAGTTCAAGGAGACAGCTCAATGCTACATTCTCCAGGGCATTTCAAGAGGGACAATAAATACTGGCTTAGCCAACAACATCTGTATTGCTGTCAAAATGTCAAAAAAGTCAAAATGTTTGCCATGATTACCTCAGCGTGGCGTTTATTTTCAACTTAGATTTCTGAAACAACATTAACAGTTAAAACAGTTGGTATCGATTAGGTATATCACATCAATGCTCGTGTTAATTTGTGTTAGATTATTATTTAAAAACACTCATTGATACAAATTCTGAAAATAGTGGATATTCTCAAAATAGTAGATAAAACAGCTTACATCATATCTTAAATCATAAGTATACCAATTACAAATCATTTCACGAAGTCCAGTATATTAGAGACTTGTGAGATCATAATTTAGTTAACTGCAAATGCTGAGATTGCAAAGATATGTTCAGAAAACTTGCCTTCATACAATCTGGAAAATATATTCAATTGAAAATCTAGCTTTAGAGATAGACTGAATGAAATAATTCCAAAAAGGCTGGATTCGCATTACCAAGTCCCCCTTTATTTACCCTGCGAGCTCAGAGACTGTTCTCAGAGTAAATAGAACCCCTGACAATCCTGTTCATTTTTTTTTTGCCAGTCTGAAAATTAATGTAAAATGCTAACACTTATATGTGTCATCTATCAACGATAATTTAAATCCAATGCCTTATTCCATGGCCTAACACTCCAGATAAAAAAAACCAAACTCAATATATCTCATCAGCTCTAAACCGAGCTAAGCACTGGGGAAGTTAACAAAACATAATAGAAAATTATGTAGTTCTTCAAAATTCACACTATACACACATTGTAACACAGAAGAAAGTTGAATTAGACTTCCAACACTACTCTTGCTTCATACTAATTTGCCAGAAATGCAAAAATGTATATAATGAGTGGGACACTCCTGTTCTTTTTTCATTAAATTTGTTCCACACTACCACCTAACAGCAGTAGTTCTTATTTTGGCACTTGTATTTATTTCTGTCAGCCAGGACTCCCTGATTGGACCAGGTTAACAAGTCCACAATCTGTGAGGTCCAATTACTATACTGAGGTTTACAAATGAGGTGATTTAATTAAAAATGCAGATTATCATTTGCACATATCAGCACTTCTATCCAGAAAAATATCTCAGTGCTTCACAGAAGCAGAATCAGAAAGAAAAAAATGTTAAACCAAGACAAAGAACTTTCAAAGTCTGAATGTTTGGTGAAATTGATGGATTTTAAGGAAAGTCTTAAATAACAAGAAGTGGATGGAAAAACAGAGGTGTGTGAAAGGAATTCCAAAGTTTGTGTCTGGCTGGCTGAAAGCAGAGACGCCAAAAATGAGGCGAAGGGAGTTTGAGGTACGTAAATGGCCAGAGTTGGAAGATCATGGAGTTCTTGGAGATTTACAGGACTGGAAAACAGATTTGAACATGGGAATAGGTATGTTATATTTGAGGACTTGGGGCCTGGGAACCATTGTACATTATGCATAGTTAATGTAGTTGGCCTGGGATAAGACGCAACCAGTAGAGTTCTGGGGAAGTTTATTCTTAAATGTACATCAGATATTTGCTATTTTGACAGTTGGTGTGCATTAACTGGGGATTCACTTGTGCTCTCATACATATGGTAGACTAAAATTATGGTTGTTGAGCTCCAAGGTACATATTTGTTGTGCATCTCTCTGAGATTAAAAACTGATCCAAGTTGCATTCCCACTAATTTGCTTTTCTCCTGCATGGACCTCAAAGGTCGGAGCATGGTAGTGAGTGCAGAACCAGAGGACAATGCTGCGAATGATGTCAGCACTCCGATATCTGTTTGCAGACACTCGGAGTGCTTTCAGCTTCAAGAGAACATGGGTAAAAATTAAGCACCAATTCTATCCTTCGCCACCTGGGGTATAAAACTGTTGCTTATGGAAGAGAGGGGTTGGCCAAGACAGAATTAAAATAGATGTATGGGGAGATGAAAAAAGCAAATGGGATTTTTTTTTAAAAAGGAGTCTGTATGGATGCCTGCAACCATTTCAGTGATAGACACTGAAACCTGAAGGGTGCAAACAAAGTGAAAGTGAAATGTAGTGAATTTACTAATGAACTTTGATCTAAAAGGCTTTGATAGCAAATAGCAAACTTTGAGTCGTTAGTTCTTCATTGAAACAAAGAGCAGAGCTTAGCTCCACATGCACCATTTTTATGTAGTTTTTTTCCCATCCTTGTTGCTGAGATCCAGTCCAAAGAATTGAGGAAAGTTAAATTGCACAAAGTGCACTTACTGCTAATAGTCACAGTCGAGAGTGGTGCTGGAAAAGCACAGTAGGTCAGGCAGCATCCGAGGAGGAGGAGAATCAATGTTTCGGGCAAGAGCCCTTCATCAGCAATGACACTTGTAAGCCGAGGGGGTGGACAGATCAATGGGAATGGGTGGGGCTGGGGGTGGGGTGGGGGGGGGGGGGGCGAGGTAGCTAAGAGTGCAATATGTAGAAGGAGGTGGGGTTAATGGTGATAGGTTGGAGGGGAGGGTGGAGTGGATAGGTGGGAAGGAAGATGGACAGGTAGGACAGGTCATGAGGGCGGTACTGAGTTGGAAGGTGGGAACTGGTATAAGGTGAGGAGAGGGGAAATGAGGAAACTGGTGAAATCCAAATTGATGCCATGGGGTTGTAGGGTCCTGAGGTGGAAGATGAGGTCTTCTTCCTCCAGGCGTCAGGTGGTAAGGGAGTGGCAGTGGAGGAGGCCCAGGACCTACATATCCTCGGCGGAGTGGGAGGGGGAGTTGAAGTGTTCAGCCATGGGGCAGTGGGGTTGGTTGGTGTGGGTGTCCCAGAGATGTTCCCTAAAGCACTCTGCGAGTAGGTGTCCTGTCTCCCCATTGTAGAGGAGACCACATCAGGAGCAACGGATATAGTGAATGACATGTTTGGAAGTGCAGGTGAAACTTTAATAGATGTGGAAGGCCTTGGATGTAGGTGAGGCAGATTTTTGGGCGCAGGTTTTGCAATTCCTGTGGTGGCAGGGGAAGGTGCCAGGAGGGGAGGGTGGGTTGGTCAGAATGTGGACCTGACGAGGTAGTCTTTATGGAAAGTGCATAGGGGTGGGGAGGAAATGTCTTGTACTCAGAGGTTGGTGGGGTGGAAGGTGAGGACGGGGAGTGTGGGGTGGTGGTGGTGGTTCTGTCCTTGTTGCAGTTGGAGGGGTGGGGTTCGAGGGTAGAAGTGCAGGAAGTAGATGAGATGTGCTGGAGGGCATCATCGACCAAGTGGGAGGGGAAATTGCGAGCTTTGAAGAAGGAGGCCATGTGGTGTGTTGTGTGGTGGAACTGGTCCCCCTGGGAGCAGATGCAGTGGAGGTGGAGGAATTGGGAATAAGGGATAGTGTTTTTACAGGAGACAGGGTGGAAGGAGGTGTGGGAATCAGTGGGTGTGTAGAAGATGTCCGTGTTGAGTCAGTCACCGTTGATGCAGATGGAGAGGTCCAGGAAGGGGAGGGAGGTGTCCAAGATAGTCCAGGTGAACTTAAGGTCAGGGTGGAATGTGTTGGTGAAGTTGATGAACTGTTCAACCTCCTCAAGGGAGCATGAAGTGGCGCCAATACAGTCATCAATGTAGCAAAGGAAAAGGCAGGAAATAGTGCCAGTGTAACTGCAGAAGATGGACTGTTCCACGTAACTGACAAAAAGACAGGCATAGCCGATCCCATGCGGGGGCCCATGGCTACCCCTTTGGTCTGGAGGAAGTGGAAAAATTCAAAGGAGAAATTATTGAGGGTGAGGACTAGTTCAGCCAATTGAATGAGTGTGTCATTGGAGGGGTACTGGTGGGACAATAGGAGAGGAAGAAACGGAGGGCTTGGAGGCCCTTGTCATGGGAGATAGAGGTGTACAGGGACTGGATGTCCATGGTGAAGATGAGGCATAGGGGGTCAGGGAAACTGAAGTCTTGGAGGAGGTGGATGGTGTGGGTGGTGTCCCGAACGTTTTGGAGGATTCCTAGACGAGGGGGGATAGGGCAGTATCAAGATAGGTGGAGATGAATTCTCTTGGGCAGGAGCATGATGAGACAATACGTCAGCCATTGTGGTCAGGCTTATGGATCTTGGGTAGGAGGTAGAACTGGGCAGTGCGGGGTTCCCAAATTATGAGGTTGGAAGCTGTGGGTGGGAGAACCCCTGAGGTGATGAGGTTGTGTCCAGTCTGGAAGATGATGGTTTAATGATGGGGGCAGTAGGAGGATGTGTCTGGACCCCTCTACTGACACTCTCATTCGTTTTTGGGTGATATTTGAGCGATTGTGAGTAATATTTTTTGCTCCCTTCCCCCTCTAAACCCACTGCTTCCAGGCCTGACACATCCCTTCAAGACAGCACGTGAATTGATTGGAGTGTCAATCAAATTGGCTGCTTTTTACTGGGTACAAGTACACTTGAAGTGGAGAGAATCCATCACTCTATTGTTTTGTGTATGGCAAAAAGTATTTGGGAGTGAGGAGGTGAGTTACTCGCCACAGAATGCCAAGCTCTGATCTGCTCTGGGAGCTGCAGTATGTCTCTGACTGGGCTATTTAATTTCTAGTCAACGAAAAGCCTCAAGATGTTGCTGCTGGGGAATTCAGCAAATTGACATCCATTTAAATGTCAAGGGGAGATGGTTAGATTATTTCTTGTTGGAAGCAGTCATTGCCTGGGACTTAAATGACATGACTGCCACTTGCTATTTTTCAGTCAAAAGCCTGAATGTTGCGCACGCAGGCATAGACTGTCAGGTAGTTTGGCTCTATCTGTCGCATGCTGTTTCCACCGTTTGGCATCCATGTAATCCTGCGTTATGCCTTCACCAGGTTGGCACCTAATTTGTAGCCCGGGACTGCTCCTGGCATGTTCTTCTGCGCTCCCCATTGAACCAGAAATGATCCTTCCGTTGATGGTAATAGCAGATAGGGGCTTATTGCTGGAAACAAGATTATAGACTGAGGCTTAATATAATTCTGCTGCTAAAAGCCCACAGCACCTTGTTAATCCCTAGTTTTGAGTTGCTAGATTGGTTCTGAATCCAGCCAATGTAGCACAGTATAATGTCACATTCCATCATGGACAATATCCTCAGTGTGGAGACAGGTCTTCCTCTCTCCGAGGCTAAAAATCACACAACACCAGGTTATAGTCCAACTGGTTTAATTGGAAGCACTAGCTTTCGGAGCATCGTTCCTTCGTCACATGATTGTGGAGGACACAATTGTAAGGTACAGAATTTATAGCAAACGTTTACAGTGTGATGTAACTGAAATTATACATTGAAAAATACCTTGGACTATAACGTGGTGTTGTGTGATTTTTAACTTTGTACACCCCAGTCCAACACCGGCATCTCCAAATCATCTGTCCAAGGCTGGTGACCATTGCTACAAATGGTGACATGGACAGATGCTGACAGTGATTTTGGGGAGGGTGAGGTCAAGTTGTTTTTTTTTTCTCTTGTTGGTCTCTTACCAATTGGCAGATATGTCCTTCAGGACTTTGCCAGCTTGGTCAGTAATGGTGCTATCAAACCAGTCTTGATGATGGACATAGTAGTCTGGGTGTGGAAAGTAAGTCAGTCGCCTTGCTACCATCGGTGCTCCTGTGAAGTTACCTTCAACGTGAGGAGTAACGCTTGATCAGCTGAGGACGAGGATAGTAATTGATAATCAGCATGAGGCTTTCTTATCATGTTTAGCCTAATACCATGCAAAAGCATGGGGTCTTGCATCGATATTGAGGATTCCCGGGGCACTTTTCCTGACTGGGTACCTCTTTGCCTCTGGTTCTGGTGGTTTTGAACTTCTGATAGGGCAACATTTACCCAGGGATGTTGACAGAGGAGTCTGGGACATTGGGTGTAAGGTAGCTTTTGATAACAATGACTAGACTGTGGGAATCCACCCCACTGTGGGAATAAATTCACTGATTTCACTGAGCGAAACTTTGCAAGATCAACTGGGCAGGCAACAAGTCAGTTTTATTTTAGAAAAAGCACATTTTGGAGTTATAACACCTTGTGCTCAGGGGAATTGGATTTCCTGGTTTGCAGCTCCATGCTTGGAGCTCTTGTGCTGCTGAATTACCAGGACATTGTACTGTATATTAAAGGGAAAATGTAGATTAACAGATGGGAGTTCAGAGAATGACGGTGAGATCAATTTGCAGAACCCAGAGCAGTGAACTACAAGACTGTTTATTTTCCAACTTTCACTCTTCACAGAAATAGAGATGGGGTTTCATATATGTCTTTTAAGATTTGAAAAGATATGGAGAATTTGGAAAGGCAATAGAGGGGAGAAGCTTTACTGATGTTAGTCTGAGCTGGATTTGCATCTATCCTATAAAATGAAAGAGTAATTATGTATATTTTAAATTTACGACACTTGGTGGTGAAGCTATGGGAGCATATCTTAGGAATTCAGGCTTTGAGATCAGTGCACCCCATTTCTGACTGTGTGATTTCATATGCGTTAATGCATTCAGTTCAGAGAGCAAGAATTATGTTCACTTTGCTCAATATACATCCTGTTACGCAAAGTTAGAATGGGTTAATATGGTCTCCACCCCTAGGATTTTGCTTTTGTACAATTTTCATTGTTTATGTGTGGAAGTGTTCAGACGATTCAATGCTTTATAAGTGTATTTTTTATATATATTTCTCGGTCAAGAGCTAAAAATTGATCAAAAATCCAAATGTATCTTGTAAATTGTAGGCATGCCCCACTAATTTCTCAAATTCACTCAAAAGTTAGTCCATGGCAGACATTCAGCGCACTCAAGCATTTATAAATGCCCCTTGTAACTAATTTGATTATGAATTGCTTCAAGTGGCTGTGTTAAGTGCGCCTGCTTTCTACTTTCTCCCATGGGACTTCCGATTGCACTCCATTCCTCATCACTTTCCTTTTGCTATTTGCAGTCAAAGAAAGAAATATGGAGCAAATCAAGTTTTTTGAGTGTCTGTTTTCTCTGGTTCATGTTAATTCTTCTATTAACAATAATGTTTTCGTTTGGTGAAGAGTGCCCTATTGGATTTTGTTTCATTTATATCCTCCCTCTAAGTTGTTGGAAATGAAAGATTACTGAGATGAGACCAATACTTTGCTTCAATGTTTTTCTTAGGTAATTTTTGTTGTGAGTTCTGATAGCAGTCTTCAGTTTTGAGTTTTCTTCACTGGTTTTGCTAGCTATCAGTAATAGTTGGTGTTCATTTTCATTTTAGCCTTATTGTCTGTTTAGAGGTGGATATTTAATTGGTGACAATGGTTGTTATTAAGGCAGAGCCATTTATCACTTCCTGAGCATCTCAAAGTGTTCCATAGAGGCATGTAAAAAGGGTGATAAGGCTAAGAAAGTAGTACTTGGAAAAGTGGTCAAAAGCTTGGACAACGTTAACAGGGGCCATAGAAGGAGAGATGAAAAGTTGGAATTATTGTCATGTGTATTCAAGTACAGAGATACAGTGAAAAATGTCACCATCCTGACGCCATCTAAGGTACAAGACAGTAGAGGGGAGAAGCTGGATTTGCATCTATCCTATAAAATGAAAGAGTAATTATGAATATTTTAAAATTTACGACACTTGGTAGTGAAGCTATGGGAGCATATCTTAGGAATTCAGGCTTGGAGATCAGTGCACCCCATTTCTGACTGTGTGATTTCACATGCGTTAATGCATTCAGTTCATATAACAAGAATTACGTTCGCTGTGCTAAATATACATCCTGTTAAGCAAAGTTAGAGTAGGTTAATATGGTCTCCACCCCTAGGATGTTGCTTTTTCACAATTTTCATTGTTTATGTGGGCAAGTGTTCAGACGATTCAGTGCTTTATATATGTATAAAATATTAGATACAAATAGAAAAATAAAGAAATAAGTTTAAAAGTACAACATTGCAGTTCTTCTCAGTATAAAGTAGTAAGTAAAGAAGTGAATTCAAGTTAAAAATTACAGTCCTTCTTTAGCCATGGGCATGAAATTGCTGGCTTCCCCCAATAGGGCCCACACTCCCCATGAGGGCTCTCTCTCTGGTTCTGAGATATCACCATGGCAACCTCCATTCGGCCTCATCAGCTGCCCCCCCCCCCGCAGACTACAAGAGTCCTGCTGTGGTACCACTCCGGGTACCAGCCACTTCCGCACTCCTGAGCTCTCTCCAGAAGGTAAGTAGAGAAAGGAAAAACTAAAAACAACTAAAAGAACACAAAAGTGAGGAAAGAAGAAAGGAAAATGGTTGGAGCAGGCAAGTTCCAGCTCAGGAGCCCTCCTCCGCTGCCATCTTGAAAAGATTATTTAAAGAAGAAATTTCAGGTCATAGCACAATGATCAGTTGGAGGTAAAGGGAGGGAGAGAGATGCATAAGAGTCAGAAGAATAGAGAATTTGGTGAAGGGATTGTAGGACTGGAGAAGTTTGCTCTGTTATGGAAAGGAGGAAAGTGCGAAAGTGATATAACTATTTTAATATTTAGATTCTAAATTTGAGGTGTTGAGAAATCAGGGTCAGCTGATAGGTGAGATGGTATAGTGTACAATAAGGCCTGCAGAGTTTTAGATGACGAGATGAGAAATTTCTTAAAGAAAAGGGATCTGCCCACGTACACGGGTTATTAAACTTGCATTTACCAATTCATGAAATAATCCAAATTGTTAATATAATTCTGGACTTTATAATCTCAAGGATACAAATACAGGAAATAAAGACTGGAGGTTGGCAGGGTGGTAAGAAGGGTGGTAAGGACAAGCCAGGGAACTATAGACCGGTGAGCAAGTTGTTGGAGGGAATCCTGAGGGACAGGATGTACATGTATTTGGAAAGGCAAGGACTTATTAGGGTTAGTCAACATGGCTTTGTGTGTGGGAAATCATGTCTCACAAACTTGATTGAGTTTTTTGAAGAAGTAACAAAGTGGATTGATGAGGGCAGAGCGGTAGATGTGATCAAATGGACTTCAGTAAGGCATTCGACAAGGGTCCCCATGGGAGACTGATTAGCAAGGTTAGAACTCATGGAATAGATGGAGAACTAGCCATTTGGATACAGAACTGGCTCAAAGGTAGAAGACAGAGGGTGGTGGTGGAGGGTTGTTTTTCAGACTGGAGGCCTGTGACCAGTGGAGTGCCACAAGGATCGGTGCTGGGCCCTCAACTTTTTGTCATTTACGCAAATGATTTGGATGTGAGCATAAGAGGTACAGTTAGTAAGTTTGCAGATTACACCAAAATTGGAGGGTGTAGTGAACAGCGAAGAGGGTTACCTCAGATTACAACAGGATTTGGACCAGATGGGCCAATGGGCTGACAAGTGGCAGATGGAGTTTAATTCAGATAAATGCGAGGTGCTGCATTTTGGGAAAGAAAATCTTAACTTATACACTTAATGATAAGGTCCTAGGGAGTATTGTTGAACAAAGAGACCTTGGAGTGCAGGTTCATATCTCCTTGAACGTGGAATCAGAGGTAGATAGGATAGTGAAGAAGGTGTGCTTTCTTTTGTTGGTCAGATTATTGAGTACAGGAGTTGGGAGGTCATGTTGTGGCTGTACAGGACATTGGTTAGGCCACTGTTGGAATATTGCATGCAATTCTGGGCTCCTTCTTATCGGAAAGATGTTATGAAACTTGAAAGAGTTCAGAAAAGATTTACAAGGATGTTGCCAGGGTTGGAGGATTTGAGCTACAGGGAGAGGCTGAACATGCTGGGGCTTTTTTCCCTGGAGCGTTGGAGGCCGAGGGGTGACCTGATAGAGGTTTACAAAATTATGAGGTTAAAAATCACACAACACCAGGTTACTGTCCAACAGGTTTAATTGGAAGCACTAGCTTTCTGAGCGCCGCTCCTTCATCAGGTGGTTGTGGAGGACACTATTGTAAGACACAGAATTTATAGCAAACGTTTACAGTGTGATGTAACTGAAATTATACATTGAAAAGTATCTTGATTGTTTGTTGAGTCTCTCATCTGTTAGAATGACCATGATAGTTTCACTTCTTTCAAATGTAAATCACAAAACTTTTTTTTAGAGTTATATTCTCAGGTTATCAGTAACAATTGGTGTTAGCCAGAAAATATGTTGAAGGTTTTAGATTACTTACAGTGTGGAAACAGGCCCTTCAACCCAACAAGTCCACACCGACCCTCCAAAGAGTAACCCACCCAGACCCATTCCCCTACACCTAACACTATGGGCAATTTAGCATGGCCAACTCACCCAACCTGTACATTTTTGGACTGTGGGAGGAAACTGGAGCACCCGGAGGGAACCCATGCAGAATGTGCAAGTTCCACACAGACAGTTGCCTGAGACGGGAAGTGAACCCAGGTCTCTGGTGCTGTAAGGCAGCAGTGCTAACCACTGTGCCACTGTGCCACCTGGTATTAGCCCCCTCTGTTCCCTGTCTGTGCCATAATGTTTAGACTGATTCGAATCTAAAAAGTGAGTCTAACATGAATTCATGCAGTTTTTGAGCAAAGTACAATGTAACTCTGCAAGTACAAATTCACCCCACAAACATAGATGTATATGTATGCATGTGGGTGTGTGTGTGTGTGTGGTTGTGAGTGTGAGAGAGTCTAAGTCTGTGAGAGGATGTATGTCTGAGTGTGAGAGTGTGTGTGTCTGTAGGAGTGTATCTGTGTGTGTCTGTAGGAATGTGTCTGTGTGTGTCTGTGTGTGTGTGTGTGTGCATAGGAGTGCCTCCGTGTGTGTGTCTGTGTGTGTGTGTAGGAGTATCTATGTGTGTGTATAGTGCAATGGTGATCACCTGTAGTGTGACATGAACCCAAGGTCCCAGTTGAGGCCCTCCCTATGGGTACCGAACTTAGCTATTAGTCTCTGCTCGACCACTTTGCACAGATGCTTGTCCCAAAGTCCATCTTGGAGGATGGTCACCCGAAGGTCTGAGGTCAAATGTCCAGGACCGCTGAAGTGTTCCCCAACTGGGAGGTAACCCTCCTGTCTGTTGATTGTTGTACGGTGCCCATTCATCCGTTGCCATAGCCTCTGCTCGGTTTCCCCAATGTACCATGCCTTAGGGCATCCTCGCCTGCAGCGTATGAGATAGACAACGTTGGCTGAGTCACATGAGTACCTGCCACGTACATGTCCCCACATGTAATGGTGGTATCCATGTCCAAATCAAAATTATGAGGGGCATGGATAGGTTAAATAGACAAAGTATTTTTCCTGGGGTCGGGGAGTCCAGAACTAGAGGGCATAGGTTTAGGGTGAGAGGGGAAAGATATAAAAGAGACCTAAGGGGCAATGTTTTCACACAGAGAGTGGTACGTGTATGGAATGAGCTGCCAGAGGAGGTGGCAGAGGCTGGTACAGTTGCAACATTTAAAAGGCATTTGGATGGGTATATGAATAGGAAGGGTTTGGAGGGATGTGGGCTGGGTGCTGCCAGGTGGGACTAGATTGGGTTGGGATATCTGGTTGGCATGGACGAGTTGGACCGAAGGGTCTGCTACCCTGTTTCCATGCTGTACATCTCTATGACTCTATGACTATTCTGTCGTTATACAACACATTGGCTGGGGCAATATCTGGAGAATTGTGTTCTGTACTGTGGCAGGACCTCAGGAAGAATATATTGTCCTTGGAAGGAGTGCAATGGAAATTTATTAGAACAATATTCAGACCCCAATGGAAAAATGTCAGACTCTGTGCTGGGAAGGGCACTATCAGTGGTGTGCACTATAACAAGGTCATGTCATCAAACAGTCATACCAGCTGATTTGACACACACCTTTGAAACTGTAACATGTGTGTCATGAATGCAAATAGAATCTCAGTGCTTTCCAAACCTTTTCCCATATGACCCCATTTTGATTGATGTAAACTGCTATGAGCCTAATTGTTGAGATCCAGGAGCCATGATGGTAGGGGGCAGTGGTTTGTAAGAGTCAAGAGTGTGGTGCTGGAAAAGCACAGCAGGTCAGGCAGCATCTGAGGAGCAGGAAAATTGACATTTCGGGCAAAAGCCCTTCATCACTTTCGCAGTGGTTTGTAAGACCTGTCAGAGTTGGGAGCTGGGTGGAGGGATGGGGCAAGGATGGTCAGTGGCTGTTTACTCTGGAAAGTTTTAAAGTAAAAAGCTTTGACATTTAACTTGGTTTTTCAGAACAGGAATCAGGCCTCAAGGGTCAGGCAGTTAGACCACGGCCAAGATTGAGAAAACTGCAAGGATGTTTGACAGGATACAGCTATTTGCACGAAGCCTGCAGCCCCAAAATTGTGGCCGTTATGATCCACAACTTGGGAAGATCCACATATTCCTTAATAAAATAACTTGTGGTGATGACCACGAAAATGATCCATTGTCATATAAATGTTCTTTGACAAAGGAAATTTGCTGTACTTACCTGATCTGGACTATGTATGATTCCAGACCCACAGCAATGTGGTTGTCTGAAGAGTCCAGTTCAAGAGTAACTGAGTTTGAGGAACAAGTGCTGGCCTTACCCACACCTCTGTATAAAGACTAAAGTGATAGACGTGGGTTAAAAAAAGGATCTCCCATGGAGATGGTGCAATGCCAACACTGAATTCTGTTTGATAATGTACCTTCCATGGCTAAATGCTTGAAAAGTAAAGTACGTGGAGGGACAAAGAGGAGGATTTGTAGCCATAATCCTTGGAAAGTGTATGTGAGAGAGGTGGACTATGTTAATGTTGGCCTGCATTCTGAGTCCCATGGATTGCTCTTGGGTGAGTGATGGGAGCTCTGATACAGTCTGAGAGGTTGATAATGCAGTGGGCAGGTGATGCTATGTGAAAAGGCATTCACCAGTCATATTGACAGACACGACTTCATCAACTGTCCTTTGGTACAGCTATACAGGTCTCTGGTATCAGATTCTAGGCATCTTCCTGATCACTTGCTCCCGTTTCCTTCAACAAATAATCTTTGAGGTCTCCTATCCTGAACTTTCACAATTGGCTGCTGCCTTTGAGAGGAGCTGCCTAGCGCACCATATGTTATCAATGTCTGCTTGCAGGGCACCCTCCTTGGCCATCTCCAGCATGGAGGCTCCTCAGCCTGATGCATTTACATGGGGAAACAGCATGAAGTATTCTTTACCACCTGCCTCAGTAGGAACATTGCTTGAAGGAGACAAGAAGTCAACGAAATACAAACAGAAAATGCTGGAGAAACTCAGCAGGTCTGACACTATCTGTGGTAGGCAAATTATCTTTTTGTCTTGATGGACGCATCTTGTTAGTGGAGGAATTGCTCCAGATTAGCAGCATGAGACATCACCTCAAACTTTTGATATACCTTCTACTTCCAGGGTAAAAGCTCAGTTGGCTGAATGGCTGGTTTGTCATATAGAGTGATGCGGACAGCATGGCTCCATTTACCACACCAGCTGAGGTTACCATGAAGGGCTTTCTGTCTCAACCTCTTCCCTTACCTGAGGCATAGTTCCACTCAGGTTAAACCACCACGTCATTTTCTTCTAATGCAAGAGTTGGGCAATGGCTACCTTTACCTTTAATTCGAAGCAGATTGGGCACAATTCATAGCCAAAAATGGTGCACACCTGACCTATCCAAATGAGTACTCTTGCTACTCAAATGGAATCACAAGGTTCAGACTTGCCCTTGCCAGTTATAATCAACACACAACACATTTCATATGTTCACGTCACCCAAAGTCAGACCTGAGTGGAGGCAGTTGCTGACTTATATGGATGGCTGCTTCTGTGAAATATACATTTGAAGTGCAGCTTGCCTCAGTTTCTGACCCCTCATAAAGGGTTGGTAACATATTCAGGTGTAGGATTTCCAATTTCCCTGTCATCTAATCTCTTCTAACCTCACAACCTTCTGAAGTGTATGTGGGGTCTAATTCTGACTTTATGTCTGATTCCAATTATAATTTCTCCACCATTGAGGGGCAGACCTTCAGTTTTGAAATGTTGTCCCTGCAGCTCACTGCCTCTCTTAACTCTCTCTCCTCCTTTAAAACATTCCTTAAAACTGACCTCTTTAGAAGGTCTTAGTTCATCTGACCTAATATCTCCTAAGGTGGGTCCGTTTTCCTACTTCTTATTATGCACCTGTGTATTACCTTGGGACACTTCATCAGGATAAAGGTGCTATATAAATACAAATTGTTGTTATTTATGGTGTGTGCAGGAAGGGAGCTAGAAAGTGAAGCATTGGGATAAATGAGTTTGAAATTGACCAAAGCGTGGACACATTTGGTGATGACAAGGGAAAAACGAAATACCAACTGTACTTAGTTCAGTTCATCATTGGCTCAATGTCCAAAGTTTGTCATGTTAGCTAAAGATGGTACAAAAACAGAGCTGACATTTCAGGTCCAGTGACCCTTCCTCAAAAGAGTTGGCTGTGGATTCACTCTGCAGATGCTGCCAGGCCTGCTGAACATTTCTGCTTTTGTTTCTGATTCACAGTGTCCACAGTTCTTTCTGTTATCTGCAAAAGATGGTGCCTGCCTTCTTTCTAATATTTACCTGGAGGCAATTGCAGATCATTCAAAACTGTAATTATCAGATCAAGAGTTTGACCGTGCAAAGGTGATGCAGCAGCTGAGACAAGTGGCAGGGAGGTAGAGATGACTGTTGCAAGCGCACACATGACGGTTAATCCGAAATCTGTGTTCTATAATACCACATCTTTTGTGGGAGAAAGGATCATTGGAGAAGTCTGAACATTATTTTACTGTCTTTCGATTGGTAAATTAATCTATTAATTATCTCATCTATCTATTTCCTCTCCATATTCTCAGTCTGCCAGTGTGTCTGGATCTCTATCTATTATTTCCATGCATTTCACACACAGTACAAATGATCACATAATCACGGGATTTATGACATTAGCAAGATTCAATACATCTGTGCAGATGGATTATTGTTCCTTGTTTGTATGGGAGGGGATTGTTATAATCATTTGCTTGGAATTTGACTCCTCTTGAAAGAATGAGAGAGAGAGAAACACAAGTATCAATAGGAAAGAAAGCCAGAAAGCTGAATGCTCATGTTAAACGCTGAGATAATTACAGTTAATTAACATACATGAATTTACACATTTACAATGGCAGATTGCTGATTTAAAAAGGAGAACAGGAAGGATGTGTATTAAGAGCACTACTTGAGATTACCTTGGAGAATAAAATTACACAACTGTTAGAGGAGACTAATGTTCAAATGCTTGCTGCTATGTTATCATGAAGAATATTGATCAAGGAAAGATTTTTCGACCATAAATGTGAAGAAATATTTTGTCAAGTTGCCTCGCATACCCAGGGATATTGAATGCTTACATCTGAGCCGATGTGACTTATGGATTTATGCACTAAAGTAGGTATTGGATTGTCCAGATGGGCATTATAAGGGCTTTCTGGGAGGGTTATTATGAATGGCAGAATTCAATTGAAACATTTTGTGAACGAAGATGGTGGTTGTTTAGAATGAAAAAGAAACATGAGGGCTTTTTGTAAATCATGTGCATCTTCAATTTTTTAATGAGTTTAAGCAAACAAATAATGGTTCAATGTTGTCAAAATAATCTATCTGTTCATAAATGTGGAGAGCATTTTATCATAGTAGAGGTACAGACTGGGTTTTTGATTTGTAGTGCATATGTACATTGGGCAATAAACTGTTCATAGGGGTCTTGGCCTAGGGCTTACAGAGCTGATGAGAAAACTGTGTCGCCTATTTGCAGAAGGTTCGCTAGAAGCTGTGTCATTCAGGCATTTAAAATGCCAATAGCGGGCCTTCCTATTTAACTCCCACACAGTGAACATCCCCATTCAAATGGACCCCACCACCAGAGATATATTTCCCTCCCCACCTCATCCGCTTTCCGTAAAGACCGTTCCCTCTGCGACTATCGGACCTATCGGAAGGATGTTGTGAAACTTGAATGGGTCCAGAAGCGATTTACAAGGACGTCGCCAGGGTTGGAGGATTTGAGCTACAGGGAGAATTTGAAGAGCCTGGGGCTGTTTTCCCTGGAGCGTCGAAGGCTGATGGGTGACCATATAGAGGTCTATAAAATCATGAGGGGCATGGATAGGATAAATGGACAAAGTCTCTTCCCTGGAGTCCAGAACTAGAGGGCATAGGTTTAGGGTGAGAGGGGAAAGATATAAAAGAGACCTAAGGGGCAGCTTTTTCACGCAGAGGGTGGTGCGTGTATGGAATGAGCTGCCAGAGGAAGTGGTGGAGGCTGGTACAATTGCAACATTTAAAAGGCATCTGGATGGATAAATGAATAGGAAGGGTTTGGAGGGGTATGGGCCATGTGCTGGCAGATGGGATGAGATTGAGTTGGGATATCTGGTTGGCATGGACGAGTTGGCTGTTTCCATGCTGTACATTTTTTTGACTCAAAGACTCCCTCGTTGGGACCATGCACCCCACCAACCCACCCTCCCATCCTGGCACCTTCCCCTCCTACTGCAGGAATTGCAAAACCTGCACCCACACCACCCCCTCACCTCCGTCCAAGGCCCCAAAGGAACCTTCCACATCCATCAAAGTTTCACCTGCACTTCCACACATGTCACTTACTGGTTCCGTTGCTCCCGATGTGGTCTCCTCTACGTAAGGGAGACAGGACGTCTACTTTCATAGCACTTCAGAGAACATCTCCGGGACACCCACACCAACCAACTCCACTGCCCCATGGCCAAACACGTCAACTGCCCCTGCCACTCCGCCAAGGATGTGCAGTTCCTGGGCCTCCTTCATCGCCACTCCCTTACCACCCAACACCTGGAGAAAGAATGCCTCATCTTCTACCTTGGGACCCTCCAACCCCATGGCATCAATATGGATTTCACCAGTTTCCTCATTTCCCCTCCACTCCCCTTATCCCAGATCCAACCTTCCAACTCGACACTGCCCTCATGACCTATCCCACCTGTCCATCTTCCTTCCCACCTATCTGCTCCACCCTCACCTCCAACCTCCATCCACCTATCCCACTCTCAACTATCTTCCCCCAACCCCAACCCTCTTCCCATTTATCTCACCACACCCTAGGCTCCCAGCCTTATTCCTGATGAAGGGCCTTTGCCTGAAATGATGATTCTCCTGCTCCTTGG
This sequence comes from Chiloscyllium plagiosum, assembly GCF_037043375.1. Lineage (NCBI taxonomy): Eukaryota > Metazoa > Chordata > Chondrichthyes > Orectolobiformes > Hemiscylliidae > Chiloscyllium > Chiloscyllium plagiosum. The sequence goes on from NW_028270143.1 coordinate 4,315,904, forward strand.
ATGCTGCCTGACCTGCTGTGCTTTTCCAGCACTACACTCTTGACTTCCCCATTTAACACAGTACATTGGGCCTTTCCAATTAATAGGCTTACAATGGGTCTGTCCATTTTACAGGCCTACAGTGGCTTTTCCCATTTAACACACCTATGGTGGGACTTTCCATTTAACACACCCTACAGTGGGCTTTCTATTTAACAGGCATGCAATGGGCCTGACCATTTAACAAGCCAACAGCATGGGGCCTCTTATGGTGCAGTGGTGGTGTCCCTCCCCTTGGATTGAGAGACCTGGGTTCAAATCCCACCTGTTCCAGGGGTGTTGTAATAACATCTCTGAACAGGTTGATCAGAAAAATAGTTAAATAAAAAAAAACAGGCCTAAAGTGGGCTTTCCTTGAACAAACCTGGAACCAGTTGCTCATTTGCTGAGGTCCTTTGAGGAGGTCAGACTATTGAGGAGGACCTGCTTCCAGGTCAAGCAGGACCCAGGCATCAGTCAATAATTGTGGGAAGGGGTTGATGATGGTAAAGACCAAGATTGGTAGCAAGGAAGGGGCATAGCACTCAATGACCTCCCTCACTTACCTGATGCCCCTGTTTCATGATCAGGCACTGAGTGCATTTGAACAAGGGTTGCCTCTCATGCATCCCAGGAGTCTGCAAATAACCCATCAGGGTTTGTTTGTCAAGCTCCCTTGATGTGAGATGCCCACCCCTGCTGGGTTAGTGTCAATGGCAGTAAATAGGGCTATTACATAGGCATTCAAAACTCTGAACAGACAGAGTTCAAAGACAAGAAAAAACCTAGGTCTACCTTGATCAGGTATTGAAGCAAAGATTGACCATTGTTCTGCAAACAATGTTGTGTCATCATCACTAAAAACATTGAGGGAACTGTGAGAAACAACTCACCGCACTCTTGTGACTTGGACCTTTGAACTACAGAATTTGTTTTCCCAGCTATATTTTTCCAATCATAATATTTGCGTCAAACTGTTTTTTTGTCTGTCTTATTCATGAATGAATGAAGGGACGTTGCTTAAGGTGCTTAGTAGTAATGAGTAATCCGTTGCTTTGCCATTAAAGAATAAATTTGTTGACAATGGATTGTTGTTCTTTTATTAATAATGAAATGCGCTATAAATTACCTTTGTCCTGAATAGCAGTCAGTTAGACAATTTGATCAGGTTGCTTGTTTAGTTGGGTAGTTATACATTTGTGTGGCCTGTGGAATAGTCAGACTCGATCATTATGCATTATTCCCAATGAGTCATGGCATTGTCACTTTGATAAGACTATTTTGTGAAGCACCCTGAGATGTTTTACCATGTGAAATGCGAATTATGTTTGTTGTTGGGAGCAATGATCTTGTAACACTCTCTATCACGAGGAACAAAGTTTTTGCCAAACTAATGGAAAGAAAGGCCAATAATCTGACAGGACCTGCATCCAAAGGTTTGAAAGGATGTAGCTGTGGAGAAATAGATGCACTGATCAAAATATTCCAGAACTTCTCAGGAAGGTTCCAGTGGATTGAAAAACTGCATATGTGAAGCCCCCTTACAAGAAGTGAGAGAGATGGAAAGCAGGAAGTGATAGCTAATTAGCTCAACATCTGTTTGCTGGGAAAATGTTAGTGTTAGGAAGAATAAGCAGGCAATTTAGAAATTCAAGGCAATTAAGCAGAGTCGTCATGGCTTTTTTGAAAGGGAATTCATGTTTGGCATATTTGCTAGAGTTTTGTGAGGATATAACAAGTAGTGTTGATAATGGTGAACCTGTTGATGTAATGTACTTGGAGCTCCAGAAGGCATTCAATAAAGTGTCACATAAAAGGTAATTGCACCAGACAGGACCTCGCAGTATTGGGGTGATGCATTAGCATGGAGTGAGGATTGGTTGGCATGTAAAAGACAAAGATTTTGGATTAATGGGTCCTTTTAGATTTGAAAGACATAACGAGTAGAGTGCTACAAAGATCAGTCCTAAGACCTTAATTTTCTGCAAATTACATTAATGGCAAAGGGAGGGTGTGCAGAGTATAACATATCCAAATGATACAGAGATAAGTTGGAGGGCATGTTGGCTAGATGACATAAAGAACCTGCAAAGGGATATAGATAGATGAATGAATAGGCAAAAACTCAGTGGAATGGATTTGATGGAGGAAAGTGTGAGATCATGTACTTTGGTAGGAAGAATCAAAAGGAAGACCATTATTTAACTGGTGTTGGACTCCAAAAAATATACAGCACAGAGAGATCTGAGTGTTTTTTGTATAAACAGAAAAAAGTTATTTATTGTGAGCAATTAAGAAGGCAAATGGAATGTTTGTCTTTGGTGTTAACAAGTTGAAATTACTCCTTCTGGGTTTTAACTAACCACTTCTGGTCTGGAACCTTCAAACTAAACTTGCAATTTTTAACAGTTTTAAATAATTCCTTTTCTTCAGTAGCAACTAGCTTCAGCCAAAACTTCTGCAGAACTAAAACCAAAGGGCTTTCAATTTATGGGTGTTTCCTACCAGCCTTTAACTCCCCAATATTTCAAAATGCAGATACTCCCTCTTTAAATACTTCCAGAGATCCACCAGCACAAAGTTATGAGTAGGGGATTCCAGATACCTATGACCCTCTGAGATAAAAGACAAAACATTTTTCAATTTTAATGAAACACCACCTCTTTAAAACAAAGAGAAAGCATAATATGATCTATCAAGCCAAAATTCAGCCTGAGATCCTGCTTGTGTAGTAATAACATTACCTGGAATCATAAAAAGAAACCTCAAGTCTTCAGCATTTAACTGGATGTTTATTCTTTTTCAAATCTTCAGTGAGACAAGCAATGACCTCAGTCAAAATTAAAGAACAGATTTCGGACAGGGCTCATGGCATAACTGGCAAGATTAAGAATCCAAATTGATAGATATTTACCCTTTTTGTAGCCTCAGAATACTGAATCCACTTTATCTAAATTCCTTTATATCACGTTGTATGTCAGCCATAATATTTTAAAAGTTTTTTTGGCTAAAAGAAAACAATTGTTAAATAGTTAATTAATTGGGCGGAGGGGAGCAATTCTTTCTGTCATGAACATTCTGCAGTTTCTACTTGCAGTAATGCATTTGTGTAAGTGCAGATGACTTCTTTATGGTTATGAGCCTGGGAAGGTTACCTATTCCTATTTCTAATGCTAGTCATGGAATGTCTGTCACGCTTTTTGTAATGCATGCTTGCAATTAACTTGGCAGCGTGACAAGAAAGCAGGAGAGAAATGGCGCTTATGAGGAAACACTTCTGCTTAAAGAATGTCATGCCATGACTTGTATATTTCCAAAGTCGGCCAGTGTTGATGTGTTGCGTTCTGCCAGCCCACCTGGTATGCTATTTTATATGCAGAATTCTTTCACTGGATATTTTCAGCTGGTGACTCAAAGGCTTTGCATTCCATAGATTGATAAGATATAGGTTTATATATACAACTCTCTGCACAGGTCTCAGGTGAGCCTTCAGGGTGACAGCAAATTCATTTTTATTGTGCCTTTAATATAAGAAGGGCGCTTCACAAAGAAGGGAAATATATAAAGCACAAGCCTTTGTGGGGTTAGAATTAGAAAAGGCAATTGAACATCTCGTCAAATATGTGTGTTTGAGAAGGGTCACTGGATTCAAAACGTTAACTCTGATTTCTCTCCCCAAGTGCTGCCAGACCTGCTGAGATTTTGCCACAATTTCTTTTTTGTTGAGGTTTGAGATGGATTTATGTTTAGGGAGGGAGGTAGAGTTGCAGGCCTGCATAGAGAAAGAATTAAAGGACAAGACATTGAATATAAGGATAGACAAGCTATATAGGTGGGAGACCAGCATTCTGGCAGGCAGCTTTGCCACTGAAACACAGATGTGTTTAAACTAAGTAGTGAGGGAGGGTGGGGGTTGGGGAGGGAAGGAGGTGGAGAGGCAAACTGGAAATTTAAGATGGAAGTTAAAGGGAAAGTGAGAATAAGAGAAGTTAAGAAAGACAACAGAATCAACGGAGCAGAAAACTCAAGAAGGGATAATACAGTATGGTCAAGTGAAATAGGGATTGATGGGAAGGGTGAGGAGGGTAACAAATTAAAACTATTATATATGGATGCACGAAGCATAAGAAATAAGGTGGATGAGCTTGAGGCTCAGTTGTAAATTGGCAGATACGATGTTGTAGGAATAACTGAGATGTGGCTTCAAGTGGACAGGGCCTGGGAAATGAATATTCAAGGTTATACGTGCTATCGAAAGGACAGACTGATGGGCATGGGGGGTGGGGTGGCCCTGTAGGTGAGGAATCTGCGCCCACACCTACTCCCTCACCACCATCCAAGGCCCCAAAGGTGCCTTCCACATCCATTAAAGTTTTACTTGCACATCCACCAATGTCATTTATTGTATCCGTTGCTCCCGATGCGGTCTCCTCTACATGTGGAGACTGTTCGCCTCCTAGCAGAGCGCTTTAGGGAACATCTCCGGGACACCCGCACCAATCAACCACATCGCCCTGTGGCCCAACATTTCAACTCCCCCTCCCACTCTGCCGAGCACATGGAGGTCCTGGGCCTCCTTCACTGCTGCTCCCTCACCACCAGACGCCTGGAGGAAGAACGCCTTATCTTCCGCCTCGGAACATTTCAACCCCAGGGCATCAATGTGGACTTCAACAGTTTCCTCATTTCCCCTCCCCCCACCTTACCTCAGTTCCAACTTCCAGCTCAGCACTGTCCTCATGACCTGTCCTACATGCCAATCTCCCTTTCCACCTATCCACTCCACCTTCCCCTCTGACCTATCACCTCCATCCCCACCCCCATTCACCTATTGTCCTCTTTGCTACCTTCTCCCAGCCCCACTCCCCCCCATTTATCTCTCCACCCTGGAGGCTTCCTGTCTCTATTCCTGATGAAGAGCTTTTGCCTGAAACGTCGATTTTCCTGCTCCTCGGATGCTACCTGGCCTGCTTTGCATTTCCAGCACCACTCTGATCTAAACTCTGGTTTCCAGCATCTGCAGTCCTCACTTTTGTCCAGGAATGATATTCAGTCCCTTGCGAAGGGGGGAGGGGGGGCATAGCATCAAGAGATGTAGAGTCAGTACAGATAGAGCTGAGAAATTCTAAGGGTAGAAAGACCCGAATGGGAGATATCTACAGAACCCAAACACTGGATGTAGGGTGTAAGTTGAATAAGGAGTTGGAATTGGCCTGTCTCAAAGATATTACTACAGTTGTTATGGGGGGATTTCAACATGCAGGTAGACTGGGAGAATCAGGATGGTACTGGACCCCAAGAAAGGAAATTTGTGGAGTGCCTCCGAGATAGATTCTTAGAACAGCTTGTATTGGAGCCTACCAGGGAGAAAACCATAACAATGACAGAGCGCCCTTGGTGCTCACCTTCCACCCTTCCAACCTTCGCATAAACCAAATCATCCGCTGACATTTCTGCCACCTCCAAACGGACCCCACCACCAGGGATATATTTCCCTCCCCACCCCTTTCCGCCTTCCGCACAGACCATTCCCTCCGTGACTACCTGGTCAGGTCCACGCCCCCCTTCAACCCACCCTCCTGTCCTGGCACCTTCCCCTGCCGCCGCAGGAACTGTAAAACCTGTGCCCACACCTCCTCCCTCACCTCCATTCAAGGCCCTAAAGGAGCTTCCACATCCATTAAAGTTTTACCTGCATATCCACCAATATCATTTATTGTATCCGTTGCTCCCGATGGGGTCTCCTCTACATTGGGGAGACTGGATGCCTCCTAACAGAGCGCTTTAGGGAACATCTCTGGGACACCCGCACCAATCAACCACACCGCTCTGTGGCCCAACATTTCAACTCCCCCTCCCACTCTGCCGAGGTCATGGAGGCCCTGGGCCTCCTTCACCGCCGCTCCCTCACCCCCAGACGCCTGGAGGAAGTAGGCCTCATCTTCCACCTCGGAACACTTCAACCCCAGGGCATCAATGTAGACTTCACCAGTTTCCTCATTTCCCCTTCCCCCACCTCACCCCAGTTCCAAACTTCCAGCTCAGCACCATCCCCATGACTTGTCCTACCTGCCTATCTTCTTTTCCACCTATCACCTTCATTCCCCTCCCCCACTCACCTATTGTACTCTATGCTACTTTCTCCCCACCCCCACCCTCCTCTCACTTATCTCTCCACCCTTCAGGCTCTCTGCCTGTATGCCTGATGAAGGGCTTTTGCCCGAAACGTCGACTTTACTGCTCCTCAGATGCTGCCTAAACTGCTGTGCTCTTCCAGCACCACTAATCCAGAACATACCAGGGAGAATGCAATTCTGGATCTGGTGTTGTGCAACGAACGGATGTGATCAGGGACCTCGAAGTAAAGGAACCATTAGGAGGTAGTTACCATAATATGATAAGTCTTAATCTGCAATTTGAGAGGGAGAAGGGAGAACTGGAAGTGTCAGTATTGCAGTTGAACAAAGGGAACTATGGAAACAAGAGGGAGGAGCTGGCCAAAGTTCAATGGTTCAACACCCTAGCAGGGATGGCAGTGGGACAACAATGGCAGATATTTCTGCATATAATGCAGAAGGTGCAGGATTGTTTCATTCCAAAGAGGGGGAAAGGTCCTAAGGGGAGGCAGAGGCAGCCATGTCTGATGAGGGAAGTTAAGGACTATATAAAAATAAAAGAGAAGTATAACATAGCAAAGATGAGCGGGAAGCCGGAGGACTGGGAAACTTTTAAGGAGCAACAGATGATAACTAAAAAGGCAATACGTGGAGAAAAAATGAGGTATGAAGGCAAACTAGCCAAAAATATAAAGGAGAATAGTTAAAAATTTCTTTAGGTGTGTGAAATGAAAAGAAAATGAAGACTAAAATTGGACCCTTGACAAAAATGGGTGAATTTATTATGGGGAACAAGGAAATGGTAGAAGAGTTGGATAGTTACTTTGGATCTGTCTTCATTGGGGAAGACACAAGCAATCTCCCAGATGTAATGGTGCCTGAAGGACCCAGAGTAATGGATGAACTGAAAGGAATTTATTTTAGGCAGGAATTGGTGTTGGAGAGACTGTTAGGTCTGAAGGCTGATAAGTCCCCGGGGCCTGATGGTCCACATCCCAGGGTACTGAAGGAGGTGGCTCTAGAAATCGTGGACATACTGGTAAACATTTTCCAATGTCCTATAGATTCAGGATCAGTTCCTGCGGATTGGAGGGTGGCTAATGTTGTCCCACTTTTCAAGAAAGGAGGGAGAGAGAAAACAGGGAATTATTGAATGGTTAGCTTGACATCAGTGATGGGAAAGAAGTTGGAGTCAATTATGAAAGATGAAATTATGACTCATTTGGATAGCAGTAACTGGATAGGTCAGAGTCCGCATGGATTTACGAAGGAGAAATTGTGCTTGACTAATCTTCTGGAATTTTTTGAGGATGTAACTATGAAGATGGACAAGGGAGAGCCAGTGGATATAGTGTACCTGGACTTTCAGAAAACCTTTGATAATGTCCCATATAGGAGATTAATGAGCAAAATTAGGGCACATGGTATTGGGGGCAAAGTACTGACTTGGATTGAAAATTGGCTGACTGACAGGAAGCAAAGAGTAGTGATAAACGGGTCCCTTTCGGAATGGCAGGTAGTGACCAGTGGGGTACTACAAGGTTCGATGCTGGGACCGCAGCTGTTTAGAATATACATTAATGAAATAGATGAAGGCATTAAAAGTAATATTAGCAAATTTGCTGATGACACAAAGCTGGGTGGCAGGGTGAAATGTGAGGAGGATGTTAGGAGAATACAGGGTGACCTGGACAGGCTAGGTGAGTGGACGGATGCATGGCAGATGCAGTTTAATGTGGATAAATGTGTGGTTATCCACTTTGGTGGCAAGTACAGGAAGGCAGATTACTATCTAAATGGAGTCAAGTTAGGTAAAGGGGCAGTACAACGAGATCTAGGTATTCTTGTATATCAGTCAATGAAAGGAAGCATGCAGGTCCAGCAGGCAGTGAAGAAAGCTAATGACATGCTGGCCTTCATAACAAGAGGAATTGAGTATAGAAGCAAAGAGGTCCTTCTGCAGCTGCACAGGGCCCTGGTGAGACCGCACCTGGAGTATTGTGTGCAGTTCTGGTCTCCATATTTGAGGAAGGACATTCCGGCTATTGAGGGAGTGCAATGTAGGTTCATGAGGTCAATTCCCGGAATTGACGTTTCGGGCATAAGCATATGTCCGAAACGTCGATTCTCCTGCTCCTTGGATGCTGCCTGACCTGCTGCGCTTTTCCAGAAACACATTTTTCAGCTCTGATGTCCAGCATCTGCAGTCCTCACTTTCTCCTACTCGATTCCTGGAATGGCAGGACTATCATATGTTGAAAGATTGGAGCGACTGGGCTTGTTTCCACACTTGAGTTTAGAAGAACGATGGGGGGATCTGATTGAGATGTATAAGATTATTAAAGGATTGGACACTCTGGAGGCAGGAAGCATATTTCTGCTGATGGGCGAGTCCCGAACCAGTGGACACTGTTTAAAAATAAGGGGTAGGCCATTTAGAACAGAGTTGAGGTGAAACTTTTTCACCCAGAGAGTGGTAGATATATATGGAATGCTCTGCCCCAGAGGGCAGTGGAGGCCAAGTCTCTGATCTCTTCAAGAAAGAGATGGATAGAACTCTTAAAGATAGTGGAATCAATGGTTATGGGGATAAAGCAGGAACAGGATACTGATTGTGAATGGTTAGCGATGATCTTCATGAATGGTGGTGCTGGCTCGAAGGGCCAAATGGCCTACTCCTGCACCTATTGTCTGTTGTCTATTGTCTGCAACTTTATAGAACTTTAGTTAGGCCACACTTGGAATATTGAATACAGTTCTCATCACCATACAACCAGAAGGACATGGATACTTTGGAGAAGGTTCAGAAAAAGGTTTACCAGGATTTTGCCTGGTATGGGGGACTTTAGCTATGAAGAAAAGTTGGATGGACTGGGTTTGTTTTCACTGGAAGACAGGAGATTGAGGAGTGACCTGATAGAAGTTATAAGATTATGATTAATATGGACAGAATGGAAAGTATGCGGGCTTTTCCCCAGGGTGGAGGGGTCAATTACTAGGGGACACATATTCAAGGTACAAGGGGTAAGTTTAGAAGAGGTGTGTGAGGCATGTTTCTCCACACAAAGGGTGGTGAGAGCCTGGAATGCGCTACCAGAGGAGGCGGTAGAAGCTGACACAGATGCTGCCTGAACTGCTGTGCTCTTCCAGCACCACTAATCCAGAATCTGGTTTCCAGCATCTGCAGTCATTGTTATTATAATAGCAGCATTCAAGAAGCACCTGGATAAATACAAGAACAGGAAGGGAATAGAGGGATACGGATCCTGTAAGTAAGGACAGCTTTAGTTTGGAAGGACAAAACGTGGTGGTGCAGACTTGGAGGTCTGAGGGGCCTGCTCCTGCTTTTGTTCTAACAGTGCCGAGCTGGTTGAAGTCTATCCTATCAGGAACACAGAAGGGTGTGCAGAATAAACACATGTCTAAGTTAATCTATAAAAAGAGACATAAGACAGATTATGGTTAAGAATGTAGATGACATGCAACCTGACTCAGCTCAAACTAGCAGCTCAGGAAAGGCATGGAGTTGATGTTGAAAAAGTGGAGTTTTTGGCAGAGGTTCAAAGTGATGATTTCATTGTTCCTGATGTCCAATTAGAAAAAAAAAAATCCATGAGTTAATTAGATATGACTTAAAAAATTTGACAACAAAGAGGCAGTTGAAGGTAAGGTTGAAGGAGTACCTCCCAGGATCAGATGGCAGCACCAGGGCCATTTGGAAGACAAAGAGACAAAGAATGAATCTTCAGCAAAATCTGGGTGGTGACTGCACAGGAACTGCAGAAAATTGCTGAAAATGTCCTTAACGATGTGACAGATAGGGGTGGAATCAGACTAGGCAATCAGATGGAGGTGGAGCCAGGAAGAAAGACAGCAGGGAAGGATTATGTAGTCAATCACATTCAGTGGCAAAGAGAGGTTGAGGAGCACAGCGAATAACTGGATGGAGTTTTGTTACTTCTCCACAGGGAAGACAGGATAATTGGAGAAGCAGTCACTCTCCTGCACTTCCTAGCAGCTGGTTACAGGCTACAACTGACAGATGATTGAGAAGATCTTATCTAAATGTCCCTGTATGCTCAACTCTGGCTACTGGGGAAAATAAAAAAAAACAAGGAAGATCATTTAAAAAAGATTATCAGTTTGAACTAATATTTCACATGGATACTACTTTAGTTACAGTTTTGTTTCCAAGGATATGGGTTTGTTGCTTTTTATTAGTTGATGCTTTTGAATAAAACTCAGTCCCACACAGGAGGGAGAGTTACTTGAAAATTGAACACCTGTCTCGAGGATAGGTGCCAGAGACCGTTCACTTGTCTATGGCAAATGATATTGTCCTGCATTTGTCCCTATTGTCCTGCTCTTTAATTTCTTTTAAGTTAATTATTTTCTGTCATATCAGCCTTGAATTTCTTTTTTCTTTCATCTTACCTTTTAATTTCAAATCTTTGTTTACCAAAAATGTTCACTTTTAAATTATTTGCAAAATTAGCTCACTTGGGTTTTTATTGCTGTTTGTAATGACTTTTGCTTTGGTCCAATTCCATCACAACATTTAAAGTTCTGCTGATCCTCTCGGTCTCTTTTTTCTTTAGATTTGATTCTGTATTGGTTCATCTGTTTCTTGCTTTCTTGGCCTGTATTTTTCTGCGTGTTGCCTTTGTGTGATATTTTAAATCTCATTTCCTTCCATCGCGAGCTTTTTGAAAACATATTTTGGTCCATATGTAGAATTGTCTTTCAAAAGGAGCAATTTCAGAAATTATGGATGGGATTTTCCAGGAGGCCATATTCCTTGTGTCCCACTGACTAAAAAGTGGGAGCCTTCTCACAAAACAGCTGGATGCCTGCAGTAATTTTATTTTGGAAGTGGGTTAATTAACCAACATCTGGGCTTCTCCCTCCATCTGGAAAGGAAGTCCTATCTTAGAGGGGGTGTCTACCAATCAGCTCTGTAATCTCAGCAGTGCCAGGTTTGAATGGTTAGCACTGCTGGATCTCCAGGCTGCCCTTAAATAAAAGGAGGCTAAAGAGTTGAAATTCACAATAAGTGGCGAGATGCAACCAGGCTTGAGGACCCCAGTGTGTGGGGTAGTGGGGTGGCTGGATTATAAAAGGTTGATGATCTTTGGAGGAGGGATTTATTGCCTTCAGTGGGCACGGAGGGCTCTCATTGGAAGTCAAATCCTCTCGTCTTACCTTCATGTAGCTGATGCAGTAAAAGCTCTAGTTTATCTACCTGGCATGGGCCTCCCCCCTCTGTGAGTGAAATTGCAGTGGAGGCAGAACAAGACACCTTACAGACATTAATTGGTCATTTTAGGGGCTCCGTGAGCCTCGGAGCAGATGGGCTGCCTGACCTCTTAACACCCTTGATGGGGGTGTGTGTGTGGGGGGGATCTTATGTGAAATAGAGAGAGAGAGAGAGACGATGGTAACAGATTGGCCACCTATTATACATTGTATTTGAAATAACTCCACAAAGGCTGGCTTCCTATCACTGAGTCACCCTTCATTTCCAATTCATTTACGCATGCATTGTGCATGATAATGACCCAGCTAGTTCACAGCTGGCTCCGAGAGTGAACAGAACCCCGACACTCCTCTTTATATCTGTCAGCCAGGGTTCCCTAATTGGACCATAGAATAGAATCATAGAATCCCTACAGTGTGGAAACAAGCCCTTCAACCGAACAAGTCCACACCGACCCTCCAAAGAGTAACCTACCCAGACCCATTCCCCTACTCTATTATTTGATACTTAGATCTGCCTAATGCATTTGTGCTACACATTCCTGAACACTATGGACAACTTAGCATTACCAATTCACCTAAACTGGAAGGAAACTGGAGCACCTGGAGGAAACCATGTAGAACATGGGGAGAATGTGCAAAACTCCACACAGATAGTCACCCAAGGCTAGAGTCAAACCCGGGTCCCTGGTGCTGTGAGGCAGCAGTGCTAACCACTGAACACCGTGCTGTCCCAAAATATACAGAATATTATAATTTGACAATAACAGCAGAGTTAACATTAGACCTATTTCAAATAGTTTTGCTGAACTAATTACAAAGTAAATTCTGTTGGAACATGAAGAGCACACAGTGAACATATTTTCACAAGTGTGAGTTTTGCCCTCGATTTACTGGGTACCTTTTCTTAAACCATAATGATGTTATTTTTATGTTTCTTAGTAATGTCCATCACATCCCATTCACTCTTTATGCCTATGCTCCCATTGGCATAGTGTAGATGTAAATAGTCGAGTTCAGTTTCTAATCAACATTAACCTCCAGGATGTTGGTAATGGGGGACTCAAGTGCAGATAATACCATTGAACATCAAGGATAATGATTAGACTTTCTCTTCTTGGAAATGACCATTGCCTGGCTCTTATGTGGAGTGATTATAACTTGCTACTTCCATGTAAGAAAGTTGTTCAGGTCTTGTACCTGCTGTTTTAGAGTAGGCAGAGTCACAAATGATCCTGAACATCCCCACTCTGACCTTATGATGAAAGGAAGATCTTTCATGCAGCAGCTGAACGTGTTTGGGCCTATGCTGCTATCCTGAGGAACTCCTGCAGTGACCACCGGGACTGACATCATTTACCTTCGGTTATAGCAACAAGTGTTATTTATATGACATTACTTCAAAATGTAGAGCATTTTTCCCGATTCTTACCAACTCCAGTTTTGCAAGGGCTCCTTAATGCCACACTCAGTCGAATGGTTCCTTGCTGTACCTTTGCACGAACTCTCAACCTGCCTCTGGTATGAGCTCTCTTGTCCAGTTTTGGATCAATGCTGTATAATGGTCAAGAGCTCAGTAGCACTTACTGAGTATCAGTGAACAGTTTATTGCTAAGCAAATGCTGTTTGACAGCACTGTTGATGATCCCTTCCTCACATTGCTGCTGATTGAGAGTAGAACGATGAGGCAGTAATCAGTTGGGTTGGACTCATTTTGCATTTTATACAGGGAATGATTAGATTAGATTAGATTAGATGACCCAAAAGTGTGGAAACAGGCTCTTCGGCCCAACCAGTCCACACCGACTGACCCACCCAGACTCATTCCCCTACATTTACCCCTTCACCTAACACTATGGGCAATTTAGCATGGCCAATTCACCTGACCTGCACATCTTTGTGACTGTGGGAGGAAACCGGAGCACCCGGAGGAAACCCATGCAGACATGGGGAGAATGTGCAAACTCCACACAGACACTGGAATCGAACCTGGGACCCTGGTGCTGTGAGGCAGCGGTGCTGTGAGGCAGCAGTGCTAACCACTGAGCCACCGTGCACCTGGGCAATTTTCTACATTGTCAGGTAGATATCAATGTTGCTCCTGTACTGAAGTTGCTTGATGTGGAGCATCACTAATACTGGAGTACAGTTCTTCAACATTATTGCTGCAACATTATGCAATGCCTTCAGACAATTCTTGGTATCATGTACACTGAATCAATTTAGCAAAAGACCAGCAGTGACATTAGGGAACTCAGGTAGGGGCTGAGATGGATCTTCCATGGGGGTGATTGCATATTTTTCAATGTTATTATTTTCTTGATGTGTTTTAGTGATGAAGGCACTACACTAGATCTGCTTGCATGCCAAACAGTGGAAACAGCATTCAATAAACAGAGCTAGGTAATCACACAACAACACATCAGATCTAAGCTCTGCAGTCCTGCCACATTCAAGCCTGAATGGTAATTTAAATAAAACATTGCTGGCATATTCAGGGTAAAAATGGTAATGGACAATTAAATAACAACAGTTGGAGGACCTCCACTTGTCATCCCATGCTCAATGAAGGGGGTGTAAAACATTTGGATCCATTGATATTTGGTCCCGATATATTTATTTTATGAATGTTGGAATGACAGGAAGAAAAGACGAGATGGGTATTAAGATTGCAGAAAGCGACAGAACAGAAAGATTTGGGAATTCTCATCCATGAATCACAAAAAGCTAGCATTCAACTTCAGAGGGTAGTTGGGAAAGCAAATGGAATGTTGGTCTTTATTTCAAATGTCGTGTAAAAGTAAGAAGGTTTTACCCAAACTGTACATGGCACTAATCAAACAGTAGGAATACTGTGAACAGTTTTGGGTCCCTTATCTAAGAGAAGATACACTAGTATTGGAAGCAGTCTAGACAAGCTTCACGTGGCTGATACCAGATATAGACAGACTGTCTTATGAGGAGAGGTTCAGTAGATTGGGCTTGTACTCATTGGAAAATAGAAGAATGGCAGGCAACCTTATTGAAGCATATAAGAATGGGGATGGAGATGATGGCCTAGTAGTATTATCACTGGACTATTAACCTAGAAACCCAAGTGGAGTACTGGAGAACTGGGTTAAGTACTGATTTCAGATAGTGAAATTTGAAATCAGTTTTTTTAAAATCAGGGTTAAGAGTCTAACGATGACCATGAATCCATTGCTAATTTTTGCAAAAACACATTCGGTTCACTCGTGTCCTTTCGGGAAGAAAGCTGCATGTGACTGCAGCTCCACAGCAATGTGGTTGACCCTTAATTGCCCACTGGGTAATTAGGGATAGGCAATAAATGCTGGTCTAGCCAATTATGCCCACATCTGGACTTTTCAAGGTCAGATTAACAGCCCCAATCAGGGAACTCATATTCTATGAGGTAGACCTGGCTAACCTTATTCCCATCACTACAGTACTCAATGTCTGTGGACTATTGGGAAGGGAACTGGGGTGGGACCTGTATTGGCTGAGGATCTCTTGCCTCTTGCGTTTGCAGAAAGTTGAATTTCACTTCCACAGTGGGGAGCAGATGCAAGACTAACAGAAAGGAAAATGTCTATCATGTTTTATGATAAATCAATTCCACAGGGTATGAAGTAGTCTCGTAATCACAGGCACTTATTTGCTTTGAAAAGGGCATTTGTGACCCATGAAGCTCTTTCAGATAAGCAAGTACAGCACTGTAACTTGGGTACTTTTCCGTACAAATCTTGATGAAAGACCAGTTTGTAATTAACCATTGACTACTAAGGGAACAGGTGAGTTGAAAAAGAGATGTGCAAAGATAAGTATGAAATGTAATACTTGACAAAGGTATTGCATCATCAATTTATTTAATTATTGATCCTTGCGGTTCAATCAACAGCAAGAATCTCTCCTGTTGTGTTCATTTAACTAAGGTTTTCTTGGTCTCCCTTGGGGTGCACACCTTGGGATCTAACAAGCTCTTTCATTACTTTCTTTTTAGCTCGGGCTTGTGCTAACTTTAGTGAAACTCATTTTCAGTCTACTTGATTGGCTTGCAATTACTTTATTATTCATCCTTAAGCACGCAACAAGCTTGCACAATTACCTAGAGTGCTATGAAGAGTATTAGTCACCCAGTCTAAGGAAGGATGTGAATGCATCAGTGTTCGTTCAGAGAAGGCTTACCAAATTAATGCCTGGAATGGGTAGGTTGTACTGTGAAGAGAAGTCGGACAGGCTAGGCTTGTATCTGCTGTCAGAGGCAACTTGATTGAAACATATAAAATCACGATGGGTCTAGCCAGTGTAGATGTTGAATGGATGATTCCTTTTACGTGAGGTTCTAGAACTAGGTGTCACCCATTTTAGGAATGAAATTAGGCAATTTTTTTCCTTTCAGTAAGTCACAATTCTTTGGAACTGTCTCCCTGAGAAAGAGATAGGATCAGAGTCCTTGAAAATTTTTAAGGTCGAGGTAGATGTATTGTTAATCAAGGGGATGAGAGGTTATCGGGAGTTGGTGTGAATGTGGATTTGAGGTTACAATTATTAAATGGTGGAGCAGGCTCAAGGGATTGATTGGTCTGCCTCTTCTGCTAATTTGTATTTTTGTGCAATCCCTACTGGCATCTAAAGGATATTTCTTTTGTCTTTTGCAAAGAGCCTTAGATATCACAATCAGAGGGAAAAACTAGTGAAAATCCGTATTACTTGGAAATGAACATACTGGTTATACTGTAGCACCAGTTTGAAATATACAATGGGCGTTGGGCTAGTATGCATCATTCACAAACAGTACTTTTTTTTAACCTTCTGTGTTAGCTGATACAGCCAACTCGACGCTGCTCCTGACATTGATCTTTGCACAAAGATCACTAAAGCAAAAACATATTTTCCTTTGAGTCTGAGTCTTATTTTTCAGGCACAGCTTTGCTTACTGAATTAATAATCACATATTCCATAACCTTGCAAAAACTCACCCAAATCTGTCTCGTGTCACATATGTTTTGTTCCCTTGCGATTATCTGTTTTTACCCAGGCCTCAAACTGTGAGAAGACAGAAATCTTAAATACTGACCTGTAAACGCTATTATCTTCACTGACTTAGAATATTCAAATTCAACCATTCCACATGAATGAATAGAAGAACATCGGGTGACGGGAAAAAAAATACTGGCATCTTGAGGATAGGGGTCCAGAAAACTGAATCAATAGAAATAAAATACTGCAGATGCGAGAGATATGGAATCAAAAATATTGTGCAAACCTCACGAGATCAGACAATATCTGTCAGGAAAGGGCCAGAGTTGACATTTTTGATTCAATCACTCTTCCTTGGAATAATGAATATATGCTTTTGTCAGGTTCTATTCTTGAGATGATTCATATTCCAAATTAAAAAGGTTCTACTCTCAATCTAAATTCACAACCTAAAACCTCAATAACTATGATTTCTACCTGGTGTCTATAATGTGGAAAATACTATATTCCAGTAGGAGAATTCAGCAAAGCAGCACTCCCAGAGCAGGTTCCTGTGGGACAGAATTTAAGCTAAAGTGTCACTCTGCTGAATCTGACACATGTTCCCACCTAGTCAGGCTCTCTGGGAGCAGTGACATGCAGAATTACTGTACTCTCGGTGAAGCTCAGACATTTTCTGAATGAACAAGTCAAAGATATTTGGGTAATCTTATTCAGAAATATCAAACTCAAACTTGGAAAGGTCTATGAAATTGGAAAAGAAACAAAGCAGGTCAAGCAGCATCAGAGAGGCAGGAGAGTTGACGTTTCGGGTCGGTATCCTTCATTGGGTCCTAATGAAGAGTCCTGCATGAAATGTCAACTCCCCTGTTCTGATGCTGCCTGACCTGCTGTGTTTTTTCCAGCACCATACTCTATTGACTCTGACTTTCCAGCATCTGCAGTCCTCACTGTCTCCAAGGTCTTTGAAACAATGGAAAGGTGCGCCTGTAATCCTAGCTTTAATTTTGGGATCGCTTTGCTGCAAATCTTAGTTTTTGGAGCTTTTAAAAAAATTATTAATTGTAATAACATTATTGGAAGATAACAGAATACTAGCCTAATTTTCTGCATGGCAAGTATTAATGGATTATGGTCCATGGATGTTCTGCAACAGCAAAACAAATATACATTTAAAGTTAGTTATTTAAATATGTGTGTTTGTTTGTGGATAATGTGGATATATCACATTATATCCACTGCAAAGAGTGGCAATTTTAGGCACAGTTAGTAGAATGGTAAGAACATAGAGTTATACAATTGGCAGAAATACTTGTAATATCATTTGACGTATTTACATTTAAAGTTTTTTTGAAAAAAGCAGCACAGTGTTGTTTATAGCTAGTATCTAGCCCATGATGGAAACTTTAGGATGTGACCATGTATTCTTAGGCTTGGGAATTGTTTTTCAACAATTCTCAAGATTAGGGCATTTTCACTCTGGCTTCCCTTCACTATTACTCAATTTGAGAAATGGATTATTCACTTAATCTGATCCATGTCAACGTTCACTCTCCAAGTGATGAAGTAATTACAGTTATGTTTACTGCATCCTTTCCCTGTTTCCCAAGAATTGGAAACCATTTTGGTTTGCTATTGGCTTAGTCTGTTTGGAATAGAAGGTCACGGAGCTTTAGCAACATGGAGAAAGATCCTTTGGAATATCATTCCACGCTCTTCAATAAGCCACCATTGTTTCTAATCCCATTTTTCAATCCTTGGCCTGTAGTCTTGTATGCTATGCTATTTCAAGTGCTCATCTAAATAGTTCTTAAATGTCTTCAGAGTTCCTGTCTCTACCAACCTTTAAGACAGTACGTTTCAGATACCCACAACCCTCTGGATGAAAACATTCTTTCCTCAAATCCCCTATAAATCTCCTGCACCTCACCGTAAAATTGTGCTCCCTGGTTATTGACCCCTCATCCAATTGACCCTGTCTGTGCCCTCCAGAACTTTATACAGCACAATCAGATCTACCCTCAGTCTTCCCAGCTGTAGGGAAACAACCCAGGCCTATCTATCTCTGTTCAGAGCTGAATTGTTTCAACCCAGGCAACATTCCAGTGAATTTCCTCCACACCTTCTATTATGTGGCAAATCCTTCCTCTCGTGTGGTGACCAGAATTGCACACAGACTTCAGCTGTGCTGTAGCCAATGTTACATACAGCCCCATCATAAGCTTCTTGCACTTGTCTGCAATGCCTTGACAGATAATGACAAATATAACATATGTATTCTTAACCACTTTATTTACCTGAAATGCTGCCTTCAAGGATCAGTGGACATTTACGCCAATGTCCCTGTGACCCTCTGTACTGCCTAGGGGCTTATCAGTGAACATGTACTCTCTAGCTGAAAATGTGTCGCTGGAAAAGCTCAGCAGGTCAGGCAGCATCCAAGGAACAGGAGAATCGACGTTTCGGGCATAAGCCCTTCTTCAGGAATCATCGACGTTTCGGGCATAAGCCCTTCTTCAGGAATCATCGACGTTTCGGGCATAAGCCCTTCTTCAGGAATCGTACTCTCTAGCCTTGTTAGTCTTCCCAAAATTCACCCCTTCTTGCTCATCAGGATTACATTCCATTTCCCTCCATCCAGCACATCTGACCAAGCATCTATCTTGTCCTGTATTATGAGGCTTTTCTGCTCACTATTTACCAGGCCACCAACTACCCTGTGAAATTACTGCTCGTACCTCCTACATTTATGTCTAATGTGCATTAATGTACACTATGAAGAACAGGAGCTCCAGCACAGAGCCCTGTGGTACACCACTGGACGCAGACTTCCAATCATAAAAGCACCCTTCAACCATCAACCTTTGTTTCCTGCTACTAAACCAATTTTGGATCCAATTTACCAAATTACCCTAGATCCTATGGACTCTTAGCATCTGAACCAGTCTGCTATGCTAGACCTTGTCAATAGCTCCTTGTCCATGTTTAAGAAAATAGAGGTGAGAATCAAAATTTGGCAGCTACAGTTCCCAAGATATGGTTTGTGATAATACTCTGTTTGGCTGCTCAGTTTATAGGAGAAAATCAAAGCATTAATTACATAGGCCTTTTTGCAATTCATGTTTTGTTCATGAAGGTATAAACATGATTACATATGACCTAATATTTATTGTAACTTGGCTGCATTAACTTGTCGCAACAAAAAACTCTGATTTTTCCAACTGAGTTAATCCTTGAGGTTACTCCATTCTTCTGCCCTCGAGTCAGTCACTGCTTGAGTTTGGCATGGCCATTTGCTGTTGCTGTAAGTCAATGAAACGGTTTAGTTTTATTTAGTGCAACAGGAGCAAAATCTTTCAACTGAAAGCTCGATTTGACATTATCTGGCCAATTACTTATTTGTTCTCCATTTGTATGTGTCCAAATAAATCATAGAATGCGGGAACAAATCTGCAAAAGTAATCTTCTGACTGCCAATCATTTGCTGAAAACATTATGCCTGTAATGCCATTTAAATGAAGAACCCAGCCAAGCATATACTATAACATCTGACCATGTTGTTCCTTTAGGGAGAACCAAAAGTCTGGTGCAGGCATATTAAGTATTGGTTGGCACTATTTTCAATACTTTGTGTTGAATTGATTTCCAATCAATTTCTGCTGTTCCCATCAAATTAGAATGCAGTAAATAAAGTAGTTTCCCTTCTCACACCGTGTGCGAAGGAGCAGCACTCTGAAAGTTTGCAATTTCAAATAAACCTGTTGGACTATAACCTGATGTCATTTGATTTTTGATCACTTTCTTAACCCTATTCCTGCTCTTCAGGCCTGATTTTGTTTCATCCGTAGACAGTTACATTTTCAGAGCTAGCTTCAAAATTCTGCTTGGAATACAATTTACTTCTGCAGGAAGGCCATCTTATTCTAATACTAACGTTTTTTTTGGTCAGAAAAATCCCCCTGCGGTAGCTTCACGATCTTTACGGAGAAGTGTCTTGGGCCTTGCACTAGGCTTAAGGGAGATAAGCTGTGGTCCGGCAAATGCTGAAGCAGAAAGCCTGGTGTTTTGCACACCTCTCGCATTGACAACTGTGGCTCAGCTTTGAGTTCCACCGAAATAGATGCAGGTCAACAAAGATTTTACCTGGATAATTGGAATTAGGACCTGTTTGGCATATTCAGTTGCATATTTAAGCAGCTTTCTGCTGGAAGCCAACTGGTCATCCTGTGAAAAGCAGGGCTCCTCCAGTCCACCTTCCCTTGGCTGTTTTTATTTTTGTGTGAGATAAAGCTGGTGGAGCATTGGAAATCACCTTGTGTCACAATTGTGTTTAGTTTGCCCAAGCATCATATTTAAAAGTAACAGAGGATGCACAAGTAACATCTTAAAAATACCTCACTTGGTTTCTAACTGGTATTATGGGTGGAAATATTCACTCCCTGGTGTGGCATGAGCAGGAGAGGCAAGAAGAGGTGGTAAGAATGGAGAAAAAAACTGAATTCTCAAAGGCAAGAAAGAGTTTCCCAATTTTCCCCTGAACCTTCAATGAGGACTTCACATTTGAGGAGTGACTTCCTTATTTCTGTGTATTTACACCTTATAAAACCCCTTGGTTGCTGTGGCAATTCCAGTTCCGCTGTTCTCCGTTGAGAAGCTAGATGTCAAAAAGTCTTGATATGTAAATTGGAGCAGATACCTGGCAGCTGCAGCTCACGGCGTGTTTGTGCTGACCACTGTACCACCTGCTCCTTGAGAACAGGATCTCTGTGTGCTCCATGGCCACCATCTTCCTTGGCCCGTCTTCCATGCAGAAAACCACACCATCTTGCCTACACTCCGGACCAAGTCTCACACATCAGCTCTTCAAAACTTTACATTGGAGTTCAGGACAATCTGTCAGATTGCTTTACACACAGGGGCAGACGCACATCTGCACAGGATGCAATGTATGGCTTACATTCTCAGTGCTCACTGTCTTTGCGTTTACTGAGAGATTGTCAGCCAGTGTCTATTTCATGCTGCTTTCTTACCACAACCTCACTGACTTCAGCACTGTCATATGAACTGCGAGCTCTGTTTGGCTGACATTGCTTTTTGACTCATAGTGTCTTTAGTACTCAGTTAGAAAAGACTCTGTGGCTAGTATTTCTATTTTGCACAGGCAACCTGGAATGATGGGGAGCTGTCATGGCAGTGGACATGCCACTGAATAGCATGGGATGCATCATATGTCATACCTGCAACATCTGCCAGCAGTTTACGTGGCAAGCACTGTTTGGGTGTCATGCAAATGGGCATGTTTGAAAGTCAAGGGGAATTATGGTCAGTCGTAGAGCAATGCCACAGACTGTAAGTGGGTTGTCCATGGCCAATCATTAGCTTGGTCCAAAAGGCGCCTCAGGATCTGTGTCATTGCAATTCAAGGATTGAGCCATGGTTACTCCTGCAGGTAAAGTTTAAATTTAAAATTTAAATCTTAATAAAATTACACTGAGAAATCAAATAATCTGGAGATCAATCAGTTGCGGTGCTGTTGAGACATCAGTTGGGGTGTTGGGTCAGTGCTTCTTGTAATGAAACTCAAGAGCAGATTGCTTTTGGTGACAGAGTCGTTAGTGGTGATGCAGGAGCAGGAGAGATGGTGAGGTGCCTCCAGCGAGTATGCAGAAAGCTGTAGAGGCTGGAAAAGAGGATAAAACAGGTGAAAGCTAATGAGGGGAGATGATGCACGTAATACTGGGAGCTGTCGTCCATGAGCCTTGGTGAGATCTGAGTGCAGCTGACGCATTGAGTTCCAATTTTGGAAGTTACACTGACCTCAGAGACCCACTCACCGAAGACACAATTTGAGGGAATGGTTTGCAAGGTGTCTAACTCCATTGAGACATATCACTGACCCAGGCTGCAATTTATATCCAGCCTCACCAGTGGCAGAGCTGCACAACCATGCACCCACCCCGTGCCCACTCTCGGGCTACAAAGCAGGACATGAGGATACCTCTCTTCTGTGCAAAATCCTGGATATGGAGGTGTGAGCACCACATTGTCAACAATCATTCCTGGCGTTGAGTACCTGTGGTTGCAGTGCAATAATCGCAGTAATGGTTCCGCCTGTCCCGTGCAATTCCTGACAGAGTCCCTGACAGTCCAGTTGCATAATTAGTAAGTGAAGTGTGGAAGATTGTGTGAAAGATTTTGTGCTAAGCCAAGGCAGACAGGTACCATGAGTCTCCCTCAACAGAATGCCTAAACTGAAAATGGTAACATTCTGCGCAAGGATGTGCCTCTCCTTTTTTTTAATAAACATATTAATTTATGGGTGTCACTGCCTGGCCAGCATTTATTGCCCTTGAGTAGGTGGTGCTGAGCTTCCTTCTTGAACAGCTGCAGTCCACCTGCTGTGGCCTGACTCATAATGCCAGTAGGGAGGGACTTCCGAGATTTTCACCCAGTGACAGTGAAGGAACAGCAATATATTTCCAAGTCAGGATGGTGAGTGGCTTGGACTGGATCACGCAGGACATGGTGTTCCCATGTATCTGTTGCCCTTGTCCTTTTGAATGGAAGTGGCCGTGGGTTTGGAAGGTGCTAAGGATCTTGGTGAATTTCTGCAGTGCATCTTGTTGGTAGTACACACTGCTGTTAGTGAACATTGGTAATGGAATCAGTAGATGCTTGTGGATTTGCTCTCAGTTAAGTGGGCTGCTTTGTCCTTGATGGTGTCAAGCTTCTGTGTTGTTGGAGCTATACTCATCCAGCCGAGTGGGCTATTTTCCATCACACTCCTGACTCGTGCCTTGTAGCTGGTGGACATGATCTAAGGAGTTAAGAGATGAGTTACTTACCATGATATTCCTAGCCTCTGACCAGCTCTTATAGCCATTGTGTTATGTACAAGTCCAGTCAAGTTTCTGGTCAATGGTAGCCCCAAAGATGGTCATTGTGGTAGGTTCAGTGATGGTAACACCATTGAATGCCAAGGGGTGCTGGTTAGATAGTGTCTTATTTGAGATGGTCATTACCTGATATTTGTGTGGTGCGAATGTTACTTGTGACTTGTCAGCCCAATCCTGGATATTGTGCAGATCTTGTTGCATTTGAATATGGATTGCTTCAGTATCTGAGGAGTCCCAAATAATGCTGAACATTTTGCAATCATTGGTGAACATCCCCACTTCTGACCTTATAATCGTATAATGGAGGGAATGTCACTGATGGAGCAGCTGAAGATGGTTGGACATCCAGTTGTCTTTTGACCAATTGGTCTGTGTGCTGCTTAAGCGGCAGATTAAGTTCATCACAGCTGTACTTTAGCAGAAAAAGAATACATAATATGCTCACGTTATCCTGCAAAACAAACTCTGCTTTGATCTTTCAGAACAATATCATAGAAATCCTCCAATTTGAATGTAAAGATGCAACTCAAGACTGTTTTGACTAATAGTTCATAGGGATAGAATTCTTAGAGTTTTAAAAACAATAGAGCTGTTAGAAACCAGAAGCCCTGACATTTCAAAGGCTAAATGTACCTTTTGGAGTGGTGATTAACTGAACAGATTTGTTCATTGACTTGAACTAAGATTGAATTATGTGCAACTGTTTAACCTCCACCCTTTTTTCTCCAGTAATCATGGGAGTCAGATGAGGAATGGAGGAAAGTACTGGCCAGAGTTTGTATCTTTACTGGAAGTACATATGTGTGAATCACTATATTTTTGGAAGCATCTTAAGATCTTCATGAGGTTTCCATAGAGATTTATTAAAACACTACCTTGGATTGGATACAAGTCATGTGGAGCATCTGAAGATGCTGGGGTTGTTTTCCTTAGAGCTAAAAAGTTAAAATATTTAATGAAGAAATACAGAATTGTAGACCATTTTGCCTGATTTAGAATTTAAACCAATCCTGGAAGTTAACTGTCAATTATCATGAACTGGCACATTTCCCATGGAAACTCCTTTTACCAATCATTTCCCAACTGCGAACTAATCATCATTCTCCACTCATACACCCAAGATGTTGGTTTTCCCCTTAAATTGACATTCTTGTGAATTGTTTTGATGAGTGCAAGATGAAAAGCTTTGACAAAATGTGCCTTTTTCAGCAATATTCATAGAGGATTTCAATAAAGTAAATAAGAGTGTACCGCTTTCTGTGCCAGAAGGTTCATAAACCAGAGAACATAGATATTGAAGTGTTTGATAGAGGTGGCAGAGGAAACAATATTCTATGCAGTGAGCTGTTCTGATCAGAATGCACAAGCAGAAAGAGTGCTAGAAGCACATTCAAAAAAGAATTGGTTAACATTTGAAGGGGGAACAAGTGCAGGGCTATGGGAATGAACAGTGGATGCGATAACTTAGATCGTGACTAAAGAATGACACAGGCGCAACAAGCTCAGTGGCCTTCTCAGCTGTTTTAATCTACAATAGTGGACGAGGTGAGTATTAAAGCAATATTAGTTACTAATATTATATTAGTATGAAAGTAGATTAAGCTTTTAGATATTGTTATGGGACAAGTAACTTTTTTTTATCTTCTGTTTTTAATCCAAAGTTAAAACCTTGGAAATTTCAGCTTTTAGAGTTAAAATGGTCTTGCTATGTTATTTTTAATGAAACTCTGGATGAAATTCCCTTTTGTGCTATTTTAGTAAAGTTTAATTTTATTATCATATTAGACTAAAGAATTACAGCTACATGCATGCACCAAATTGTTAAAAATAGTATGCATAGGAATTTCTTTGCCTTTGTCCTTCTGAGCAGAGGATGTCTTCATCTTT
The DNA here is from genome assembly GCF_037043375.1 of Chiloscyllium plagiosum. Lineage (NCBI taxonomy): Eukaryota > Metazoa > Chordata > Chondrichthyes > Orectolobiformes > Hemiscylliidae > Chiloscyllium > Chiloscyllium plagiosum. The sequence continues at coordinate 4,341,060 of NW_028270143.1, forward strand.
ATAACTATTATTTTCATTGACATTTTCTCCCGCCTTACTATCAGTATCAGCATGGAATGAATTTATTTCCTGCTGTGGCATCTTCACTTGAAGCAGAAAGATTCTGAACACATCACCGCAGCAGGTTTTATTGAATCAGAGTCAAACTGTGTCGTTCTGCATCACTCAACATTTAGTGTAATGTCAATGAAACATCTAGTGACAATAATATCACAGAAGTCAGGAAGTTAAAGCCTCATCACAACTTTAATACTCAAGTGGATGAGAAATTGTGCTCATTAGTGCCTGATTTTGGGTGCTACGAGTGCTCTCAGAAGACAACTAGCAACTACACAGTGCATGCAAAACCCATGTGGCGAATTGCACGGATGGCATGTTGATAGGATGTTAGTCTGAACCGCAATAACTGTTTGCTACAAAGATGTAGGGTGAGTAGATCATGTGTTGGTTAACATGGGATGCTGATTTGATGCCAGCGATACCATTTTAGGCCTCGTGCTCTGAACGGTGCCCTTTTTAAAATCGCGCACAGCTGTGTAAGAATGCAGCAGCAGGAAGTACACCCCAACAGCATTATTTAAAGTGGACATTAACTACTCAGAGTATAACAGCATGAGAAATGGAAGGCAGATAAGGCCACACAGCCTGTCAAACCTGTTTCACCATTCATTAACATCAATTTCCCTGCAATTCTCCATTTTCCTCGATTGTGATAGAATCCAAAAACCTATCAATCTCGATCTGAACATAATCAACAACTGAACAGGTCAAAAGCTCCAACTCCAATGGCTACATTTCAAAATGGCCAGTCTCTTATGTTTATCTTTCATCCATCATTTATAGTCCCTTCTCTTAATCTTTCCATCTCGTCTTGGATTCCCCACTGCATCCTCCTCAAAACATACATTGCCACATAGTTTGGTGTCATCAACAAATTTGGAATGAGTGCAATTGGTCTCTCATCTAAATCAATTATGTAAATTGTGAACAACTGCGGATCTAACATTGAGCTTTGTGCTACCTCATGTCGTAATAGCCTGGAAACCTGAGAATTGTCTGATTATTCCTGCTTTTGCTTTAGGTCTGTTTAAATTCTCAATCCATACGAGTATATTTTTCCCAATTCTAAGAGCTCTTATTTAATTTACTAACATCTTGTGTAGGACATTGTCAAAAGCTACCTTCTTCTGTGAAGACAGATGCAAAATAATTCTTTAGTTTCTTTGTCATTGTGATTGCCATTATAAATTATCCTGTTCCCATTGGTGATAGGCCCACATTTGTTGGAGTTACTCTTTGTCTCAGACCCCTAAAGAGATTTGTACAGTCTGCCTTTACATTCCTTGCTTGTTTGTATTTACATTCATTTTTCCCTTCCTTAATCAGTTTCATTATCTTCTTAGCATTTACCCTGTCAAGCCTTTTAAGGATTTTATACCTTCATTAAGATCATCTCTCATTCTTCTATACTTTATAATGTCTAGGTACATTCTGCTTAGTCTGCTATTCTGGTATTCTAGTGAAGATGAACATACTCTTGCCTACTCTACCTCAGGTATGGAGTAGAGTTTTCCTTTGCACATTTGCAGCAAAATTTCCTCATTCTTTTGCCTCAACCACTTTGCAATACAGGCCAATGCATCATTTTCTTCCTAATTGTTTGCTGTACCTGGATGTTAATCATTTATTTTTTGGAGATGAAAAGATGCGAGATCTTCTGGATATCAATATTTAATAGGTTCTCACAAATTAAAACATATTCTTTTTATATTCTTCTTAGCAAAGTGAATAGCCTCACATTTTTCCATGTTATACTTCATCCTCCAATTTCTTCTCACTCACAGTATATCTACATCCCTTCATAGACACTTTGTGTTCTCCTCACAGCTTACATTCTCATCTGGTATTGTATTGTTGGAAATCTTGGATACATTCAGTCTCTTCATCTGAGTCATTAATCTAGATTGCTACAGCTGAGGCCTCAGCACTTACCTTGAAGGTTTGAGTTATAAAGAAGGCTGGATAGGCTGGGACATTTTTAACTGGAGTGTAGGAGATTGAGGAGTAACCTCATAGAGATTTATAAAATCATGAGGGACATAGGTAAGGTGAATAGCAAGTATATTTTTTCTAATATGGGGAGTTCAAAACTGGGGGGCATATTTTTAAGGTGAGAGGAGGAAGATTTAAAAAGGACATGAGGGGCAACTTCTTTACAGAGAGGATGAACTGCCAGAGGATGTGGTACAATTACAACATTTAAAAGACATTAGGATAAGTACATGAATAGGAAAGGTTTGGAAGGATATGGGCCAAATGCAGGCAAATGGGACTGTTTTGGCTTAGTAACATGGTCAGTGATGACTAGCTGGACCGAAGGGTCTATTTCCATGCTGTATGACGCAGTGACGATCTCACACCTGGCCAAAATGAAAACAGCCTGCAGTTCTCCAACTGTCCATTGAACAAATCTTTTTTCTATTTATTAATATCAAGTAGTTCAAGGATTCATCCTTAAATGACCAATTTTTTGTGAAACATTTTGTGAGACAGAGACAGCATACTTATTTAACATCTGTCAATTTCTTAATCCCCATGATGATCGCAGCTGGAAGGAACTACATGTCTGCCCACTATTTTCTTCCTCCTTATATAATTCTGAAAGCTGTTACAATCTGTTTCTATGTTTTTTGCTACTTTACTGTCATTCCTTTGTCTCCACCTTGGTCAACCTTTTAGTTATTCCTGGCTCATCTAAAGCTCCTGCAACCCTCAGGCTTGCGACTTCACTTGACATTTTTAATAATCCTCTTCTTTTAATCTAATATTATTCTTAACTTCTTTAATTAGCCAAGATGGATTGCTTTTCCTGAGGGCTTTTCTTTTCTTAGATATATTTTCGAGAACTATGAAATATTTTCTCAAATGTTCACCATTGCTCATCTATTATCACTCCTTTAACCTGATTTCCACAACCAACCTGCCACTTGTATCTGTACAATTGGCATTATTTAAAACACATGACAGTGTACCTTTGAAAACCATCCAATACTAAAAACCACCAACAAAACTCTTTCCATAAAATCTCTAATAATCAACATAATTACAACATTTAAAGGCATCCAGTTGGGTATATGAATACAGAGGGTTTAGAGGGTTATAGCAAAATGCTAGCAAATGGGACTTGATTAATTTAGAGTATCTGGTCGGCATGAATGAGTTAGACAGAAGGGTCTGTTTCCATCTTGTACATCTCTATGACGTTTGATCAATGTTGGCAAACATGACATAGCTGCCTTTCTGTTTGCCTGCTCTAAAAAGAAGGCAATTCAGAAAACCGTTGAGCCTGTAAGTTCTGAATTAAGTGGCAGTGCATGAAAGGCAAGGAGGCAAGGCAGAGATACTATGAGCATCTGAAAACAAGCAAAGGGATTAAGCACTAAGAAAGCAAGCCAAGAGCCCTGAGATATACACTGTTCCAAGGTACTACATGGGTGCTTGTCCCAATGCCCAAAACATCCTGGCAGTACCATTGAAATGTAAAATGCCAGTGAGCTTCAAAGTGCAGTTTTGAGGCGAGTAACTCTTTTCTAAGTGAGTCTGTGTTGTGGAATGGTGACATGATCAGCTGATCCATGCAAGCCCATAGAGCAGACCCTGCAATATTAGGGAATGCTAGCTGCATCTGTCAAGAAACTGCTTTGATGATCAATCCAGGAATTAATACCATCTAATTCCTCTCTGCTGCCTGGTAAAATGGCCACACACAGTGAAATGAGGCAAGACTCATTAATAATGATATATATTAGTGAATGCAAACAGGCTTCTCTTCTTGTTCAGCAGTTGGGAAAGTTCCATCCAATATACCATTGCATTTGTATTTTGCAAACTGTTGTTTACAAGCAGGTTTGACCCAAGTAAAGTGGAACAAATGTATCCGTTTTGAAGGGAAGCCTAACTTCGTTGTGACAAGCGCATTTTGAACAATTTTGCTTATGAAAGTTCTGAAAAGGATGTAGTTCCTCCCAATTTTTTAGCATTCCAGGCACTCTTTTCTAAACCATTGTCCCCTTGTAATTGAGAAAACAGCTAGTCCAATCTGCAGATTCCTAAATAGTTGCTGTTGAAGCTACAATGGTTGGACTTCATAATGAGTTCAGTGATAACTCCATTATATGGTACTGCATGCTATAAAGGGGGAACGTTCAATACCTTATTCTACCTGTTGCATTGGAACAGGAGGAGGCCAATCAGCCCCTCGAACCTGTTCCACCATTTGGTGGGACCATGGCTGATCTGTGACCTAACTCCATTTACCTACCTTTGGCCCATATCCCTTAATACCTTTGCTGCACAATAAGTTACCTGTCTCAGATTTTTAAAATTAACAACTGATCTAGCATTGACTCCCATGTGTGGATCAGTGTTCTATGTTAGCGGCCAGATAATAAAAGGGCTGCTTGATGGTGGTCAGAACCTGGAGAACTGTACTCCTAAATAATGCGAGGAAGCTCGGGTTGTAGGGATCCATGGGGAGATAATTAGTTAAAAAATTATTGACCACTCTGAAAGTAAAGCAAATAAAGTACAAAGCTATACAAACAAAATAGTCAATAGGACAGTCCAGGTCATGTTTCTCTGTATACCGTAATTGTTGCACCTCCCCTGGATGAGTATATCCAGTTCACATCAGTTCAGAGAAACGCTGTAAAATTGACCTCTCGCATGAAAGAACTGAAGTATGAAGAAATACTGGATTTTTCAGCCTCGAAAAGAGATGATTTGAGAGGTGTCCTTGTATAGAGAATGTTTAATGCCGTGGAGCACGTACTTATATTAAATTGTTCCAAATTAATTTATAGGGTAACGTCAGAAGACAAGGTTAAAACTAGGGAAGGATGGATTTTGAACCAATGTTCCAAACACAAAGTATGATCAACATGTGAAATGGATTGCCACCTTTGAAGGAGGTGCAATGTCATTGGTTAATAACCTAGAGATTTAGGCTAATGTTCTGGGGATGGTGGTCTATGCCCCACCAACATTGGATCTGCAGCTTTGGAATTCCAAATTCAATACATAAACATGTGTAAAGCTAGTCCCAGTCACGGTGACAAGGACAATAAGACCATAAGATGTAGCAGCAGAAGTAGGCCATTTAACCCATTGAGTCAACTCCGCTATTCACTGAGATCATGGCTAATCTCATCATCCCTACTTCACTTTCCTGCCTTTTCCTCGTAACTCTTGCTTCCCTTACTGATTAAAAAAATCTCTCTATCTCAGCCTTGAATGTACTTAACAATCCAGCCCTAATGGCCGGCTCCAGAAAAGAATTCCACGATTCTCTCTGTGAGAAGACTACCCTCTGGGTGAAGACATTTCCCATCTCGGCCTTATCCTGAGATTATGCCCTCTGGTCCTAAGCGGACCACAAACGGAAAAAAGACCTTTCCACAACTACCTTGCCAAGTCCCCAAAGAATCTTGTCAGTTTCAATAAGATCTCTCATTCTTCTGAACTGCAATCAGTACAGACCCAAATTACTCAATCTCCCATTCAGACACTCCCACTATACATATGATCAGCCAAGATTCCTCCAACGACAATACTCCTTTCCTTATCTAACAGGTACAAAGCTATACACATTATTCCAGCTGTGGTCTGACTTGTTTTAGCAAAGCTTCACTACCTTTATACTCCATTCTCTTAGAAATAAAGGCCAACATTATATTTGCCTTTCATGTTACCAGCTGGATTTGTATGATAGCTTTATATGACCACAAATTCCTCTATTCTATTGTGTCTGCAGTCCTTCCCTATTGAAATAATATTTAGCTCCTCTATTCTTCCTACCAAAGTGCATAACCGTACATGTTCCTGCATGGCATTCGACTATTATTAATTGCTGTAAAATCCCATCTGATTTATTCATACTGTTTAGAGAAGGCAATCTGCATCCGACACTGGTCAAGTCTACACATTACTCCAGACCCATTGCACTGTGCAGTTGGTTTTGAATTAACTTCTGAAATGGCCTAGCTGGTCCATTCAGGTCAAGGCCAATAGTGATGACCATGCCAGTGATGCCCATATTCCATGAAAAAAAATTTAAGAGACCAAATTCCAGTCTCTATATTGATAGAATATAGAACATAGAAAAGTACAGCACAGAACAGGCCCTTCAGCCTACGATGTTGTGCCAGGGATTAATCCTAATGTAAAATAAATAACCATACCTACGCACCCCTCAATTCACTGCTGTCCATGTGCATGTCCAGCAGGCACTTAAATGTCCCAAATGACACTGCTTCCACCACCACCGCTGGCAATGCATTCCATGCATTCACAATTCTCTGCGTAAAAAACCTATCTCTGATGTCTCCTCTATATCTTCCTCCTAATATCTTAAAACTGTGACCTCTCGTCCCAGTCAATCCTGCCTTGGGGAAAAGTCTCTGGCTATTGACTCTATCCATGCCTCTCATTACCTTTTATACCTCAATCAGATCACCTCTCTTCCTCCTTCTCTCCAGAGAGAAAAATCCAAGCTTAGTCAACCTCTCTTCATAAGGCAAGTCCTCCAGTCCAGGCAATATCCTAGTAAACCTTCTTTGCACTCTCTCCAAAGTGTCTGTATCTTTCCTATGGTAGGGTGACCAGAACTGGACACAAAATTCCAAGTGTGGTCTCACCAGGGACTTGAAGAGCTGTAGCAAAACCTCGTGGCTCTTAAACTCGATTCTCCTGTTAATGAAAGCCAAAACATCATGTGCTTTCTTAACAACCCTATCCACTTGGTGGCAACTTTGAGGGATGTATGTAGTTGAACACCAAGATCCTCTGTTCCTCCACACAGCCAAGAATCCAGTCTTTAATCCTATATTCTGCATTCAAGTTTGACCTTCCAAAATGCATCATTTTGCTTTTATCCAGGTTGAACTCCATGTGCCATTTCTCAGCCCAGCTCTGCATCCTGTCTATGTTGCGCTACAGCCTGCAATAGCCCTCAACACTATCAATGGCTCCTCCAACCTTTGTTTGCAAATTTACTAACCCACCCCTCAACCTCCTCATCCAAGTCATTTATAAAAACTACAAAGAGCAGAGGCCGAAGAACAAAGCCCTGCGGGACACCACTCAACGCTGACCTCCAGGCAGAATACTTACCATCTACAACCATTCTCTGCCTCCTGTTAGCCAATCAATTCTGAATCCAGATAGCCAGATCTCCCTGTATCCCCATACCTCCTGACTTTATGAATGAGCCTACCATGGGGAACCTTATCAAATGCCTTCCTGAAGTCCATATACACCACATCTACTGCTCGACCTTCATCGACCTGTCTTGTCACTTACTCGAACTCAATAAGATTAGTTTGGCACGATCTGCCTCTGATAAAGCCATGCTGACTGCCTTTAATCACACTATGGTTTTCCAAATAGTCATAAATCCTATCCCTCAGAATTCGTTCCAAAACTTGCTGACCACAATGTAAGACTGACTGGTCTCTAATTGCCAGGGATTCCCTATTACCTTTCTTGAAAAGAGGAACAACATTCACCTCCTTCCAATCCTCCGGTATGACTCCTGAGGAGAATGAGGAAGCAAAGCTCTTTGTCAGAAGCTTAGCAACCTCCTTTTTCGCTCCCCACAGCAACGTAGGATAAATCTGGATAATGAAGGTGAAGACCTACAAATAGAGTCATAGAGTTATAGAGATGTGCAGCATGGAAACAGACCCCTCGGTCCAACTCGTCCATGTTGACCAGATATCCCAACCTAATCTCGTCCCATTGCCAGCACTTGGCCTATATCCCTCCAAACCCTTCCTATTCATGTACCCATCCAGATGCCTGTTAAATGTTGCACTTGTACCAGCCTCCACCAGCTCGTTCCATACGTGCACCTCCCCTTCTGCGTGAAAAAGTTGCCCCTTAGTCCCATTTAAAACTTTCCCCCCTCATCCTTAACCTATGCCCTCTAGTTCTGGACTCTCCCACCCCAGCGAAAAGACCTTGACAATGGTGTTCCTAATTTTGATAGAGGTATTTAAATCACAAAAGGTTTGGATAATATTGTAAATAAAGAAAAACCCTTTTGAATTGATGAAGACTTGGTAATTGGAAAGCACCAATTTGAGGTGGTTAGCAAAAAAAAAATGAGATAACCTAAAAAAAAAGCATTTTCTAAAATTAATGATTGCAATTAAGATTGGACTACTTGAACGGATGCTGGCTATAGCTTCAGTATAAACTTTCAAAAGATAGTTGGCTAAATATTGAAGGAGAAAAACTACAAGGGTATGGGGAAAGAGTAGCGAGAGTGGGACTATTTGTATTACTGTTCGAAAGAGCCAGCACAGGTACAATGTGTTGAACGACCTTTGTCTATATTGGATGTCACTTTTATTTCTATGGTCACCAGAGTTCACCGGAAAGTCATTTAAAAAAATTTACAGCTAATATGACCTTTACTGCTGATGATACTAATACTGTAATTAATGGTATCTCTGTGTGGTTGCCTGCTGCTGCACTGGTTGAGGAAACTGTTTGGCTTTGGAAAGCCTCACTACACCTCATTCCCAATGCACATGTGAAGTTTAGTATGTGAAGTAATCTATGGTGTGAAAGGTTCCACTCCAATTCATCCCTTTGGTTCCATAGTGTGGTTTAAATACAGTATTAAAATTTCATGGTTTTTGTTTCCAGCAGCTAGCCGAGAGGATAAATCTAGGTCAGGGTTTAACAGCTAGTATCTTTTAAAGAGCACATCTCTACTGAAGCAAAGTTATGACCAGTGATTGTACAAAATGAAAACCAAATTGTTGTTTGGGCTGTAAATTCTCTGGTGCAGACCATCCTTTCTCTGTTGGGTTTTCTTTCTCTCTCTCTCTCTCTCACACACTCACAGCATGAAGAAACAATGTAAATCCTTCCCTCACAAGACTTTGTTGAACCCTTTTTATGACTGAAGGAGTGAACGTGATTTTGCACTATTTAACTTCAATGGTGTCACACACAAACTGTGAAGTACTCTATTATATGGAGAATGTCTCATTTTGCTGATTCAGGCTCAGCTCTGCCAGTTAGCTTTGTAATTATTTGCCCCAAAATGCTGATTGCTATGTTTTAGTTTGTACAGAAACTCAAGCCAGGCAGTGTCTCAATGGAGAGGTCTAAAGGCCTCCATTTTAATCCATGGACTGTTGTACATTGATTACTTTCAGTTGAACTAGCAGTGGAGATATTGTAATTATACTGAGCAATGTTTGGTTAAGGAAATGAAAAGAATTCCATAGCTTCGTTCCCCTTTATTATCCAGAGATATCTGATGATTATTTGTAAATGTGACTGTATTGACAATGGGTATCGATAGGTTCAAATTAGGCGTGATCCCTACCATGAAGATTTGCCCATTATCCCTTGTCCCACTAGAACTCTAGTAAGGAATAAAAATGACAAGGGAAGGAAAAAAAGCTGAAAGAAACCAAGAAAAAAGCAGTAGGCTGCAAAATTTAACTTCAAACCAAAGTATTTACAAACACACATATTGTGATGATTTATAAACTTAGTGGGAAATGATAGCCCAGTGGTATTATTGCTAGAGTATTAGGCAAAAGTGAAGACTGCAGATGTTGGAAACCAGAGTTTAGGGCAGAGTGGTGCTGGAAAAGCACAGCAGGTCAGGCAGCATCTGTGGAGCAGGAAAATCGATGTTTCGGGCAAAAGCCCTTCATCAGGAATCAGGAATTTGCTAGAGTATTAGTCTAGCAATCCAGGTAATTTCTTGGGAGCCTTCCCTGGTCTGGCCTCCATGTGACTCCAGACCCACAGCAATGTGGTTGATTCTTAAACTGTCCTCTGGGTAATTAGAAATGGGCAATAAATGCTGGCCTAGCCAGAGACACCCTCATCCCGTAAATGAATTAAAAGAAAGTAGTAATGTTACTGGAATTCTGAACTTTATAATTTGACATGAAGTGATAAATTGTGTTTCAGGAAGTAATATGAATGAGTATGTAACATGTGTATGAATGGAGCTGTCTGAAGCTACATGCCTTTCAGAGGGTTGTGCACTGCACTGTCCCCTGCTGTCAGTGTGGCTGATGGGCAGCAGCAACTGGAATTGGATGTTCAGTCAGCTGTCTACTGAACCCCAGAAGCAGCTGAGCCAATGTTCTTCCTACATCTCACAACCCGACCCGGCTTATGTTTTCTGAAGTGGGGATCTCAGCGGTCCACTCAGTGTTACAGTGCACCACTCACCAAAGATCAAACATTCAGCTGCGAGAGGGACCCAACCCCAGTACCAGGCTCCTGATTTGCAAGTATGGTGAAATTGAAGAACTTCTGCAATTGGAAAGTGTCTAGAGGTGCTCCAGATTGTTGTGAAAGGGGTTAAGATGAGTTTTTGTCTTTAATATCAAGTGTATACTCACAGGGAGGGCAGAGGATGCGGTGAACTGCCAATGCATCACTAGGGGCAGCAATGGCAATGCCTGTGGCTCTGCACCACCATAGGGAGAATGAGCAGGCCACATGGAGAGGATAAGCAGCACAAATTTTCTTCCAAATTGGAGCTGGACTCCTCCACGGTCTATATCAGTGACCGGAGGCTTCCAGCAGGCTAGCTAATGTCTTCTTCATCTCAGTGTGCATGCCCATCAGCCCTCTCCAGTTTGCCACCCCATTAACGTACTCATCGGATTCTTATAGAACATTACAGCGCAGTACAGGCCCTTCGCCCCTCGGTGTTGCGCCAACTTGTGAAAATAATCTGATGCCCCTCTAACCTACACCGTTCCATTATTATCCATATGTATGTCCAATGCTCATTTAAATGCCCTTAACATCAGCAAACGTACTACTGTTGCAGGCAGGCCGTTCCACGCCGCAACTATCTCTGAGTGAAGAAACTACACTTAATATCTGTCCTAAATTTATTACTCCTCAATTTAAAGCTATGTCCCCTCATGTTAGCCTTCACCATCTGAGGAAAAAAAGCTCCCATTGTACAAAATATCTAACTCTCTGATTATCTTAAATGTTTCAATTAAGTCACCTCTCAACCTTCTTCTCTCCAATGAAAACAGCCTCAGTTCCTTCAGCCTTTGCTCATAAAACCTTCCTTCCAGACCAGGCAACATCCTAGTAAATCTCCTCTGAATCCTTTCGAAAGCTTCCACGTCCTTCCTATAATGCGGTGGACAGAACTGCAAGCAATACTCCAGGTGCGGTCTTACCAGTGTCTTGTACAGCTGAAGCATGACCTTGTGGCTCCAAAACTCAACCCCCCTACAATAAACGCCAACACACCTTCTTAACAAGCATATTATCCTGGGTGGCAACCTGCAGGGATTTATGCACCTGGATACCAAGATCTCTCTGTTCATCTACACTGCCAAGAATTTTACCGTTAGCCCAGTACTCTGCATTTCTGTTATTTCTTCTGAAGTGAACTATCTCACACTTTTCCACATTAGACACCATTTGCCACTTCTCAACCCAACTCTGCATCTTATCTATGTCCCCCTATAACCCACAACACCCTTTGGCACTATCCACAAATTTGCCAACTTTAGTGTCATCTGCAAATTTACTGACATATCCTTCTATGTCCACATCCACATCATTTATAAAAATGACAGACAGCAGTGGCTCCAAAATAGATCCTTGCAGAGCAGTACTAGTAATTGAGCTCCAGGATGCATATTTCCCATCAACCACCACCCTCTGTCTTCTTTCAGCTAGCTAATTTCTGATCCAAACTGCTAAATCACCTTCTATCCTGAAATTCCGTATTTTGTGCTTACCGTGTGGAACCATATCAAATGCCTTACTGAAGTCCATATACATCATACCAACTGCTTTATCTTCATCCACCTATTTTGTCACCTTCATGAAGGACTCAATAAGGTTAGTGAGGCGTGACCTACTCTTCACAAAACTGTGCTGACTATCCCTAATAAAATTATTCCTTTCCAGATGAATATAAATCCTATCTCTTGTAACCTTTCCAACACCTTACCCATAACCGAAGTAAGGCTCACCAGCCTATAATTACCAGAGTTGTCCCGACTCCCCTTCTTAAACAAGGGAACAACATTTGCTCTCCTACATTCTTGTGGCACTACTCCTGTCAACAATGATGACATCAAGATCGAAGCCAAAGGCTCTGTAATTTTTTCCCTGGCTTCCCAGAGAATCCAAGGATAAATTCCATCCAGCCTAGGCGTCTTATCTATTTTCAGATCTTCCAAAATTGCTAAAACCTCCTCTTTGTCAACCTCAATCCCATCTAATCTTGTAGCCTGGATCTTGCAATTCTTATTAACATTGTCCTTTTCCAATGTGAATACTGACAAAAAGTATTCATTAAGCACCTCCCCATCTCTTCAGATTCCACATGCTGTATGATTATGACTCTATGACAACTTTCCACTACTATCTTTGATTGGCCCTAATCTTACGCTATGGTCACTATTGCCAAAATGCTCACCTACCTACAAAACTAACACCTGACAAGGTTCATTCCCCAGTACCAAATCCAAGATGGCACCGCCCCTTGTTGGCCTGTCGACATGTTGTATCAGGAAACTATCCTGCACACATTGAAAAAAAAGTGACCCATCTAAACTACTTGAACTATAGTATTCCCAGTGAAGATTAGATTAGATTACCGAAAGTGTGGAAACAGGCCCTTCAGCCCAACCAGTCCACACCGACCCTGCAAAGAGCAACATACCCAGACCCATTTCCCTCTGACTAATGCACCTAGCACTATGGACCATTCAGCATGGCCAATTCACCTGAACTGCACATCTTTGGACTGTGGGAGGAAACCAGAGCACCCGGACGAAACTCACACAGACACAGGGAGAATGTGCAAACTCCACACAGTCACCCAAGGCTGGAATCAAACCTGGGTCCATGAGGCAGCAGTGCTAACCACTGCACCACTGTGCCACCCCATATTCAATATTTGGAAAGTTAAAGTCACCCATAACACTACCCTGTTACACTTGCTCCTACTGAGAATCATCTTTGCTATCCTTTCCTATACATCCTTAGAACAATTCGGAGGCCTATAGACAACTCCCAACAGGGTTACCTCATCTTTCCTGTTTCTAACCTCAGTCTAAGCTACCTCAGTGGATGAGTCCTCAAATGTTCTTTCAGCTGCTGTAATACTACCCTTGATAAACAACGCCACACCCGCCCCCTTTTATCATCATCTCTGTTCTTACTGAAACAGCTAAATCCCAGAATCTGCAACAGCCATTCCTGTCCCTGCTCTACTCATGTCTCTGAAATGGCCACAACATCGAAACCCCAGGTACCAACCCATGCTGCAAGTTCACCCACCTTATTCCAGATGCTCCTGGCTTTGAAGTACACATAGATCATACCAACATCCTGGTTGCCGGTGCCCTCTCGTGACCTTGTAAACCTGTCCCTGACCTCACTACCCTCAACCTCCTGTACACTGGAACTACAATTCAGGTTCCCATGCCCCTGCTCCATCGGTTTAAATCTCCCCCCCCCCACTGTGTCAGATACAGCCTATAATATCTCCCTTCCAGTGCACTAGCAAACAAACTATCCATTACCTCTGGAATGGCTTCACCTGACCTCAATGACTGACCATGTTCTGATCTCAACTGCAAATTAACCCTTCAGGCTTTGTGCTGTACCATTATCTGAGTTAGGAACTATGATTCTGGGATCATATTATCCATGCATTGTCGCTCTCTGTCATCCTCCTGGGACTTTTCAGACTGGGCAGTGCCTCTTAGGTACCTGAAGGGGATGGTTGGGCTCAGGGAAGGGCGTGGTATGTTAGGTCCATGACCATAGTTAGCTCATCATTCTAGATAGCTGCATGAGTATAGGCTTGGAGTTGCGAAGAGCTGTTAAAGAGGGACATATCAACACCTTCACTTCAATGTCCTCAGCAGTGTTAGATGATGTGAACCCTTCCACAGTTGTCCCTGTGATGAAGAAACAATGTCCTGACTTTGATTTGGATATTGCAGGCACTCAGGCACTGCAGATACTGGTCAGTTTTATGCTACATTATTAAATATGGAAGCAATGAGAGGTGGGTGTGAGGCTGCAGCAATGGACAGTAGGTGAGGGTGATGGAGTTGGCAGCTGTTAATTACAGACCTGAGGCCTGAATGTTGGGGATGGGTGATCAGTCCTTGAATAGAGGTATAGTGAATCAAGCTGTGTGGGAGATTGCTGGAATGGTGGAAAGGTGATTTCTCGTGAAGATATATTTCCTGACCTTGAACATTCATGTGAAATCATTGAAATTTTGACGTTGCTTCTGGATTCGTGGCCAGAATCTTTGCATTTGCTCTCTGGCCATTTGCTCCAATTCTCACTGGAGATCAATTCTTGACATGTCCCTAACCCTAACCCTCCCTAAGCCTTTCTCTGCACCTCCCCCCAGTGGAAGCATGGACTCTTCCCTGCTCTTTCCAGTCCTATGCCACAACGAAGGTTTACAATGACACATCCAATAAATTAGTAATCCTTTCTCTTCCAAAATGCTCCAGTGCTCCATTTCTATAGCTCCTCCTTGCAGTTAGTGTCAATACAGACAGTTGGCAGCACCTTCCTACAGAAGTGCGACTTCTGTAAAATCACCAAAACCATTTTTAGTCCTTGACCTCTGAACCTCCCATTTTGTTCAGCCTTAACAGTTGCAATTCAATAAAAGGACAGCTCATCATAGATTGTATTTTGAATCAATTCCTTACATATGAGGAAATGCAATTCTCAAGTATTTGTGAATAAGCTTGCACTTGGAGACATGTTAAATGGTTTTGGCAAGAATAGGATTCAACTGATAGACTAGAGTGATACTTCAAGGTTTATAATTATTGAGAGCCCCAGGGTTAATTGTCTTAATGTAGCATCTCCTGAATACTTTTATTTTGGGAGATAAAATTTAAATTTAACTCATGCTTGAATCAGTCATTAAAAATATAGTGAGCTATTAAATGCCACTAATTGGTTACAGCTGAAGTCAAACCTAATGCAGACCTATTATATCAAATTACTCTTGTCTTTTTACCGTACCCATATTTATGCAGTTTTCATTCTGGTTTCAGTCATATCTTAAAGGTCCCAATTTTGATAAATGTCTTTCTATTCCATCAAGTTAATGAAATGTACAGATTCGACCAGAAATTGTTTAATATAAGCAAATCCCTAGAATCACATGAATTGGGGCAACTGTCTTATATCTAGGACAGTAACATTTACAATTTGTTAACATTCTTTCAGAAGGCGTTGCTTCATTGAAAGCCTCTCTGGCAACGTTTGAGATGGAAAATATCAAGACTTAACTGTTGCCAGTCCTTTCAATTCCTGCAACTGGCATTTTCAGACCATTGTCAGTGTTAATCTGAGTGCTGATCTCCAAAGGTTTTCTATAACGCTTTATACAGTGTGATTTGCTGAGCTATAGCGCCATAATAACAGCCAAATAATGCCAGATGCCGTTATTATTGTGATAAATGTTTGAGGAAATTATGCTATTAGTCAATAATGCCATTGTTACAGTAAGGCCATGATTTGCTGGGATACTAATACTACTCTGCTGGGAAATAGAAAAAGTTATTAAATAAGCTGTGAACTATGTCTTTCCCCTTCTCACCCTACACCATTTCAAATATGGCAATGACCAATTTGCTGCATTCAGACCAGTTTTACTTCTCCTTGCAAGATGCTGTTTCATAAGGGCACAATAGTGTTGGGCTCAATGAGCCCGTTATTATTGGAGACAATTATGAAGTAGACCACGAATGAAACATAACATATGGTGCCTCAATTGATGCCATAGCAACACAGCCCATTTCTACCAAACAGAAAAATGGTGTATGCATAATATAAAATTACAGGAATTATACATGTCCTTGTGTTATTTCTAAGAGTACTGAATTTTTGAAAACACCTGTCAATCTGGTCATTGCAAGTAGTGGCTTTTGACAGTAATTGGATTCAGCGTTAGGAGTCATATTCAGAGTGGCTAGTAAAAATATTACACTAAGAACATAAGGCAGATGAATTCAAACTTTGTTTCTGATTTGACCATGATTATTGGGGATTTGCAAATTTTTAACACCATCTAGGCTGGACATACATTGTTTAATACATGCCGATTTCCAATGCTGTTGTCTTCACTGAAAAGTAATTGAGCAGCAGCACCATGTTTTCAGGATGAACTGGGCCTGTGCACTCACCTGGCCAGCTCCGAAACAGACACATTTTCTGAATACAGCACAGTTGCCAATGGTTTTCCTGCCTCCTGAGGCAGATTGCCTACAGTTGAGATAACATTGAGCCTGCTGTGTTGGCAGAAGTGCACCTTTGGTAGATTCTATACCAGGAGGTCTTATTCCTCAATTACCACATATGATGAAATCCCACAGTTTAATAATCCTCAGTTAAACTGGCCTACTCCCTTTTTCCCTCAGTGAAAATCCTTGTTTTCTGTTACGTATTCCCCATTCACCAGCCAATGGAAGTAATATTTCACTATTTAGTCACAGGAAGGTCTCTGAGTTTCATTCGTCTTTTTGCTGATTGTTCCTCTCTCAGTGCCTTTCCCCTTCACCACTTTGCAGCTGCTGCTGCTGGCTCTGTGGGAAATGCTGAACCCCAAAACCACCCTTGCCCACTTTAGGAACATCAGAACAGGAGTAGGCCATTCAGTGCTTCAAAGCGTGTGGTGCTGGAAAAGCACAGCCGGTCAGGCAGCACCGAGGAGCAGGAGAGTTGACATTTCGAGCGTAAACTCTTCATCAGGAATGGGAATCACATTCCTGATGAAGAACTTATGCTTGAAACGTCGACTCTCCTGCTCCTCCGATGCTGCCTGACCAGCCGTGCTTTGCCAGCACCACACGCTTTGACTCTGATCTCGAACATCTGTAGTCCTCCCTTTCTCCATTCAGTGCTTCAAGCCTCTTCTGATATTTAATACAATTGTGGCTGATCAAACTTTTAATTGCCTTTTACTCACTAACCCATGACCCTTTATGCCATTGGTAATCAGAAATCTATCCATTTTTACTTTGAACATACACAAATATTGAGTTTCCACATCTCTCTGGGGTAATGATCTTCAAAGATACACAAAGCTCTGAGTAAAGAAAATTCTACTCATAAAATAGCATACTGTTAATTTTTTTTACTGGTGCCTCTTGATTTCAGACTCCCCAACCAAGGAAACATCTAAGCTGCATCGACCCTATCTATCCCTTTTAGGTATTTTCTGGTTTTAACGATCAGGTCTCAATTTTCAAACTGTGAGAGAATACCGATACAGTTTGCCCCATCTGTCTTCATAGGACAGTATTACATCTCACTGGGCTTGTGCACTGGAAATCAAGTTAAAGTTTTTAATCAAACTCAAATATTGTCTTTTTAGGCCCAAGTTAATAGAAACCAGGTTTTTCTGCATTTCACAAGAATTGCTCATTATTAGATTCTAACTTCAGGTAAATGACAGTGAACTGTGGACATAGGACTCAACTGGTCGAAACTCTTCTAAAACATGCATGCAGGCAGAAGAAAGCACATTGGTGTTGCAGGTGATGGGAAAATAACTAGAAAAACAATTCAATGAGATGACCCTTTTGTTTTCCAGCACTTGCTGTTCTTTAGTCTCTCCTTCCCAGGTCCTTTTCGCCTCTTCACAGGAGGTACTGGCAATTGGTACATTAACCACAGAGTCTCTTAGTTAGTGTATAAAAACCACAGCCTACTGCATTGGTCAGGGAAAAATAAACTGGATTGCTTCAGGCTTTTGGAATTTTCTTGAAGAGAAGGATGCGCCATCTTCCCCTCCCATTCCGGCAGTAACATGCCAACCCATAAGCTCTTCAGCTAGCCAGGAGCCAAGCTGATGGTTGTTGTCAGACTGCTAGCCACACCTGGTCACAAGTACATGAACCAATCAGCTGCTTGTTACTGGCTGTACACTCTGTACACACTTCCCTGGTCATCTGCAAATGACAGCCCCATGAACGTGCTTTTTAAAAGTGCAGCAATTACTTCCGCAACCCTTAGCTTTAAGACAGTCCTTTACTCATTTCGGTCCACAGTTAAAAATAAAGAAAATAAAATGGTGTGATCTTCACAACAGTCCTGCCTTCCCAGAACAAGTCTGCTGTACCTTGCTCTCCAAGCTCTCTCATTTCCTAATTCCCCTTCTCTCCTTGACACTGCAAACCAAATTTCCATCCATCCCGTTGATCCTCCTCCTCCTCCTCCTCCTCCCATGCTCCTAAGTCGCTCAACCCCCACTGTGATTTCAGACCTGCCCTGATTCCAAGCCCAAGGTGACAGAATCCTAATGGGATTTCCCGGAATGTCAGATCCTCCTCTGTTCTCCTAAAAATCCTGCTGCAGCTCTGTGTGGCAGTGGTCAGGTCAGATCGGAGGTTTAAATAGCTGCTGGTTTGACCGAGACCCTGCAAAGCTGCTTTTTGACCTCAGACCCACAGATCACTACATGGCAACTAGCTGAGATGACATTACCTCAGTGAGAAGGTTGACTTCAGTCTTCAGAGATTGAATGGTTCCTTCCAAGAGAACATCTATCACCATAGGCTGGATCCATTTGTGCATTAATGGGGGGGGGTCAACAGTTCCATGCTAGAAACGGTGACCTCCAAACCATATGGAATGCCATTTGCTAAGCTGTGGCAAACTCCTGCATGTTTCTTAGCAGTGACAGCCAGCTTTGTAGTAGATCTTAACTTTCTTCTGATTCTTCCTTGGGACGCGAGCATTGTTGTCATGTCCAGCATTTGCTGCCCCTCCCCTAATCACCTTTGGGAAGGTGGTGCCAAATGGCCTTCTCGAACCACTGTCGTTCATCCGATGCTGCCACAGTGTTGTCGGAGAAGGAGGGTCTGGGATTTTGGTCCCACATTAGGGAAGGAATCTTGATCTAATTGAACTCTGCACTCCTGCATTGTTCTCCCGCCAGGTGGCATTAGTAGAGTTTCTGTAGGGAAAAGACATGAGGGTCGAGGGAGAGAAAGGGGAGGAGGAAACAAGAGGTGTATGTCTCTGCCATCTCCAACTTGTAAATCACAAGGGATTGTGGGATGAGGGGAATCGGATTGAGACAATGGGTCATATCTTGAGGTCAGTCACATACTTGAGGCTGAGCTCAGTGATTGATTTGATTTGATTTGTTGTTGTCACATGTAGCCAGATGCAGTGAAAAGTGTTGTTTCGCATGTTCTACAGGCAGATTGTACCATACAAAGTGCGTCGGTGTCGCAGAACAGAGCGCAATATACAGTGTTACAGTCACAGAGAAGGTGGAGAGAGAGAGATTAATGTTTGAGAAGTCTGTTCAAAAGCCTGATAATAGCGAGGAAGAGTGAGTGCTTCTGTCTGGGAGTTTGCTGATGAGGAAATTCAGTGCAGTGAGGTAGGAGGGGCCGTGCTAGGTTCATAGAAAGGAGTGGTTCAGGAGATGGAGCTGGAGACAGTGAGACTCTAGAGCTACAGCCAGAGGCAGTGATTAGATGTGAAGCTGATGATTGTTAAGTTTGTATGTGCTTTCCCCAAACTAATCTGGGGAAGTAGTTTAAAATGGTACTAGGGAGATATACGTATTATATTTGTTTATAGTGTAATTAATTACGTACCATGATATAACTACAGGTCGTTATTGAATGATATTCTGAGCCTGTGTCCTAATTAGGTTACACTGTATCTCCTGCCACAAGACGCAAGGAGGTCAGTGTCACAGGCATGATTGTTGTATGCTCTTTGTAGCTGCTTCTTTCCCACAATCTCCTTCGGCAGCTAATTTTTCTGTCACCTCAACAACTTGCCACCTTGATCGCCAATACTCACAGATTAGATTCCCTTCAGTATGGAAACAGGCCCAATAAGTCCACACCAATCTTCAGAAGAGTAACCCACCCAGACCCAGTCCCTGACCAATACACCTAACACTATGGGCAATTTAGCATGGCCAGTTCACTTAACCTGCATTTTTTTGGACTGTGGGAGGAAAGCGGAGCACCCAGAGGAAACCCACACAGACACAGTGAAAATGTGAAAACTTCATACAGACAGTTGCCCGAGGCGGGAATCGAATCCAGGTCCCTGACACTGTGAGGCAGCAGTGCTGACCACTGAGCCACCATGCCGCCCCTCTCACCACTCTGTTTGCCACTCCCCTTGGCTGCCTGCTCGCTGCGCTCTTTGGAGACCAGTTCCCTAATCCTCTTGGTGACTCACTCGCCCCTTCCTTTGCTTCCCCACTCAGTGCTAAACTCACCACTGTCCTTGGTGGCTGATTCACTTCTCCTCCCCTTCCCTATTCAGTCTGGTTTGTCACTTTGCGCAATGACTGCGTGGACTGTGACTGCACCCCCTGTAATTACAGTGGCAGCAAATTCACCCGAAATAAAAGCAAACTAGAAACGACAGGGTAGGTGATGTGTTGCAGCTGTAATTTATGGAACACCAATGTGATCCATGACAACCACATCTGCAGCTTGAAGAACCTCAGCTCAGAGTTTATGAACTGCAGCCTGAAGTCTTACACTGCTTGAAGACTGAATGTCACTTCGACACTTGTTCCAGGAACGCTGGAGTCATAGAGTCATAGAGATGTACAGCATGGAAACAGATCCTTCGGTCCAACCCGTCCATGCCGACCAGATATCCCAACCCAATCTAGTCCCACCTGCCAGCACCCGGCCCGTATCCCGCCAAACCCTTCCTATTCATATACCCATCCAAATGCCTCTTAAATGTTGTAATTGTACCAGCCTCCATCACTTCTGCTGGCAGCTCATTCCATACATGCACCATCCTCTACGTGAAAAAGTTGCCCCTTGGGTCCATTTTAAATTTTTCCCCTCTCACCCTAAACCTATGCCCTCAAGTTCTGGACTCCCCAGTCAAACTCCTTAGGCTGAGCACTTCAGATTTGACCCGTGTTCAGAGACAGATCGGTGTGAATATTAGATGATCTGGAAAGTAGCTGTAGAAAAGAGAGGTGGTGACATGATGCAGTACAGGAAATTTGTACTCTTGAAAATGAATCACAGAAACATAGCTACAAGTACAACAAGTAATAAAGAAGGCACATTAAATGTCTATTATTATTTTGGAATGGAATATGAATTTAGGGAAGTCATGTTCCAACTGCACTGTGAAATGATATCTGAAGTAAAAGCAGAAAATGCTGGAGAAACTCAGCAGGTCTGACAACATCTGTGGAGAAAGAGAAGTAGATGTATTGTTTCAAGTCTGATCTGACTCTCCTTTGAAACACACTTGGAGTGTTGTGTTCAGGTGTGACCTCCTTACCGGAGAAGAGATATACCAATTTAAATACAATTTAAATTAACATGCGAGGTTTGAATATTCACATGGGTGTGGGTTTATTGCGTACGCCTGTTATTGCGTCACTTTTTTCAGCCGTATCTAATTTTCTTCCTTTGTTTTACCATGAAGACTTTTCCTGAGACCTCATCACTGGCCTTGATCGCATCAGTTCCTGTTGATATGAGTCATGTTCACAAATCACCATTCCTTTCTCATTGCCATGCCTTATAAAAGGAGGCACACTCAGTAACTTTGACATTGTACTGGCATCTTCAGTTTGATATGTTTTCATGTTTGTAGCCCAAGAGTAAACAATCTTTTCTTGCAATGTGTTGGAGAGAAGAGAGACGTAGGAATGGGGAAAAGAAAGCTTGCATTTATGTACTGCCTTTCACAACCTCTGGATGTCTCATTCATAGCAAATGAAGTGCTTTTGACGTAGAGGGCGATAGAAAATGCAGCGGCCAATGCAATGATGGCCAGATAATCTGTTCTTGTGCTATTGATTAAGGAATGTATATTGGCCAGAACATTAGGGATAACTCCCCTACTCTACTTCAAATTATTGCTGCAAGATCTTTTACGCCAAGCTGAGAAGGTAAACTTATTGTCAGTTTAACATCCTCTCTGATAGATGGAACCTCCAATATGCAGCACTCACATAACCTGACATTCCAGTGCAGAGCTTTGGTGCTGGAGTGAGAACTGATTCAGAGATGGAGAAACACATATAAAAACATCATAATTGCTCCTCCTGTTATACAGTTGGGACTGCATGGACTGCAGCAGCTCATCACCACCCTCTTGAGGACAATTCGGGATGGGGACTGATCACCCACACCCCAATCGAATCATCAAAAAAACCCAATTTCAGCCACAATGCAAAGATCTTACTATGTAATCTGCACAAGACATCTCTATGACACGTATTAATGAAAGAACCATCTTTCAGTCCCAGAAGAAAGGAATTTAACTTAATGCTTCATAAAAACTGTTAGGAAACAAACAGTTCTTGAACAAATTATGTAAAAGGTGCCAGATCTGAGCTTGAGACAACATGCATTTATGTTGTTCCTATTGACGTCAGTCCATGCACACAGTTCAAAGAGAATCAGTGGCTTCCCACTGGAATAACAAAAGGACTAGAGGATGGATCTATATAATACCTGATCTGCTAAAGTCACAGGCATGCTCCCCCTGGAGCATTTATCCAGTTTACCTGCTTGTGAAGTTTTGCTGTGAAGATTTTGAGGAGTATGGAGGCATGTTTTCTTAGATGGTAACAGATAGATTGCAGATGTGACCTAACAGTTCAGTGCTTAAAGGTTCAGTGGTATTACTGAAATTTCAGGAAATGAATAATTTAGGATGATACTGATTTGGAAAACGGAATTGCCTCTGATTCTGCCAAATACACAATCAGTATAAACTGGGAAAAAATAAATAGAGCAAAAAAGTCAAAATTGATGAAATGTTAGGACCGATATTTAGTGAAGGAAAGGGAAAATTAATATTTGGTTGCCGCATCAATAATATTTCAGTGGCCCGTTTGGAGTGACATGTCAGGACCGTTGCAGAAACCCAAATAGAACTGACTCCAAGGCACTTGCTTGGGAAATTGAAAATTCAATGTGCAATTATCTTGCACATATCCAAAAATATGCATTAAAATCTGAGAATTTGAAATAATATGCCTTGCATAAGCCTAATAATATCCCAGGGAAAAAAAAACTGAGGGACTAGAAACATACTCGAACACCTGGTAAGTATTAAACTGAACTCCCAACGCATCATTGATTCCCATATCTGATACTCATCACACTCACTGCCTGCTCACCCCTCTCACTAAAATGACACCCTACTCTGATTCAACATCTCTTGACCTGCAAGCTTTCACCTGACCCCTTCAACCTGACTTATTGGACAACTCCACACACTATCTCAACACTACTACCAGGAATTCCCCCTTACCCAACTTCTACCAGCCCAATGCATATCCATCAATAAAAACACAGAAGACTCAACCGGAGGTTTTCTGGCAAAAGTGTCCTATAAGAGGATTGGGCATGCCATGAGGATTGTTAGAAGCTGGTGCACGTTGGATGCCACTATCTATGGACATGGAGTGCACATGGTTGGTGCCCGTGAAGGACCCGATACCCAGCATGAGCAAAACCAATGTAGTGTACAAAATCCCATGCAAGGACTGCACAAAACACTACATAGGACAAACAGGAAGACAGCTAACGGTCCGCATCCATGAACACCAACTAGCCACGAAACAACACGATTAGCTATCCTTAGTAGGCACACACACAGATGACAAGCAACATGAATTCGACTGGGACAACACTACTATTATAGGACAAGCCAATCAGAGAACAGCCAGGGAATTCCTAGAGGCATGGCACTCATCCACAGGTTCAATCAATAAGCACATCGACCTGGACCCAATATACCGACCACTGCAACAGACAGCTGGAACTGACAACTGGAAGCAGCAGATTCAAACCACTACAAATGCCAGAGGAAAGATCACAGAAGCGCTTCACAGGAGGCTCCCAAGCACTGAAGATGTC
This sequence comes from Chiloscyllium plagiosum, assembly GCF_037043375.1. Classification (NCBI taxonomy): domain Eukaryota; kingdom Metazoa; phylum Chordata; class Chondrichthyes; order Orectolobiformes; family Hemiscylliidae; genus Chiloscyllium; species Chiloscyllium plagiosum. Next base: position 4,365,026 of record NW_028270143.1, read on the forward strand.
ACACAAATTCCCAGCTCGGTGAACAGAACCACAACATTGTCATTCATTCACTGGTCCCAGAAGTTGAAGGAGAGAGACAATGATGACAATAAACTGATTTATCTTTTCAAATAGAGATGCTTCATCAATTATAGTAAACTGCTAAATTTAGGAAGTTAAACTTGATAAGTATAATAGAAGTAGTGCCACACAACTTGGCACAGTTTAGCAGATTAATCAGTAGATCAATTCCCTTTTGCTGTGGAATTAAAAAGATTAAGGCTAGTGGTTTCTGGTGGCCAGGTCATTATTTTAGCAGTGTTGATATCAGGCCCTGCCAAACCCCCACACTAGCAGACTCCACTTGAAGAAAATGGAAGGTTCCATTGGACAACTCCTCTCTGCCTGGAACCCTTTGAAAGCATTCATTTAAATAAAAGAATTCAGAGGTTTCTGCTGCAGTTGTATTGTACAGTCAATGGATTCAAAGCATTGGCTCCATTTTCTCCTCACAGATGCTGAGTTTCTCCAGCAATTTCTGTTTTAATTTCAAAATATAAAAACCAAGTTGAACTCTGGGTGCATATCAAACTACTCCCTGATCATCCCATTCACTGTCCTCGTCCTCCTTCTCTCCTTGCCAGCCCCAGCAGCAACAATTGACCCAACACCCCTCTGTCCCCCAGTATCTGACACCTCCTTCTACCCATGACCTGATATCGTTTCTCACACCTGACACTATCCCCCATCCTCCCCAGCAGTCAGACCCAGTCTGTCCATCTTCCCCTGTGCCTGACACGGCATCCCACCCACTGCACTGGGCCAGATACCCCCACGCCCCTGACTGAACCTAACCACTCCATCACTTTATCTAACACCCTATTCTCCTGACACCCTGATATCCTAATCTTAACTTACTTACATACTTCCATAGGAGCTGTCAGATTGGCAGGCTATGTGATGGCCATTCCAATCACAGAATATCAAACCACTGTCATGAAAAGGGATCATGGTTTTTAACACCGTCGTGGAATGTGTGAGGGAGCTGTTAGTTTTTTGCAGCACTCCACAAGTCTGAATGAGCCGTGATCGGAATGACCTGTCAGAGTTGCCCTAATGGAGAAAAACTAGGATCCCAATGACGGCCTGATTGTGATTGCCTCTCCTCGGAAAATCTGCCCCGACAGTATTATTGGACCGGAAGGTTTCTCCATTTAAGAAGCCTCTGGGATAATTCAAAGCCTCAAAAGTGGGTGGGTTGGGTCAGATAGGAAATTAAAATATGGGATAAAATTCTGTAGGAAGAACCAGCCTTCCTTGCTGGCCCCTTTTTGAGTTTGCATGCAAACACGATAAAGTAGGGACGGTCAGTCTGCTCCCAGAGGCAGGAGTGTGGTGCTGGAAAAGCACAGCAGGTCAGGTCAGGCAGCATCCAAGGAGCAGGCAAATCAATGTTTCGGGCAAAAGCCGGTCTGTCCAGGAAATCTTTTTACAAAATGGATGTGGGCTTTTATGTTAAAGAGATTGTAGCTTTTAACATGTGGCGTGTTGCTTATCTACTCAGACTTCAGTGAAGGCAAATTGGGTGAGAAAGGCTTCAGCACGGTGCTTTTGCGGAGTTGCTTTGGACCAGGAAGAGCAAAAATGTTTACTTTGGGTCTAAATAAACCGAAAATCTAAATAACCCACTCATCTCCAGGGTCTGTCACTGCCCCCTCACATATCACTATGTGATTTCTGAAGCTCTCTCACATTCACTGTACATCCCCTCCACACAATGGCTGTTACCCCCCATCATTGCTGGTTTCTGCTCCCTTTACAGTATTGTGAGCTTCCAGAAATTCCCCAAGGAAAAGTGTGGTGTAGTTTGCTGATTGACAGCTGCAGGAATTGTACTTGGATGGAAATGAGAATCTCAACAAACCTCTGGCCCTTAGTCTCTGGGAGTAATGGATGCATGTTCATTTGATATCCATTGGAAGTACTCATTACTATATCAGCGTAAATATAATTATAAATGTAACAAACTACTTCAAGATCATTTTAAACCCCAAAACAAATAGGTTTAACTGCGATGGGAAATTAAAATTCAAAAATTCCAAGGTGAAATCCAACCTGCCTTGGACCTCTGTGGCAGAACTTCATGTATCATCAGGGCTCTTAACTTACAGCAATAAAGTTATTCTCAAACTGGGCTGTCCTGGGACTGATGCAGATCAACGCTGCAGCCAGATGGAAAGGTGAGTTGGGGAGTTCTCAACAGCACTCAGCTAAGAGTCACCTTCAAAGGAGAATGAGGGAGGATTGGGGGAGGATGCCGGTGATGGGAAGAGTAAGGTTTTGTATCAGCCCCCTGTGGATCCTGGGGACCCATAGAGGAGGAACCTCCTCCCAGTTTCTCATCCATAGCCTGACAGGTGGCAGCTTGCTCACTCCTCGGGCAGGTGTGAGAAACACTGAGGCAGCACAGAGACAGGTCCTGGACCCATGAAGTGTCTCAGCTGGGATTGCCTGATGCCAATCCCATTTCGTGTCAAATTGCAGTGTGGTCAAGCCTAGACTGGCGGGCACTGTGGAAATCTCCACTCGGGAGCTTAAAGTTCTGCTGGCTTCAATGGACTAAGTTAAAAATCACACAACAGGTTATAGTCCAACAGGTTTATTTGGAGGTACAAATTTCAGAGCACTGCTGTTTCATCAGGTGGCTAATGACTCGCAAACCGATGAAGGAGCAGCGCTCCGATAGCTTGTACTTCCAAATAAACCTGTTGGACTATAACCTGGTGCTGTGTGATTTTTAAGTTTGTCCACCCCAGTCCAACACTGGGACCTCCGCTTCATGGTTTCAAGGAGACAAGACCAGATGACCTGTCTACTCTCAGAAGATGCTATTGGTGGTGGGGAAGTGGAGGGCTAAATGACTTATTTTGGCTTGATTTCTGGTTTTACCTCTCAGATCTGTTTTTGGTGGTTTGGAAGATAAAATGAGGGAATAAGGACAAAAACCATGGTGATCCTGCTGTTATAACGCCAGTACATTCACCAAACCTGTCCTTGTGTGTTTCCTATTCACCCGTCCTCCGCTGACTGCACCTCCCCCTGACTTTACACCTCGGCGATTAGCACAACGTGTATGTTTAAAGATTACACAATTATACTTCAAAAAGCAATTCCTGAATTCAAATGATCTGAAGTGAGAACAACATCGAAGCCACTAATACAAACTTAAAGTTGAGGAGTTTACCCTTTTCTATTGGCAGTCATTTGCAAATATTTCTGAGCTATTAGGGAGATATAAATGTCCACGCTTAAAAATGATTTTGAGTTGACCACATTCTGTTGCTTTGCTAAGCCAAGCTGGGAATGTTCAATGAAATGTTGTCAGTTACACCAGAAATACACATATAAATTCTGCAGTCCCAGTTAATGAAAGGAGCTCTGTGTTGTGCTCAGTGAAGTGTCTTTTAGAGAACAAGACTGAGCCCATATTGGCACCATCGACTGCTGATTTGTACAAAAGTCCAGTCTCACTGGGCATGAGGATAAAAAAAAAGCTTCTTAAGAGTTTGTCTATGTTACAGAGTCAGCATGTATTCCCACCCATCTGTATTATGGAACAACATTCTGGATTGATTGCTGGGGTTAAAGGACAGCACTTTCTGCTTCCTGCACTTGGAGCCAAATTCCATGTTTGTGAGTCAGTTTCCAGGACAGTACCTTTATGACAGTGTCTCATGTTCTCCATTCTCAAAAGTCTTCATCCTGTGTTATTTGTTCAGAGTCCTTTGACCAAACCTTTCTGTTGTTGGGAGTTACAGATGAGCAAGAGTAAAGGATTCTTCCAGTCTGACATGGAAGGACCCCATTGATAGCATGTAAAACTGCGTGTGCTTACACCAAAAGTTTGAGTCAGATTTTTGAGTGTGACCTATTTTCATAAGTTACTATTCTTACCCATTAAAATTTGCAAAGCAGTTCAGTGCAGGCCGTTTCACCCATTGAGTCCACACTCCCCCATGAAGAGCATCCCACCCAGACCCAAGCCCCCTCTCCCTCTAACCCTGCATTTCCCATGGCTAATCTAGCTAACCTACACATCCCTGGACACAATGGGCAATGTAGCACAGCCAATCCATTGAACTTGCGAATCTTCAGACTGTGGGAGGAAACTAGAGCACCCAGAGGAAACCCACACAGACACTGAGAGAACATACAAACTCCACACAGACAGTCACCTGAGGGTGGAATCGAACCTTGGTCCCTAGCAATGAGAGGCAGCAGTGCTAACCACTGAGCCACCAACTTTCCTTCCAGTTTTTCTCAAGTTCTCAGAACTTTGGGTCAGGCTTTCCCAATTCTCATTGGTAGAAATTTCCTTTGACTCCATTCACATGTTTTGAATTTCCATGAAAGCCCCAAACCTGCTGGAATTATGTTGACCACCCACAATTTTGCAAATCAAAAATGGAGACCTCGCCTTGCTCAAAAACCAGCCATATCTGGCAGGGAGACTTCTTTCTCCAAGCTACAGTGAGTATAAATCTCTTCACTAACTTAATTCCTCCGAACTCAAGCTATTTTTTGTATCCCTGAAAACTAACAGTGCTGAAGTCTCACAAAGTCAATCAGCTCATGAGAAATCGCAATCATCTGTAGACTGCCTTCTCATGGTGAAGCACTTCGAATGTTAGGGGTGAAGCCTCACTAGGCCAACAAGCCTGTCCAATCTCGGCATCTGCACTTCCCTGCCAGAAAAGCTGACTGAGGCAGGGAAGTGGGGATGCATCCACAAAGGAGTTCCGAAAGCCACCTTTTGTGCCTGGGAGCTTATACCATCTAAGTCTTCACTGTTCTCCTTGTTGTGGTGAAAAGTCAGTGAGCTAATTGTTCATGAGCTGCTGAATGGTGTAACAACTTTTACTTTTTACATGTGGACGCTGGCATACCTGAGAGACCATGCTGTCAGTTTTGTTTACAATGAGAGCTGCAATGAAATGATGGACGTTGATTGCACATGAGGCAATCGATGGAGATGCCTTGCACACAATTGCCTGTCCTTTGCATTAACAACTTTACAGTGAGAATTACACTCAAAGTGGTGTGCAGCTTTGAGCAGGCAGTGGTGCATACTCTGTTAGAGCACAGAGGACCATTCATCCTTTTGCAGCACTGAAGTCAGGTTCTCTTGCACAGTAATGCCCAGACACTGGCCTCCATACACACCTCTGTCCAGGCTGCCTTCAGTTGTGGTGGCTTCCAGTTGCCATCTATAGGGAAAAAAGAAAGTTCCTTTTTTCCCTGGAGATCATTCAGGAGAACACTTAGGGATGTGTCATTGAAGTGTAGTTTTGCTATTTTCCTGGCCTCTAACATCACATGGGGGACAGTATTTTAAACTGCGATGCAAAGGGATTTCTTCTCTCAGGTGACTGGAATTCTCTACCCCAGAGAATTGTGAAGACGAGATCACTGAAAGTATTTAAAAATGAGGTCAACTGATTTTTGAAATATCAGGGAGTTGAGGGCTATGCTGAGCTGGCAGATAAGAGGAGGTGAGGCCTGGGGCAGATCAGTGACGATCTTAGAGAATGGTGGGTCAGGCTTGAGGGCCCAGATGGTCTACTCCAGTTTCTGTTTCTTATGTCTTATCTCCAGGGTTCCATGGGGTGATGAGCAAAAGGTGTGATGCTCCTTCATTGTGGAAAATTACGTGCTGTGGGTCAGTGTTAAATGTAGTGCCCAGCAGCTGGCATCCAGCTGGTTTTGGCAGGGGGCCAGGACTTCCTGTCTATACTCCTGCCCATAAAAATGGCACTAAACCCGCACGCATTCACAGAATAAGCTGAGAGTAAGCTCAATTACGAGGGAAGATCTGCCCCGAAACAGCTTTTCTATCCACCTCCATACTCAGCCTAAAAAAAACAAACTTCGCAGTGAGATACATATTATTATCTTCACCCTCAAACAGATGAGTCCTGCTGATCGTGCAAGATGGCTGAGTAGACATTTCTACCTTTCATAATGAAGCAATGCAGTCTTCTGCACAGACATTTCTAGCAATAATCATGTCTCAGAACAGTTCTGTCTGCAGTTGACAAAGACAGTACAGTTCAACTGTTCCCCACAGCTACCTTCGGAACTATAACTGTGGCCTTCTGTAACCCAATCCCCCAGGGAGATGTTGGAGCTCTGCATAAAATTAACTCACTAGTAACATCTTCAGGAGAGTTGGAGAATTCATCCATTATAGCAAAAACGTTTAGGCAACTGCATGAAATGTCTGTTCAGTGCAGTCCTGTTACTGAATTCCCTGTGGTTCAGGACAATGTGAGGCACTGACATTACAATGTTGCTCTGACCATGGAGCTATAGAATTCCATGACTGGAATGGGGTTCAACACCAATAAGTTAACATTGTCACTGATCAGTTGCAACAGTTCCTAAATGCTGCTGTCAGATTCATAGGAAGTTTCCACAATGGTTTCATAAAGGAAGAGTCAAGAATCTCCAGATAAGATGGTGAAGAGTTGGGATGGAATCTGGGATTCTCGGCATTCCATTTGTTCTAATGGGTTGTGATTTATTTTTGTTGCTTAACTCAGCAGTAGAATATTATCACATCAAAGACCATGTGATTGTTGAGATCATTTTTATTTGCCCGTAGGATGTGGGCATTGCTGGTTGGGCCAACATTTATCGCCAATCTCTCATTTCCCTTGAGAAGATGGCGGTGAGTTGCCTTCTTGAACTGCTGCGGTCCATGTGACGTAGTGTCGCCCACAGTGCTGTAATGGAAGAAGTTCCAGGACTTTGACTCTGTGACAATGAAAATCAGTGATGTGTTTTCAAGTCAGAATGATGAGTGGCTTGGAAAGGAACTTGTAAGTGATGGGGCTCCCATGCATCTGCTGCCCTTCTCCTTTTAGATGGTAATGGTTGTGAGTTTAGAAGGTGTTGGCTGAGGAGTCTTCATTTGTTACAGCAATGCATCTTGGAGATAGTACATGCTGCTGCCATTGGTAATGGTGGTGAAAGCTTGAATATTGAAGGTGGTGGATGTGGAGGTGAGGGATGGGCAATCATCTAAGTTACTTTGTCCTGGATGGTGCAAGATTCTTGTATTGTTGGAGCTACCCTTATCCAGGCTTTGCTTCGTAGACAATAGATAAGCTTGAGGGAATGTGAAGCTGAGTTACTCACTGAATTATTCCTAGTATCTGCTCTGTTTTGTAGCCACAGTATGCATATGACTAGTATAATTTAGTTTCTGGTCAATATTAGCCTTCAAGATGTTGATATTGTGAAGTGGTAATGCTATTAAATGTCAGGGTGTGATGGCTAGATCCTCTCTTATTGGCATAAATATTACTTTGCATTTAGATTGCCTGCAGTATGCAAACAGGCCCTTCGGCCCAACAAGTCCACTCTGACCCTCCGAAGAGTAACCCACACAAATCCATTCACCTATCCTATGTTAACCCCTGACTAATGCACCTAATATTATGGGCAGTTTAGCATGGCCAAGTCACCTGACATACACATCTTTGGACTGCGGGAGGAAGCAGAGCACCCAGAGGAAATGCACACAGACACTGGGAGAATGTGCAAACTCCACAAAGACAGTCACCCGAGGCTGGAGTCAGACCCAGGTCCCTGGTGCTGTGAGGCAGCAGTGCCAACCACTGAACCACCATGTGAATGTTGACATGCAGCACTTCTGAAGGCACTGTTTCACCTCCTTAATAAATCAGGAGTTCTTATTATATGCAGTGCCCTTTGTACTTTTACAATTCAGAAAGCACCAGGACTTTAATAACAGAAGAAGACAGGATTGCTTTGGAACTCAGAACCTGGTGTCAGGAGGATCAATAAGTAAAAACCTCTTGTATGTTAGCAGATAGGGAAATATATGGGGAAATAGTTAATGGAACTTTCCTGTGATTAAAAGAGTAACTTTTAACACCCTCTATCACAATACCTCTTCAAAACTTTCTGCTAACTTCAATGATTTTAAAGATAAATGTCTCTCATCAACAAAAATGATTTGTTATTTCCAGAGGAACTCACACACCATCATGAGCTTGTTGAATGACAAAGTGAAATTGAAAGGCGGCATCTCATGTAACAGTGATCAAGGCTACATCCCAGGAGCGACCCAATGTGCTTTTCTGATACTTAACATGGTGCTGTATCTGGATACCATCTGACGCCCAGATCTTTGAAAGATGGTTAACTGTCGTTTTGCCTCGAGAATAGAGAGAAAGAAAAGACCCTTGGGATAGGTGTGGTCCTCACTAAACAGCCTCCAAATATTGGAACATAGTTCACTGCATTTTGCATCTCTCATGTTGTTTCTGAGGCAACATGACCTTGCCTCTGACTCTTATCTTTGCAGGACCTCTACATGGAACATAGATCTGAAACATACAATGAACTTGGAAAGCAGCAGCAAAACCTGTTGGTTTTAGCAGTGCAACTTGTACTAGGTGCAAGCTCGGAACTGTCAAGTTTAATGTTAAAAATCACTCGACACCAGGTTATAGTCCAACAGGTTTAATCGGAAGCACTAGCTTTTGAAGCGCTGCTCCTTCATCAGGTGGTTGTGGAGTACAAGATTGTAAGACACAGAATTTATAGCAAAAGTTTACAGCATGATGTAACTGGAATTATACATTGAAAAATATCTTGATTGTTTGTTGAGTCTCTCACCTGGTAGAATGACCAAGATAGTTTCACTTCTTTCATATGTAAATCGCAAAAGCTTTTTTAAAAAGTTACATTTTGCATGTAACAAGTAAAAGTTACATGTGCTTCCAATTAAACTTGTTGGACTATAACCTGGTGTTGAGTGATTTTTAGCTTTGTACACTCCAGTCCAACACCGGCATCCCCAAATCAAGTTTAATGGTTTACAAATTACAAGAGAGCCCTGATTGAGTATTTCCTGAAATTATCTGAACACCACAAAGCAGGGATATCTCAAACATCTCCCCAGGGTGCTCTCAATTGCCTTCCCCAAGGGCTTCCTCAGAGATTTTACAACAACATCTCCCAGGGATTTTTCAGTTGCTTCCCCAAGGGCGCCCCAGTCACCTCCTCCAGGGTTTCTAAAGGCCTCTCTGAGGGCTGTCAGCAGCCTCTCCCAGGTCTCCCTCAAGTCTGATGTAACAATTTGGGGTGAGATGAAAAATACTGAAGAAAAGCAGAAGGTGGAAAAGAATGGAATGGAGAATGAAATGTAATATTCCTTGCCTTCAGTTGTCACGTTGCTTTGTATGAATAATAAAAAGTTAAATAACTGCATTAAATTGTTGCTTAACAATGCTTCCAGCATTTACATCTATTATGAAAATGGCATTTCATATTAACTGCCACTAGCATGTTTTTAAAAATAACATGAACCAAATAATTTCATGGGAGCACGTGGCATATTTTAATCAGGTATGAACCTTGGCTCAGATGTAGTACTCGTTGCAGGAAGTCAGAAGATTGTTTTTTCAAGTATCACTGCAGGAACTTGAGTGTTACATCGAGGCTGAGACTTTAGCATAGCCCTATAAAGGGATACGAGGTTCCTACAGTGGGAACATTGGATTGCAGAATCAGTTTTTATCACAATTACTGGGTAGAGATTCTGATGATGTCTGAACAGTAAACATACTACATTTGTGTGTGTTCAGTGCTCGAATACAAGCAGTGGATTGCTTAAAAAAAATGCTACAAGTCCATTATTCCTCAGGATATGGGAACTTCGGGCAGGGCTGATATTTAATTCATATTTGAATCATCCTGGAAAACTACTCCACTTCAAGGTGATACCTACTGAAAATCAGATCCTGTGTGACCTCTAAGAAACTGAGGTATGGTGATCTTCCAGTATATCTGCAGCTATGGTCTTTCAGATGTTGTAGATAGCAGATTCAGGAGGTGTGCTGAAAAATGTCTAGTTATTCTAGATGGTGCGTAACTGTCACAATAATCGATTCCTAGAACCTTGTATTATTGTAGACATTTTTAAACTTTAATTCCAATTAATGTGTTTTTTTTAAGAGGACGGCTACAGACAGAAAACAGTGCAGATGTTAATTCTGTGCTGTCTGACAAGGTCCTGTGTAGGGCCCATGGAATGTCATACCTCTAGAATGTCAGCAACATCAAGCAGAAACAAGCTGCAGCGGGAAGTGACGAAGGTGGTTAGGAAGCTGAACTTCCTGATAGTAGCGAACCACCTGTCTTTATGCTTATCCTTCCAGGATTATACAAAAAAAGGGGTTAAAAGCCAACTGCAACCTTGGTCTCTGAATACTCGTGGGAGAAAGTGCCCGAGTGAGGCACCCCTGAGAACCGGCCAATGTTGAAGTGCTAATGTACTGTGAAAGTCACAGCCACAGAACCATACACTAGCCACCCCTGCATTGCAGGTAAAGAAATTATCTCTTTTTGTTTGCCAGAAGCCAATATGCCGACAAAAGGAAATAAGAGAACAGAAGTTCTCTCACTCTAGGTACTGCCAGCTAACCACTAGAAAAAGGAAACGGGACAGAAGTACATTATCTAACCCAACAATCTAAAAAAAATGCTGTTCAACTATTAACACTGCATTATCACAAATGATATAGAAACACTGATTTGTATACCTTTTAACTTTTTTAAAAACATTAAAACCTCTCATTCCTAATCTGTATGCTTGTGTATTATTTTCCTTTTAATCTGAGGAATTGGGAAGCTCATACTTTTGCTACATCAAGAAAGCTGGTTCAGTTTTTAAAACATAAATCCATTTGGTCTTGGAGAGAGTTGTCTCTACCAACTGAGGGGATACGTGCATTAAGAAGGGAGCCAGTTCAGCCTTATCTGGGAGCTTAATGATTCATGGTGTTCCCATCATAATAACTTGGGGAATCTCGCTCAGTCTCAGGTCTTAACAGCATTGTTGATTGAATCTTATATTCTTAGTAAGTTTCATTTTCATCAATATTTTTTGGAAGACTTCTCTCCCCAGGTTTTCTTGTGCTATCATCCAAATCTGCCCAATTAGCCACTTACCCAGCCCCTCTGGTACCCTACTCATCTGGTGCCCAATTTTCACACTACCTGGAGCTGGAAATAATTACCACTGCCAAGACATCTCAGGATCTATGGGCATACCGGGTGCCAGCGTCAGCATGGTACTCAGTCAAGCGTTGGCAGTCCAGAGTTTCTCTTCACCATAAATAAAGTGACACAGCAGCTGCAAACCAATGCTTCTCAGAAAACATGGCTGGCACAGGGCACTTCACTGCCCACACAATGATACTTTTCTACAATATCACTATTTAAGCACCAAGCCACACAACCCGCTGGTCGTTAGTCACATTCCAACACACACTCCTTTCTGAATTGCCCACTATCGTTCAGCACCTTATCACTGATGGATATGTGGCCATCAAATGCAGGATTGCTTTCAAATACACCAACATTAACTTTTATTTGCAATCGCCAAAACGAATGGAAATAAATGGAGAAGCTGCATTTTTGTCTTGGAACAGAAATAGACTGCATGCCTTTCCAGCACCAGTAATTTTACAGTCAACAATTGAACTGTACACCCAGTTGTCATCTACTCGACCCAGCTATCACCGATGTCCTGTGTTGTTTGTTGCATCTGACACTGCACCGTTCTCTTGTGTTCAAGATGATGTTCCTCCTGCTCAATATCTTCATCCTCTGCCTTGGCAGATTGTCCCCAGTTCCATTACATCCTGCTTGGCCTGCTGCTGTTGTATGGAGCATAGCATGTTCGCATTCTGTGGCACACTCGTTCTGGAGTACACCTCACATCCAAACAAGGGAACCTCATCTTCCGGAGGCCTAGTATCTGCTCCACTGTGGCCCTGGTTGAAGAATGGGCTGCATTGCTTCTGTGCTCCACCTCAATCAAGGGGGGGATCGGGGGGTGGTTATATAATGAAGTCAACAGGCATGATCGCATTCCTTTCCCAGTAAGCATCCTTAATGAGGTAACAGGGCATCCAGCACGGCAGACGCATCATGGCAGCTCCCAAGGTACTGGCTACAAGCATCGAAGGTGTGGTAACTGACCATCACAGAGTCTTGCACATTGACGGAAGGAAGCCTTTTTCCCTTGATGACCTCGGCTGCACTACCATGTAGTACTTCAGTACCACGTGTGTGTAAGAAAGGGCAGCCTGCGCCCAGAGGAAGGCAAAGAGTGCTAGTGGCCAGGCTGCAGCACTAACCTTCTACACCCACCGACATACATCCAGGGACAGCCTCAGGCTGCACTAACACTGTGTCTTGTAGACACAGAATCATAGAACTGTTCCACCACAGAAGGAGGCCATTCAGTCCATCTTACCTGTGCTGGTCCATGCAGAGGAAATTGCATTGAGCGCAAAAGACTCTGGCTGCCCTGTGCCTCTGACCTGTAACTTCTCCACGGGGACGCTGTTTGGCAGCTGCTGGAGGTTACTACTGGTCCTGGGCTGGCTGGTGTCTCTGTTCCTCCTCCATATCTCTGCACTTTTGTTGCATGATTGCAACTGCAACAATAACTCTGCTATGGCTGAACCCATCAGTCACACTCAGAATGAACCTATGTATGAAACATAAGGGCACAAACAGATCCTTAGTAAAGTGAACAGTCAGCATTCACCTCACCTTCCATACCGCAGGACATGAGCCATTTCAACAAGGAAGGTCATAGAATAATTCAATTTGACATTTTGCCATTGGACCTTACTCCATTGAGTGCATGACCAGTCATGTGGCAAACACAGAGTGGAAGTGTGTGCAGGCTGCATTAGTCATGATCCCTTCTCCTCCCAGCCCCATATTACCCACAAAAGGTATTAGAAAGTCCTAGATTATACTGACAGTTCAGGTAGAGAGGGAGTCAGCTCGATGCTCCTGTGCACCCTAGGGTGGTCTGGCAATAGTTGTGTGTGTTATGGCAGGGGCACCAATTACTTCAGCTTCATAGAGATGCCCATCTGCAATTTGCAAGGACCAGTGAAATGTGAACAATGTTTGTGAGCAGTATTTGCAGCCCACACAGTTAGCTGAACCCAGTCTGTACTTTTCTTGCACAGTGATATGATTGCCAGCAATGTGATCCTGTACTCGACAAGTATGGATGGAACCATTGATGGGACTCCCATCACATTGAAGTGAAGCCACGTCTTTGGTCATGAAGTAGTAAGTGACTCAGCCGCTCTGAGCATGGTCACAACTAAATCTGTGATCTCTACAATCGCAAAGGAGATGTGAACATGGGAACTCCACCACCTGAAGGGTCTTGTTCAAGCCATGCACCATCCAGACTTAGAAATCCATAATCACTCCTTTAACATTACCAGGTTCTGTATGCTCCCTGTCTAACAACACTATTGCTGTCCCTACACTACCGCACAGCCTATAATGTTTCAAAAAGAGAGCACATCTCTGCCTTCGCAAGGGCGGTTAGGAATGGGAAATGCTGGACTTATTAGCAATGCCCACATTCAGTGAACAAATGAAAAACACTGCACTCCTGGTCTGTGTCCTTTAGGTGATGGGAAGACTTTACTGAGTTAGTCACCCCACAGTACCGAGCTTCTAACTACAGCATTTATTAGGTTGATCTACCTGATTTTCTGACCAATATTAACCTCCAGCTCTTTGGTGGTGAAGGACTCGTGGAGCTAGAAATGCGACAGAAGATGGTTAAGATCTCTCTTTTTGAATTTGGCCATTATTTGGCCCTTGTAGAGTGTCATTTGTTTGCCTATGCCTGGATAATAGCCAGGTCTTTCTGCCTGCAGGAACAGATCTAAATAATGTGGAATGGAGCTGAACATTACAGTGGTTAGCAATATTCCTTGTCTTCTAATGGTGGCCCGATCATACAGGAAGCAAATGAAGTTAGGCTAAGGAACTCCAGCAGACAGGTCTTAAGGCTGACCTAAATTCAACAATCACAGTCTTCGTCCTTTGCATCAAATGTGACTGCAGCCAATGCCAAGGTTTCACACAGTTCCCCATTGAGTTCAGTTCATTGTTAGGATTCCTTGTTGGCTCAGATGTTGCTTTGTTAACAAAGACAGTAACATTCACCTCACCTGTAGGTTTGGTCTTTTGTCTTTTGAATCAAGACTATAATATTCCAGACTCAAGTGGGTTTTGGTGGAACCTAAATTGAGCATTAGTGTTTGAGCATTTGGAATTCCCTTCCTCAAAAGGCGATGGATGCAAAATCTTTAAATATTTCTAAGGCAGAGGTTGATGACCAAGGGGATGAAAGATTAAGGGGGATATGCAGGAATGTAGAGGTGAGGTTAAAAACCGATCGGCCATGATCCTATTGAATGACGGAGTGGACTTGATGGGCCCAGGGCCTACTGTTGTTTCTTCCCCACATGTTTTATTTATATGTTGGCAAACATCAGGCGGCTTACCTGACCATGTGGCTTCATATTTAAACCTTGCCCTTTAGAATTTATATCTATAAGTTTCTTAAACATCAGCAAAACGACAAACAAGCAATTTTATTGTTTCTACTTTACTCTGGAAGAGGCAAAGACCACCTGGTCTGACATTAAGGTTTCGAGTCACACAGGCTCTGATTTTAAATGACCCAAGTGTACTGTTCTTTAGCATCATGTATTTCAATAAGACAGTTAAGGTTCTTTCCTTAAATGTCAGCCACCTGACACATTAATACCTAAACCCAGTGAGTTTAATAAATATAGTATGCAATTTAATTAAAACAATTCCAAGAGGAAATTATGCAAAATTCTGACTAAATAGTACAGTCAAAGCCGAAATGATTTATTATAGCATTCCTATTTAATGCAGAGTGCCTATTAAACATATAAAGCAGACACTGTATAATGAACCGGTTTTGATTTCGCTGGAGGGGCTGTCAAGTAAAAAAAGCCTTTAAATGCTGGCAATTTTGATGATATCAAATCTCAATTTGAGTAATTTGCTTTTGTATTTTCTAATTTTCCTCCCACTGTGAAATATGTGAATCTAGCCAGAATACTATCCTCAGTGCAGTTCCTTCATGTATATCCTGGATAATAAGCATTTTCCTTTCTGAATCATCCTGTCCTTCCCAGTTATTCTTTTCCAGCAGCCACACATACACATTTTACAGTGGGTAGCAAGGATTACTCAAGGCTGGGACCAAGGCCTTAACATTTTTCCTTTCAGCCTGGGCAGAAAACTATAGAAATTCCAGATATTTTCAACATTTTGTTTTAAATCCTAAACTGGTTCCTTGCATGAAGTTCAGTGCAAACAAAAAATTGAACCTGGAAACTTTTTGACCTGTATGGTTCAACATTACACTGTACTGTGTCAGCCCTGAGGAACTGAAGTTTTCCTGACCTGAGGTACATTTTTCCATTTGCATTACCCATGTACTCATGAAAAGATGTGGTAAAGCAAACAGAAAATAAACCCTGTGCTAGTAATTTCAACTTGCAATGCGTTTGAACATTGTGCTATTGAGCAATATTGGTAATGGTAGTCTTCAGTTTCTGCAAATGTACCAGTTATGGATTATTGCTACAGGGATAAAATGCAACTGAAATTTGTTACAATCTTACACCAAGAAAACTGCTGAGATACAGCGATTGAGGGATCCAGTAGCTGTTGTTCATTTTGTAGCATTAGTGGTCATTTAATAGTTTGAGTAAAAATGAACGGCTCTTGCAGGGGAATGACAAATTAATCAGATACTCAATTTCTGCCTTATAAGGGAATGAGCAATTGCTGGTGGTATTATCCATAATACTGTCGCATTATATAACATGACCAGCTTCATGGGAAAGAAGTGACAAGAAAATAGGCATGTCATAGTTTATTTGATTGCTATTATCAATCAACACCAGGGCCTTAAACTTGACTTTATGAAATATGGAAATAATTTGTCATTTCGCTTCCCAGATCTTAGAACATCAGGTACAGGCTACATTAAAAATTGCGCGAAATTTCTAGCATTAACAGTCAAAACTTATTCCAAATGTGAATGCAGATTCAAGTTCTTTTTATCTACACTTTATTTTGAAGTACCTTTGAGTAAGGTTATTCCCAGTCCAAATGTAGGTGAGCTTGGGAACAGATTGTTGTTCATTTCCAAACTGATTATGGTTAATATTGAGAAATCCATTTGGAATAGCAGCCTATCAAACCCATTTATATTATTACACAGAATTCCTGTGCTCATCCAAGAAGTTCCTGATGGATTGGGTGGAGCCAGAATCTGTTTTGATCTGACTTGCAGATTTGCAGATATATTTAATTTTACAAAAGAAAGGCATTGAGATATTCATGAGTTATAGGGCTTTTATTTCCATTAATGAATATCTGCAGCTGTTATTAAAAGAGAGATATCTGCAACTGTCAGCCAAATAGCAAAGTCTTTGGGTCATGGAGGGGAGTAAACCACATGTGTGAATGGGGATATACACTGGGAATAGTCCACAGGGCCTCTTTGTTTTGCGTAAGATGGGGCCCTTGAAGATGTTTTTTTGCTGAAGATCATTGCTAAGGTCAAGATCCATGGTGCTGCTCCTAGCAACGATGTCAAAATGAAAGTGTGTGGAAATATCATAGAGTCATACAACATGGAAACAGATCCTTCGAGTCAATCAGTCCATACCAACCACAATCCCAAACTAAACTAGTCTAACCTGCCTGAGCTTGGCCCATAACCCTCCAAACATTTCTTAGTCAGGTACTTATCCAAATGTCTTTTAAACATTGTAACTGTATGTGTATCCACCATTTCCTCTGCAAGTTCATTCCACACACAACCTATTCTGTGTGTGAAAAAAGTTGTCCCCCACCTTGTCTGGAGATCCTCCACCATGGGGAAAAGACACATGCCATTCACCTTATCTGTACTCCTCATGATTTTATAGACTTCTTTAAAGTCACCCCTCAACCTCCTATGCTCCAGTGAAAAATGTCCCAGCCAATCTAGCCTTTCCTTATAACTCAAACCCTCCACTCCTGGTAACATCCTGGTAAATCTTTTCTGAACCCTCTTCAGTTTAGTAATAACTTTCCTATAATATGGTGACCAGAACTGGACATTGTACTCCAGACAAGGCTTCACCAACATCTTGTACAATATTCAATGTGACTTTCCAACTCTTTTACTTAAAGGTCCTTTTCAACAAAAATGTGAGAGCAACAATGGCAAGGCGATAATTATGATTTATTTTCCTGATATGATGGTGAATTTTCTTTATCATTGCGTTTGTTTTTACAATTTAACAATTTGTTCTTCCATTTTGGAATATATCCAAAGTCGACCACTTTTGGTACAGGAATCACAAATAAGGCAGACAAGGTGATAGTTCCAATTCCCTGAACTATATTACTGAATTTATTCAGACATCAGAACAATCTTCCAATGGTATTTGACAAATATTTCTGGTGCTTACTGACAGATTTATGTAATTTAATATCATAACGTGCCATTGAGGGATGAGAACTCATTGGCTTTCCAGTGAGTAGCATTGGCATTACACTGTCATACCCAAAGAAGGCAAAGTAATTGTGTACAATGTCTGAAATTGCATTTTCAGAAGGTTTTGGGAATTCTGGACTTTTGTTTTGCTATGGTTGATTGGTCATGCAATAGTAATTGCATAATTAAGGAGTAGATCTGCCTATCTCCTGTGTGTGCTGCCTATCCACATTTTATTAAGGAGTAGATCTGCCTATCTCCTGTGTGTGCTGCCTATCCACATTTTATTAAGGAGTAGATCTGCCTATCTCCTGTGTGTGCTGCCTATCCACATTTTATTCGTGTGTTGGTTCTTTAGAGGTTTATGTGGTCGAGAGTGTGCCTCCTTCTGGTCTATTAAGAAAGTCTTGTAGACTAAACAAGATGCAAGTTTTTACTTCTCTGCAACTATTTATTGCCTGCACGGTTAGGAGGTCTCTCACAAGAAACTGCTTCACTGTCCTTCTACAATAATCACTGTGGACTATTACATTTAATCAAGTGCTAACGTTTTCAGACCCACTTGAAGCATTTCCCACTAATAATTTCTACCTGATAAATATTCTTGTTTTACATTGGCTAATGCTGACTTTTAACACCCTTCCCTGTCTTCCCCCAAGATCTTGACTTTATAGTTTCAGATATTCTGGAGCTTTCACTAACCTGAATGTAATTGTTTCAGACTTGGAAGAATGGATGTTTAATGGACAAAAGATAGTTGTTGTGGATTGTCTGCATGGCAGTCTGGTAGTCTTATGATCTGGAGGACGTTTAATCACTGGGCATGATACTACAGGTAATTTTCCGTTTGCAATATCTTGAATCTTTGCACATTGTTTGTCCCCTCGTGGTAACTACCACAGAATCGTATACACCACATCTTCAGTTTCTGTCAGTGGATTTATTTTCCCAATCCACTATGCTCAGTCGGCAGAATCTTTATTTGAACTAGTACATTAGCTTTCTGAATTTTCTTGTTCACCTTCAGTTCTTGAATTCACTTGTTTACTTCCTCAATTGTGTTACCTGGAAATATTTTTCCCTCGATGTGATGTCTATTATGTTCACTGAGCATTTTCTTTGGAATATAGTGAGCTCAGATATTCTTCTTGAACTCAACCCTTTTGCAGCACCTAATGTAGAGTTGTATTTTTCATAACTGGTTGCTCAATATGTTATGTTGCAGTCTAAATTGCAGATGCTTTACTTGTCTTGATTGGGGTACATTTTTCATTGTTGCTACTTTTATTAACTTTCTCCTCAAAGTTTGTTGGCACTTGGAATCTGAACTGTCTTCTGCATTGACAGCTAATGGAAAATATTTCTTCCAAACTAGTGTGGTCAGAACAAATATCCAATATAATTAACCTCAGGGGTTTCTGATTTTTGTTTGCATTCTGGCATGAGTTTACAAAACCCTGTAAGTTCTTCTACTGGACGTTCCTTGACTTTTGTTTTGTTTAGGGAGAAAGTGAGGTCTGCAGATGCTGGAGAGCAGAGCTGAAAATGTGTTGCTGGAAAAGCGCAGCAGGTCAGGCAGCATCCAGGGAGCAGGAGAATCGACGTTTCGGGCATAAGCCATTCTTCAGGAAACCCTTCTTCCTGAAGAAGGGCTTATGCCCGAAACGTCGATTCTCCTGTTCCCTGGATGCTGCCTGACCTGCTGCGCTTTTCCAGCAACACATTTTCAGTTTTGTTTTGTTTAACCCCCTTTCCACTTTGGGATGAGATTGAGGTCAACGCCCAACTTTTTACAAAGTAATAAGATTTCTTGGTTGTGAAGCAAATACAAGTTTTGTTTTAGCATTTCCTGTCTCCTAGGTTGGGGAGTTGCTTGTAGAATGCTGTTAATATTGTGATACCTGTGGCCAATTCAATGAACATCTGTTTGTTGTGAACAGTGTATTGGCAAGCAAGGCTCAATGCTGGAAAATATTCAAATTTTTACTCCCAAATTGAATTTGAACTTTGTGAGATACCCATTGATATAAAGGTAACTTTGGTCTGAGTCACTCATTTTCTCAAGGACAACTTTGGGTTTGCAGGCTAATTGTTCTACCCCTTTACATAAATATTTCTTTGGTGTTTTGCTTTGCTGTGGCAGTGTCCTACTTCAGCACATTTTCTGAAAATGGCCTATTGTTTTACAATAAAAAGCATTCAGTTTTGATGGCTGGGCATTGTCTCAACCTGTGAGGTTTCTTTGCCCCACTGCATTGGCAAAGATTTATACTCTCTTTGTCTACCCTACTCACTGTGTTGGATTGACACATATGCCTTGCAAGATCACATGTAAGAGCTAGCCAATTGGATAAAAAGTTGTCTTGAAGATAGGAGACAGTGGATGGTGGTGGAGTGATGTTTTTCGGACTGGAGGCCTGTGACCAGCAGTACGCCACAAGAATCAGTGGTGGGCCCACTGCTTTTTGTCATTTACATAAATGATTTCGGTATGAACATAGGAGGCATTCTTAGTAAGCTTTCAGATGACACTGTATTGATTGTAATGAGGTCAACCAGGTGGATTACATAGAATATTGGTTCCCTGATTGGGGCTGTTAATCTGGTCCAATCAGGGAGCCCAGGCTGATAGATATAAATAGGACTGTCAGAGGGTCTGTTTTCTCTGAGAGCTGGCTCCGAGGGAGCTGGAGCAGTGTCAAGGACTCTCCATGTGTAAATAAAGGGTGTCTTGGTGACCGGACACCATCCTCTGTGGAGTTATTTCAGAAAAAATAGGTGGTGTAGTGGACAGTGCAGAAGATTATCTCCGAGTACAACGTGTCCTTGATCAGTTGAGCCAGCGGGCCGAGGAGTTGCAGATGGAGTTTAAATTAAATTAATGAGAGGTGCTGCATTTTGGTTTGATAAGGCAAGCCAGGGCAGGACTTATACCATTAATGGTAGGGCCCTGGGGAGTGTTGCCAACCTAAGAGACCTAGGGGTTCCTTGAAAGTGGAGTGGCAGCTAGACAGGATGGCGAAGAAGGCATTTGGTACACTTGCATTTATTAGTCAGTGCACTGAGTATAGGAACAGGTCAGACAACATCCGAGGAGCAGGAGAATCGATGCCTGATGAAGGGCTTTTGCCTGAAATGTCAATTCTCCTGCTCCTCGGATGCTGCCTGACCTGCTGTGCTTTTCCAGCAACACACTCTTGACTCTAATCTCCAGCATCTGCAGTCCTCACGTTCGCCCACTGATTATAGGAGTTAGGAGCCATTTTGCAGCTGCACAGGACATTGGTGAAGCCACTTTTGGAATACTGTGTACAATTCTGGTCGCCCTTCTGTAGGAAGGATGTTGTTAAACTTGACAAAGTGCAGAAAAGATTGCTAAAACTATTGCTGGGACTGGAAGGTTTGAGGTTTAGGAAGAGACTGAAAAGGCTGGGTTTTTTTTTCCCTGGAGCAGCTAGACAGAGCGGTGATCTGGAACCAGGTGTTGGTCAAGTCCTATCTTGATGGCAGCACCTGACACAGCTGAGCTCTCTATTGGAAAAGAAGAGCTTCCTCATGCCCAGTGTTCTTGACATTGTCCTTGGAAGAATGCTCTTGTTTCCTCCAGTTCCGCAGCATCTATCACATTGCTCCATTGCCTGCTGGAGTGGTGCAAAGGACAGCAGGCCAGGATAATGCAGCACACTGTGTCTAGACTTTACTGGAGGGTCCCATTGATGGGTTAAAGTAACACAACCACATCTTCTTCAGCCCAATCATCTTGCTCCACCACCGCCCTGATTGAGGTGAAGGCAGCAGCAGTGTATCTAAGCTCTGCATCAGTCAGGGGTTTGCACAACATTATCATGAGCTATAGCCCCACTGGGTGTCTTGTCCCTCAGTGACCACATGTGTGTAAGACACCTGAACCCTCGATCGCACCAGGTACACAAGAGTGCTCCAGGCTCCAGGAGTCATGGCAGCTGCCAGGGTAATGGGCACACACAGCTCCAGGAAGTGGCAAAAGTGACCACACCAGACTAAAAATCACCAGACCATTCACTGAGCGGGCCCCACTCCTATTGCTGAATTCCACAGTTTTGTGATACGCCCCTTGCAGTGCCATGTGGGTGCAGCCAATGGTTCCCTCCACCCAGGGGATGCCAGCTACATTCCTGAATCTTACAGCCCTGGCTGCAGCACTGATCCCACCATGCAGAGAACAGCATGAATCGGTGTGATCTCACACACATGGAATCAGTCACCGTCCTGATGCATTTTGTGGGAGCATGCCTGAGAGATCCCACACAGGTCACCCAGCACTCCCTTGAGGTAGCCGTCACAGAGCGGTTCAAAATGGCTGTCACTTCCACAGCCACCAGGAGGGGACAGGAAGTACATGGAGCCACCGCCAACACTGTGCTTTGCTCATCCCTGGGAAATACAGTCAGGATCAGTACATCCTGTGCCAACATCCTGAGAGTCACTGCAGACCTGGCATCTCCCTGGGCTGGGTTCCCCTCATCCTCCAAAGTGGCCTGCTGCTGCCTCTTGGGCTTGTTGTTGGCCTTTGTCCTCCTGAATCAGCCATTAACTTCTTAGGAAGGTAGCCATAGTGACCACCATCCTATGGGCACAGATCTCGTGGTCCCCATTGGGAACGTAAGGAGTGGGAGAGGTGCTTAGCTCTCAGCAGTGTCATTGGGAGAGCACCTCATGAAGATGAGGGCTGCACACCCTCCTCAACACAGTGAGACATTCAGCACCCCGATAATGGGGTCGTGCTTGCACCATTCATTCAGCTTCAGCCTCAGTACGGGCACCAACTTGGTGAAGGTGCCACGCCAGCTGAGTAACCAATGGATTTCTTCAAAAAGGACGTACCCGCTGCACTCCAAACCCCTTCCCATCTCAGATCCCCGTCAGTTATGGAACTTCTCATTGCATTTGGACAAACCATGATTAAACATACAGAAAGCAATGGCCTCCGCCTTCCACAGCGCTCTTGCAGGTGTCACAAGTTACGGGTCACCTTCAGAAAGGACTTGCCTCTTTTTCAATCATTGCCGCTTACCCTCTGCATCATTCAGATATCAATGTTCAATTCGCAAGCATCACTGGCATGGTGTAAGCTACCTTTGAGCAGCATTTGAACCCTAAGCACACTGACTCTGCATGCATGGCACACAGACGATGAAAGTATTGCAAAATAAGTAGAGCTGATACTTGCAAATGTCTGTTTCATTGTATTTTCCCCATCAATGTGCTAGCCTCCAGCAGTTGTGCATTCTATACTTTCACCCATCAAAATAACATTGAGCCTCTGGGCCTGGTCCCAGGATTCTTCCAAGGACAATGTCAAGAACATTGAGGACTGAGAAAGACAAATAGTGGCAACAAACGGTGCTCTCATTGGTAACCATCACATTTTCCACCTGGTTGCCATTCCCCCGTCCCCTCCTTCTAAACTTCCACCCCCTTTTTGCCTTGCACTACCCTGACAGCTCATCTCCCCCATCACCTGGCTGCAGCACTATATGGAGACCCATCATATTTAAACTTCCTATTCCCCTGAAACAAGTAAAGAAACTGCTGGAGAAATCCAGCACATCTGGCAGCATCTGTGGAGAGAGGAACAGAGTTAATTTTTGGAGTACAGTGTGCACTCTAAAACTTAGAGCTTTAGAGTGCAGTCTGCAACAGCCCAGTAGCAGCTGAGGACATCGAGTTCAGATGGTCACTTTACAATTACAGGAGTTTCACGCTTGCTTTCTACCCAGAGATTTCTCAATTGGACCATGAAGCATACCATATCTGGAGACATAAATTAAGGAACATTGGTTCTGAATACAACTTACTGAGGTTGCAAATGGTTATGGAGTGGATTCACCATCTATCAAAAACCACAGGCAATCTTCCTTTGCATTGATTTCCAAACATATATAATCAGGCAGATTCAGTGTAGCTTCACAAAGGGGAAATCGTGCCTGGTAAATTTATTGGATTTCTTGGAGGAGGCAGCAAGCAAGACAGTTAAAGAGGAAACAGTGTATGTGACATATTTGGATTTTTACAAGGCTTTTGATAAGGTACCACACGCTAGGGTACTTAATAAGTTGTAAATCTATGGTATTGAGGGTTGTATTGAGTATGAATAAAGGATTGGCTAACAAATACAAAACAAAGTGTTTGGATTAAGAGCATTAGTGAATCAGCTGGGTTTTTACAACAATTAATGAGGGATGAATGTGATATAGAAAAGTGTAAGGAGAATGATTGCAGAAAGCTACAGCACATAGGGATTTGGGGGTTCTTAAGCACAAGTGACAAAAACGCTAGCATACAAATTCAGCAGGTAACAGGAAAGGCAAATGGAATGAAGTAGAAAAATATGGAGATCTTGTTAAAACAAGGAACTAGCCAGACAACAGCTGGAATACTGTTTTGGTCCCCTCATCTAAGGAAAGATGTACTGGTATTGGAGGCAGTCCAGAGAAGGCTCACTTGGTCGATTCTGAGTATGGAAGGACTGCGTTATGAGGTGAATTTGAGTAGGTTGGACCTGTACTCATTAGAATTTAGCAGAATGAGAGGAAACTTCATGTAAACATCAAGATCCTCGGGGGAATTGACAGGATAGATTTGGAAAGGTTGTCTCCCCTCGTAGGAGAGACTAGGACCTAAGAGAAATATCAGAGGAACTGGTTGCCCATACAAGACGGCGAAGAGAAGGAAACTCTTCTCTCGGCGGGTAGTGAATCTGTGGAAATCTTTACCACAGACGGCTGTAGAGACAGATTTTTAATGATTATGGTCATCTAAGGTTAGACGGCAAAGGCAGGAAAGTAGAGCTGAGGATTATCAGATCAGCCATGATCTTATGAAATGGCTTAACAAACTCAATGGTCTAAATGGTTTCCTACTGCACCTACACGTTATGGTCTTATTGGAAGGTGAATCAGATGAGATGGATCACTCACCAACAATCTGCTGTTCCTTTGCTCAGCATCTGTGCCTTGTCCTCCCTCGGCAGGCGGTCCCTGTGAAAGACTTTGAGAACTGTAACATTTACCAAGGAATGGATTAGTAACTGAATCCAGCAGGATCTTTAAGTTCAAGATCAAAGAGAGACAAGAGTTTCTTCGAAAAAGCAACAGCTGCACAGTTTTAACTCACAAAGATTTCTGTAATTCTGATCACTGGAGAGGATTCAGTCACCTTTCAGTCTAAATGTGAAGGCTTTGATGTGCTTAGCCAGATGTGTCCCAGTCCCAAGAATTTTGACACTGCTTTGTGCCTTTTATTTCAACATTTCTTTTTCAATGTTGACTGCTAGGGGCATTAAGAAAACAGCTTCAAAAAGCTTTATTGAGCTTGACATTGTGATAAAATTATTTTCATCATTATATACTGTTGAACCGAAAGATAACCAAATTGACAATTGTCTTCAATAATGTTAGTTCAGCTCCTTTATACTGTACAAGCTCTCTAATTCCTCAAAGCTATAGCCACTAATAGCATCAACTGTGCACAGGGGGGAAAAAGAATAGGTTTGTTGGAGAAATTGAAGGATGTTAAAATTGATTATAACTGGTAATTACAAATTTATACAAATCTCCTACTTGTTAATCTTGATCATTAACAGCAGCTACCACAAGAGTGCTATCACTTTATAGTAAATATAGGTATCTGTTGAACAAAGGAAATAGTAATTAATAATTGTCCTTTGCTGAATGCACATTGCTAAGAAAGCCTGGAGCCAGGTTTTGTAAGCTTTATAAATATCAAAATGTTTAACCCCAGCAGGAATATCTGGAGAAGCAATAATAATGGCTCACAGCCCTAAGACTATAGGCTACTGAGAGCACCCTGAATCCATGCATAGCTTGTAGAATGTTTACTTAGTGCCAAGCATTCTGGTGATGCATTATGCCAGCATAACTGAACGGGAGCAGACCTTAGCATGCCTTCAGGTAGTGGTGCTGGTCTGTTGGTAAATTTGATGCCAGCCAATTTGTAAAGACTGAGACTTGCATGCAGTAGAGAGGGGTAGGAGTCAGCACTGGGAAAGAGATCTAAACCCAAAAAGCACCATGAAGAGAAAGGCACCAGAAAATATCTGGGAGGAAGTGTGAATGGACGGGCCAGTCGATTCTGGTGCTGGATGACATAGGCAGAAGCATGAAAAGGATGCTAGCTAAATTGAAAAAGCCAGCAGAAAACTCTTCATGGGCTTGACTTATGTGACCTAGTCAGAGAAAACTGGAGCATGAGACACAATTTGTTTGAGGTTTGGGCAGGAAGACGCACTAAGATGTACACCATGGAGGAAAGTGGCTGACAGTGTAACCTCCTTGAATTCTAGGTCTCACTCATAGCACAGGAAAGAACTCTTTCATGGTGTCAAATGTCTCAGAGATATTAAGCTAGAGAGGGGTCATAAGAGGTTTACTATAGGGTTGCTGGGAATGGAAGGTTTAAGTTATAAAGAAAGGCTGGATAGGTCAGGACATTTTTCACTGGAGCCATTTGAGAAGTGTCCTGACAGAGGTTTATAAAATAATGTGGGGTTAGGGTAAGGTTAATGGAAGGTGTATTTTCCATTGGGAAGGGTGGGAGATTACAAGACCAGGGGGCATATTACTAAGGCAAGTGGTAAGAGATTTTAAAAAAGACATGAGGGCCAATTTCTTTTACACAGAGGCTGGCTCGCATGTGGACTGAGCTTCCTGAAGAGGTGGTGGATGTGGCCACAGTTACGACGTTTAAAAGAATAAAAAAGGTTTGGAGGGATAGGGGCCAGGAACAGGCAGGTGCAGCTAGTTTCGTTTGCGATTATGGTCAGTATGGCCTGGTTGGACCAAAGGGTCTGTTTCTGATTAGATTCTGTACAGTGTGGAAACAGGCCCCTCGACCCAACCAGTCCACACTGACTCTCTGAAGTGTAACCCACCCAGACCCATTTCCCTCTGATTAATGCACCTAACACTACGGGCAATTTAGCATGGCCAACTCACCTGACCTGCACATCTTTGGACTGTGGGAGGACACCAGAGCACCCAGAGGAAACCCACGCAGACACGGGGAGAATATGCAAACTCCACACAGACAGTCACCCGAGGCTGGAATCGAACCAGGGACCTTGGTGCTGTGAGGCAGCAGTGCTAACCACTAAACCACTGTGTCGCCTATACTGTATGACTCTATAAAAGTGGAATCTGATGATGAAGAACAAAGGCTCCACAGAAGTCAACAACAGTACTCAAGTGTGTAGACTCAGATTTCTACTGTCTTTCCTGAAACAAGAAGGAAGTTGAATAAACCTCACACTTGCTTGGAGACACTGAGGTTCATTTTGGGAGATTTGAGAGAGCCAAGAGGGTTTACCATGAAATTACATTCCTTTTTCAACTCAGTATCTGGGAAAGGTTTGAAACAATGTAGTGTGACCGAGAGACATTCAAGTGATTGGAAACATTTGTTCTCCACCAATGAACAGCTGCATACCTGGCAAACCGAATAAAGATTTTTGAAGAGGCAACAATATGGTAGATGGATTAATACAATAGACATGTTGTTTTACATGGACTTTTGAGGTAGCTATATAGTTAAGGAGAGGGTAACATATTAGATTAAAATCTGGTTAGAAAGGATAAAGGAGCAAGAGTTAGAGTTATGGGCAATCTGTTGGGGTCTGTTACCTCAGTCCCTTTTCCTGGGCCTCTTCTGTTCACATGTGCATCGATGATTTATACATTATGCTAGAAAGAATGTTTTGAAAATTTGTAAATAGTATTAAAATAAGAGAAAAGGTAAATACTGTTGAGGAATAGAGGTAACTAAAAATATATATTCAAAAATAAAATATTTTACATATTGTTTACACTGGCAGCCATTTTCCTCCATGATGAACCTCAAACAAATTGTGTCTAATGCTCCAGTTTTCTGTAACAAGGTCACATAAGTCAAGCTCATGAAAAGCCTTCTGCTGGTTTCCATGATTTAGCTACCATCACATTCAGAAGCAATGAGCCATACTGAGGGCCCACCAGACAGCAGCAGCATCATTTAGACAAGACGTATATGAGCATTTTGCATGTTAATCTCCATCTCAACAGGGGCAGGCAATTGGAACTCCCACACCCACGAATTGGAACTCCCACACCCACGAATTGAGAAACCCAATTTTGAGACCTTTTGACCTTCTTTTCAGAATATTTTATGTTTCTGCATGAAGTTTCATAAACTCACAGCTTGAAGAATATGACAGTGAAAACTGGTTCTGTTTGAACTTAACAAACTGTATTGTGAACTGATTTAATATTGACAGTTGGTGGCTGCCAGCCTTGGCTCAGTGGTGCCCTGTCCTTCTGAAACGGAGTTTTGTAAGTTCAAGTCCATCCCAGAACATAAGTGCCAAATATTGGTTGAGTGCAGGGCTGAAGCGCAGATTTTCAGATGGGACATTGGACCAAAGCCCTGTTTACTTTCTCGGGCACAAGTAAAAGATCCCATGAAAACATTTGAAGAAGAGCGTGGGGCCGCTTGCTGGTACAATGGCAAGTGTTTGTTCTTCAAGTAATGTTAGGTTTGTCAGGTTCACTGTCTCATTGCTGTTTGTGGGACCTTGCTGTCTCTCATACAGTACGATAATGTCTACAATTCAAAAGGTCTTTGGCTCCCTGCAAAAGACTTTGAAACATACTGAGGCCATGGCGTGTGTTGCTTTCATGCTGACTAAACATCAGTCAGAAATCGCAAACGTGTCTTCATGAGTTATTCGTCTGCAGCCTGCTGCGTGTTATACAAAGTCGGCCCTGTTAGTTTTTTATTTAGGTGTCTAGGCAGTTCTTTGTCATATAACATGTCCACAAAATCCTAAAAGAAATTTTGAAGGTCTTTTTTGATTGAAATAACATACATTATGGAGTAAAGTCAATTGAATTAGCAGCTGTGCAGTTGGGAGAATGATGTTATTTCATTGTATGGTTAAATGAAGGAAACACTTTCTTGGCTGAATTACATAGTATAGATATTTTACTATAAAGCAAATAATTATATTGCTAACTATACATGTGACAGTAAGGACAGACATTGTGGCTAATCTCTTCATGCCTTATGTATGCTTAAGAAGCTTTTTAAAGCAAACTTGGCTTCAGGAATATTTTAAATCGTAACGAGTTGTTCCTAACTGAAAAGATAACACAAACACACCAAGATGACTAATCATGAAAATTGTACTAGCTGGAGTCTATTTCTCTTCATATAAACTAGGTTCTCAGCTGCAAAACTCACAGTATTAGTAGTTCTTTGCATTTCTTTATCACTTACTCAACTTTTCATTGGAAATTCAACATAATAACTAGATCATCAAGAATGAACATGGAGAGCAATTTATGTTGTGTTGCCGCACATTTTATTACCCTGCATGGCTGTTTTTACAGTTCATGGAGATTTTTGCAAATATGGGAAGTTAAGTTGAATTGGAAACTTTCAGATGCATTTCAAGCTAATGAATATTTTTAGCTAATTTTAGTATTAGCATCGCAGAAAAAGCCTTTGAGTGATTCATGCAGTGTTATAATCTTATGATGAATGATATTTTAGTATATGTAAACAGTCCAATTCATAAAGTTGATTTCAGATTTGCAACATGCAATCCTGATATTTGGGATCAGGCCTCATTTAAATAAGCTGTCTTCATTATTCTGCTTGCTGTTTGGGATTGCAGAACACTACAGCTACCATAGACACATACCTTGACATATTTCTGAAATCAATGTTTCTCTTGCCTTAATTCAAGGTCCACCCAAAAATCAGAATGGGCATCATCTGTTGCTGGGAGTGTTTTTTTCAACATTTTCCTGTTTCCACCCAGAAAAGGTATGGTAGTCAGATCAACCTCACACTCACTGCCTCTAACAATACAACATTCCCGAAAGACTCAACTGAAGTGCCAATCTACACCCTATTCAAGTCTGGGAGTGGTGCTTGAACAGTTAACCTCTTGACTTATCAATACAAATGCTAACCCTGCACTAAGCTTAAAATCTCCTTAATATAATGGCATGTCAGTAAGATTCTCATAATGCAAATTTCTTTTGGGATTTTATGTGCTGAGAGTCACTAGTCAGACTCTTGATATTGCCCCTCAGAGTGCATATTAACATTCATTCTGAAGCAATTGAGACACTTTTGCATATATTTGATTTAATGTTGCTGGACAAAATAAAATTTAAAACTTGCAGGAGTGTACAAGAATCTGTACAGTGGAATATTATGTTCCAGCAGCTTGTATATATTCAGTGTAGTTGGAGTGCAACCATTTGAAAGAGTAAATGTGAAACTGCAGGAATTATTTTCATTAATCCTCACAGGCTGCAATTTGAAGTGAACAAATTGCTCCATCTAGAGTTTAATGAACTTTTATATTGAGGCTTGATATAGTGAGTACTTTTTTTTTCATTGTAGTGAAAAATTTTTTAGCATTTTGAGCAATTTCCTTCAGAAATAACCCACTGTGGGTCATACTGTGTCTGAGGCTTTTCTCCAAAGTTGATTTTTGTTTGGTTAAAAAGTTCTCACCTCTGAATAAAACTGTAAGCATGAACTTATTGGCGGTTATACTGGTTCAAAGTTAAAGCCCAGAATTTTGGGAGCAACAGGAAACAGTTATTTTCTACTGCTTTATTGCAGTTTTTTAATGTGTATATTTTTAAAATTTATCGTCATCCTCACCAAGACTTAGTGTTATGTAAGTCTAAGCAGTATCTTTCAAAATTCATAGTATAACAAGACAAAGTCAGTCTAAATTTATGGAAGGAAAGTTAGGTTTAACATATTTACTAGCGATATTTTGAGGATCTTAATAGTACGGCATATGAAAAGAAATCTCTCCATACAGTATATTTTGATTTCCAAGAAGAATTCAGGACAACAAAATGTCGTGCACATGATTAATTGCAGGCTCGTGAGGTTGGAAATAGTAAACTATCATGGTTAGAAGACAAGGAGAAAAAGGAAGGGATAAACAGGGTAGTTTTAAGTTTGTATGGCTGTAAGTAGTAAACTTCCATAAGCGTAAATGTTGGGACCTCAGCTATTTGCAATCTATGCTAATGACTTAGTTTAAGAGGCTGAGAATAATGTATCGAAGTTTGCAGAGAATACAAAACCCACTGGGAATGTAAGCTCTGAGGGGGCACATAAACAGGCTGCAAAAAGATTTTGACAGGTTAAGTGAGTCAACAATAACCTGAAGAGTTATGTATAATGTGAGAGACTGTTTTCCATTTTGGTGGTCGGAAGTGATATGATCCCTGTAAAGACTGATCATTTTTGAAAGGATATTTGAATTCCCAGTGACTGATTTAAAGGAATTGCATGACAAGATTTAAAGTTTTAAGGCTTTTACTGTGATAAACAATTGAAAAGCAACATTGATGATATATCACTTACTAGGCAACAAATGCCCTAAGTAAAGAAAAGACAATACATTTTAATGTTTTACTGAAATCAATAGCCCCACGCTGTCAACTTCAGCACCCTCTCCACGGAGTGCAGTCTTTATAGGAAACGGTGCACAGTCATTCACCACTTCCTTTTTACCGGGATGTAGCATTGAATGACCCTCAAAAGATGCTTCCCTCATTTTTCAGACTATTTCTGAACTGAGTACTATCAGAAAGGACCAGATTTTCTCCTCACAGCCTTTAAGATAAATCTCTAACTAAAGTGTCATGAAATGAATCCCTTTGACCAGGGTCTGTCCTCCTTCCCACATTCCCACCCCCGGAGGCTACTGAGGAATCCTAGTCTTCTCCACTCAACTGAACTCACCAGTTGCAGCTCTGTCTTTCTATTTCCAATACTTCATAGACTGAAAGCCTGTCCACTGTTGGCCCATCTGTTGCTCACTTTATTTTCAGGTGTCAACATTTGATACCTGAGCTCCCAATAAGCATTAACCATTTAACTTATAAACATTCATGTGTGCAACAGAAGAAAAAAGCAGAATGTTTTTCAAAGGTAAAGCTTGCAAATGTTGGTATTCAGAGCGACTTCAGTGCACTCATACAAGACACTCACCAAGTTAGCACCATGTAAAAAGTTCAGTGGAAGACACTGACCTGAAACATTAACTGTTCCTCTTCACAGATGTAGCTTGACCTGTTGACTACTTTGTTTTTATTTCTGATTTCCAGTCTGCATAGCGCATTTTTTTTTAATGACAGAAAATTAGCATGCAGGTCCAGTAAACAATTAGACAGATAATTGATATGTTGGGCTTTATTGTAAGGAGATGAAATAAGATAAGTATTTCTCCTGTTGTATAGGGCTTTAGTGAAACTACGTCTGGAATACTAGGTAATTTTGTTAGTTAAGGAAGCACCTATCTGCATTTGAGGCAGTACAGCAAAGGTCCCCTAGTTTGGCTCCTGGGATTAAAGGGCTGCCCTATGATGAGAGGCTGAGTATATTGAATTTATATTCTGGAGATTAGAAGATTAGGACATGATGTTGTTATGTAGGTTCTGATCATGCAGCCTCTGAGAGATTATTTCCTTTGGCTGTGGGGTCAGTGGCGTTGTTGTCGTGTCACTGTTCTAGTATTCTAGAATCATCAAACTATGCAGCACAGAAACAGACCCTTTGGTTGAACTCATCCGTGTCGACCAAGTTTCCCAAACTAAACTGGTCCCATTTTGCCTGTGTTTGGCCCATATTTCTCCAAACCTTTCCATTTCATGTACCTGTCTAAAGGTCTTTTAAATGTTGTAATTGTACCTGCATCTATGACATCCTCTAGCAGTTCATTCCATATATGAACCACCCTCTGTGTGAAAAGTTTGCTCTTCAGGCCCCTTTTAAGTCTTTCTCCTCTCACCTTAAAAATATGCAATCTAGTTTTGAACCCCCCTACCTGAGGGAAATGACCCTTGTTAGTCACCATATCTATGACCCTCATGTTTTCATAAACCTCTATAAGGTCATTCGTCAACCTCCTTGTAAGCTCCAGAGAAAAGCATCCCAGCCTATCCAGCCTCTCCTTATAAACTCAAGTCCCGGTAACATCCTTGTAAATCTTTTCTGCACCCTTTCCAATTTAATAATATGAAACATGGGCTTGAGTCCCATCATGGCAGAAATTTGAAATTAATAAATCTGGAATTAAAAGCAAATCTCATGGTAACCAAAGATCAGTTGTTGATTGCCCTTTGGGGGATCTGCCTCCCTTACCTGGTCTGCAAACTCAAGACTTAACATTGACCCCGATGCCGAAAATGAAACCAGTCCATGCTGGGGATCGATCATCTCAGCTCCAGGACATCTCTGCAGATGTTCCTCAGGGTAATGTCCTGGCTCCCAGGATCTACAGCCATTTCGCCACTGACTTTCGAATGTCAACTTACAAAACTTCACAACAGAAGAGAAAAGCAGAATATTTTTCAAAAATGAAACTTGTAAAAGTTGGCATTCACAGCGACTTCAGTATTCTCGTACAAAAAAACACAGCCAAGTTCTGTCAGCACTGCAAGGTCCTCCACAATAACATGTAAGTGGCTGTGCCAAAATTGGGAGAGCTGTCCCACAGATGAGTCAAGCAATGTCCTCACAGAATTATACCATTTGGACAATGTGGCCATTACATCACCATCCCTGTGTATGCCTTGACATGGTGTTGGGACAGTGGTATAAAGTTGATTTTTCCCTGTGAATCCACATATTCATTGTCAGAATCCATGGAGTCTCAGCATTAGGTGAAACAGAGGTGAAGCATCCCGATGCTGATTACTATGTATTGCTTTCTCAATACTCTATCATGTTGAGCACCAATTGGAAGAAGAACTGAGGAATGTAAGGACGAAGAATGTACTCTACACAGGGGACTTGAGTTAGTATCCATCACCAAAAGTGACTTGGTTGTACCATCATTGACCACTCTCACTGAATCATAAAGGGCATAGTTGTGAGGGCGGGTATACAATAGGTTGTGAGGGAACTAGCAATAGGGAAAAACCTACTTGAATTTATCCTCCCCAAACAACCTGTAGCTGATGCGTCTGTCTGTGATGTTATTGGCAGAAGTGACTACTGCATGGTGTTGTGCAGAATAAGCTCCACATTCATAGTAAGGAAACCCTGTGTCTTAGAGTCATACATCACAGAAACAGAAACCAATCCATGCTGAACATAATCCCAAACTAAACCAGTCCCACCATTCTGCTCCTGGCCCATATCCCTCCAATGTTTTCCTATTCCTGTATCTATCCAAATGTCCTTTAAGCATTGTAATTCTACCAGCATCCACCCCTTTCTCAGGAAGTTCATTCCACATGTGAACCACCCTCTGTGTAAAAAAATTGCCTCATGTATTTTTTAAATCTCTCTCCTCTCACCTTCAAAATATGGCCCCTAATCTTCAAATCCCCATCTTTGAAAAGGCAACTACCATTTACCTAAATGAGATACATTGTGGGCAGATGTAGCAACTTAACTCATGAGGCATTGTGGACCATCAGCAGCAGCAGAACTTCATTCAACCACAAGCTGTAACCTGTTGGCCCAGCAACCAATGCAGAGTGCAGGAAGGCATGTCAGCAACATTACCATGCATATCTAATATTCAGCTATCAACTGGCGAAGCTAAACCATTTTAATTCGCATCAGTATACTCAGCTTGCAATAGGCAGGGCTAAGCAATCGTACACCCAGTGGACCAGACCGAAGCTCTGAAATCCAGTCACTCAGTGGTGAATGGTGGTGGACAGTTAACTCCACAAATATCCCCACCCTCAGTGATAAGGTAGGGCAGTGCATCAGTACAAAAGACATGGCTGAAGCATTTGCAACAAACTTCAGGAATGAGTGCTGAGTCCCCTTGAGGTCCACAGCATTACAGACACTGATCTACGTTAATATGATTCACTCCATGGGATATCAAGGAATGGCTGAAGATACTGTATACTGCAAAGGATAGGTGCCTTCATAATATTCTGGCTATTGTACAGAGGTCTTGCACTCTAGAAGTCGCTGTACCCTTAGCCAGCTGATCTAGAGCGGTTATAACACTAGCATCTATCTGATGATGTGGAAAATTACTCAGGTATGGCCTGTCCATAAAAGCAGGACAAATCCCACCTGATCAATTCCCACTCATCACTCTACTCTTGGTCACCAGGAATGTGATGAAAGGTGTCATCACCAGCGCTGATAAAATGTAGAGCTGGAACAGGCACAGCAGGTCAAGCAGAATCAGAGAAGCAGGAGAGTCAAGATTTCAGCAGCCCTGATGAAGGGTCCTGCCCGAAACGTTGACTTTCTTGCTCCTCTGATGCTGCTTGACCTGCTGTGCTTTTTCCAGCTCCACACTTTCTCAACTCTGACTTTCCAGCATCTGCAGTCCTCACTATCTCCCAGTTATCATTAGTGCTATCAAGCAGCATCGGCTCAGCAGTAATCTGCTCTGTGACGCCCACTTTGGGTTCCATCAGGGCCACTCAGCTCCTGACCTCATTACAGCCTTGGATCAAGCATGGACAAAAGAGCTTATTTCTAGAGGTGAGGTGATAGTGACTGCCTTTGACATCAAAACCACACTTGACCAAGTGTGGTGTCAAGGACTTAAGATTAGAGTGGTGCTGGAAAAGCGCAGCAGGTCAGGCAGCATCTGAGGAGCAGGAAAATCAAGGTGTCAAGGAGCCCTAGCAAAATTGAAATCAATGGAAATGAGAGTGCAAACTCTCTGCTGGTTGACGTCATTCCTTGCACATAGGAAGATGATTGTGGTTGCTGGGGATCGATCATCTCAGCTCCAGGACATCTCTGCAGATGTTCCTCAGGGTAATGTCCTGGCTCCCAGGATCTACAGCCATTTTGCCACTGACCTTTTCTCCATCATAAGGTCAGAAATGGGAACATTCACTGATATTTGCAAATTATTCAGTGTCATTCACATCTTCTCAGATACTGAAGCAGTCCATGTCCATATTTGTATCAATGACTTAGCTGAAGAGACGTAATGCTTGGTATGTAAATTTGCTGGTGCCCCAAATATAGGTAAGAACATTAATTGTGGACAGGTGATTAGGGACTGAATCTTACATTATTTTTTGGATAAGGGTCAGTTTTATCCAGCTTGACAAAGGGGTTTTTCTCCTTGAGGTCAAATAAGATCCTCACTATTATCTGACCAAACTCATCTCATGACCTACCTTCCCTGTCCTTATGGTGCCCCTCTCACACAATTCTAAATCCAACAACTGACCATTCAAAAATATGGATATCTGTCAAAAAGACAGGCATCCCTGGCAGCTATACATCTTTAAAAGGTCACTTGCACTTGGGCAAGCATCAGAAATTTGTTGTTCACTGTCAAAGTAATGGTACAGCAGCCATGAAGCCATGCTGTTCACAACACACAGCTAGCTTGCATGGCACTCCTTGCCCATGCTTATCCTGGTTGCTTTTCGACCACCAGGCCACATAGTTATCTGACCTTACCTACCTCCTGCCCAAACCTCTTTCTAAACCACCCCATACACTGTCCTGAATGCCCAATAGTGAACCATATCCTGTCATTGTTCAATGGGGAAATACAGGCAATGGACAATTCCAAACCACACCTTTCATTTACAGTGAGCAAATATGAGCAGAAGCAAAAGGAATGGAGGCAGTGGTTTGCTTCACCTGCCCTCCCACAAAGCAAACCCAATGGTGGTATGAGACCAGTGATTATTTTACAATCCATGATGCTTTGCTGCACTAGACCGTCCTCAACAGGAACTGGGTCAGCTCCTGTCTGGCTTGTAGCCCATGACGCAACTGAGCTCTGTCTTAGATAAGGAGAGCTCTCTCCTCCCCATTATCCTGCTCCTCCTTAGAAGATTGCTCCCATTCCCTGAGTTCCTCAACATCTGGCACATTGCTTCATTGCCTGCTCTGTACCGGCACTTTTACATCAAAAGGAAGTGCCCAATGCACTGCAACCCCTTTGCCATCCTGGACCTACGCCAACCATAAGACATATCATTGTACTCACTCAACTCAGTTATAATACATGGCAGCACCCTTGTAGGTGTCACAACTAGTGGGTCATTTTTCGTCAGCATTCTCCTCATTTTAAGTCATTACTTCTGCATCATTGAGATACCAGTGTTCAATTTACTCGGACCAGTGTAATGAAGTAAATGGTCTTTGAACAGTATTTGACTGCTAAGTGCCTTCACTTCACATGCAAAGGAAATAGATAATGAACTGTTTACAAATTAAATGTACCTGGAGTTTGCAAAGGCTTGATTCATGTATTTTTTTCCTTCAAAGCGCTGGTGTCCAGCAGATGTGGGTCCTGTACTTTTGACCATCAAACCGACACTGATTCTGCCCTACCAAGGTCTGTTTTCTAGTGGCACCGCACATCTAGAGAATGACCAGTGATGGCAGGGAACACAGCTCATAGTGGAACACCAGTTCCCTCCTCTTACCTTGCACTACCCTGACAACCTATTCCCATGCAACTCATGGAAATGCAGTGCATTGAACTTTGCCTTCATCTCTCCTCCCTCCCCTGAGACTTGAAGATACACCTTATTGATGCCCCTGTGATGCGCTATGCTTTCCCCCTAGAGGTTGCAGTGGTGGTCACTGCCAATACTCCCTCCCTTTGTAGCCTACCGCTGACCTTTGATACTGTTCCACATGCTACCAGTGACCTTGATGGCCCCCCTCCCCCCAGGGTCACAGTTCTTGTCCCTACCTCCACTTGTGCCTCTACTTTCTCCCCCCAGTCATTCACCAATTAAATCACTCTTGCCATTTTCTTCTTTCTCCCTCTTCCTTCCTTGCCTCTTCCTTAATTGCTGAAACCCTGATTCATTTATACTACATTCCAGGTTGTCATCCTGAAGTATTCACTTTATTTCTCTCCACAGATGCTGCCTGACTTGATGAGAATTTCTTGAATTTTCTGTTTGTACTGCACATTGCCAGAATCCACAATATTTCGCAGTTTCTGTTAATGATATAAGTACATTGCTTAAGCAATACACACCAGTAATGTGATTTAACTGGTCATTGTATTTTGTCCAAACAAATTAATTGCAGTGTTTGGATGAAATTGTGTAGCATTGTAGATTGAAGCTGCAAGGCTTAAGGGATAATACATTGGAAAGGTAGACTAGCACAGAAGACAAGATACGACATGTCACAACAATTGCATAGCAATCTCCAGGCAATTTTGCTTTATTAAAAATTTGATTTACTCAGTGTTCAGAAGAATAGCACTAGGGTATTTGTCAAGAAGCTGAGTCATCATAAATATGGAAAAAAAATATTTCACAATTGTATGCTAGGTTTCACTCTGTCTTTATTAAATTGAATTTTCTTTAATTACAGAGAGCATCAACCACCAAGACTTCCAGTGCTCCATCTTACAGCAGGTGGTCAGGTTCTCAGCCTCATCAGGTATGGTACCAAACAATATTCACAAATTAGCCAACAGGAATGTTTAAACTATTAAATTAAATGTGTGCCATGTGAAGGTTGATTATATCAGGACAAATCTGACTCTACTATTTATATAATTGTAGATATTTATTCTTACATGATGCCATTTTTAACTCTTTCCTCTAGGCTATTATTTGTATGTGCTTTTCTCTAAATGGATCCTCCCATGTAATTGTATAAGAGTGCTGACAGATGACATGTCTTTAAGTCATTTTCAGTAATGGCTGATGTGTAAATATTGTGTGAAGGTGCCTGGCGTTTACCTATCACTTCACGGACCACAGCTGAGTTTGTCAGCTCACTATTGAACCATCCTTTCACACATATCGGGATCATAGCACATTTGATCATCAAAAAACTAGTTTATCCTCTCAGCATTTAAATGCAGAGTTAGCTAGTTAACCTGACAGCTGGTAAATGTACTCAAGTTGCCTGGTAAGCTTCATGAATTTTATGCATTGCTTAACTGACAAAAATATATGTTCTAAATCATCAATTGCCTTTGGTCTGTTGTCTTTTATTCTGAAACAAATGAAAATACAATTGACATTCCTTTACATCTGCCAGTCAGTATCAGTATCTTAAATGTTATCTGACATTAATGAGAAGAATAGGTCAATGCTTGAGTCATATCTCACACAGATCACAAAGAACAGTGAATGTTAATATTTGCTCCTGTTAACTCGGTGCCACTGCAATGATGCTTACCTTCCATTGTAATGTTTTCTTAAATTCAAGGTGTTTTAGGAATTTGATGAAATAGCAGAAGGTTAAAATAATATTTATAAGAGTGAACCTACGTTTCCACAGTGCGTTAACATTCAACTTCTGCATCTATTTTTAGCATTTCCTATTTTGATGCACAGAATAATAAGAAAGTGTTTTCTTTCACTTGTTTTCAAAATCTCAGTCAGAATTTACATGTACATGAAATGTACATGACACAGAAGTGAAGACTTTGAATTATGTCAGTGAAACGTCATTTGAATAAAATAGAAAATGAGTAAAAGAATTATCAGCCTCCTGAGGTAACCAGGATAGGCCATGTACATTATCTGGTATCAGTTAGTTTTGATTGCATGGTTCTTGCCTTTGTGATTTATTTGCAATATCAAATTGGATTGGCCTGCGAAAGGCCATTTGGTTAATCTGGTACGTCACCAAAATGAAATGCCATTGTTTTTCTTCTGTAAGCGATAGCCACAGGCGAGCATTCAATTAGATAATCAGCAACTGTCCTCTTTTATCATTTTACTGAGATAATTCGAGAGGTTGTCCATCAATTTATGTGCTATGTTTCCAGCAGTGTTTAACCACACTTGATAAGTAACTCTATGTTAGTTTGGATTGGGATGCTGTTCTATTCAATGCTGGTTAGTATGCTTGGATAGGGAAAACAATGTGTGGAATAACCTGTGATTATTAATTTGAGGAGAATTTTGCTGTGGGAATTGTCCCATTTGTTTTAATTCAAGTATGTACATGGGAATGATGTTAGTGATATACTCCTGCTGATGCGTAGCCAAAGAACTGAGGTTATGTCAGTAACCTTGTTCAATAACATCAAACTAAGTTTCTATTATACGTTCTGTGGAACCAGCCATACTGAGGCAAGCACTGCATAAATAATCACAGTGGTTATTATTATTTCCAAAATCAAGTTTACACTGAGTACATTTGCAAAATTATAATAGCCTCACTCCATAACTTTCTGGCTATTAAAATTAACGTACCAAAAATAGGAGGTCCAGAAGGCTTTAGTTTTGTGATATGTTCCACAGGTAGAGGTCAGGAAATGGGACAAGGAGTGCCCACCTCAAAGTGTCTGACAGTGTTTTCACTGAGATCGAAGAGAACAGATTTCTTTATATTAGAATCAATAAGTTGCGGAGTAAGCATTATTGATTATTAATTTTGAGCTTTGCTGCATGTTCTTAAAATCATTTTGACTGTTCGTGACCTTTGGTATATGTTATTAAATAATTGTTTATTTCAGTATAAACATCATTTTTTACTTGCTATTTCATACTAAACTTATATTATTTCCATAAGACCAGAAGACCATAAGACATAGGAGAGGAAGTAAGGCCATTCGGCCCATCGAGTCCACTCCACCGTTCAATCATGGCTGATGGGCATTTCAACTCCACTTACCCGCATTCTCCCCGTAGCCCTTAATTCCTTGTGACATCAAGAATTTATCAATCTCTGCCTTGAAGACATTTAGCGTCCCAGCCTCCACTGCACTCTGTGGCAATGAATTCCACAGGCTATTCAACATTGCATTCGCTTTCTTAATCACGGATTCAACCTGCATGTTTACCTTTAGAGAATCCTTGACTAGCACTCCCAGATCCCTCTGTACTTTGGCTTTACGAATTTTCTCGCCGTTTAGAAAGTAGTCCATGCTTGTATTCTTTTTTCCAAAGTGCAAGACCTCGCATTTGCTCACATTGAATTCCATCAGCCATTTCCTGGACCACTCCTCCAAACTGTCTAGATCCCTCTGCAGCCTCCCCACTTCCTCAGTGCTACCTGCCTGTCCACCTAACTTTGTATCATTTTCCTGAGATTAAATAATGAAAAAAAATCAGCAGAAAGAAGTTGCACAGTTAAAAGGGTAGGTAGTTAGTTCCAGCATCAAGCCAATCACAAGCCTTACTGAAATAACTCCACAGAGGCTGGTATCCCATCACCAAGTCGCCCTTTATTTGCACATGGAGAGTCCTTGACACTGATCCAGCTCCCTCAGAGCCAGCTCTCAGAGTGAACAGAACCTCTGACACTCCTGTTTATATCTGTCAGGCAGGACTCCTTAACTGGATCAGATTGATAGCCCCAATCAGGAAACTCATATTCTATGAGGTCCATCTGTTTGACCTAGTTTATAATCTCTACATTTACCATCTAGTCAGGAACTACAAAGGGAATGATTTGGAGATTGAAGAGAAATAGATGAACCCCACAGAAAGCTGAGCACTGCAAATATTCCAGTTATTTGGATCACTTTGGGGATTGTGGTCAGAACATCCTCTTGACCTCAGTTAATTTTACCCTCAAAGATGTGAGCATAAGCGGTATGGTTGTAAGTTTGCTGATGACACCAAAATTGGAGGTGTAGTGGACAGTGAAGAAAGTTACCTCAGATTACAACGGGATATTAATCAGATGGGCCAATGGGCTGAGAAGTGGCAGGTGGAGTTTAATTTAGATAAATGGGAGGTGCTGCATTTTGGGAAAGCAAATCTTAGCAGGACTTAGAAACTTAATGGTAAGGTCCTAGGAAGTGTTGCTGAACAAAGAGACCTTGGAGTGCAGGTTCATAGCTCCTTGAAAGTGGAGTCGCAGGTAGATAGCATAGTGAAGAAGGTATTTGGTATGCTTTCCTTTATTGGTCAGAGTATTGAGTACAGGAATTAGGAGGTCATGTTGCGACTGTACAAGACATTGGTTAGGCAACTGTTGGAATATTGCGTGCAATTCTGGTCTCCTTCCAATTGGAAAGATGTTGTGAAACTTGAAAGAGTTCAGAAAAGATTTACAAGTATGTTGCCAGGGTTGGTGGATTTGAGCTATAGGGAGAGGCTGAACAGGCTGGGGCTGTTTTCCTTGCACCATCAGAGGTTGAGGGGTGACCTTATAGAGGGTTATAAAATCATGAGGGGCATGGATAGGATAAGTAGATAAAGTCTTTTCCCTGGGGTGGGGGAGTCCAGAACTGGAGAGCATAGGTTTAGTGTGAGAGGAGAAAGATATAAAAGACACCTAAGAGGCAACGTTTTCACACAGAAGGTGGTACGTGTATGGAATAAGCTGCCAGAGGAAGTGGTGGAGGCTAGTACAATAACAGCATTTAAAAGGCATCTGGATGGGTATATGAATAGAAGGGTTTGGAGAGATATGGGCCGGATGTTGAGAGGTGGGACTAGATTGGGTTGGGATATCTGGTCAGCATGGATGAGTTGGACTGAAGTGTCTGTTTCCGTGCTGTAGATCTCTATGACTCGATGTAGCAAGTTCAGGAATAACAATTTCCCTGATCCTATTGTACCTTTGAATCTGGTGCCATCTACAGGGGATCTATGATATGTGATAACAGCAAAGCAATCAAGCAAGCCGATCAACCAATCCGATTAAAGAATTCTCACAGGCAGTAAGCCATCAAGTAAAAAGCGTGGATGAAAATTCATTTTATAATCATTTATACCAAATAAAATAGGATTAAGGTCAAAGCTGAAATATGATTAAAATATCTTTTTTGATGAAATAAAAAATAGATTTAAAATCTTGGAATTTTGAAAAGCTATTCTGAAAGAATGATACTCCATAACACTGGCACTCAATTAAGTGTGATGGAAATTAGGTTAATAGATCGAAGAAAATCCGATTTTGAGAAGCTGGGAATAGAACTTGGGAAAGTAAAATGAGCAAAATTACCAGCCAACAATGATATGGAAATACAAAGGCAATTATTTAAATAGTGTACTATTTTCTTTCGTGTTTAACAGAAAATATTTTCCACTAAAAGGATAGAATAAATTAAGCAACATTGAGACTCCATGGCTGAACAAAGGCAAAAGGGAACAATTGAGAATAAAGGCAAAAAAACATATATAAAGTATAGAGAGCATAGAAGTTTATGATGAAAGAAAATAAGGAGAGATTATGAGAAATTTTAAAAAATAGCAAGGTAAAGAGAAATGACAAGGAACATAAAGAAAATAGTAAAATATTTTATTATTACGGGTACATGAATAAAAAGGAAGGTTGTGATGGGAGTAGGACCATTAAGGCAAAAACTGAATATTAACAGGTAACAACAGCGAGATAGCATAACTACTAAATAATTATTTTATGTCAGTATCTACTAGAGGATGAAACAAGTAGACCCGAATTTGAATGCAAAGTGATTAATGAGATAAGTTATTTAAAATAAAAGCCAGATGCGCTGAACAAGTTAGACAAACAAAACAGGATTAAAAAAAATCTGCTTTGGATAGATGACATACATGTAATTGCAAAGAATCTAGAGAATAGACAGCAGAGATGTTACTGTTTATCTTTAATAATTCATGAGAAAAATGGGTGGATGGATAATGTTATCTGACATTTTCTATATTTAAGGAGAGAGAGGAAACGTGATTGGGAATTTATAAACGAGTCAGCTTAACTTAATAAAATAATGTTATTGTACTAAAGGAGAGAGTAAATCAAAATGAATATATAACAATGAATAGTCAGCATGGATTTCAAAACTGAAAATTTTGCTTGACCAAAGTTAGAATAAAATCATAGAATCATAGAATCCCGACAGTGTGGAAACAGGCCCCTCGGCCCAACAATTCCACACCGACCCTCTGAAGAGTATCCAATCCAAATCCATTCCCCATTACTCTACATTTATCCCTGAATAATGCACCTAACCTACACATCCCTGAACACTATGGGCAATTTAGCGTGGCAAATTCACCAAACCTGCACATCTTTGGATTGTGGGAAGAAACCAGAGCCCCTGGGGAAGCCCACGCAGACACAGGGAGAATGTGCAAACTCCACACAGACAGTCACCCGAGGCTGGACTTGAATTTTTTGAGCAAGTAACAGAAAACAGGGGAGAGTGCTAATCCCGTGGATGCCATTCAATGAAGTCTAATGAACAAAGTAAGAGAATGTGGATTCAAGAGACAAGTGACAGAGCTGATCACTAGTTTGCTTCAAGACAGAATGAAGAGATTGGGAGAATGACAGACATTGGGAAGTGGTGTTCAACAAGAATCAATGCAGGGACCACTGCTGTTCATTTTTTTTATCCTCACAGTTTCGGCTTGGTAACCCCAATTTCTAAATTAGTGAATTTGTGGGGTTAACCAATACTGAAAATGACTACAACAAATTACAAGAGGTTATTAACAGGCTCACAGAATGGGCAAATAATTGACAAATGGATTTCCACACACATAAATGCGAGTTATCACATTTGGTAGGAAGGCTAGGGAACTCACTATTTCTTGGGAGGTGTGAGTTTACATAGGCTAGAAGAACAAAGAAATCTTCAAATACAAATACACAAATCACTAGTAATTACAGAAGAGGTTATTAGACCATTACAAATGGAAAATAAAGAAGTTTGACTAAACTGCTTTGAAATGTAATTTACTGCATGCTGTTCTGGTTAGTCAAGGATTTAGAGACAATGGTGTGGGAAATATTTACAAGGATGATAACAGAAATGAACCAGAGGCATTTGATAAGGTGCCACATGAAAGGTTATTGTGTAAAAGTGTAGCTTATAGTGTAGGTGGCTTACTTTGGATGGTTGGTTTGCGATGTGGAGTGGTCCCAACATTGGGTGTTCAGTTCCCACAGTGGTTGAGGTTCCCATGGCGGACTCTCCTTCTCAAGCTCTTCTCCTGCCTGAGGCATCTCTCTAATGAGAGAGCAGTCCTGTGGTCTGATAAAATGATGGTGACTTTATCTCTACTTGATTAATTCCGGGAATGACTGCCTTGTCTTATGAGGGGAGTTTGGAGACTGTGCTTGTTTTCACTGGAGCTTAGAAGGCTGAAGAATGATTTGATTGAAATTTATATATCCTAACAAGGTGAAGATGGAAAAGTTAATTCTTCCTGTGGATGAGTCCAGAACTAGTAGACACTGTTTTAAAATTAACATTTGCCCTTTTAGAACAAAGATGAGGAGAAGGTTTTTACTGTCAGAGTTTTCTGACTTTGAACCTTTCTACCTCAGAATTCAATGGAGGAGAGGTCATTGAATATTTCTAAGATGGTAATCAATTGATTCCCTTGCCTAACTAGAATCCTAAGTCATCATGGGTAGCGCAGAATGTAGAATTCAAAACACAAACAGATCAGATTGAATGGCAGGGCAGACTTGAAGGGAATAATCTACTTTTC
Source organism: Chiloscyllium plagiosum (assembly GCF_037043375.1). Lineage (NCBI taxonomy): Eukaryota > Metazoa > Chordata > Chondrichthyes > Orectolobiformes > Hemiscylliidae > Chiloscyllium > Chiloscyllium plagiosum. The sequence continues at coordinate 4,409,867 of NW_028270143.1, forward strand.
GTAATCCATATTTACGTTTGTAAAAATCAGGCAGTCTGTTTGTGAGAAGTAATTAATAGGGTAACCTTTTAGATAGAGTGGATGCACTGAGAATGTTTCCTCTTGTCAGGAGGACCATGATCATAGGCCATCAACGTAAGATGGTGACGAAGAAATCAATTGGGAATTCAGTGGAATAGTCTTTACCCATAGAATGGTGACAGTGTGGAATCTGCTACCACAGTGGGGTTGTTGGGCTGGTATCTTGAAGAAGGTTAGAAAGCATAGGAAGCTGAAGGGAATAGAGGGTTATTATGATATACAGGCAGTTCCTGCGTTATGGATGGTTTCTGTTCCTGAGTAAGTCAATTTGTATACAAGTTAGAACATAATACAGTACAGTGTAAAATATCTGTTATCGCATGTCAGCTCCTTAAAACTAATAGTAATACAACTGACAATAGTAAGTTGGAGGCTACCTGTTTTTAAATTAGGGAAGTTAAAAATCACACAACACCAGGTTATAGTCCAACTGGTTTATTTGGAATCACTAGCTTTCGAAGCGCTGCTCCTTCATTAGGTGGTTGTATGAGGAGGTTCAATTGATATGACCAGTAAGATGTGGTGCTCAGTAAAGCTTGGTTAGGCTAACTGGCTTTTTACAGGAAATTATATCCGATTTAATCCTGACCTGTCACTTAGTTGGCAGCTCCCATATCTCTGAATTGGAAGGCTGTGGGTTCAGTTTCTTCTTCAGGACTTTGTTATGGGAATCTAGGCTAACATGCCAGCTCTTGAATGAACCAAAGTCCCACCCTCTGTGTCAGATGAACGTAAAAAAATGACACTATTTAAATAGAAGAGAAGCCACCTTTAGTGTCCTGGTTAATACATCACAAAACAGTGATTTATCTAATCAGTGTAACATTTGGTTGGAGCTTGGAAGAATGAGAGGTGAAATTAGAATCATAGAATCCCTATCATGTGGAAGCAGGCCATTCGGCCAATCGTGTCCACATCACACCTTTGAAGAGCATCCCTACCGGACCGACTCCTCTACCCTATCCCTGTAATCCTGCAATTCCCTTGGCTAATCATAGAATCCTTACGGTGTGGAATCTGGTCACTCAACCCATCGAGTCCATACCAACCTTCTGAAGAACATCTCACTCAGATCCACCCCATCCTATTCTTCTTACCTTGGCATTTCCCATGGCTAATCCACCTAGCCAGCACATTCCTGGACACTGGGCAATTTAACATGGCCAATCCACCTAACCCATCGTTGGACTGTGGGAGGAAACTGGAGCACCTGAGGAAATCCATGCAGATACAGGGAGAATGTGCAAACGCCACACAGACAGTCTAGGTCCCTGGCGCTGTGAGGCAGCTGTGCAAACCCCTCTTCTCTCAAGTTAGCCCATTGTTCAGTTATGGTTTTGCCTGCTAATCCTGGATTTATTATCCAGTCTTACACCATTGAAATTAGCTTTCCCAACTTAACTATTCATACTTTGGATTGTTACTTGTCCTGTATGTAGCCAACCCAAATCAAATGAAATAATGATTATTAATTCCTAATTGTTCCCCTACTCACATTTGATTCATTTGCCCACCCCAGTCCCAAGGTCCAAGTATAATAGCACCACTTTCCTTATTGAGCTGGAAAACAGTGCTACAGAAAATTGTAATGAATGCAGTGTTGGAACTCTTACCCCTCACTCCCCTTCAATTATCCAATTTAGATTGGAACGAGAGTAATAGTGGAAAGCTCTCTTTTATAATTAGAGTCATAGAGTCATCGAGATGTACAGCACAGAAACAGCCTCTTTGGTCCAACTTGTTCATGCCAATCAGGTATCCTAAATTTATCTAATCCCATTTGCGAGCACTTTGGCCCATATCCCACTAAATCCTTCCTATTTATATACCCATTCAGATGCCTTTTAAATGCTGTAATTGTACCAGCCTCCACCACTTCCTCTGGCAGCTCATTCCATACGCGCACCTCCCCTTTGCATGAAATAGTTGTCCCTTAGGTCCCTTTTATATTTTTCACCTGTCACCCTAAACATATTCTCTCTAGTTCTGGACTCCCCCATTCCAGGGAAAAGATCTTGTCTATTTATCCTATCCATGTCCCTCATGATTTTATAAACATCTATGAGGTCACCCCTCAACCTTCGACACTCCAGGGAAAATAGCCCCAGCCTGTTCAGCCTCTCCCTGTAGCTCAAACCCTCCAACCTTGGAAACATCCTTGTAAATCTTTTCTGAGCCCTTTCAAGTTTCACACCCTCCTTCCTAGAGGAGGGAGACCAGAATTGGATACAATACTCCAAAAGTGGCCTAACCAATGCCCTGCAACATGACCTCCCAAATCCTATACTTCTTGCACTTCTCTAACTTCTTTGAAAAGTTTTTCATTTTCACCTTTTCCAATTGTTGGCAGAATGCATTGCATATTGGGCAATGCAATTTCATATTTTTGTCCCTCGCTTTGGCCAAATCAATTCTGTTCTTGGTTCCTATGGGACACCCTCTCTCTTCAAAACTGTAATACTGTCCTTAAATCAATAAAGCCACACTTCTGTGTTACGAACACCTTGGATCTGAGAATATTGAATACCCGGTTCAATGCTAGTTTAGATTGAGCCTCTGTATTTGCCACAACATTATATTTCCTACTGATTATGACTGCAACTTGCTAACCTTAATTACTGCAGACTGTGTATTTATGCAATGTTGCATCCCTGGCACCAGAGTCAGATAGGTCATTGAATGGCTGCTGGGCATTCTGAAGGGATTTTGAAGACAAACAGACAGATCATGGTTATGTACTGGTACCAATGATAAAAGTAGAAGAAATTAATTCCTGCAAGCTGAATTTAGGGAATTAGGAATTCATACTTGTCAATATAGAACTAGGTGGTAAGTCCATGGCTGGAGAGACAGTGCAGGAGGGAGGGCTTTAGATTTCTGTGACATTGGAACCATTTTTGGAAATGGAAGGACCTGTAGAGCCTGACCTGGAATGGGACCAGCATCATCACAGGGAGGTTTGTAAGTGCTATTGGGGAAGGTTTAAATTAATTTAGCAGGGTGGTGAGACCCTGAGAGAAAGTTCAACATGGGGTAGTGGGGGGGGTGTGGGTGCATAGCCAAAATTATGAGAGCCAGCAACTGAGTCAGAAATGCACAGACATTATAGAACAGTTAAGGCACAAGGGAGTATGGAAAGTTTGGATTTTTTTTTAATGCTCAGAGTCTGGAAAACAAGGCACATGAATTGCAGATTCCAATTAAACATGGGAATATGATGTTGCAGTAAGTGAGATATGGTTGAGGGAGGGGCAGGATTGGCGGTTCAATATTCCAGGATATAGGATTTTCAGGTGAGACAGGGAAGAAGATAAAAAAGGAGGATGTGTAGTAGTAATCGGGGATTCAATTGCAGCTAAAGTAGAAGTCTTAGAAGGCTCCCCAGATAAAGTCAAAAATCACACAACACCAGGTTATAGTCCAACAGGTTTAATTGGAAGCACACTAGCTTTCGGAGCGACGCTCCTTCATCAGGTGATTGTGGAGGGCTCGATCGTAACACAGCATTTATAGCAAAAATTTGCAGTGTGATGTAACTGAAATTATACATTGAAAAATTGATTGTCTGTTAAACCTTTCATCTGGGGGTTCCAAGATGGCGGCGACCCAGTAAGACTGAGTCTATAGTGCTCCACCCAAGGCTTGGGCACAGTGGGTCACCTACCCCCTACCAAGCTCACCAAATCATTTATAAATCATTTATAATAGTTTAGTAACTCAATTAGTTGTGTAATATTACATTTAAACAACTTAATCCTAAGTTAAAATGACTAAAGGGAAGGGAGCCCGCAGCTCTCAGCAAGCAGGAACCCCTCCCCCACACTCTCCAGCTGCAGCAGAGGCGTCCACAGTCGCCCCGGGGGACTTACCAACAGTAGCAAGTCTTGCAGAAATGCTTTCCAAGCTTGACTCGAAGATCGATGCTTTTATCGTCGAATCCAGAAATCGTTGGGAGTCGCTCTCGGCCGCGCTGCAGAAGCACGACCGTGAGATTGAAGAAATTCAACGCCGAGTCGGAGGGGCGGAGCTAAAGGCCGCGACCTCCGAGACAACCGCTCAATCGGCCGTGGATCAGGTCCAGACTCTCGAGCAGCGAGTCCGGACCTTGGAAAATCATATTGACGACCTCGATAATCGAGGTCGCCGAAAAAATATTCGTTTGCTGGGCCTTCCCGAACAGGAAGAGGAAGGCCAGCTTACAGCATTCCTGGAGCAGTGGCTGCCACAACATGTAAATCTGCAAGCTGGATCAGGCCAGGTAAGGGTGGAATGGGCCTACCGGGTAGCAATACGCGGGCCCGGCTCGAACCAGCGCCCACGCCCGGTCCTGTTCCGGCTGCAGAGCTACAGGGAGAGGCAGATATTCCTAGAAGCCTCTAGAAATCTCGGAAAAGACCCCCAAGCCATGATCTACAAAGGATCCAAGATCATGCTATTTCAGGACTTTTCCCCGGCTCTGGTTCGAAAGAGGAAGGCATTCGACGAGGCGAAGAAGCGTTTAAGGGACTTAAATGTTCAGTACTCCTTACGCTACCCAGCGATGTTACGCTTTAACCATGAAGGATCCGTATATAACTTTGGATCACTAGAAAAGGCTAAGGAATTCTTGGACTCTCTTAGATAAACTGTAGGACATAATGGATGTTGGTCTGCCTCCCCCCCCCCCCCCCGCTTTGGTTTATATCCCCTCCCTTTTTTTTTCTTACCTTACTGCTTAATATTATCATGGGGGGTGGGGAGAGGGATTTGATTTTCTCCCCCCCCACCTTGGAGTTGTTTTCTGTTATATAAGCTGGGGAATTTGGTTAATGTTGGTGGGGGGAGGTGGTTACCTTATTCGATTTTACCTCTGTCTTTAGGAGCGGGGTTGTTTTTCCCTTCGTTATTTTGTATTATCATATTTAATTATTATTTGTTGAAGTGGTAATTTTATAGTTATATGTTTATATATGGTATTAACATTACCAAATATACCCAGGTGTTGGTATGGGTGGGGGTAGGGTGCTCACTGTTAACTCTAGCTTTGTATTATATTTGAATTCTCCTCATTTTATTGAGGAGTGCCTGGGTCAAGGGTAGGGCATTGGTTGGGAGAGGATATGAGGGACTTTTGGAGAGGAAGTGACGCCCCCCGGGAACAAGGGGGAAAGTCTCCACTTAGATACGTTTTATATTTTTTTTATTTAGAAATAGTTTTTTACTGTATTGTTGTGGGTGTATTAAAGAGGCTTTATTTTTGTAAATTTTACATGTTCCACGCTCGGGATGTTCTGGATAGGGTTCCCCCTCCCGAGGGGTCTCGGATTGACCCAGAGGATTATGGTTGATCAGTCGGTCAAGTGGTGCACCTGGAATGTCAAGGGGAGTAATTCGCCACTTAAAAGGAAGAAAATATTATCAAATCTTAAGAAGGAAAGAGTTGATATAGCTCTCCTACAGGAGACACACCTGTCAGATAAAGAACACTTGAAATTACGACAGGGCGGATTTGATCAGGCCTTTTTTTCTTCTTTTAGCTCAAAAAGCAGGGGAGTTGTTATTCTTGTTCGGAAGAATTTCCCTTTCAAAATCCTAAAGCAGATAAAAGACGAATCTGGACGATATATCTTGATTAAAGCCCTCATAAATGGAGAGGAATATGGGATTTTAAATTTGTACTGCCCCCCGGCACACCCCTTTAAATTTATAACGGAAGCCTTTTCAAAATTGATGGCTTTTGATGCCCGTCATATAGTTATAGGGGGAGACTTTAATTGTATTATGGATCCGGAAATAGACAGGATTCCCAAGAGTACTGCAGGAGTATCTCCCAGATCTAGACAATTGATGGATCTGAACAAAGAATTAGGATTAGTAGATGTATGGAGATGTCTTCATCCACAGGGTAGAGATTTTTCTTTCTACTCTAATCCACATAAATGTCATACCAGAATTGATATGTTTTTTGCCCCCTTGATTTTTTTAAATTCCATATCATCCTGTAAAATAGGTAATATAGCAATTTCTGACCACGCTGCTGTATGTATGGAAACTAAGGCGAGGAACAGTGGGACATCCCCTCGGCATTGGCGTATGGACCCCTTCTTAATGAAAGATAGTAAATTTGTAAAGTACTTCTCTCAAGAATTTAAAACTTTTTTAGAAATTAATTCAGGTACAGCTAGCAACCCGTCAATGATGTGGGAGACCATCAAAGCTTACACGCGAGGCTTGATCATCTCCTACTCAGCGACCCAGAAGAAATTAAAGGGAGAACAACAGCGTCTGCTTGAAGCCCGCTTAAAAGCGGCTGAAACAGCATACACTGATAGACCTTCTATTATTAAATTGCAAAGGATTACAGCTCTTAGGACAGCTCTAAACACTACACTTACTCAAACGGCTAAGAGGGAAATATTATTTGCAAAGCAAAGATTATATGAATATGGCGACAAACCGGGTAGATACTTAGCATTTCTTGCAAAGAAAAAAAAGGCCCCTCAGACTATTATGTCTATCAAGGAAAGTACGGGTATTTTGACTCATGATCATAAAAAGATTAATGCGACCTTTAGAGAATTCTATTCTGAGTTATATAAATCACAGGATTGTGAAGATAGGACGAAGAGGATGCAGTCATTTTTAAAAAATTTGACTTTTCCAGACCTAACTCCGGAACAAGTATCGGTCCTAAATGCTCCTCTTACACCCCAAGAAATAGTTGATGCAATTAGGCAACTTCAAAATGGTAAGACGCCGGGCCCAGATGGCTTTCAAGCTGAATTCTATAAAGAATTTACAGAAATACTGGTTGGTCCACTTATGGACATGTATAACTATGCATATAGTCAGGGCTGTCTCCCACCTTCGCTGAAAGAGGCAAATATCTCTCTTATCCTTAAAAAAGGAAAGGACCCAGAAGATTGTACATCATACAGACCAATATCCTTGCTAAATGTAGATTTTAAAATCCTCTCTAAAACGTTAGCACTGAGATTAGAAAGGATACTGCCACATATTATAAAGGAGGATCAGACGGGGTTTATTAAGGGCCGTAGATCATCCAATAATGTTAGAAGGGCTCTGAATATGATTCAAGCTTGTCATCAGGGAAAGATACCAGGAGTAGTGGTTTCATTAGACGCGGAAAAGGCATTTGATAGGGTCGAATGGTCATATTTGTTTTACACATTGGAGAGGTTTGGTGTTGGACAGGTGTTTACCAAATGGATCTCAACATTGTATAGTGATCCCAAAGCAGTTGTGGTTACCAATGGATTAGGCTCGGATAGCTTCAGTGTGGGTAGGGGCTGCCATCAGGGATGTCCCCTCTCGCCATTGTTATTCACGCTAATAATTGAACCACTAGCAGAAGCTATACGAGCTGATCCTAATATAGTGGCCCCAAGGATTGGTACAGGTAAACATAAAATTACCCTTTATGCAGATGATGTTCTTCTATTCCTCAGTAACCCTTTGATGTCCATACCTCGCTTAATCCAAGTTATTAATACATTTAGTGCATTCTCAGGCTATAAAATTAATTTTTCAAAATCGGAGGCTATGCCAATGGGTGGCCTTGCTGTGATACCCCGCTTAGCGGACGGTTCCCTTTTTCCCTTTCGCTGGTCCCTGGAGGGTTTCTTATATTTAGGCATTTTTATTACTCCAGTATTTGGTCAGTTGTATAAGGCTAATTTTGTGTATTTATTGGAAAGGATAAGGCAGGACCTCCAGCGATGGGGAGACCTGCCAATTTCCTGCTTGGGTAGAATAGCATTAATCAAAATGAATATCCTGCCCCGTCTCCTATATCCTATGAGAATGCTTCCGGTGATGCTGCCGAGGACGGCTTTATGTAAATTATACGGCTGGCTGAGTTCCTTTATCTGGAATCATAGGCGGCCCCTCATTAAGCTGAAGAAGCTACAGCTTCCACAGGCAAGGGGTGGATTGGACTTCCCAGATTTTAGGAAATATCAATTAAGTTCCCTATTAAGTTACATAGCTGATTGGGTCTTGTCTGATCCACAATCAATCTGGTTGGACATCGAGGCTTCTCAAGTAAAATACCCACTTATTAACCTTTTATTCTCAGACAAGAGGAAAATCATTACAGATCACTGTAAAAACCCTATAATACTAAATACAATCAAGGCTTGGAATATAATGCGGCAAAATGAGGGTAATTCACATAAAACATCCCCCTATGCACCGATAGTGGGAGCATGGGGATTCCAACCGGGGTTAACAGATGCCACTTTTAAACTCTGGAGATCCAGGGGTATCTCATGTCTCGGGGATTTATTTAAAGATGGGGTCCTGATGTCTTTCGGACAGCTGCGTCAGAAATTCGGATTACCCAATGGAGACCTCTTTCGATACTTCCAAATTCGAGATTATATACAGAAGAAGACTACGTTATTAGATAGTCTTTATAAATCCGATAGAGAATGTAGTGTCCTACGACCAGTGGGGGTATCTTCCGTCAGTAATATTTATCATTTACTATATGATGAAGTATCGGGAGATATGGATAATCTGCTTAAAACATGGGATCAGGATCTGGGACTAGAAATCTCTATAGAAACATGGAATGATATCTGGGAAAATGCTAGAAGAATTACTATTTGTAACAGAACCCAGGCTATCCAGCTGAAGATACTTCATAGGGCCCATATAGCACCGGTTCGATTGGCAAAATTTAAGGCAGGAGCATCTCCAATGTGTCCTAAATGCAAAATAGAGGTGGGCACTCTTGTACATTGCCTATGGACCTGTCATAAGATCCGTAGATATTAGACTAAAGTAGCAAGTACCCTGATAGAAATTTTAGGAACGGAAATAAAAGTGGACCCCGTATCTCTCCTCTTGGGCTTTTCGAACTTTCCCTCCCTGGACACGTACGGGAAGAGACTATTTTCTATTCTTTCTTTCTGTGCAAGGAAAAATATTTTGATGAACTGGGTGGCTGAGGGCCCCCCTGGACTTTCAAATTGGCACAGATTAATTATGGAATGTATTCCCCTTGACTTCCTTACAAATATGGTGCACCGAAAGACCGAATTATTTTATAAAATATGGCAGCCCTTTTTGAATTACATAAATACAGATATTTCGGCTATCCTAACAAGGGCTTTTATTTAATTGAGATTACAAACCTGGCTGGTCCGCGGCCCCTCGGGGGAGGAATCCCGCACGAATACGGGTTTTATCATATCTGATGCTAACACATCCCGAGCATGTAAGAGACTTAAATATACACCCTGGTTAGTTGTAGGTTAGATTAGTAGATAGTTGAGTTTTGTTTGTTTGTTTTTTTTTTCTTTTCGGTTTTTTTTGTTTTGTTTTTTTTTGTCAAATTTTGGCTATTGTATATTTGAGCTAATTGTATATCAATGTTTATATCTGAAAGTTTTGTTTATTTTTGTAAACTTGTAAAAATGTTAAATTTCTAATAAAAATATCTATTTAAAAAAAAACCTTTCATCTGTTAGAATACAGTGATAGTTTCACTTCTTTCATGTGTAAATCACAAAATCCTTTTTTTAAAGTTGCATTCTCGGGTTAGCTGTTAACAATGGTGATAGCTAGACAATATGTTGAAGGTGTTAGCCCCCTGTGTTCTCTGTCTATGACCTGATGTTTAGATTGATTCTAATCTAAAAGGTGAGATAACAGAGTTTTACACAAATTCATGCAGTTTTTGAGCTCAGAGTTCTACATGAATGTATGCAGTTTTTGAGCAAAGTGCAATGTAACTCTGCAAGTACAAATTCACCACACAAAATATATGTGTGCATGTGGGTCTTTGTCTGTGTGTGTGTGTCTGTCTGGGGTGGGGGTTGTGAGTGTGAGAAAGTGTGTGTGTGTGTGTGTGTATGTAGTGAGTGCAGAGTGTCTTAAGTCTGTGAGGGGGTGCATGTGTGAGTGTGGGAGTGTGTGTGTCTATAAGTGTGTGTGTGGGTGTCTGTGTGCGCATCTGTGTGTATGTGAGAGTGTGTGTGTAGGAATATGTGTGTGTGTGTGTGTGTGTAGTGCAATGGTGATCACCTGTAGTGTGACATTAACCCAAGGTCCCGGTTGAGGCCCTCCCTATGGGTACCGAACTTAGCTGTCAGCCTCTGCTCGACCACTTTTCACTGCTGCCTGTCCCGAAGTCCACCTTGGAGGATGGTCATCCGAAGGTCCGAGGCTGAATGTTCTGGACCACTGAAGTGTTCCCCAACTGGGAGGGAACCCTCCTGTCTGTTGATTGTTGTGCGGTGCCCATTCATCCATTGTCGTAGCCTTTGCTCAATTTCCCCAATGTACCATGCCTCCGGGCATCCTTGCCTGCAACGTATAAGATAGACAATGTTTGCTGAGTCACATGAGTACATGCCATGTACAAGGTGGGACGGACACCTCAGCACCACACTCTACCGCAAACCCACGGACAACCTCACAATGCTACACTTCTCCAGCTTCCACCCAAAACATATTAAAACAGCCATCCCCTATGGACAAGCCCTACGCATACACCGGATCTGCTCAGATGAGGAGGAATGTGATGGACACCTGGAAGTACTCAAGGATGCCCTCACAAGAACGGGGTACGATGCTCAACTCATTGACCGCCAGTTCCAACGTGCCACAGCAAGGAACCGTAATGACTTCTCAGGAGACAGACACGTGCTGCAATCGACAGGGTACCCTTCGTTGTTCAGTACTTTCCAGGGGCTGAAAAATTATGCCATGTTCTTCATGACCTGCAACACATTATCAATGAGGATGAGCACCTCACCAAGACCCTCCCCACACCTCCACTACTTTCCTTTAAACAACCGCCAAACCTCAAACAGATCATTGTTCGTAGCAAACTGCCCGGCTCTCAGGACAACTCCACACAACCCTGTCACGGTGGACGCTGCAAGACGTGTCAGAGTGTGGACATAGATACCACTATTACACGTGGGAACACCTCCCACCTTGTACATGGCAGGTATGCTTGTGACTCAGCCAACGTTGTCTATCTCATATGCTGCAGGCAAGGATGCCCGGAGGCATGGTACATTGGGGAAACTGAGCAAAGGCTACGACAACGGATGAATGGGCACCGCACAACAATCAACAGACAGGAGGGTTCCCTCCCAGTTGGGGAACACTTCAGTGGTCCAGGATATTCAGCCTCGGACCTTCGGGTGACCATCCTCCAAGGTGGACTTCGGGACAGGCAGCAGAGGAAAGTGGCCGAGCAGAGGCTGATAGCTAAGTTCGATACCCGTAGGGAGGGCCTCAACCGGGACCTTGGGTTCATGTCACATTACAGGTGATCACCATTGCACTACACACACACACACAAATATTCCTACACACACACACACTCTCACATACACACGGACACAGATACACACAGACGCACACACAGACACCCACACACACCCTTATAGATACACACACTCCCACACTCACACATGCACCCCCTCACAGACTTAAGACACTCTGCACTCACTACACACACACACACACACACACACTTTCTCACATTCACAACCCCCACCCCAGACAGACAGACAAAGACCCACATGCACACATATATTTTGTGTGGTGAATTTGTACTTGTAGAGTTACATTGCACTTTGCTCAAAAACTGCATATATTCATGTAGAACTCTGAGCTCAGAAACTGCATGAATTTATGTAAAACTCTGTTATCTCACTTTTTAGATTAGAATTAACCTAAACATCAGGTCATAGACAGAGAACACAGGGGGCTAACACCTTCAACATATTGTCTAGCTATCACCATTGTTAACAGCTAACCCGAGAATGCAACTTAAAAAAAAAGGGTTTTGTGATTTACACATGAAAGAAGTGAGACTATCACTATATTCCAACAGATGAAAGGTTTAACAGACAATCAATTTTTCAATGTATAATTTCAGTGATATCACACTGCAAATTTTTGCTATAAATTCTGTGTTACGATCGAGCCCTCCACAATCACCTGATGAAGGAGCGTCGCTCCGAAAGCTAGTGTGCTTCCAATTAAACCTGTTGGACTATAACCTGGTGTTGTGTGATTTTTAACTTCGTACATCCAGTCCAACACCGGCATCTCCAAATCAGATAAAGTAACACATTGATGCATATGAGATCCAGAGAGGTCTCGCCAGGGTCGATGCTGAGAAGATATTTCCCCTTTGCAGGAGAGACTAGAACTAAGAGACAATTTTTGACACTGAGGGCTCTCCCATTTTAGATGGAAATGAGAGGAAACGTTTTTCTCTCGGTAGATTGCAAATAGGTGGAAACCTGTTCCTCAGAGAATGATGGAGGCAGGGTCACTAAGGCAGAGAAAGATATTGAGATTCTTGATGAACACATGAGGAAAGGTTTACCTGCGGAGGCAGAATTGTGGTGTTCAGGCGATAGTTAGGTCTGTCATGATCATGTTCAGCAATCTGTCCAAGACCACCCAAGTAGATGCAGCAATCTAGAAGGCCCAACAAAGTCTCTTCTTCCTCAGAAGGCTTAGGAAATTCGACATATCTGTAAGGACTCTCACCAACTTTTACAGATTCACTATAGAAAGCACACTGCCAGGGTGCATAATGGCTTGGTACGGCAACTTCTCTGTCCAGGACTATAATGAACGACAGGGAGTTGTGGGTACAGCGCTAACCATCATGCAAACCAAGCTCCCACCTCTGGACTCTATCTACATTTTCCCTTGCCACGGAAAAGCTGCCAACATCAGCTAAGACCTCTCCTCCTCAGTAATAATCTCTCCTCATCTCTTCCATCAGGCAGAAGACACAGAAGCTTAAACATGCGTACTAAAGATTCAAGAACAGCTTCTTCCTGGCTGTTATGAGACTGTTGAATGGACCTTTCTAATTTCAAATCTAATGTTGATCTTGCTTTTGTGTAGCTCCTGTGCAGCCGTAACATTTTATACCTTGCTCTGTTAAACACCCTATGATTTGTATGTCCTTGTATGTTCACTGTACTTGGGTGACAACAATAAATCAAATCAAATCAAATCAGTGGTGAAACTAGCTCAATAGGCCAAATGACCTACTCGGGCTCATAATTTATATGCTACTTGTGGCAGCTTGCTGTGTAGTAAACTGATTGCTGTGTTTCCTACATTAAATAATGACAGCTCTCCAAGAAATACTGTTGACTGAAAAGCATCATGGAAGAATTAAGGCGTTCTTCTCCTTTAAATCAGTTTTACCCACCCTCAGCACCAACCCAACCTGACTCCAGACTGACACTCCTACCCCTTCATCAGTCTGCCACCCTGTCACCCAACTAACCTGCTACACTAACCACCAGTCACCCCATTGACCTGCCAACCTGACACCCTATCCATTTACTAATCTTGCTAACCTACTCTCTACCATCTTACTAACCTGTCATCCTGCCCACCAACCACCTGACCTACTACACTACCAATCTATTAGTCTACCCACCAATAAACTACTTTAATGCTTGTCTACACTGGTGCCATCCCTACCCCCACAGTCACTTTCCTCAACCCCCCCATTCACTAAGAGGCATAAATAATATTGAATGTTAAAAAGGAAAAAATACTAATTGTGCTAGAATCAGTAAATGTATGTTCATTAAATGTATAAAAGCCATTAGAAAGTCATTACATATACAATTAGTCAACAACAATGACATTAATTCATTAAAAGAAACAAAAATCATAAAAGCGTTAAAAACTTTCAAGACTTAACTTGCAGTTGATGTCTTTATACTGTTTGCTGCTGTCATTAATGATTAGATTCCCTACAGTATGGAAACAGGCCCTTCAGCCCAACAAGTCCATACCGACCCTCCGAAGAGTAACCCGCCCAGACCCAGTCCCCCATCCCATATTTACCCCTGACTAATGCACCTAACACTATGGGCAATTTAGCATGGCCAATTCACCTGACCCACACATCTTTGGACTGTGGGAGGAAACCGGAGCACCCGGAGGAAACCCATGCAGACACGGGGAGAATGTGCAAACTCCACACAGACAGCTGCCCAAGGTGGGAATCAAACATGGGTCCCTGGCGTTGTGAGGCAACAGTGCTAACCACTGAGCCACCATGCCGCCCACTTCTTCTGGTGTCAGGTAGTGGGGAGAGGGGCATGGCTTTGTGCTTTCTCAAGCTGACCCTCCCATATTTCTACAATGGAGGCTGCAGGAAGTGGCCATCAAGGGGAGACTAACAGGAAAAATCACGGGCCAGATAGGTGGGTAGCTTCTCCTACGATTGGGGGCGGTCTGAACAGTTGTGACATCATTCAGAAAGTCTAAGCTGCTATGGGCTGTATCTTACCAAAAGTCAGCTCAGTGTCAATTTCGGGGAGTTTCATGGAGGGTTTCTCTCTGTCAGCTCTAGCGAGGTACATCTCACAACTCTCCACTACTCATCTTATAATGTATGTATTGTGCCACACCTTGGTATTGTACGTTCATCATTGACTGATGTACTCAGAGGTTCTGGGATCTTCTGGGATTCCTGATGCCAATGCCATATTCAAGACCCAGCTGAGCACCACCTCGATCACTGCTGACATTGAATAGCCCTCGCAGCACATGTAGTGGGTGAGAAATTAGAATGAAAAGCTTCTGAGAGCCTGTTGGTTGGATGAGTGACACTTCACTTCAAATAGATTCTCACATTTATAAATGTACTGATATTTTCCAAAGTTGCCTTCTGGTTTTAATGGCATTTCACAAGAATTGAGCTATCCAGGTTATCCCTCCTTAGCATTCCTCCATGTTAGAATCTTGTCTAAGGGAGTGTTACTCTTTCCCAAATGCGCATCGTTGCTTAATATAACATTTTCTCAATGTTCAATATTGAAAAGCCTTTGAACCATTGAAAATATTTGCTTTTTGTTATTCAATGAAAATTAAGAAAAAAAAACAAACATGAATAGAAAATGTTAGAGAAACTCAGCATGTCTGGCAGTATCTTTGGTGAGAGAGTTAATGTTTCTAGTCCAGTATGACCGCTTCAGAAAAGTCCTGAGGAGTTATATTGAACCTGAAATATTAAACAAAAAAAGAATCACAAGTTACCTTTAACTGGCTGTGGCTGCAACGTCTGAAGGATAACAATTCCCTTAGACATGTCCTAGGACTACTCCTCTTAGATTTTGAGACCTGGCCATTGGGTTGAAGTTTGTTTGGTACATATGCTGCTGGCAGATGCTGTAGGTGTGGGATTGATGTAGCAGAGTGCCATACAACAACATGTTTGTCCCTTGATTGATCAACCACTGACAACCATAACAAGCTGCTCTGTCCTAAATAGCAGGGTAAAACGAACTACTGTGAACATGCAAGGTCTGAATCAGGCATCAAAGGACAAAACATGAAGCCAAGAGATGTTGTGGGCATCAAGACGGCTTGAAGGAAGCAGGTGAAGAGCCCTGAGGTGTACTCTGCTCCGATTGAAGACATGGGCTTCTCTCCCTGGCTCTACAGCAGCATTAAAATATAAGGTGTGGATGTGCTTCAAACTGCCGCAATGAAGTGGAGAACTGTCTTCTCTGTGACTCAGATGATGATGTGAGATCGGTGTGTGTTTCTGATGCCACCATATATGGGTATGGGGTATGGGCAGTCGCTGCCTGCAGAGTGTATCCTGAGGAGTTAGTAACTGGAGGAACAGCAGATGCCAGCTACCTGCTCTGACTAGAATTGTTGCCGTCTGCTTTTTCTTTGCACCATGGGAGAGTAGCAAACTACATACGAGTAAGGTGAGATTAGATACTAATGAGATGTAAATGCATGCAAATAGGCCTCTCATTAGTGAGATTCCCATCTTGCTTTTCAAAGGAAAATCAGATTTTGTTTCTTGATGTCGAGAACTTCATTTATCTGATCCTGCCATGCTTTCTGAACTGCATCCCCATTGCCCACATTGTTCAGAGGCTGAGAAAATACAGCCCTAGATTTCCCTCAGCAGTTTCAATCACAGCAATTTTCTTTGACCATGTAAGCACAGAAAAACGGTTACATGGGAAAAACAGTCCTCTATTGTATTTGGCACATTATATTGAAGCAGTCTGGAAAATAATAACACAGAATTTTCTGGCTTATTCTGAGCAGACATTATTAGAATCATAGTAACCCCACAGTGCGGAAGCAGGACATTCAGCCCATTGAGTCCACATGAAGAGCATCCTACCCAGTCCCATCCTCCAATTTATAATCCTGCATTTTCCACGGCTAATCCACCCAACCTCCACATCCCTGGACTCTATAGACAGTTTAGCATGATTAGTCGACCTAACCTGCACAGCGTTGGAAACTGGAGCACCCGAAGGAAACCCACATATACACAGGGCCAACGTGCAAACCCTACACAGGCAATTGCCCAACCGTGGAATCAAACCTGGGTCCCTGGCACTGTGAGGCAGCAGTGCTAGCCACTAGGCCACCATGCCACCATTTTGAAATTTATGGCTATTTTGCCAATGGGAACTTGCAATAAAATGTACTTTTGAGCTTATTCAATTATATTGGGACTTAAACAAATGCATCGTTGAAATGCAACTGCAAAGTCACCAAGAGGCATATTCGCCTACTGCCATGACAGCCCACTCTCAGGGCCTCCTGTCTCGGCTGCTGCCTTATATTGTTGTGCTGAACAGTAATAAGCCTATTGAGAAGGCCATTCCAGGTATTTAGTGTTTCTGAATGCAAAAGATCCAGGCAATTCAGTTGATAGTACTTTGATAAAGTGTAATGCACGACCCATTATCGGCTGTTGTGGCACAGTGGTAGTGGCCCTATCTCTGGACTAGGATTCCTGGGATCAAGTCCCACCTGTTCCAGAGATGTATCGTAACATGTTTCAACAAGTAACTACACAGCTCATTAAAGGCTCTTGTGCGACAATGGTAATACCATTACCTTGAAGCTAGGCTGTCCTGGTTCAAATCCCATTGCCTCCAGAGGTTTTTCTGAACAAGCTGATCTGCAAGACTCATCAAAGGACTCTAGCGTGGCAGTGTCCCTTTCTTTGGACCAAGAGGTTCTGGTTCAAGTCTCATCTGCTCTAGAAATGTGTTAATTAAGAAAATATTTGCATGGCTCCATAAAGGCATACAAAAATATCACTATCAAACTCTGAAAATCTCAGTTATGTTGATTAGGGAATGTGATTTCTGACTATGCAGCAGTTGAATCTTAGAACAGAAATGTAGGAAATTTTCATTAACAAGTCTTTTCTGTGGGACATTTTATGTAAATTAGTGACAGAAGGTTTGTACTGAGCTGGGAAATGGAACAATGATTGAGAAATTTGCACATATCAGAGTTTTGGTGTAAAACCAACCTAACTCAGTCATGTATATATTTCCTTCAGTAAATCAGTGCAGTGCCCTTCACGCATGGAGTTACACTGAAGTGCTCTCAAAACTTCAGCAGCAATGTTTCCACCATTTCTCTTCCCTTTGATCCAGACTAAGAGAAAATGAATATTTTAAAGCAAAATGCACTTTCACAATTGATGTCATCATGGTTCTTTAAAATTTTTAATGATTTTGAAAATGAAACTGTCGGAGAATTGATTCTGTTGGTTAATGCATCAGCAACAAGTTGGAGGTCGGCACATTCACAAAAACAATTAAGAGTTAAAAAATAAATTTGACTATATAGATGTGGAGCGCTTTGTTATAAGTGACAGTTGAAAGCAGAATACAGATATTGTGCATGTGTCATGGTCAGATGGGTGGGTAGAAATTGGGACTGCAATTCCTACCACTTTTTGTATGTCCAATTTCACAAGTCTCACAAAAGTGCCTGGTTATATTTAAATGTGATGCCTGTTGATTATTGATTCTAGAAGTCCCATTAGTTCCATGTTCTATCATTATTCTACAAGTAAATCACACCCACATAAAATGGACATACTCATATACCAGCAAAGACAGAAGGATACATGTAAAAACACTTGGGGGAGATTTTAACTCACCCTGCTCAACAGGACAGCAATATGGCCAAAATGGAGGTGATGGATATTGTAATCCTGCTCTACCACCAATCAAGGACTTTCTGAATGGGAGCCAAATTGTCCAGATTAAACCAGAAGTAGCCTCAACAACCAATGAAACCACAGTCCTTTAACAAACATTGGACCCACTGCCATTTTAATGGGCTTAAAGTAAGCTGTGCTGAAAATGTGTTGCTGGAAAAGCGCAGCAGGTCAGGCAGCATCCGGGGAACAGGAGAATCAATGTTTCGGGCATAAGCCCTTATGCCCAAAACGTCGATTCTCCTGTTCCCCGGATGCTGCCTGACCTGCTGCGCTTTTCCAGCAACACATTTTCAGCTCTGATCTCCAGCATCTGCAGTCCTCACTTTCTCCTTAAAGTAAGCTGTGGTCACTGTCCTCTCTAAGATAGGTTGGAGGGGGTGAGAGAATCTGGTGTAATAACAACCCAAGTTACTTTTGCATTCCTGTTCTTTCTGCCCTATAAAAATAAATGCACACTTGTTGGGAGCACATACATATTTATGGACCATGAGTAGTAGAAATGGAAGATTACTACCAGTGCATCTACTACAATGCACCACAGTTAAGGGAATTGCATCTCGTTAAAATGGTAGGCACAGGGCTACATCAGGATGCACAGGTCCGTTGGAGGACCAGAGTGTTTTAGCCTTAACCTTATTTCCAGCGGATGACTGAGGCGCAGTGCCAATGCAAGGTTCATATGTTCCTGGACACTGTGACAGAGTAATGGCAGCTGCCAGAGTGTGACCTGAGAAGATCAGAACTGAGAGCCCATCCTCTCCCAGTGACTGGCACGGGGCACTGCTGCTCTGAATGTTATGTGACTGGTTCCTTCCAGGGAACGATGGGTAACTCTCAGTTGTGCGCATGTTAAAACCAGAAGGTTTCAAACAGGAGATGAAGCCTTAGGGTTATTAAATTTACAAGATACATCTCTGAAAGTGAGGTTCAGTGGTCCACTCAAAGTAATCAAGAAGGTTAGTGAAGTAAATTATCTGTTAAATACCAAAGACGTCAAGAAGAAGATGTAGCAATACACCAGTGAGAGTCATAACATACTTTGAGCATCTTTTTGTTTGGCTATGACCAGATGTTGGGCAGAGTGGCATTCTAGTGGAGTCTTGAAATTGCTATCGAAGTCAACTGAAACGTCTCCATTAGTATTGTCTTTGCCTCTGATGGCTACCTCATCAGCTCTTACTTCCTACAAGCCCAGGAAGATGGTAGAGGCTATAATGACAGTTGAAACAGAGCAGTAAATGCTTCCCACTAGTTTGGAACATTTACTTGGAGAGAGGGGCTCTCGGTGATCCCAATATTAACCCCCACAGCAGTGATGCCAGGACCTGGCCAGTAATATGAGTATTTGACTGACATGCTCAACATAAACTGCAGGGTTCCAGTCCTTTGTGAATTGAAGTCAGCCAAGTATAGATATTATGAATGAATTCATTTAAAATTTGCAATACAATCAAGTTATAAGTTCTTGTTAAATTGTGTTCCATGTAAATGGGCCACAGTGTTATCTTTGGTTATTCGAGTGTATAAATTCTTTATATTGAACTTTCGATAGCGTGGTGACTAGATAATACGAAAACTTTCTTCACAGAGCCACCTAGTGGCCTGACCCTGCACTCACATCATGGCAGCACAACAGAAGAAAATTAAATGGGAAATGTTGACATAGCAATTTACAGAAATAAATGTTTACGTAAAATGCAAGCAAGATTCTTGACAAGGGAATTTAGTAGATGTAGATAGGCAAGTTAGATCCCCTCTAATGTTGAACTCAGATGCACATTGATGAGGATGACCATGATCAGGATCAATTTGTCCACTGATTCTTAAGCTGTAAAGTACAATGTAACTCAAGGTCGTTCACAGTGCGATTTTCCTAATTAAACTCACAGCCAACAAGAAACATTTAAACAGATGATTACTCAATGCATTAATACTTGGGAGCTTATAATGCTACACTGTATGTAGCATCACTTACAAAGGGAATTAGTGGTGTAGTGGTAATGTCACTAGTCCAGAACTCCAGACTAATGTCTTGGGACATGGACTCAAATCCCATCAGGCAGATGATGAGGTTTGCCTTCAATTTTTAAAAATCCATAATAGAAAGTGATTGTTGTTAAGATTCTATTTGGTTCACCAACGTCCTTGAGGGAAGGGAAATTTGCTATCCTTATCTGGTCTGGCCTATATGTGACTTCTGTCCCATAACAATGTAGTTAACTCTTGGCTTCCCAATGAGCTGTAAATTCTGGCATAGCTGGTGATACCCACATCTCATGAACAAATAGTTAAAATGAATACGTATAAAGCCCTTAATTAAGCATTACCCAAAGCCCTCCTGTTTCCTGTGTTCGCTGTTATTGTTAACTATCCGATCTCTTCAAGCTCAGTATTTTTCTCCCTCAAATCTACAATCTTTAAAATTTTGCTGTTTTGCATGGCCAACTCAACCTTTTTAAATTGATTTGCTTAACCCAGGCAGTCTTTAAATGCAACATGATCAAATGTTAACTTTCAGGTGGCTGCATGACTACACACACAGGCAGCTTAGTGAGAATGTTGCTAGCAAAATGTAGCTCTGTGTCACCACCACTTCTCTCAACTCTCCACTGCCACTAAAGTTTTGTGATGTGGAGGAGCTGGTGTTGGACTGGAGTGGACAAAATTAAAAATCGCACAACACCACGTTCTTGTCCAACAGGTTTATTTGGAAGCACTAGCTTTCGGAGCGCTGCTCCTTCATCAAGTGGTTGTGAAACAGGATCATAAGACACAGAATTAATAGCAAAAGGTTATAGTGTCATGCAACTGAAACAATGTATTGAATAAACCTAGATTGCTGTTAAGTCTTTCATTTTTTAGAATGGGTTGCAGGTTTCGGTTCATTCATATGTAAATCCCAGAACTTCTTTTAAGTCACATTCTCGAGATAACAAAGTTTTACAAAAGAAAGGTGACATCTCAACTCAGTGCATTAAAGCTGTCTTTATCCCAATCTGGAGTCAGGCTAGTTCTATTTCCAAAGTAGGAATGTATAAAATATTATATGATTGTGCACTTTTTGAGCAAAATAATATGTATCTTCAAATAGAATTCTGCAAATGCAAATTCACCACATAGATGTGCGTGTGCGCACATGAGAGAGAGGGAGAGAGAGTGATTGTGTGCATGTGAGTGTGCGTGTGAGAGAGTGTGTGCATGCTTGGTAATGTGTGTGTGTGTGTGTGTGTGTGTGTGTGTGTGTGTGTGTGTGTGTGTGTGTGTGTGTGTGTGTGTGTGTGTGTGTGTGTGTGTGTGTGTGTGTGTGTGTGTGTGTTTAATATATCATTTCAGTTGCATGACACTGTAATCTTTTACTATAAATTATGTGTCTTATGATCCTGTTTTACAGTTACTTGATGAAGGAGCAGTGCTCCGAAAGCTAGTGCTTCCAAATAAACCCGTTGGACTATATCTTAATGTTGTGTAATTTTTAACTAAAGTATCAGACTTCTCGATCTGACATCCAATCCTGAAGAAGCAGAAATGTTCTCCAGTTCAGAACTGGGTAGCTGTTTTCTTTGCTTCCTGCTGTGAACTCTGTTCCATGGATGCTAACACTGTTTCTCTCCCTGGTAACAGCCTGGGGCTGAAACTGACTGTACACAATCTCAGTGTCATGTTTGAGGACACCAGAAGTTTGCAACTACTTTTTGATGCCATCACTGTGATCACACATTTCCATCTCTCCATTCATGCACCTCCAGACTTTAATATTGCAATGCTTTCCTGACTGACCGCCCACATTTGAGATCACCTAAAACTCTGAAGCTTGTATCCCTTCTCACACCAAATTCTGATCACCACCCTCTGTTCATTAAGTTCCATTGATTCATTGTTACGATTTTAAAATTCTTGTTGCTGTTTCTGAACTTGTCACATCCTCACCAAGCTCTGTAATATCTTCCATCCCTAACAGCTCCCTGAGGACACCTGTTCTCACCTAATTCTGGATTGAGTTTACCCGAATTTTAACTGTTTCACAATTATTGGCCATCCCTTCCGATGACTCACTCCGATGACTTGGCCCTAAGCTCTGCCATTCCCGCTGCTCTTCTCTACCTCTCTTTCTCAAACATTTCTTAAAACCTTAAAAAAAATCTTGAAATCTACGCCTTTGACCAAGTTCCTGCCTTATTGGCCTTCTGTAGCTTAGTAGAGAAAGTGAGGACAGCAGCTGCTGGAGAGTCAGAGTTGAGAGTATGGTGCTGGAAAAGCATAGCAGGTCAGACAGCATCCGAGGAGCAGGAGAGTGGACGTTTTGGGCAAGAGCCCTTCATCAGGAATGTAGCTTAGTGTTGCATCGTGTTTTCTAACACTCCTCGGAAAAGCTTTCAGATGGTCTTTAATGTTAAGGGAGCTATGCAAATACAAGTTGTAGATATAAAGTCATTATGCCACAGAAGGAGGCCATTCAGCCCACTGAGTCAATGATATTTGCTGCATCCCTCCAATTCCACTCCCTTGAAGTGCCACCAATTTTATCTTGACATTGTTATGCAGTTTATTTCCACCTGCCTCAGAGGCAACTAATTCCTGGTCATTACCACTCACAGTGTAAACCAGTTCTTTCTCGAATGCCCCCTTTGTTTCTTGCCTAAAATCAATGCTAATTAGCTTGAGTTCCATCAGTGAATGGAAATAATTTCCCTTTATCTACTTGATGTAAACCTCTCATAATTGTGTACACTTCTTTCAAATCTCTTCTCAACCTCCTTTGTCCCATGGACAGCAAATCCAACCTCTGCAACATCACATTTTCACTAAAATGCCCCAATTCCTGGAACTATTCTGAAAAATGTCCTCCACCTTATCTGCAGGACCTAACTAGAGCTTTATATATACTTCTCTGAATTTATCCTCACTGTTTCTTTATGATGCCCAAGATCTGATACACTTTGCTAACCCCTCTCTCAATGGGCAGCACCAGCCTGGAGGGAACATGGAAGCAGGAAATGCATGTATTTAGATGGGATGGTATCATGCCTGAACCCCATTGCATGTCCACCTCCGCTGGAGGAAGTTCTGGGCAGGAAGGCCCTTGGTCAGCCTGGCCATACCACTGCTAGTTGGCCATCAGAGACCTTTGCCAGCTTATCCCATTGCCAGCTAACCCAGAAGAAAGTGGGCCTGTTACCATGGGGCAGGTGTGGCAGTTAAAATCATGGAGTCAGTTTGTCAGCTTGGTAATGGAAGCCTCGATCAAAGACAGTCCAATGCATGTTTAAGGGATTGAACATCAGGATGTGGTGGAGTGTGATGAGAGGTAGGACCCTGACCTCCATTCCAACCTCTGTAAACCCCCTCTTTTTGCAATTGCCGCACGGCAAAACAACCAGTGTATGGTACCATAACCTTTTCAGAGGCAGTGTTGCCAACCTCTGCTTTACCAGTAACTGTCACTACCTGTCTTGATTCTAGGTGAAGGCCTTGTCACTACTTGATTGGGTTGTGGTTCTGCGGGTTGCCTTGAAAAGAAGCAGCATGGCAATCTCTCACCAGCTGTTCAGATGGTTAATGAGACCTCACCACCACAACAAGATTCTACCCAACACATCCTGCCACCTGCTGTGTACATGAATGCCCAGGTGCCTCTGTCCCTGTACATTCTTTAGAATTAAGAATCCTTTAGAACACTAACCTTATTTCTTAGAATTCTGTAGTGCTGCACCCTATCCCCTCTACCAAACTGTGTCTCCTCATGTTTCTTTGCACTAACCACAATTTGCCATTTGGCTGCCCATTCTACTAGCCTCCCCATGTCCTGTTGAAGTCAAGAGCTAAGATCACCAGAACTTGCCGCGTCTCCAACGTTGGCATCATTGATGCATTTTGAAATCTTGTTTAATATTCAGATTTCTAAGTCTTTTATATATCAAAAGAATGGCAGTCCTAGCATTGACTCTTGAGGGACAGTGCTGTCTACCATGCACAAGTCTAAAAGGCCACTATTTGTCATGACTTGCTGTGTTTTTGTCCCTTTATCCATTTTGACCCTGACCCTCCTATTCTGAGAGCATCAATTTTTCCAGGCAGCAAATTTTCTTTGCAAACGCTTCAAATCCATACGGGCATCATTGACCACATTCTCTTCAAAAACAAAGCACATTTAGATTTGTCAAATGCTATCTGTCTTCACAAACACATATTGGCTCTCCTTAGTCAATGCCTGTTATTTTTTTCTCTGATATTTGTTTCTAATACCTATCCAGTAATGATGTTACAAGTCATTACTTTTATAGTCATCCGTTCAGTTCATTCATTTTTAATTGAACTGTGATATGGGTTCTGAATAGAAGCTTCCAGTTTGCTTTTCCCAGAATTCGCCATCTTAGTTAGAGAGGATTTATTTTCCAATTTATCTTGCCCAAAATCATCAGAAATTTTAATGGCTCCACGTTTCGAGATGTTTTCGTTTATTTTAGTCTATGAAGGCAAAACCCAGTTCTGTGGCCACATCCCTCACAAGAGATGGCCCTCACTTCAAAAAACCCGCATTTGCAAATGCGAAGTATTCGCAAGGAAAGCATGTTCCAGTTGTGTGCAAGAATAGTTTATCTAAAAAACAGAAGACTGCAAGCATTTTGTTTTGAAACTGTCCTGAAAGCAACAAGAACAACATATTGAATTTAACTTTCCAATTTTGTTTACTGCCAAGTAGACTTCCTGCCAACAGGACTTTTGAAACTTTGAGTGTGCAATTTCCACATTTTTCTGCTGACTTAATGCAGCAATAAGTGCTCTGTAATCAACATCTCCACGGCTGGTGAGAAATTAACTAATGACTCGTGTGATGTCTGGGAAAAAGAAAACATGAGAGTAATAGTCTATGCTATATTACTGTCACTGCATCCAAGTTCCTCCTCACAGCAATGGAGAAATACCACCTGACCCTTAGCATGCAGCAGTTCACAAAGATACCTCACCACCATCTCAAGGGCAGTTAGGGGGAGGAGGTCAATCCTCGCACAGAGAGTGATGCCCACCTCCCATGAACAAGTAAAAGAGGAGAAAAACAATCTTTGTTGTCAGTAAGATGCTTTTTGGCTCCAAATGTTAGTAGGCAATAAATCAAATGTAATTTCAGACAATACCTCCCAAAAATCCCCTCTGTTCCCTAAATGTGAGGAACTAGTCTGAAACAGTTCGAACTTATTGATGTGGGTGTGGCATCAATTGATTCAAATATATGTATTTGACAAGTACAATTATTACTGATATTGCCAAAAAGAGAGCCATGTTGCCAAAGTTGTATTTATCAGGACATGTGAAAGAATGCCAATTTTTAAGGATAATATCATAAGAGAAAAGAAAACTAATTGGTTGGTGAGTCAGTTCTAATTGATCAAAGCATTACCATGAAGAAAGCGAGGGGAACATCTACAGAGTTGAAAAGAAACACATTCCGGCTGCTCTGTAGTCATTTATCTCTCTAAGGATTGGCTGAATTTCCATCCCATGCTCCACTCCAGACATCATGATAGCTTTGGTGCAAATACAGTCACAAGAGCTGAATTGATGTGATGCGATAAAGGGGACTACTCTTGACATCAAGCAATTGAATGAATATGGCATGGAGGATCGCCGGCGCCCTGAAATCACTGGGAATTGAAGGTGGAGGAAGGAGCTGTGAATCAGTTGGGATCTTATGTATCACATTGGAAGGTAGTTCTAGTTACAGGAGGCCAACCATCTCATTGTCAAGATATTTCTCAGAGTCGTCATAGGCCTAAACATCTTCAGCTGATTCAGCAACACTAGGTCAGAAGTGGAGGGTTGTTCATTAACAATTGTGCAGTGTTCAGTACCACACACAATTGCTCAGATATTCAAGAAGTCCATGTCTGAATGAAAGACCTGGACAGAATTCCGGTTTAGAATGATAAGTGGCAAGTCGTATTTGTGCTATGAATGTGCCAGGTGATGACCATCTCCGGCACGTTAGAAGCTGACAGTCTCTCTGGGATTGTCAACATCCAGGAGGTTCCCATTGATCAGAAATTGAGCTGCACTGTCATCAATACGATAGCCACATCAGGAATTCTGCGAGGACTAACCCACTCCTGAAGACTTGTTCACCATTTACAAGGCGCCAATGATCAAGTATGATGGAGTACCCCCCTCCCCCCCCCTCCCACTTGCCTGTATGAGTGCAGCTGTAACAACACTGAAGAAGCTTGACACCATTCAGGGCAAAGCAGGCTGAATGACTGGCACCCCATGTAGCACCTTCAACATTCTCTGTCTCCACAACCAGCTGTGACAGCAAAGTAAACCATCTAAAAGATTTGCTGCAGCAAAATGTTAAGGCTCCGTCAACAGCTGTGAACCTGTGAACCCCCCCACAACTATCTAAAAGGACAACAACAGCAGATACCTGGGAATACTACTGCCTCTTGGAGGTCTACTTCAAGTTATGCATCATCCTGATCCAGCACTACCCCTTCATTGTCATTGGGTTCAAATCATGCCTTGTCCTCCCTCACAGCATCATACTGATATAATGGATTGCAGAAGTTCACCCTTTTATTAACTTTAAAATGTCAAAATCCTGAAGACCTCAGTGCTAAACTGTAACATAAAACCAACTCTTCCTTACATGCATCCTTATCACCATGGGTCCTACAATAATTTATACCCCCGTGGGCTGATGGGTAAGTTAAGCAATGCTATTAGTTGGAACTCTCAAGCTCAGTGACAACAATTCATTACCCTAAACCCTCTTAGGCCTGACTAAAGACATGAACATAAAAAAACAAGCAGTTATTTGGAAAAGTCCTTCAGATGTTTGATCTTGGTGGAATGCTTTGATCTATTAGGTACGTTTGTCTTTAGATTATTTGTGAGATGGGACCCCATCAAAGGGTAATGTTGCTTGTTCTATTCCTGTCCCTTCCTTAGGTGGGTTTATCAGGCAGCACACTCTGATATATGCAGGAATAACTGATCATTACAAACTCTAACCTGCTCTATATTGCAATCAGTACATAGAAATGAATAAATTATCTATCGTCGACAAAAATCTCCATTAATGTCACTGTAACCCGTGTGTGTTACTAAAGGTTACATTTTGCTAGAGTGGAAAATAGATGCACCAAGTCTTCATTAAGAGGTCATAAACTGGAAGCAGCAGGTGGAACAATGCAGTTCGCTTCCTGTAATGATTTGGAGGTGCTGGTGTTGGACTGCGGTGTACAAAGTTAAAAATCACACGACACCAGGTTATAGTCCAACAGGTTTAGTTGGAAGCACTAGGTTTTGGAGCGCTGCTCCTTCAGTTGACAACCACCTGATGAAGGAGCAGCGCTCCAAAAGCTAGTGCTTCCAATTAAACCTGTTGGACTATAACCTGGTGTCGTGTGATTTTTAACTTTGTACACTTCCTTTGTAGACAGCTAATTAAAAAAAGACAAACTGCAAAGAACTGCAATTTTTAAAAGGTACCTCATAATGTCTCAAACCTCATTGGACAAATGCAGTGTTCTTGTAAATGAGGTGAGGTTTTTAAGGCACCCGACTATTTGCAGCTAGTTGGGGTCCTGCAATTCTATCAGTCTCCTTCCTGATACTTAACTGTATCACCCAACATGGTAACTCTTTGCAGAGGCAGGCAAAGCTGAGGGCCACCTGCCAGCCCTCACCCCAATTGAGACCAGTCAGTGGCTAGTTTAAGTGCATTAATGGACAGCTTTCATAGAACATAGAACATTACAGCGCAGTACAGGCCCTTCAGCCCTCAATGTTGCGCTGACCTGAGAAACCAATCTGAAGCCCATCTATCCTACACTATTCCACATGCCTATCCAATGACCATTTAAATGCCCTTAAAGTTGGCAAGTCTACTACTGTTGCAGGCAGTGTGTTCCACACCTCACTACACTCTGAGTAAGCTATGTCCTCTCATGCTAGCCATCACCATCTGAGAAAAAAGGCTCTCCCTGTCCACCCTATCTAACCCTCTGATTATCTTATATGTCTCAATTAAGTCACCTCTCAACCTTCTTCTCTCTACCAAAAACAGCCTCAAGTCCCTCAGCTGTTCCTCGTAAGACCTTCCCTCCATACCAGGCAACATCCGAGTAAATCTCCTCTGAACCCTTTCCAAAACTTACACATCCTTTCTATAATGCATCGACCAGAATTGTATGCAATATTACAAGTGTGGCCACACCAGAGTTTTGTACAGCTGCAGCATGACCTCATAGCTCTGAAACTTAATCCCTCTACCAATAAAAGCTAACATACTGAATGCCTTCTTAACAACCCTATCAACCTCAGTGGCAACTTTCAGGGGTCTATGTACCTGGACGCTGAGATCTCTCTGCTCATCTACACTACCAAGAATCATACCATTAGCCCAGTACTCTTTATTCCTGTTGCTCCTTCCAAAGTAAATCACCTCACACTTTTCTACATTAAACTCCAGTTGTCACCTCAGCCCAGCTCTGCAGCTTATCTATGTCCCTCTGTAACCTACAACATCCTTCGGCACTCTCCACAACTACCGACTTTAGTGTCATCCGCAAATTTACTAACCCATCCTTCTAAGCCCTCATCCAGGTCATTTATAAAAATGACAAACAGCAGTGGCCCAAAACAGATCTTTGTGGCATCCCACGAGTAACTGAATTCCAGGATGAACATTTCCCATCAACCACTACCCTCTGTCATCTTTCAGCTAGCCAATCTCTGACCCAAACCGCTAAATCACCCTCCATCCCATGCCTCCATACTTTGTGCAATAGCCTACCATGGGGAACCTTATCAAACGCCTTACTGAAATTGATATACACCACATCAACAGCTTCACAAATCCATGTTGACTATCCCAAATCAATTTATTCTTTTCTAGATGATTATAAACTCTATCTCTTATAACCTTTTCCACACTTTACCTACAACTGAAATAAGCTTCACTGGTCTATAATTACTAGGGTTGTCTCTACCCACCTTTTTGAACAAGGGGATAACATTTGCTATCCTCCAGATTTCTGGCACTATTCCTGCAGACAATGAGGACATAAAGATCAAAGCTAACATCTCTGCAATCTCCTTCCTGGCTTCCCTGAGAATCCTAGGATAAATCCCATCCAGCCCAGGGGCCTTAAATATTTTTACATTTTCCAGAATTGCTCACACCTCCTCTTTGTGAATCTAAATCCCATTTATTCTAGTAGCTGGTATCTTAGTAGTCTATTCAACAACATTACCTTTTTCCCTACCTCCTCTCAGTCCACGTTCCATCCAATTCCTGTTCTTATACCTGCAGGTTCTGTGGGACTACACAAAAGCTTCATCTGACTGGGAAAGTGTTGAAGGTCCTCCTCCACCCACCCCCTCCCAGCCTCCACCAACCACACCCTCCCAGCCTCCTCCACCAACCCCCTCCCGGCCTCCTCCAACCAATCCCTCCCGGCTTCCTCCACCCACCCCCTCCCGGCCACCTCCACCCACCCCCTCCCGGCCTCCTCCAGCCAGCCCCTCCCGGCCTCCTCCACCCAACTCCACCCGGCCTCCTCCACCCACTCCCTCCCAGCCTCCTCCGCCCACCCACTCCCAGCCTCCTCCAACCACCCCCTCCCGGCCCCCTCCACCCACCCCCTCCCGGCCACCTCCACCCACCCCCTCCCGGCCTCCTCCAGCCAGCCCCTCCCGGCCTCCTCCACCCAACTCCACCCGGCCTCCTCCACCCACTCCCTCCCAGCCTCCTCTGCCCACCCACTCCCAGCCTCCTCCAACCACCCCCTCCCGGCCCCCTCCACCCACCCCCTCCCGGCCACCTCCACCCACCCCCTCCCGGCCTCCTCCAGCCACCCGCTCCCGGCCTCCTCCAGCCACCCCCTCCCGGCCTCCTCCAGCCACCCCCTCCCGGCCTCCTCCACCCAACTCCACCCGGCCTCCTCCACCCACCCCCTCCCAGCCTCCTCCACCCACCCCCTCCCAGCCCCCTCCACCGACCTCCTCCCGGCCTCCTCCACCCACCCCCTCCCGGCCTCCTCCATCCACCCCCTCTCAGCCTCCTCCACCCACCTCTCCCAGTCTCCTCCACCAACCCCTTCCCGGCCTCCCTCGCCCGCCCCCTCCCGGCCTCCTCCATCCACCAACCCCCAGCCTCCTCCACCCACCCCTCCCGGCCTCCTCTACCAACCCACTCCTGGCCTCACCATCCACCTCCTCCCGGCAGCCACCACCCACCTTCTCACAGCCTCCTCCACCCACCCCCTCCCGGCCTCCTCCACCCACCCCTCCCAGCCTCCACCACCCACCCTCTCACAGCCTCCTCCACCCGCCCCCTCCCGGCCTCCTCCACCCACCCCCTCCCGGCCTCCTCTGCCCACCCCCTCCCGGGCTCCTCCGCCCACCCTCTCACAGCCTCCTCCACCCACTCTCTCACAGCCTCCTCCACTCACCCTCTCACAGCCTCCTCCACCAAACCCCTCCCGGCCTCCTCCACCCACCCTCTCCCGGCCTCCTCCACCCACCCCCTCGCGGGCTCCACCACCCACCCCCTCCCGGTCTCCTCCACCAACCCCTTCCCGGCCACCTTCACCCATCCCGTCCCGGCCTCCTCCACCCAACCCCTCCCAGGCTCCTCCGCTCACCCTCTCACAGCCTCCTCCACCTGCCCCCTCCCGGCCTCCTCCACCCACCCCTCCCGGCCTCTTCCACCCACCCCTCCCAGCCTCCACCACCCAACCTCTCACAGCCTCCTCCACCCGCCCCCTCCCGGCCTCCTACACCCATCTTCTTACAGCCTCCTCCGCCCACCCCCTCCCAGCCACCTCTGCCCAACACTCACGGCCTCCTCCACCCACCACCTCCTGGCCTCCTCCACCCATCCCCTCCCAGCCTCCTCCACCCATCCCCTCCCGGCCGCCCATCCCCTCCTGGCCTCCTCCACCCACCCCCTCCCGGACTCCTCCACCCACCTCCTTCCGGCCTCCTACACCCACCCCCTCCCAGCCTCCCCAAACATCCCCCTCTAAGCCTCCTCCACCCGCCCCCTCCCGGCCTCCTACACCCATCTTCTTACAGCCTCCTCCGCCCACCCCCTCCCAGCCACCTCTGCCCAACACTCACGGCCTCCTCCACCCACCACCTCCTGGCCTCCTCCACCCATCCCCTCCTGGCCTCCTCCACCCACCCCCTCCCGGACTCCTCCACCCACCTCCTTCCGGCCTCCTACACCCACCCCCTCCCAGCCTCCCCAAACATCCCCCTCTAAGCCTCCTCCACCCAGCCCCTCCCGGCTCCCTCCACCCACTCCTTCCCGGCCTCCTACACCCACCCTCTCACAGCCTCCTCCACCCACTCACTTCCAGCCTCCTCCGCCACCCCTCTCCCGGCCTCCTCCACCCACCCTCGCACAGCCTCGTCCACTCACCCCCTCCCGGCCTCCTCCGCCCACCCACTCACAACCTACTCCACCCACCCCCTCCCGGCCTCCTCCACCCACCCACTCCCAGCCTCCTCCACCCACCCACTTCCGGCCTAGTCCGCCCACCCCCTCCTGGCCTCCTCCACCCACCCTCTCATAGCCTCCTCCGCCCACCCCCTCCCGGTCTCCTTCATCTACCCCCTCCCGGCCTCTTCCACCCACACCCTCCCGGCCTCCTCCACCCGCCCCCTCCCGGCCTCCTCCACCAACCCCTTCCCAGCGTCCTCCACCCACCCCCTCCCGGCCTCCTCCACCCACCCCCTCCCGGCTTCGCCACCCCCCCCTCCCAGCCTCCTCCACCCAACTCCTCCTGGCCGCCACCACCCACCCCCTCCCGGCCTCCTCTGCCCACCCTCTCACAGCCTCCTCCACCCACCCCGTCCCGGACTCCTCCACCCACCTCCTTCCGGCCTCCTACACCCACCCCTCCCAGCCTCCTCAAACCATCCCCTCCAAGCCTCCTCCACCCAGCCCCTCCCGACTCCCTCCACCCACTCCCTCCCGGCCTCCTCCACCCACCCCCTCCCGGCCTCCTCCACCCTCCCCCTCACAGCCTCCTCCGCCCACCACCTCCCGGCCTCCTCCACCCACCCCCTCCCGGCCTCCTCCACCCACCCCCTCCCAGCCTCATCCACCCACCCCCTCCCGGCCTCCTCCACCTACCCACTCCCGGCCTCTTCCACCCACCCCCTCCCGGCATCCTCCACCCACCCCCTCCCAGCCTTCTCCACCCACCCCCTCCCAGCTTCCTTCACACACCCTCTCCCGGCCTCCTCCACCCACTCCCTCCCGGCGTCCTCCACCCACCCCGTCACGGCCTCCTCCATCCACACCCTCCCGGCCTCCTCCACCTACCCACTCCCGGCCTCTTCCACCCACCCCCTCCCGGCCTCCTCCACCCACCTCCTCCTGGCCTCCTCTCTTGGCACTGCCAAGAAACCCTCAACTCTCACCTCCCAAAAATTTCCGTCAGTCAGGGAGAGTGAGCATGGATTCATGAAGGGTAGGTCGTGCCTGACAAACCTCATAGAGCATTTTGAAGAGGTGATAAAGCTCAAGGACAGTCGTAAATTGACAGATGCTATTTATCTGGACTTTCAGAAGGCTTTTTATAAAATCTCACACAGGAGACTGTTAGCTGAGGTGGAAGCCCACAGAACTGACATGGATTGGAGTTGGAATAATGGACAAGAACTCAAGTTGGCGGGACATGGCTAGTGGTTTCCCAGAGGGATCTGTGTTAGGGCCTCAATTTTGCTCAATATTCATTAATAGCTTGGATAAAGGTGTAAATAATCAAATATCCAAATTTACTGATGACACGAAACTGGGCAGCATTGTCGACAGTGTTGACAACTGCATAAAATTACAACAGGACATTAATAGTTGAGTTGAATGGGCAAAGCTGCAGAAGATGGATTTTAATATCAGAAAGGTGTGAAGTTGTCCATGTCAGCCCAAAAAAAATCAATCAGGGTATATTTTTATTTTTTAGAAGGCACAAGTTTAAACAATGAGCTTTGGGTGTCCATGTGCATAGAACTTTAAAATGCCACAAATAGATGCAGAAAATAGTCAAGAAGGCTCATGGAATATTGCTTCATATCTACGTATAAGGGATGCAGACATTGTACTGCAGTCACACAAAACCCTTGTTCAACCCCAGTTAGGGTACTGTGAGAGGATCTGGGCACCACATCTTAGGAAGGATGTTTTGACCCTGGAAGGAGTTTGACACAGGTTTACAAATATGATACCTCAACTTCAAGGGTTAGGTTATGAGCAGAGATTAGAAAAGTCAGGCCTTTATTCTCGCGAATTTAGAAGGTTATCCAATCAAAGCCCCCAGGATATTAACAGGGAAAAACAGGGTAGACAAAGTTTGCACTGGTTGAAGATTGTAGGATCAGGGGACATTGTCGAGGCCAGGCCGTTCAAGAGAGATGTGAGAAAGCACTTCCACGGGCAAAAAGCAGTGGAGGTTTGGAACTCTCTTCCTCAATGGCAGCTGATGCTAATGCAATGGTTAAATTTAAATCTGAGGTGGACAAATGTTTAGTAAGCAAGAGCATCAAGGGATATGGGCCCAGGGTAGGCACAGATCAGCCATGATATTATTGAATGGCAGAACAGGCTGAAGGGGCTGAATGGCCTAATCCATTTCCTATGTTCCTATGACACGTCTCGGTCCCAGACTCCCAGCTCTTTGTTCCAACGGGTGTGATCTCTTCTCAATGGATCAAAGGTCTGACAGCTATCTGAGATGGAATGCCTCTCTGAGGTACAGTGCCCCCCAGCAGGCAGCTGTCTACCTCTTCCCCAGTTATTATTCCGCAGAGCATCAGAGGCTGTCAAGAAGGATAGCGTCTCTGGCATCCAAAAAGTCACAGAATATGCCATTAATTGGCAGCAGTCATTTTGTGTACAACAACGTTGCTCTACCAGCAATGAAATAGAATAAATCCCAACAGCTTGGGAGCAGGTCGTTTGGCCCATCGAGTCCACACTGACCCTCTGAAGAGTGTTCCATTCAGACTGATCCCACCCCTGCATTTCCCATGGCTAACCCACCTAGCCTGCATATCTTTAGTCACTATGGGCAATTTAGCGCAGCCAGTCCACCTAACCTGCACATTTTTGGACTGTGGGAGGAAACCCATGCAGACACAGTCCAAAGATTTTCTGTTTTCAGCATGGGGCATGTAAAATGGGCAGTGCTGAGCCCACCATCTTACCTGTCACCCCTGAGCTGACCCCCATTATATGACCCCCATGAATGCCAATTTGAACATCCCGCCCAGCATACAGAAATAGGTCTGCTGAGTTTTTAATAGCTTGCTAAAAGCTCAGTTGACTTCATGATTACTTTGGCCTTGGTTAGCATCGGCAGGTGGGCAGGTTTCGGAAGCATATGTGTTAAAAGGTTAAGAAAGAGGATGTTGCTACCTTCAGAGGGTATGAGCACTGGGGGCAACCCCATCACGAGCCCCCAGGAAAGATAATAATCCCCCCCAATACACTTTGGCTTGAGTTCAAAGCCCACCTTCTCCACCTACCCCTCTGTGCCCAATGCCCCAATTTATCTGGGTCCAAAGATCCTTTGGGGCTTCTTTTTGGGACTGGTATAATCTTGGCTGTACTCACTACTGAGCTCCTGCATTTCCAGAAGGTGAGCTTCTACTCTGGCTAGCCACCAACTTCCCATCCGAAGGGGGAAAGGTCTGCCCTCCCCTTAAGTTATATTTTGCCATCCATTTCCACAAGATGCCTTTTGTCCTGTATTTCCACCCAGCAATGAAGGGCCCACCTGGGTATTCTTGCTTGCTGCTGCTTTGACTTTTGAGCATGCAGGCTAGTGTCCCACTGTCAGTGATGAGGTGGACAAGGAATGTTGGGATTGGGAGTGCAAGTGATGGAAGACAATTGCAGCACCACGTCTTGATTGACCACCAGGGAGTGTGCCTGTGCTGAGAGATGCCTGTAGCAGATGCATGAGAATACAGTGTCTCCTTACAGACAGTTTCAAACTCTGCTGTGCTCACCCCAATCCCCACTAGTGCATGGTCCGTGCATCCTCTTAAAAGTTGGTTTGCCTTGTTTAGATTATGTGCGCTAAGTGGGTCTTGAATCCATAATCTCCTAATGCAGAGTATGAGCCAAAACTGAAAGTCAAAACACAAGTTCAAGCTCTATGTGGATCTATGCTTCAATGACGCATGGGTCAAAGGTAAGGTTCTCCAGTATGTATACTTCCTTTGTATGTTAGATTGATGCACTAACAATGGTGCTTGAATCCCAAAGTGTCTCAAGCAAACTGCCAAACAGAGTCTCCTTTGTCTTACCTAATTAACTCAATATCTGACTAAACAGTATTTTCTGCACCACCCAGTTATTTGTCTGACTGAGAACAAAACAGGTCACCCCAAAGTCTGTTTATAGTACAGATGGCAAACTGTTCCTATTGTCACACAACGGCAGTCTCCAAGCTGAATGTGTTTGTCAGCAAACTACACAAAATGACAGATTGTATTTCAGCTGTGAGGCTATTAAAATCAAAAGTGGTAACAGATTTTAAGAGGAATTTTAACACATTAAGAGGTTTGCGAGTCTGCTTTATTTGTGTGTGTGTGTGAGTGTCTTGTGATTGTTCCAGCAAACCTTTACATCGACATTTTTGCAGTGACTTGTTTACCCAGATGGTAGTATCAGCGATATTTTTCTCATCATGTAGGTGTGACCTCCGGCTCCTTCTCATTCAGAAAACCACGGGTAACATCATCTGCTTCATCCCTTGTGGTGTCACAGTTTCCGAGACTGGTTTGTGAATTGTGCTAATTATAGTGTAGGATCCCTTGAGGTGGTGTCACCCTGGAAAGATCCATATAAAGCCTTGAAAGTTCCCAGTTGGTCTGATCTCATCCGTAACATGGCGAAGGAAATATCTTGAGAATATGGCAGAATGACATGGTTGTGAATATACGCATGTACATTCTGACACCTCATTGGAAATTCTACAGTGACCAACTGCCTAAAGTCAAAGCAAATAAATACATGATTTGGCTTTATATCTTGCTTTGTCTTGTCATTGAACCACTTGACCACTTGACAATATGAAGCCCTCACAGCACAGAGACTGCAGTTACTGTGATCAATTCCATTTTGAAACCATTCTGTTGTTCAGTTATTTTATTTATTCATTCCCAGGATGTCAACGTCACTGGCTAGGCCAGCATTTAGTACCCATCCCTAATTGCCCAGAAGGCAGTTCAGAATTACTTTGGGTTTGGGGTCACATGTAGGCTGGACCAGTTAAGGAAGGCAGATTTCTTCCCTAATGGCCTTTAGTGAACCGGATGGGGTTTTCCTGACATTTTACAAGGGATCCCCACGAGAATCTTAATTCCAGATTTTTCCTTGAATTCGAATTCCACTATCTGCTATGGCAGGACTTGAACCTTGATCCCCAGAACATAAATAAAAGCTGAAAGAAATTTGGATGCTGTGAATCAGAAACAAAAAACTGAAATTGCTGGAAGAGTTCAGCAGGCCTGGCAGCAACTGTGGAGAGGAATCAGAGTTAATGTTTCGCGTTGAGTGACCTTCTTCAGAAGGTTCTGAGGAAGGGTCTCGCAACCCAGAACATTAACTCTGATTCCTCTCCACAGCTGCTGCCAGGCCTGCTGAACTCTTCCAGCAATTTCAGTTCTTTTTCCTGAGAGCATTACCTGGGCCTCAGCATTAACCGTCTAGCAGTGACACCACCTGGCCATCGCATCCCTGAGAAATGTACTGCACCCTCCTTTATGAGCTTCCACCTGAAAAGGACCTGAGGCAGAAATAGGTGCTGCAGATGGTGGAGATTAAAGTCAAGATCAGAGTGGTGCTGGAAAAGCACAGCAGGTCAGGCAGCATCCGAGGAGCAGGAAAATCGATGATTTGGACAAAATGTCGGTTTTCCTGTTGCTCAG
Source organism: Chiloscyllium plagiosum (assembly GCF_037043375.1). Lineage (NCBI taxonomy): Eukaryota > Metazoa > Chordata > Chondrichthyes > Orectolobiformes > Hemiscylliidae > Chiloscyllium > Chiloscyllium plagiosum. Next base: position 4,446,915 of record NW_028270143.1, read on the forward strand.
ATGCTGCCTGACCTGCTGTGCTTTCCCAGCACCACTCTGATCTTGACCCTGACCCATTTGAGGCAGGTGCCTCCTTTGAATGCTGCCAAGCTTGTCCCACCATATCTGGCGGACGGATGCAGGGCAGGAAAGAGCTAGCAGATATCAGCCTAAGTGAAGTGGGTAGGGACAGTAATCCTGGGCCTTGTGCAGGTAGTTTTGGGCCAGACACAGAGCAGGCCTGGGCCATCATATTCAGTTGTCAGTGGCCCACTTCTTAGGGGAGAAGCAGGCAGTCAGCTGCAAGTTGCCTCCTTGCTGTATGACACTATTTTATCTCCTCTTGAAAATTCATTCATCATACAACCAAATTCCCATTTTATACATTGTACAGACATTTCACTTCATTTCCACATTTCATTATTTGTGCGCGATAACATAGATTTCATTAGCTGATAATAATATCAGTGAAATCATACAGATTATTGAAAAGCACACACAAACACATATTTATATTTAATATGTACTCATTACCCAGTATTTCTTTTGCAAAGTATTTACATAACAAAGGTTTTATTTTTAAATCTGAATGATTTTGTTGAAGGTAAAGTTTAAACATTGTAAGCAGTCACTCTGAAGTCACAGAATTGTAAATACATAGGAAGCAAGGCACAGAGTCATAGAAATGTACAGCACAAAACAGACCCTTCGATCCAACTTTTCCATGCTGACCAGAAATCCTGACCTAAAGATTAATGTTTTTCAAGGAAAGGACGAAATAGGATAAAGATCTCCCACTCTTCTTTGATGTATTGTACTGGGATGTTTTAAATCCATGTGAACAGGCTGCTGGGTGTCGCTCTGAAGTCTCATCAAAAGAACTCTGTTGTGCCGGGGATGAATCCTAATGCAAAATAAAATAAACTTACCTTACCTCAATTCCCTGCTATCCATGTGCATGCCCAGCAGGTGTCCCCAATGACTCTGCTTCCACCACCACCTCTGGCAACGCATTCCATGCATTCACAACTCTCTGCGGAAAGAACCTACCTCTGACATCCCCTTTATACCTTCCTCCTAATATCTTAAAACTATGACTCTTCGTGCCAGTCAATCCTGCCGTGGGGAAAAGTCTCTGGCTATTGACTGTATCAATGTCTCTCATTACTTTGTACACCTCGATCTGGTCACCTCTCTTCCTCCTTCTCTCCAGAGAGAAACGTCCGAGCTTAGTCAACCTTTCTTCATGAGGCAAGCCCTCCAGTCCAGGCAGCATCCTGGTAAACCTTCATTGCACCCTCTCTAAAGCCTCTGTATCTTTTCTATAGTAGGGTGACCAGAACTGGACACAATATTTCAAATGTGGTCTTACCAGGGACTTATAGAGCTGGAGCAAAACCTCGCTGCTCTTAAACTCGATCCCCCTGTTAATGAAAGCCAAAACACCATAAACTTTCTTAACAACCCTATCCACTTGCGTGGCAACTTTGAGGGATCTATGTAGTTGAACACTCTGATTTCTCTGTTCCTCCACACTGCCAAGAATCCAGTCTTTAATCCTATATTCAAAATTCGAGTTCGACCTTCCAAAATGCATCATTTTGCTTTTATCCAGGTTGAACTCCATCTGCCATTTCTCAGCCCAGCTCTGCATCCTGTCTATGTTGCGCTACAGCCTGCAATAGCCCTCGATACTATCAATGGCACCTCCAAAATTGTGTCATTTGCAAATTTACTAACCCATCCCTCAACCTCCTCATCGAAGTCACTTATAAAAACCACAAAGAGCAGAGGCAGCCCTGTGGGACACTACTCAACACTGACCTCCAGGCAGAATCCTTTCCATCTACAACCACTCTCTGCCTTCTGTCAGCCAACCAATTCTGAATCCAGATAGCCAAATCTCCCTGTATCCCATACTTCCAGACTTTATGAATGAGCCTACCATGGGGAACCTTATCAAAAGCCTTGCTGAAGTCCATTTCCATTCCATCCACTGCTCGGCCTTCGTTGAACTGTCTTGTCACCTCCTTGAACTCATTCAGTTTAGTTAGGCATGACCTTCCCCTCACAAAGCCATGCTGATTGCCTTTAATCATGCTATGCTTTTCCAAATAGTTATAAATCCTATCCCTCAGAATTCTTTCCAAAACCTTGCTGACCACAGACATAAGACTGACTGGTCTGTAATTGCCAGGGATTTCCCTATTACCCTTCTTGAAAAGAGGAACAACATTCACCTCCTTCCAATCCTCCGGTATGACTCCCATGGACGGTGAGGAAGCAAAGATCTTTGCCAGCTGCTTAGTAACCTCCTTTCTCATTTCCTGGAGCAACCTGGGATAAACCTCGTCTGGCCCTGGGGACTTATCAATCTTAATGTTTCCCAAAATTTCCAGCACATCAACTTCATCAATCTTGGTCTGTTCAAGTCCGTATCCCAGCTCCTCAAAGTTCTTATACACAACAAGGTCCCTTTCCTTGGTGAAAACCGAAGCAAAACATTCATTTAGGGCGACCCTATCTGCTCAGACTCCACGGACAAGTTCCCTACGCTATCCCTGACCGGCCCTACCTTCTCCCTGATCATGTTCAAGGCTTGTATCTTGGCAAACTAGACCTTCCAAGTGAGTGGCAAGATCCAGGATCCTCAAGGAGAATGTGAATATCGTCCAGGTGAAAGCACATCATCCTGGGGATGTCAGAATCTTGTTCCAGAAGGTGGCAGAAGACCCCCGTAGTGACACCCTCAACCATCTGTAACATTGAAGGCAAAATACTAACACAGCCAAGTTAAGCAAGCACACAGCACTGACACTACCCAGTTTAGGAACACACGACACTAAGTGAAAACCAGCCTGATTTTCCTTTCCTAATGTAGGTAAAGCCTTTGTATCATTCTTCTAAATCATTTCTGTCCTCTGTTTAGTGCCCCATATCCATTTTATAATACTGCAATCGGAACTGAACATGTATTCCAAGTATGGTTGAACTATGTTTCAACATAGTTTTAATCTAATATCTCCAATTCTCAATTCTCAATAGCCACTCAATTGGTTATTATTGCCTACCCACCACTTCTGGGCTAGGAAGCATTTACTAACCAGGGCCTGCTTCTGCTAGGTTTGCCCTGAAGCTGGAACATGTCGGCCTGCTGATCTGATGGGACCCCAGGCACCATATTTCCACCTCATGTCAACAGTTAACAATTTCACAACACAGGCACATGAAATAATTGAAAATTGGGTAAGTTTCACTTGCCAATAAAAAAATGAAAATAAAAGTAGCAAAGAGGGAGAAAATAAACTATGAGGGCAAACCAGCAAGTTGGATAAAACTAGATAGTAAGAGCTTCTTTAAAAGGAAGTGAGGGTCCAAAGTGAATATAGGCTACTGAGAGAACAAGGCTGTGGAAACCCTACTGGGCTCCAGGAAATGGCAGAGGAATTAAATAAATACTTTTCAGTAGTTTTTTCAGTAGAAGACCCTAATACCTTTCCAAAATTACTGAATAATCAAGCGGCCAAAGGGAGAGAGGAAATATACACATTAACAACACTACAGGAAAAATTACTAGGAAAATTAATGAAGCTAAAGACTAGAAGTCCCTGGATTTGATTGGGTGCATCCTAGGATTTTAAAGGAAGTAGTGAATACACTCAGTAGATTCAGGAAAAGTTCCAGAGGATTGGAAAATTGCCAATGTAAAAGTTTTGCATAAAAGGGGGAAGAGGCAAAACTAGATAACTATGGGCCAATTAGTTTAAAATCAGTTACATAAAGAATGTAATGTCAGAGCATTTAAAATTATACAATATAAACATGCAAAGTCAATATGGCTTCATGGTTACCTTTGAGAGGTAACAAACAGGATAGATAAAAGGGAAGGTGTGGATATGGATTTCTAAAAGGTGTTAATAAGTGTTGCATATAAGAACACTTAATCAGATAAGCACTCATAATTGAGGTAGTTTATCAGCATGAATAGAGGATTGACTAACTAATAGAAAACAAAGACATGGGAAATAATGGGATTTTTTCAGGATGGCAGCCACAACCTAGTGGGGTGCTACTAGGATCAGTGTTGGAGCCACCACTGTATACAATATACATTCATAACTTGAATGATGGAAGTGAATGCACAACCACCAAGTTTGCAGATGACACAAAATATGTTGGAAGATAAGTGGCAAGGATGACACAAAGGGTCTGTCAAGGGCTCTCAACAGTTGAAGTGTGTGTGCAAAATCTTGTCAGGTTGAATATATTCTGGGAAGGTGTGACGTCATAAACTTTGACAGGAAGAATAGAGGAGCTGAAGATTATTTAACCAGAAAAAGATTGCAGAAAGCTACAGCACAGAGGGATTTGGGAGTCCTTGTGTATGAATCTCAAAAAGATGGCATCCAAGTTCAGTAAGCACCAGGAAAGGCAAATAGAATGCTGGCCTTTATTCCAAAGGGAATGGAATATAAAATTAGGGAGGTATTACTCCAAGGCATAGTCAGATGAGAGTTGGAATACTGTGAAGAGATTTGGACTCCTTCCCAAAGGAAAGCTATACTGGGCGTTGGAGGCAGTCCAGAAAAGGTTCAGGAGGTCAATTCCTCATTTGGAGGGATTTTCTCCTAATGGGAGGTTGAACAGACTAGTCCTGTGCTCGAGTTCAGAATAATGAGAGGAGACCTCATTGAAGTATATAAGATTCTCAGGGGTTTTTGATAGGGCAGATGCGGAGAGGCTGCCTCCCCATGTGAGATACCAGAAGCAGAGGGGATATTCTCAGAATAAGAGCTCACCCTTTCATGACAGAGGTGAGGAGAGTTTCTTTTCTCTTAAGAGATTAGTCAATCTGCAGAATTCTTTACTGCAGGAGGCTATAAAGGTAAAAATGCTGCAGTCCTACTTACTCTTTTGAGAGAGACAACTGGTGGTGGTTTAACCTGAGGGTCAGCATTGCCCAGGTGAGGGGTGGACGTCAAGGAGACGGGACCTTCAGGGGAACCTTGGTTGGTATGGGAATTGAGCCCAGACTTTTGGCAGCACTCTGTATCACATAGAAGCCAACTGAGCTGGCTGACCCCTTATGCAGAAGGTCATTAAGTATATTCAAGTTGAGATAAATGGAATTGTAGCTATTAAGGGAATCAAGGGCTATGGGGAAAAGGCAGGAAAGTGAAGTCGAGGATTTTCAGATCAGCCATGATCTTATTGAAGGGCAGAGTAGATTCGATGTGCTGAATGAACTGCTTCTGTTTCTGAAACGTATGGTCTTATGGCTTGTGGATTCCTGATGTCTCATTTGCTGTGCCTACAAAAGTGTTTTTAAATTTTAAATTCTGCTTTATCTGATGCAATCCACTGCATTTTAAAAAGACTCAAAATTAAATAAAATTGTGCTTCCGGATCTTCTGCCAGCTACCTGAGAGTGTGGGTGGAGTCTTCAGCAACCTCTCGGTCCAACAGCTCTCTGCCTGCCCAAATCATAATATAGAACATTCCGGGCCCTGAGAATACAGTCTTGGTCAGGGATACGAACCCAGGGGTCTTAACATCTATTATGAGGAGCTGCACTTGCACACATGAACTGTTCAGGAAAATCATTACAATCGAAATTTGTAATCATTCAACTTTCTTGCCAAATTATTTATTCTTATGTGGAATGGACAGAGGCCTGATAAGCACGTGGGGTTCATATGCCTCTGTGAAGCATATTAGGATAACTTATCAACATTAAAGTCACTATATAGTTGATTATTTTAAGGAAATTGAAATGTTAAGATACGTTGCATATATTGATAAAGCAGATTTTCTTTCTTTTAATATTTAAAACTGAAAATACTAAAAATACTGAAAATGATCAGCAGGCCTGATAGCAACAAAGGGGAGAGAAACAGAATTAAGTTTTCTAGTGGATGTCCGTTCCACCGATTTATCAAGTCATAGTCAGGTCTTGACATACATTGCCAGGAAAGGCTTTGGTGAAGCATATTAGCAGAGTAAATGCCATTAGAAGAATGATATCAACTATCGGTGAGACACTAGGTAGTTTTGAGCCAGCACAGCCAATAACAATAACAATCAGCTTTGATCTGAAATTTTTTTGTACTTTTATTTAAATAACCATGTTACAATCTGAACTATGGAGTTTGTAGGTGCTGTAGAGTGATAGGGAGAGCCAGCACCTTTGCATACACTTGTTACAGAAGCACTTTCACTTCAGCTGTCAAAGAACACAGGTACAAGTATTGGGCACTTTTATTTAATTGCAGATTCAGGCTTGTACTTTGGGTTGCTTTCCAGTGCACTTTTGACAAAGCCTGTCAGTATGTTGAAGTGCCTTCTAAGAGTTTCCTAAAGTTGTATGGATCTGTGCTGACATTTTCCTTTAATTGGCTGTATTACTTTTAAGTTTCATCTACGTGCACTTTTCTGCTCACACACTGGTGTGCTCACTCCACACATCTAATGTTGTACATGAAGCTGTGCATAATTATAAGGATGAGCTGACAGTGGTAAATTGCATGCAAACAGCACCCAACAGTGGGTGAGATCAAAACCTGTTTGAAATCATTTGGGTATAAACTGCACTCAAATCATAAAATCTAACCTTCTGTCTCAATCCCCAGGATATCCACATCACATCATTTTACTCAGATGCTCTATGATTTCCATATGTTATGTGATCTTGCCCACACACAGTGATTGTGCCCAAGTGCATTGTACAATGTGTAATGACAGTTCTGTACCCGTATGGATAGGTGAGCTTATTTACTTATAATGTACCATCTGCTCTCTCAAAGGAAGAGGAACTGTCACCCTCCAGCAAATCTGAAGAGCACCACTCACCAGAGCACCAACTGTCATTATCCTACCTTGAAGCAGACACCAGCAAAGATACATGCTTCAGGAGAAGCCACTAATAATATACAGGAGAGATTGAAAAAGAGAAGCATTGAGCACTAGAAAGAATGTTCACAGGGCTGGAGGTTGATTGTCAAAGATTCTGAGAAATCAGATTCCCACTGCCAATGCTCATACAGATCGGTGACCTTCAGTGAGATGATGACTGCTAGTGTATTTATGCACTGACTACTACAGAAATGGCCGGCTATGAAGCTATGTGACACTAGTATCACATGCAAGTGGCAATAGGCATGGCCTTTCAATGAAATAGGATAGTTTTGAATTTTGGAAGAACCAGACGGTGAGAATGGGTACTCACAGAAGCAATATTACAGGCCTCCAACTCAGAGGGGAAAAAACCCAGTGAAAGGCCAGTCATACCCGGATATGAATGTACTGCTTATATTAGTATTTTAAAGTATACATGACGAGTTGGACCAGTATATCCCATTCACGAGTTTTACTGGCTTTTCTTTCTGGGACATGCCCTGATGCAGTGGGCCTGGATTGAAACTGACTAATCTTGAGCTGTCCTACCAACAAGAAAGGTACTTTGGGGAGGGGAATGAAGTCCCACACCAGTAGTAATATGGATTCCCTTATTTCATGAGGAGCTCTTGTTCAGTGAAAATATCACCAAACTTATTTTGATTGGGTTTCTCTCCACTATCGCCCGTGGAAGTGATCAGTGAGTGTACATTTTGACGACCCTCATCCTAAAATGATGGCAGGATCTTATCCCACTTTGCATTTTTGAAATGGACCAACCACCTCTGAGAGGCAGATGCCCAGTCATACAAAGTTTATCTCTAACGAATCTGTACTCGCTTTCATTCACTCGTCTGTATTTCATTCAAGTTGTGGAACTGGGCCATTCAGCCCATCGAGTCCAAAAAAGCCTCCGAAAAGCATCCCAACCAGACCCACCTCTCTATCCTATCCCTGTAACCCTGCATATCACATGGCGAATCCACCTAACCTACACATCTGAGGACATTATGGGCAATTTATCATGGCTAGTCCACCTAACCTGCACATTTTTGGACAGTGGGAGGAAACTGGAACTCCCAGAGGAAACCCAGGGAGAACGTGAAAACTCCACTCAGATAATCACCTGAGGGTAGAATCAAACACAGGTCCCTGGCACTGTGAGGCAGCAGTGTTAACCACTGAACCACAATGTCACTCTACTATTAACATGATATTAACTATAAGACTTCCTCCTCTGTTCCGTTTTAATCTCCTTATCTTTAGTGATCCAGGGACCAATAGGTCTGGATCCTCTTGCTATTCCGATGACGTGAATGAGACTAGCCTATACTTGAACTACTCCCTCGTTGATGTTTTCCCATAGCTCATTTTGCATTTTATATGCAAATCATAGATTGCTAGAACTCTTTATCATTCTTTGATATTAGCCCTCCTCTAGTTGACTATTTTTCTACATGATCTTTCCTTATACTTTGCTCAGATCCACCAATATTGAGATGCCCAGGTTCAGTCTACAAGTACCAATGGCATGTGGAAAATCACCTTTGACTCGTAGGCTGCCTGAATCTGAATATATAGCAAATTGGCAATGCAACAATTACAAATTCAGTGTAGCTGCTGTTCGCAAACAACAATTTTGTGTTTCTTTTCATTTACAATGACGTGGCAAACATGATCCCACACTTTCGGCCATCAAACTGACACTGAATCTGTCCAACTCTGGCCGTTCTTCCAGCCATACGTTAAGAGCACATCACATCTAGAGAAGGGCAAGTGCTGGATGGGAACACAGATTGCACTGAATAACATCAGCACTGGCCCTACCAGGTACATCCCTTAGACCCTGCCTGTCCCGTATTACCTTGCACTATCCAATCAGTCCATTTCAACCCACCCACCCAGAGTGGAGACCACATTGCATCTTGTGGCCAACTGTCCAGCCTACACCCTCAGCCTCCGCATTACACCTTGTTAATACCAACCCTGCTGCCTCTGTGGAGGCAACAATGGTGATCACAGTCCTGAACCCCTCCCTCCCACAGCCTACCAAGCTCTGCGATGTTGTTTCAAGTTCTCCACTCTGAGCTTAAATTTTCCCCCATCACCATCCTTAACACTGCTGCTCGATATGCCTCTGCTTGTTTCCTGAGCCTCCACTTGCACACATCTTCTGTCACTGATCCACCCTACAGGCCCCTCCCTTGAATGGTCCTGAAATATTGATAGACAGACAACCAGAAGTATACTCGCCCAGACCTCTGACCGACCAGGGTCCTGAGCGCTGTCACAACTCCCTGACTAATGACAAGCAACTCTCCCTGAAAGCTCACGATGGCCCGACAGAACTGAGCATAAAACCCAGCCCCCTGGACTGTACTGTAACAGATAACCCAACTGTGAACCACTCAGGCAGATCACTGTGACTGTGATGAAGCCTCTGAACTGTATGTAGACTGTGCCTGTGACTGATAGTATCAGGGTTCCCTGACAGATAAGGAGCCTCCCCATTCTGCATAGTTCAATTCTAACCAGTATGACAAGCGGCCTACCTGTGTGTCTGCGTGAAAGAGCCCATTGAAACGGCAGCAGGGACAGTCTTTCACTCTCAAAGTTCTAACAGATAAAGCAAGGCATGAATGGTGCACGCATGAAGATAGCTGCAAAGTGAGCGAGTGCTAAGAGGGCTGATGGATGCTGGAAGCAATGTCCATTGATGAAGCATGTGTGTGGCTGGTGAATCATGCCTTGAGATGTTGTTATGTTGATGTCCAACATGGAGGTGGGTCAGAACAAGCTTAATCCACCAGATACAGATTCTAATTTCCTTGTTAGGTTTTCCTGACATCTGTCATGTTCGACAAGTTTGGTCAGATGGAAATGTGAATATGAATTAGGGGAGCTGTGCTGTTAACAAGGAAGTTAAAAAGCAATAATCAGCATCAGTTGGCAACTTGCTGCTGCCAAATAAAAATTTCGACACACCGCTTGTGAAAAGCAGAAAAGATGGAGAGAGGTGATCCTGACGTTAAGATGGACCTCGTCACACTTGTCACTCGATTCGGCCACACATCTCACCAGAGCTGACATTGCTCAGACCCCTAAAAGTTTCCATCCTCTGTCTCTAGGTGTTCTAAACAAAAATACCTTGTTTTCACCAGTTGTTGTAAACTACTCATTTATAATCAATTTTCCAAGAACATTCCAGGGGGTTCCTTGCTCAGTAACACATCCTAATTTAGCTCACGGTCCAGAAGAACTGCCTGACCTTTTTTTTAAAAAAGCCCTTCTCAAAAGTAATCAACTTCCTTATGCCATTGTTTCAAAATCCAAATGCTAGAAGTTGTACATTATTAAATCACATATCTTTCTTTACACCATGTGCACCACAACTGCTGGCTGTTTGCCTTGCCACCTGATAAAATGTTCTGCCATTGTTTATTGATAACTCTCTATCCCATTGCAGCCCATCAGCATTTGGCTGTTCCACTCTGTCTCTTCTCTGGTCATCCTTCGAAATGTTAACCTTATCAAATATGACCTGATCTGAAGTAAAACTCTCATTCTAACTTTGCATCTCTAAAATGGTGCTAGAATTCATTAATAATCTGAAAAAAGGTTTTATTGAGGAATATCCGACCAGTACCTCTTCTGAATGAATAAACTGGTTTTGCTTTCCACCATGAACTCTATACTTGTAATTCATTTAATGTTTTTGCCCAAGCTTTGCATTGCTAAGACTATCGGTCCCACTATCCTTTGCCTGATTGGGATAAATATTCCCAACCTTACTACCTGCTCTCCAGCAGCACCAGAGATGGGAAATTGACCAGGAAGAGGTTTCACTCTCCTAGTTCTGAGATTGTTATCCTCTAAAGATATGGTGGACTCTAATTATGCCAGTGCTTATTTAAGCAGGCGTACACATATGGTGAGATCAATATGGATGTATACCATCTAAGTTATTTTTCTCATCAATACTTCTGTATTTCAGTGTGCTGTGGCTTCCTGCTCTCCATCATGCTAAGGAAGTGATACTGGATTTTCAAGTTTAAGTGGACTGCTCTCTTGGTGTCTCCAGACTCAAGGAATCTTGCTTCTGTTTCAGATGTTCTGAAGGTTAGCCAGTTGCACTCGGCTACTGGAGGCAATGATATGGCCTTTACGTCTCAGAGTGGAAACGTTGGTGCAGTCAGAAATCCTTCCTGCAGACCACTCAACAGGTTAAATGAACTGACCAAGAAAATGAATCTGGGTCAGAGTTAGAAGCTGCTCTTTCAGCAGGACCACTCCTGCAGATCAAAATCTAGGCCAGTGAACTGGAGACATTCTGATAAGCATTTACAGGGACTTGGGAAAATGTAGAATAAAAATAAAATAATTGAATTAAATGAACGTTTCTGGTTTAATTTTCTTCCTATAATAGTTTGACACAGAATATAATGAGAGAGACAGAATGTGATTGAAAATAGATACTGACGAGGGATGTCCCCTAATTATCAGTAAGGTTCAATGGAGACTCTTAACTACAAGGCTTGTTTTGTCAGTCGTTTCGATAATGGGTGATGCATTACATGCAAGGGTGTAACTGGCACTTTAACATTCATACATGTGCAATAGTCTTTTTTGCCCTGCTGCGTGACTCAGGTTCGAAGATTATTATGCCATCAATAGGATCAGTTGGAAAGAGGATGGGATAATTATGCCTTTGTGCCTTCATATAAAACAAGTGCTATTGAATCAACAGCCTCTATTCCATAAGTTCTGTTTATTTTTCTTTCTATTGAATTCATTATTGCTTTGATTTTTGTTCTCATCCAAGATCAATTTCAGCCTCTTATTTCTTGCGTAGCTAAGCTATCCTTGCTAATGAATTCGCCAAATTTGACATGTTCAATCTTTTAGAATGGCACGTGCTGTTAGACATTTCTCTACACCCTTCCAGAAAGATTTTATGACAAACTTCAGTTGGGATTTATTACCTTTGAGGTTCTGCGTATTAATTTGGGCCGTAACTCCAAGAACAGCATACCTAATTCTACCTATGTTGTTGGTTCCAAGTGCAGGCATCATGACAGCTTTATTCTCCACTTCTCGATCCAAGTTTGTTTCTAATCATAAGGGGATGTCCTTAATCATGGAACTGGGAAGACAACACAACCTCCAGGCTATGGCTGCAGAGAACACTATCTATCCTTTATAGTATCATCTATCATTATGACATTCCTTTTCACTCCCCTTACTCGAATATCATCCTTCAATACGATTCCCCATTCAATTTTCTCAACTACCTGCAGTCCATTCAGGTGGAAATTAACTCATACCCCATTGATCAGTGTCAAAGTGAGCTGAGGCTACTCCATCACTCCATCCTGGATTCCCAAACCTGCCTACCTCTCAGCTACTGCCTTCTATCACTGACTATTAATCATCTCTAACATTCTGCTTAACCATCTTTAACATCAGTAAAAATGTTTCATTGGAAAATCTCAGCTTGTCACAAAAGCTTGGACTTCAAGTGAATGTATATTCTCTGTAATAAATCCAGACTTTCAATGCAATCTGTGCATTCTGAGCATCATTTCCCAGCTGGCAGCGGGAGTTGGAAGTTGAAGAATGCATTGCTCTCTCGAGTGAAGATTTGAGCAATTCTTTGCATTATCTAGCTAAATGTTGGATTCTCTGCATTTTGTTTCAAGCAAGTGATGAAATAGTATCAACATGTTGCAACTGTGCTGTTTGGGAAGGAACTCCTCACAGTGAAACAGAAGCTACCTATGTATAAATAGAGAAAGCTAATTTGAAAATGAGCAGCGATCAACAACAATTGTTTATCACTGTTTTTATTGTTAGCTTCGAAGAGAATGCTTAAAGCGTGTTTATTTTTAGTCATTGTTTCTGGTTGCATACATTCAGCTAGAAATAATTTCTACTTAATTTACTTAATATAAAATTTTCAAGATAGATTTGCATAAATGCTTGTAACATATTTTTGGAATATAGTCACAGTTATTCAGTTTGCAAACATGAGGGCCAATTTTCCACAACAGCAATAAATTGAATAAGGAACTAACCTTTTTTTTAAATGTGGAAGGATAGATGTTGGCCAGGAGACCTCCTGCACTCTTAGAATTTGGTCTGAGGTTATTTTTATCCAGCTGAGATGATCGCCAGATCCTTCACTCAATCTGATTTGTAAAAGAGCACACAGATTTGGTAATATTCCATCAGAACTCAATGTTTTAATGAGGAAATGAGCTCAATGTTTGGAATTGCCTTGAACTTGTGTCCCTCTAGTACCAGAGTCAATGATGCAGCCAAAGCTCCGTGGGCAGCATGGTGGCTCAGTGGTTAGCACTTCCACCTCACAGTGTCAGGGACCGGTGTTTGATTACACCCTTGAGTGACTGTCTGTGTGGAATTTACATGTTCTTCCCGTGTTTGTGTGGGTTTCCTCTGGATGCTCTAGTTGCCTTCCACAGTCCAAACCTGTGCAAGTTGGGTGGATTGACCATGGATAAATGCAGGGTTCCAGTGATTGGTTGGGATGCTCTTTGGAGGATTGGTGTGGACTCGATGGACTGATTGGCCTACTTCCACACAGTAGGGGTTCTGCAAACTTTCAGGTCACCGAGACGTGTCACGTGTTTTTTTGATCTTCGTAATGACTACAGAAATCAGCAAACATGCTAATGATTCATTTTTGACATCCATCAGCTTTTCATGTCAGTAAATTGCATACCCATCAGCATATGATTTTCTGTTCATTAATTTTAAGAAAAAAAAATTGTGCTATCCGGATGGTTAGCAATTTCTCAGCAGCAAATAATTAAGAGGCTGACTTTTATGCTGGTGTGTTTTCAGCAAGGAGGTGGCTGGGGAACATAAAAGCTGTTATAAATCTTGCAGTAATCTTGCAGTAATCACACGTCTCTTAGCATAGCTGGCCCATTGTTTTCCCACCCAAGCCCCATTGGTCGGCGGGTGGGTCATAGAGAGATGTACATCATGGAAACAGACCCTTCGGTCCAAAGAGTCCATGCTGACCAGATATCCCAACCAATCTAGTCCCACCTGCCAGCACCCGGCCCATATCCCTCCAAACCCTTCCTATTCATACACCCATCCAAATGCCTCTTAAATGTTGCAATTGTACCAGCCTCCACCAGTTCCTCTGGCAGCTCATTCCATACACGTACCACCCTCTGTGTGAAAAGGTTGCCCCTTAGGTCTCTTTTATATCTTTCCCCTCTCACCCTAAACCTATGCCCTCTAGTTCTGGACTCCCCGATCCCAGGGAAAAGACTTTGCCTATTTATCCTATCCATGCCCCTCATAATTTTGTAAACCTCTATAAGGTCACCCCTCAGCCTCCGACGCTCCAGGGAAAACAGCCCCAGCCTGTTCAGCCTCTCCCTGTAGCTCAGATCCTCCAACCCTGGCAACATCCTTGTAAATCTTTTCTGAATCCTTTCAAGTTTCACAACATCTTTCCGATATGAAGGAGACCAGAATTGCATGCAATATTCCAACAGTCGCCTAACCAATGTCCTCTACAGCCGCAACATGACCTCCCAACTCCTGTACACAATACTCTGACCAATAAAGGAAAGCATACCATACGCCTTCTTCACTATCCTATCTACCTGCGACTCCACTTTCAAGGAGCTATGAACCTGAACTCCAAGGTCTCTTTGTTCAGCAACACACCCTAGGACCTTACCATTAAGTGTATAAATCCTGTTAATATTTGCTTTCCCAAAATGCAGCAGAAAGCAGTAGTCAAGCTACCATTTTTAAGTAAATACTTACAACCAATTGTTACTGATCCAGTTAACCCAGATATTACAATCTCTGTGCCAGAATGCAGTCTGCGTCAGGGAATGAAGAGTTCAGGGTTCCCATGGGACAGTGTTAGTGATAACACATCCGAGCAGGGGGTTTGAGATAATTGCAATCGAAATGGGCAAACTCCTGGACCTCCCTCTGTAATGGTATTGTGGGCAAATGGACTGCAGCGTTTCAAGAGGGCAACTAAGGATAGGCAATAAATGCTGGCCTTTTTAAAAATAACATTGAGGCAAGCAGAAGGAAAGGGATGCGCACATCAATCGCAGGTTGCCCTGTGAGCAATGGGGCACCACCCAAGATGCTGTTCCTCCCATTCTGGCCTCCAAAATCAACTACCCCAGCCCCTCACATCCCTCTCTAGGATCCCAAGTACTTCCCCAACCAAGACCACACTTCACTGCGCCTGGAAGCCATGGCTGGTTTCATCCCCTTGCTGTTGGTCCCAGCATGGAAGCAGATTGGCCAACACCAAAATTGGACAGTGAAGAAGATTATCTAAGATTACAAAGAAATCTTGATCAGTTGGCTCAATGGGCTAAAGATTTTCAGATGGAGTTTAATCTGCTGAAGTGCAAAATATTGCATTTTGGTAAAGCAAGCAAGAGCAAGATTTGTGCAATTAAAAATAGGGCCTTGGGTAGTGTTTTGAAACAGAGAAACTGAGGGATTCAGGTAGATCTTTTAAGTTTGCATCACATATAGATAGGATGGTTAAAAAGGCATTTAGCATCCTTACCTTCATGGCTCAGACCTTTGAGTATAAGAGTTGAGACATCATCTTGAGATTATACAAGATATTGGTGAGACCTCTTCAGGAGTACTGTGTCCAGTCCTTGTCACCCTGTTATGGGAGGGATATTACTAAGCTGGAAAGGGTCCAGAAGAGATTTACCAAGTGGTTGCTGGGAATGAGGGGAGTTTGAGTAACAAAGAGAGGCTGGATAGGCTGGGACTTAGAATCATAGAGTCACAGAGATGTACAGTATGAAAACAGACTCTTTGGTTCAACCTGTCCATGCCAACCACCCGGCCCATATCCCTCCAAACTGTTCTTATTCATATATCCATCCAAATACCTTTCAAATGTTGCAATTGTACCAGCCTCCACCACTTCCTCTGGCAGCTCATTCCGTACATGTATCACCCTCTGCGTGAAAAAGCTGCCCCTTAGGTCTCTTTTATATCTTTCCCTTCTCACCCTAAACCTATGCCCTCTAGTTCTGGTCTCCACCACCTGAGGGAAGAGATTTTGTTGGTATATCCTATCCATGCCCCTCATGATTTTATAAACCTCTATAAGGTCACTCCTCAGCCTCCGACGCTCCAGGGAAAACAGCCCCAGCCTATTCAGCCTCTCCCTGTAGCTCAAACCCTCCAACCCTGGCAACATCCTTCCTTTCACTGGAGGGTAGGAGGTTGAAGGGTTACTTGATAGAGGTTTATAAAAATCATCAGAGGCATAGATAAAGTGAATGGTAGGTATCCTTTCCCCAAGGTGAGAAATTTCAAGACCAGAGGGCATATTTTTAAGGGGAGAGTGAAATATTTTAAAAAGCCATGAGGGGCAACTTTTTTACATGGAAAGTGGTTCATGTGTTGAATGAACTTCCAGAGGAAGTGGTGGATGTGGGTACAATTACAATGTTTAATCGACATTTAGGTAAGTACATGAATAAGAAATGTTTGGAGGGAGATCAGCCAAGTGTGGGCCAACAGACTGAAGGGTCTGTTTCTGTGCTGTACAACTCTATGCTGGAAATGTGTTGCTGGAAAAGCGCAGCAGGTCAGGCAGCATCCAGGGAACAGGAGAATCGACGTTTCGGGCATAAGCCCTTCTTCAGGAATGAGGAAAGTTTGTCCAGCAGGCTAAGATAAAAGGTAGGGAGGAGGGACTTGGGGAAGGGGCGTCGGAAATGTGATAGGTGGAAAGAGGTCAAGGTGAGGGTGATAGGTCAGACTGGGGTGGGGGCGGAGAGGTCGGGAAGAAGATTGCAGGTTAGGAAGACGGTGCTGAATTTGATGGATTTGACTGAGACAGGGTGGGGGGAGGGGAAATGAGGAAACTGGTGAAATCCGAGTTCATCCCTTGTGGTTGGAGGGTTCCTAGGCGGAAGATGAGGCGCTCTTCCTCCAACCGTCGTTTTGTTGTGGTCTGACGATGGAGGAGTCCAAAGACCTGCATATCCTTGGTGGAGTGGGAGGGGGAATTGAAATGTTGAGCTACAGGGTGGTTGGGTTGGTTGGTCCGGGTGTCCCAGAGGTGTTCTCTGAAACGCTCCGCAAGTAGCCGGCCTGTCTCCCCAATATAGAGGAGGCCACATCGGGTGCAGAGGATGCAATAGATGATGTGTGTGGAGGTGCAGGTGAATCTGTGGCGGATATGGAAGTTTCCTTTGGGGCCTTGGACGGAGGTGAGGGGGGAGGTGTGGGCGCAAGTCCCTATCGCAGGATGTGCAAGACTTGCGCCCAAACCTCCCCCCTTACCTCCGTCCAAGGCCCCAAAGGAAACTTCCATATCCGCCACAGATTCACCTGCACCTCCACACACATCATCTATTGCATCCTCTGCACCCGATGTGGCCTCCTCTATATTGGGGAGACAGGCCGGCTACTTGCGGAGCGTTTCAGAGAACACCTCTGGGACACCCGGACCAACCAACCCAACCACCCTGTAGCTCAACATTTCAATTCCCCCTCCCACTCCACCAAGGATATGCAGGTCTTTGGACTCCTCCATCGTCAGACCACAACAAAACGACGGTTGGAGGAAGAACGCCTCATCTTCCGGCCAGGAACCCTCCAACCACAAGGGATGAACTCGGATTTCACCAGTTTCCTCATTTCCCCTCCCCCCACCCTGTCTCAGTCAAATCCATCAAATTCAGCACCGCCTTCCTAACCTGCAATCTTCTTCCCGACCTCTCCGCCCCCACCCCAGTCTGACCTATCACCCTCACCTTGACCTCTTTCCACCTATCACATTTCCGACGCCCCTCCCCCAAGTCCCTCCTCCCTACCTTTTATTTTAGCCTGCTGGACAAACTTTCCTCATTCCTGAAGAAGGGCTTATGCCCGAAACGTCGATTCTCCTGTTCCCTGGATGCTGCCTGACCTGCTGCGCTTTTCCAGCAACACATTTCCAGCTCTGATCTCCAGAATCTGCAGACCTCACTTTCTCCTCAAAGTGTACAACTCTATGACCCTATGAGTGGGACTTCATCTTACTGAGAGTCGAAAATCCCACCTTCTGACTGTTCAACCTATTGGTAACCCATCATCCATGCATGCTGGGCTGCTTTTACATTGTTCAATTAGGGACCAACCTTTGCTACTGGAAGCAGGCAATATAGTGTCTCCATCATCAGCCATCACCACTGCTCTACTCTGGAACTGGCTGTGTCTGCTGTTCACGTGGTCAGATGTAGCATTTTCTTGAAGACACTCCTTAGATGTCCATAGTTGGTATTCCAGAATCCAGTGCTATGAACCTTCCCTGCTAATTCAGTATAGCAGTACAAGATGTCAGTTGATTGAGGTCCTCAGTAAACTGGGCCAAACTTTTTAATGGCTAAAATAACAAAGGGTCAGAGTGAGGTATTCAAAAAAAGAATTTAATGCGATGCATATCCAAATTGTACTCCTGGCTAAAGCTCTACTTGCCTAAAAAGAAGCCGCAGAATGACTAAAGAGGTTTTAAAAAAACAGAAAACTAAGTGGAAGAGCAAAAGAAAAGCAAAAATAAAACCACCAATGATAATAAGTGCAAAATAAACAAAGAATATCTAACAAAAAGAGGGGTGAAAAGAGCCAATGAAAGGAAATGTGCAAGTTATAGCAAAATGGTCATCCAAATCGTTTATAATTATTATTAGGAAAAAGGTGATGGTGTCTGCAGAAATGTAGTGACTGGTGCAATGATATAGTCGTTGAAGATAAATGAGCATCAGGCCCGCTGAATAATTACTTCTGTGCAGTAACTGACAGAAAGGATCTAGTCAACATGCCGGAAATTCCATGGAAACTAGTACTGAAGTAGTGACAGGGACTCGTTAAGATTAACATAGAGAAAATGAGAAATGAACAAAATAGTACCAAGAGAGAATGGCAATCCATAGGTCCAGATCATTTCCAAGCCAGAGATTTAGCCTAACATCTGATACCACAATTTTACTTAGGTCTTGTATTAAGGATGGAGTATTTAAAGTATTCACTTGATCTGACAATGCGAGTATAAATTTGTAAAGGTGAGGATGCACCTGATAAGGCAAACTGATATCTACTGAAGTCAATTAAATAGGCTTTTCGAAAACCTTTGTTTCATTTCCTTATAAGAAACTGTCCCTTAAAGTTGAAGCCCACAGACTTGAGGGCCAGGAAATTGGCCTGATTAAGAAATGTGCTATGCAGCAGGAGATAGTCCAGTTCAAGGAAGATACTCTATTGGCAGGATGTAACTAAGGTACGCCTACAATCTGTGTTGGAGTGTCAACTATTCATGATAAACTTACATGAATGGTCAAAACTGTTCCATGGATACTATGAGCAATTCTGGGCACCCCATCTGAGGTAGGGAATATTGACTTTGCAGACCGTGTCATGTAATTAACTTTCTTCCTAGTATCTAAGGGTTAAGTTATCAGGGAAGATTACAGAAAATAATGACATGTTTTCTGTAATTTAAACAGTAGATTGATCAAAGCTTTCACAATATTAAGGAGTGCCGAGAGGACTTTACAAACATACGTTTGTTTGAAAGTCTAGCACTAGTATCATCCAAAAGGCTAGATTCACCAGAACATTTGATGCAATCACCTTTCCTGCCCACTTGAGACATTGTCTCCAGATACAAGGGTAGCTGCACCTGGTACACACTTTCTGAACCTCTTCCATCCACCCCTACTTGGCTTGAGCAGCTTCCCAGCCTTGGCAAACATCCTTCATTTCAGATCCCAGAGCAAATGTGAAATAGAGAAGTCGACCTTTCCAAATCTTATTTCCATTCAGTTGGCTGCTGATATGCAGTTCAGATTCTGAGGAATACTGTGAATGCACAGGCGAGGTATTGGTAACCATTAGAGTATAATAAAAGCAATCTGCTGAAACCTGCAGGTTTTTTATAGGCTGTTTCTTTTCTAAAGTCCATTGCAGTTTGTTTCCTGTCTGTGTAGAATGTATTGTGATTTAACTTAAATAATCTTGTGACCAGCCGTTAGGAACCTTGATGTAGCTTCATTCCTTTTCTAATGGCTAGTTACACCTCTCATTGAATCCAGTAGTACCTCCAACACACGTTATTCTTAATGGTCAAAGAAAATAATAGAGACAATGTAGAATCAGTAAATCTTTAAAACTATACTGGTAGCATTGTTGACACATACACACAAACAAATCAAAGTCAGAGTAAGGTAGTGTGATGGAAACAAACAAGCAAATAATGTTTTGTTGAAATTAAGTTGGAGACATGCTTACAAATAATGCAACACAATCAGCTGAAGCAAAAAAAGGAATTTATCATTGAGAACCACACAATGAGAATATGAAAACAGAGCAGCTTTGACACACACTCTTTCAATTCGATAATTTCACAGTAATTGAGTTGTACATTGTGAGGAGCTAACTGAACTAAAAATGATGAAGGAAGGCAGTGAGTTAATATTTTAATGTTCAACCAAGACAGCTTTATAATTTTTATGATATTGCTTTTATTTGAGAAATTTTGTGTTTGGAAACAACTGAGTTGATTGTCCATGCATGTGACATTAAGTGGTTGTTTTCTTTGGATAATAGCCTTTCCTTACAATGACTGTTGGTGTTGGTGGAGGCAATAGGGTTCGGAGAGCAGCGACTCTCTTATTCCAGTGGTGATGGCACAGTGAACTGCGGTTACAGCAGTGTCGTTGGTTTAGCACCAGGTGAAGGAGTCCGAAACCAAAACCATGGCTGAGCTACAGGCTGGCAGCTGTTCCAAAGACCACTTAACCTTATTGAGATAAGACTATAAGATGCACTTAGAGTCATAGAGTCATGGAGATGTACCGCTTGGAAACAGACCCTTCGGTCCAATCCGTCCATGCCGTTCAGATATCCCAACCTAATCTAGTCCCACCTGCCAGCACCCGGCCCATATCCCTCCAAACCCTTCCTATTCATATACCCATTCACATGCCTCTTAAATGTTGCAATTGTACCAGCCTCCACCACATCCTCTGGCAGCTCATTCCATACACGTACCACCCTCTGTGTGAAAACATTACCCCTTAGGTCTCTTTTATATCTTTCCCCTCTCACCCTAAACCTATGCCCTCTAGTTCTGAACTCCCCAGCCCCAGGGAAAAGACCTTGTCTATTTACCCTATCCATGCCCCTCATAATTTTGTAAACCTCTATAAGGTCACTCCTAAGCCTCCAACGCTCCAGGGAAAACAGCCCCAGCCTGTTCAGCCTCTCCCTATCGCTCAGATCCTCCAACCCTAGCAACATCCTTGTAAATCTTTTCTGAACCCTTTCAAGTTATTTTCCTGGCTTTATATGTTTTGGTTCATTTTCTGTATTATAAGATTGCACCGGAAAGTGGCGACACTAAACCACACTTTTCACTGTATTTTGTTATAAATACATATGACAATAAATCAAATAAAATCAAAATAGTCAATACAGCAATCATGCTCCTTGCTTTCATTTTCTTTGATATCATGGTGTATACTCTGCTTGTCTTTTCTACTTATGTCTTTGTGTTATACTTTAATAAATGACAGTGGGTTTCCAGTCTGTGCATCCAGCCCACTAAGCTACTAGCCATTCAGAGAGAAAAAACACAGCCTGGATTGAGCTCATCATATGTTTGAGGTCTGCTTGACATTTCCTGATAATTTCATAGTATATCACTGAACATTGCTCACAAATAGACTGGAGTTCACTTTTTAGCCATTCGTGGATATCGGTTATAGTCACAGAGTACTAGAGATGTACAGCACAGAAACAAACACTGTGGAGGTCCAACTCATCCATGCTGACCAGAACGAATAAATTAATCTAGTCCCAATTGCCATATCCCTCTAAATCCTTCTTATTCATATATCCATCCAGATATCTTTTAAATGTTGCAATTGTACCAGCCTCCACCACTTCTTCTGGCAGCTCATTCCATACACACTCCGCCCTCTGCGTGAAAAAGTTACCACTTAGCTTCCATTTAAATCTTTCCCCTCTCACCCAAAACCTATGCCCTCTAGTTCTGGACTCCCCCATCCCAGGGAAAAGACCTTGACTATTTACGCTAGCCATGCCCCTCATGACTTTATAATCCTCAGTAAGGTCATCTGTCAGCCTTCGATGCTCCAGAGAAAACAGTCCCAACTTATTCAGCCCCTCCCTGTAGCTCAAACCTTCCAACCTTGGCAACATCCTTGTAAATCTTTTCTGAATACTTCCCAAATTTCACAATATCCGTCGTATAGGAGGGTGACCATAATTGGACACAATAATCCAAAAGTGGCCTAACCAATGTTGTGTTTAACCACAACATGACCTCCCAACTCCTGTACTTAATACTCTGACCAATAAAGGAAAGCATACCAAATGCCTTCTTCATTATCCTATCTACCTGCAACTCCACTTTCAAGGGATGATGAACCTGCACTCCAAGGTCTCTTTGTTCAGCAACTCTCCCCAGAAACTTACCATTAAGTGTGTAAGTCCTGCCTTGATTTGCCTTTCCAAAACACAGCATGTCACATTTATCTAAATTAAAGTCCATCTGCCACTCCTCAGCCCATTGGCCCATCTGATCAAGATCCCATTGTAATCTGAGATAACCTTCTTCGTTGTCCACTATATCTGTAATTTTGGTGTCATCTGCAAACTTACTAACTATACCTCCTATGTTCACATCCCAATCATTTATATAAATGACGAAAAGCAGTGGCCCCAGCACCATCTTTGTGGCACACCACTGGCCACAGGCCTCCAGTCTGAAAAGCAACCCTCTACTGCCCTCTGTCTTCTACCTTTGAGCCAGTTCTGTGTCCAAATGGCTAGTTCTCCCTGTATTCCATGTGATCGAACCTTGCTCACCAGTCTCCCATGGGGAACCTTGTCAAACGCCTTACTGAATTGCATGTAGACCACATCTACCACTCTACCCACATCAATCCTCTTTGTTACTTCGAAAAGCTCAATCACATTTGTGAGACATGATTTCCCACGCATAAAGCCATGTTGATTATCCTAATCAGTCCTTGCCTTTCCAAATACATGTACATCCTGTCCCTCATGATTACCTCCAATAACTTGCCCACTACCGATGCCAGGCTCACCGGTCTATAGTTCCCTGGCTTTTCCTTACCACCTTTCTTAACTCATGGTACTACGTTAGCCAACCTCCCGTCTTCTGGCACCTCACCTGTGACTATCGATGATACAAATATCTCAGCAAGAGGCCCAGCAATCACTTCCCTAGCTTCCCACAGAGTTCTAGGGTACACCTGATCAGGTCCTGGGGACTTAACCACCTTTATGCATTTTAAGATATCTGGCACCTCCTCCTCTGTAATATGGACATTTTTTCAAGATGTCACCACCTATTTCCCTACTTTCTCTATATTCCATGTCCT
Source organism: Chiloscyllium plagiosum (assembly GCF_037043375.1). Lineage (NCBI taxonomy): Eukaryota > Metazoa > Chordata > Chondrichthyes > Orectolobiformes > Hemiscylliidae > Chiloscyllium > Chiloscyllium plagiosum. The sequence goes on from NW_028270143.1 coordinate 4,470,251, forward strand.
TCTCCACAGTAAACACTGATGCAAAATACGCGTTTAGTATCTTGCCCATTTCCTGTGGTTCCACACATAGGCCGCCTTGCTGATCTTTGAGGGGCCCTATTCTCTCTCTAGTTACTCTTTTGTCCTTCATGTATTTACAAAATACCTTTGGATTCTCCTTAACCCTACTTGCCAAAGCTATCTCATGTCCCCTTTTTGTCTTCCTGATTTTCCTCTTGGGGCAACACAGTGGCTCAGTGGTTGGCACTGCTGCCTCACAGCACCAGGGACCCAGGTTCGATTCCCACCACAGGTGACTGTCTGTGTGGTGTTTGCATGTTCTCCCCATGCCTGTATGGGTTTCCTCCAGGTGCCCTGGTTTCCTCCCACAATCCAAAGATGTGCAGGTTAGGTGAACTGACCATAGTGTTAGGTGCATTAGTCAGGAATAAATATAGGGTAAGGCAATGGGTCTGGGTGGGTTACTCTTCGGAGGGTCGATGTGGACTTGTTGGGCCGAAGGGCCTGTTTCCATACTGTAGGGAATCTAATCTAATCAAATAGTATACACCTCCTGCCTTTACATTCTTCTAAATTTCACTCGATCTATCCTGCCTATACCTGCCGTATGCTTCCTTCTTTTTGTTACCAAAACTATGATTTCTCTTGTCATCCAGTATTCCCTACACCCACCAGTCTTGCATTTCACCTTAACAGGAACATACTGTCTCTGGACTCACATTATCTCATTTTTGATGACTACCCATTTTCTAGCCATCCCTTTACCTGCGAACATCCATTCCCCAATCACTTTTGAAAGTCCTTGCCTAGTACTGTCAAAATTGCCCTTCCTCCTATTTCGGACCTTAACCCTCCTGGAATGGATCAATTCCCCATCTCATCAATGAACCCCTCCTCTGGGGGTGGGATCAAAGTTCTATTAAGAACAACAGCAGCAACAGATGTCTGCGCTGCAGTCACTGGTGAACTCGCTGCTGTCTCAGCAGTTGAGATGACAGGCTAATCCTTCCCCACACAGAGAGTAGGTACCAACCTCTCACCACTTGTATTCGCTGGTTTCTCAGGAGGGCGTTTGAACGTACAAATTGTTACCAACACACAGAGCAGGGGAATGGCCTCTTCCCAGCGTCAACATGTCGGTGTCTTTGATCAAGGTATTTCTAATTTAGTTTTGCTGCCAACCCTCTTTTAAAAATTATTTTAGTTATTTAATAATTAAGTAGCTGCATTTATTGCCCATGCTTAATTGCCCTTAAGTAAATGGATGTGAGGCAGCTTCTTGAGATCCATGTGGTGAAGATATTCCGATAGTGTGGGTCAGACAGGAAACAGCTATTGATTTCCAAGTCAGGTTAGTGTGCGATTTGGAAAGGAATTTGCCGATAGTAGTGCTCATGTGTATCTGCTAGCTTTGTCCTAATTGGTGGTAATAGTTCCAGGTTTGAGAGGCACAGTTAAAGAAGCCTTGGGATCTTCCATTGTATCCTGTACATGATACACACTAATGTATTCTTTAGAGGGTTCAGACTGCAGCCATGCTGGTGAAGGCTGTTTAAGATGGTGGATGAAATACCAGTTATGGGGACAGATCTTTCTTGGACATTGAACTACTTGATTTTCTAAAAATTGCAATCATCTCAAACTGAACAAGATCATGATGTTTTCAGTCAGATGTCTGTATTCCGTTTTTTTTACCTGCTCCACTCACTTGGACCTTGTCTTGGTTGAGTCTTGTTGGTTCTTTTTCAGTGAAGCAGACCCATTTTCTCCTTTTCACAGTTAACATTTACACCTATTTCAAATCTCTTTCACTTCTTTATCAGCCTTTTTTGGGTATTCTCACCATCTGTTTTTGCTCCTCCTCCCTTTCTACCAACAGCATTAAAAACAGAATTTCTCAGCTCCTTTCAGTTTCAACGGAAAGTCGCACCGGACTCGGAAAATTAGTCCTGTTTTTCCTTACACAGAAGCTACTAGACCTGCTGAGTTTCTCCAGCATTTTTTGTTTTTAAGGTGTTTTCACTTCAGTTGTCTGGGCTGTATCCTTCAGAATCAGAGTCATGCAGCATGGAAACAAACCCTTCAATCAACCAGTCCATGCTGACCATAATCCCAAACTAAACTAGTTCCACATACCTGCTCCTGGCTCATATCCCTCCAAACCTTTTCTATTCATGTACTTACACAAATAGCGAATAAATGTTGTAGCTGTGCCCACATCCACAACTTGCTCAGGAATTTCATTCCATACGTGAACCACTCTCTGTGTAAAAAAGTTGGCCCCTTTTTAAAAAAAATCTCACTCCTCTCACCTTCAAACCCCCTCAAGTCTTGAAATTCCCCCATCCTAGGGAAAAGACACCTACCGTTAACCCTATCTATACCCCTCATGATTTTATAAACCTCTATAAGGTCACCTCTCAAACTCCTCCAGGGTAATTTGGCAGCATTAACCATTTCCTCTTAAGTCCTTTTCCTCACAATGTTAGACATCAGTTACTGCTTTCTTCCAGCCCATTATGCAGTATGAATGGCAAATATCAATCTGTGCAAAAGTGAGGACTGCAGATGCTGGAGATAAAGTCGAGAGTGTGGTGCTGGAAAAGCACAGCAGGTCAGGCAGCATCCGAGGAGCAGGAGAATCAATGTTTTGAGTAAAAGCCCTTCATCAGGGATGAGGCTGTGAGCCGAGGGTCTGGTGAGATAAATGGGAGGGGGTTGGGGCTGGGGAGAAGATAGCTGAGACTGCATTAGGTGGATGGAGGTGGGGATAAAGGTGATAGGTCAGAGTGGATAGGTGAGAAGGAAGACAGACAGTTAGGACAGTTCATGAGGTCAGTGCCGAGTTGGAAGGTTGGATCTGGGATAAGATGAGGGAGGGGAAATAAGGAAACTGGTGAAATCCACATTGATGCCATGGGGTTGGAGGGCCCTGAGGCGAAAGATGAGGTGTTCTTCCTCCAGAGTTTAGAACTTTGGCAATTGAAAGATAAGTGGCCAGTGGGAGAGGAATGAAAATCAGCTGTGGTTATAGCGATAAGAAGGAGCAATGTCATTGAGGGGCATACAAACATGGCTGACAAGCCAATGCGAATTGCTGTGAGTTAGGCTATGCACAGCAGAATTCCAATTAAGTATGGATAGAACATGGAGGCTCGTCGAGACAATGTTGTCCAGATGTAACAAACATGGATGAGATTTCAGTAACAGTTGAGATGAGGCAAAAGAAGTGATGTTATAGAGGTGGAAGTGGATGGGCCTGGTGATGGAAAGTTATGAGACTCAAAATTGAGTTCTCCAATTTCAAATAAGCTCCCTTCCCATCCCCTGACTCCCTTTCCAGACCCTCCTCCTCCTCCCTTCCATTTCACTTACAAACCCTTCCTTCCAGCTACCAACCAGATTTATTCCTCTCATCAACGAACCAGGGTGTACCCTCTACCTGTGTTCACCTATCATTCTGCTCCTCTTCCCAACCAAAACCCTCCTCCACCACTCCCTGCCACACCCTCTTTATCTGCAGCTCCCCTTACCCCACCCTCAGTCCTCCCCCAATGACCACTTTTCCTTCAATTGCCAAAGATCTAAAGTCAACCCGAGACATTGACTTCTCCACTTACTGATGCTACCCGGCTTGCTGTGTTCTTCCAGCCTCCTGCTTGTCTACCTGGGTTTCAGCATCTGCAGTTTTTTTTGTCTCTAAGTCAGAAATGGAAGTCAGCATAAAATAGGATGCTGATGTAGGAACGGCCTGATTTACCAAAGAGAAGGTGGTGTTGATGGCTAGGCAACAGAGTTTGTGGTAGGAACCCATAGAAAATTGTTTCTTTCTTTTCAACATTTACCTGAGGAAATTCCTGCTCAGCCAAGTTTGCATTTTACAAAAACAGAAATGACAATCAGTTCTCAAGAGAAGTGAAGATGAGGTGGAGTCTTGTTCTGGCAGCATGTATGTGGAATTGATGTCTTTTTTGAGAGTTTATAACGATTTGTGGAATTTTTGCTACAGCTGACTGCATCTTGAGCTTAATGCTGGCTTCAGGACTGATTTGCTGCGATAAGTGAATAGAAATTGCACTTATAAAAGATATAAAGGGTATGATAGTTTAGTTCATGAATTATTTTGGACTGCAGTGCCTGTGAGTGATGAAAACCTTTTCAGTAATTAGTTTCAAAAGGGAAGTGGATAACCACTTTTTAGCAAAATATTCCTGGTTAGCTTTTTGTCAGTTGCAAATGTGGAAATATTACATTTGGTCCCCACGTCCAAATCTTTGTCATATATTGTGAACAGCTGGGGCCCAAATATTGATCCTTACGGTACCTCACTCGTCACAGCTTGCCAGTTGTGTGAATTATCCAGTTATTCCTACTCTCTTTTCTGTATGTAAGTCAACCCTTAATCCATGCCAGTGCATTACTTCCTGTACCATATTCTCTATGTTTACTAACCAAAAGGGACTTTATAAAAAGCTTTCTGAAAATCTAAGCATGTTCCCTTTTGCCAATTTTGTGAGTAACACCCTCGAAACACCAAGTTCCTCAAAATGATTTTCCATTTGCAAATCCATGTTGACGATGCCCAATTACATCATTTTTATTTGTGTCCATTTATCACACCCTGTATGATGGAATCTCTCCTCCTGAAGTAAGACAGACAGGTATGTACTTATCTGTTTCTTCCCTTGCACCTTTATTAAAGACTGGGTTGACATTTATAAGTTTCCAATCTGCAGGAATTATTCCAGAATCGATGGAATTTTGTACAGTAATTACCAATGTATCACTATCTGTATAGCCACCTCCTTCAGCACTCTGGAATGTAGGCTATCAAGTCCTGGGGACTTATCAGCAGTCAGATCCATAAATGTCTCTGGTACAGCCTCTTACTAATTGTAATTTCCTTCACCTCCTTTTTCTGCCTTGTCTCTTGGATCTATAAATCTGGGATATTTCTTGTATCTTCCTCTGTCAAAGTAATTGTTTCACTTTTCTGTCATTTCTCCATTCACGATAATAAATTCTCTTGATTCTGCTTTTTTAATGCACCTATGCTCACCTTAGCCATGTTTCTTTTTTACAACCTTGTAGAAGCTTTTACAGTCCATTTATATGTTTTTGCTATTTTGCATCTGTAATTTATTCTTCCTTTCCTTAGCAGTTTCTTGATCCTCCTTTGCTACATTATAAAAAAATTCCTAATAATCAGAGTTATTGTTATTTCTGGCAATTTCATCAGCCTTTTTAAAAACTTATTACAATTCTTAACATCCTTTGCCAGTCACAGTTGACTGACCTTTTGCATCTTAAAGGAATGTATAATTTTGAAAGTCATGCCGTAGTTACTTAAAGATTATCCATTGCCTGCATAAGGTTATGTCCTTCAATTTTTTTTCACAATTCAGCTCATGATTAATGTGTTATGCATGCTACAAGCTTGTCTCATCTTCTGATTTATACCATGGCCACATTACCACCACTATTTGATGTCCTTTAAATAATTCAAACTACAGTTTGCTGCCCTTTGTTATTTGTTAGTTCCACCAAACAGATTCCCCACCAAACAGGTTTCCTCCCACAATCCAAAGATGTGCAGGTGAATTGGCCAAGCTAAATTGCCCATAGTGTTAGGTACATTAGTCAGGGGTAAGTATAGGGTAAGGCAATGGGTCTGGGTGGGTTACTCTTCCCACTGTTTCCCACCCTACCTGACAAGCTAACCCAACCCAATTGCACTAGCAATTCTGCCTGTGAGGATATCAGTGCCAATTCCATTTGCACATAACCCGTCCAGGTCCCACTTGCCCCAGTACTGGCCCAATGCCTCAGAAATTTGATGCTCTCCCTCTTACACCAGTTCTTCATTCATATATTCAATTGGTCAGTCCTCCTGTTCTTATGCTCGCTAGCACGTGGCATTAGACTCAATGGATTCCTGCACAACCTGCCAGCATTCCTTAAAATGCCTGGTCGTCACCCACTCCCACTCTGCCGAGACTCTTCTACCCTTCAGTGTAATCACCTATATGTGTTGTTCACATGTTCCTCTGGGAGGGAGTGGGAGGCACGGTGGCACAGTGGTTAGCACTGCTGCCTCACAGCGCTAGAGACCCGGGTTCAATCCCCACCTCAGGCGACTGACTGTGTGGAGTTTGCACGTTCTCCCCGTGTCTGCGTGGGTTTCCTCCGGGTGCTCCGGTTTCCTCCCACAGTCCAAAGATGTGCAGGTCAGGTGAATTGGCCATGCTAAATTGCCCATAGTGTGAGGTAAGGGGTAAATGTAGGGGTATGGGTTATGCGCTTCGGCAGGGCGGTGTGGACTTGTTGGGCCGAAGGGCCTGTTTCTACACTGTAAGTAATCTAATCTAATCTCTGCCTCAAGGATGCACAATAGTGATTCCCGCCTGCTCAGGTTCCAAACCCCAGAGTTCAAGCTTGTGTAGCGCGTGATATTTCCTGCAGTTGTCTGGGACACATGCTATATCCATTACTTCACAAGTACTTCAGGATGCACCACTTCACTTGGCCTGTATGACCTGCCAATCCAGAACTGTAAAAACTAAATATTCCCCTTAGAAGAAATATAAACTTGCTATAAAAACTTCCAAATAGCTTGACATTATTTCACTCATGTTAAATTTGATTTCCTTCAGTTTTAATTTATTTTGTTTTACTTTTTGACTTGATTCAGTTTTCCCTCCTGTTTGTCAGTGTTCTTTCCTGAAATGCAGGTCATTGCTTCTTTTTAATAAATGATGTGCGTTATATTTTTAAGCTATTTAGACTCAACTGTAACAGCAGCTTCTCACCAACCAATAAACTTTCAGAGCTTCTGTCACATCTCTCTCAGATTTTGTTTTCACACCTAGCCACTCTTGGCTCTGTGTTCAGAATAAAGTCACTCTCTGCTCTCCACACACTTTTAAAACTTGCTACCTCCTCTCTCGGAGCTGTGCTCACTATCAAATGATTGAAATGATGGTCATTGCCTAACTTCTACATTCCCTCAGACAGCTGAAAGTTCACTGACCTGGATGGTAACCCTTGGACAGGGCCTGCATGCTCTAGTATTTTGACCTCCATTGCTGGTCTTGGGAAGAAAGTGTCTCATTTTTACACTACCCTGTCAATTAGGATCTCCTAGTTGCTGCCATCAAATTGGGGTGCCAGATTTCTCGTGTTTGCCGTGTACAGGGCAAATGTCGGGAGTGATGCAGGGCAGCTTGAACACAATGGTGTTTTAAAGATGATGCTAATTAGGGTGGCATGGAGGCTCAGTGGTTAGCATTGCTGCCTCACAGCTCTAGGGACCTGGGTTCAACTCCACCCACGGGTGACTGTCTGTGTGGAATTTGCATGTTCTCCCTGTATCTGCACGGGTTTCCTCCCATAGTTCAAGAATGTGCAGGTTTGGTGGATTGGCCATGGAAAATGCAGGGTGATAGGGTCAGGGGTTGGGTCTGGTTGGAATGCTCTTCGGAGGGTTGGTGTGGACTCAACGGGCCAATCCCTACTTCCACACTGTAGGGATTCTATGACTTTCTGAATCCACTCTGCAATATCCTGTTCCAGGTCTGGTGACCAGTAGAATGGGGCTAGAACAGGATGAGAGTGGTGACAGAAAGGCAATGTAGGTAGTCAATGTGCCAGGCATCACAAAGACAAAATATCCATTAAACTCGATGAAATTGACAGTGACCAAAAAGGAAAATTTGTTTCCTTCTTCTGATCAATGAAAGGAAGGTTCTGGAGGAATGAGTGAAGATGGTTGGGCCTAGATCACTGCTCTGAAGAGCCTCTAAAGTGAAGCAAAAACAAATATTTCTGAAAAAAAACTCAGCAGGTCTGGCAGCCTCTTCTTTGGGTCCAGTGACCCTTCCTCAGAACACTACTCCATTCTGAGGAAGGGTCACTGAACCCAAAACGTTAACTCTACTTTCACTTCACAGATGCTGTCACACCTGCTGAATTTTTCCAGCAATTTCTGTTTTTGTTTCTGATTTCCAGCATCTACAGTTCTTCAGTTGTTTTGCTTAGTCTCTGCAGTGAAGTCCTGGCGTTGAGATGATTGACCTCCAACAACTGCAGCCATCTTTCTTTGTGCTCGATATGACCTCAACTGGTGATGAGTTTTGCTTCAGATTCCCATTGAGTCAAGTTCCCAAAACTGCCCTGAGAGGAAACAGTCAGTTGTTTTGGATTTTGATTGGAATACTCTTCTAACTGGAGGAGGTTCTCTTTCTAATTAATGATGGTGGGCAAGTTGGAACTTGAAGGATCAATCAGAGGAGTCGCAAAGCATGGTAAGTAGCTGAGCACATAATTCAGCAGGAAATCGTCAGCTCAGCCATTTCTTAAACAAAAGTGAATTTAAAAATAGACAGTGTGGCCAGGGGATACTGGGCTGCTGTAGTAGTTAGTGGAATGCCTGTAGAGGGCAGTTTTAGATGAGTTGAGGCAGATAAGGAAAGTCTGTCAGCCTGCCTGAAACGTTGATACCCACTGTGCTAGTGGGTGCCCCCCTGCTGGGTCATTGAGTTGCTCCTTGCTGTATCAGGAAATTGAAGACTGACTGGAAAATCCCACTTGACCTCCATAGCTCAACTTTAAGAAACTGTATTGAGCCCAGTTGGCTTTTTTTTTTGCATTGTTGGGCTTGGAGATTTGCCAACCCTAAAATGGTGGAAGCCAGGGAATGGGGGTTGGCAATTTGACGTATCAGGTGGTTCTGGGACTTTTGGACCCAAATTGTTTATGCACACTGGATAAACTATGGTATTTCTCACCACTTGGGTGAGATGTCCCAATTAATTGAATGTTATGTCATCAGTTTTAATGGAAGCTTGTATCTTTGAGGATATGACAGAATTATAAAATCACAAAAGCACAGTGCTCGACAGCTGCACACCCTGAACCCAGTTTAGTAATCTTGTGTTCAATAATGAGGCATGGCGAAGTCTGTGGAATGGAACATTCATTACTTTGGGCACTCAAAACCAACAGCAGATGTTTCCAAGTCAGAGAAAAAAGTTAAATACACACATTAATGATCTCTGTCTGCCCCAGCCAGTACTGAGCCTTGGCGCCAACAAAGAGAGTACCCTCTGGCACAAGTGACATGTTCCTATTTCTCACAACAGGCATCTTGTCCTGATAGACACTATTTACTGTCTAAATACTTCATTACAAAGGTCAATAGAAATAGTTGAAACTTTATTGCTGGAACAGCACAGCAGGTCAGGCAGCATCCAGGGAACAGGAGATTCGACGTTTCGGGCACAGGCCCTTCTTCAGGAATTTGGGCCTGAAGAAGGGCCTGTGCCCGAAACGTCGAATCTCCTGTTCCCTGGATGCTGCCTGACCTGCTGTGCTGTTCCAGCAATAAAGTTTCAACTTTGATCTCCAGCATCTGCAGACCTCACTTTCTCCTCAATAGAAATACCAAGGCTAAATGTAATCTCTCTATTTTGTAACTTGGTCTGAATCCACTGGATAATATGTGGTACAGCTAATTCTCCAAAAATATCATTGTTATCATTATAAGTTTGACACAGTTCACACTCCTCATAAAGTCAATTTGTACTGTTTGATTGATATGGGAACAGGCATCTAGCTCATGGACAGGATTAGGCTGTATCTCAGGCTTGCGCACTCAGTTTCATCGCGCTCACTCCCTTAGCCACCTGCCTGCATGCTCACAGCATCCCTACCTTGTCTTGCTGTGTCAGTCAGTGCTGTTACAGAAAGAGGGTGCTTGCCCTGCCCATTCAGAGGGTATATGTCTTGCTATACAGCAGTGTGACACATTAGTCTAGCCCCTGAAACCACGTGCCAGTGGCTTATGCTACAAACATACTGCATGCAGCAAGTGGGCATCATCTACCCAAATCTAAGGCTGTGGTCATCAGTAAAGACCATGGAGGCACCCATCAGTCAGAGTCTCCAGGCGCTGTAAGGCAGGGACAGCCTTTCACACCAGTCCAGGGATTGTCCGTGGTCAGGCGTGAGGACTGCAGTCTGAGTCCCTGGATCCATGGAGGAGCTGAGCCAAGACAGACTTCCCATTTACGTGAATTGTGGAAGCAGCTGAATATTTGAAAGTGCAGCTGAGTGCGAGAAGAAGCAGTCTGTCTCCTTGCCACTTCCGGAACTCTCGACCAAAAGTGGTAAAGCTCGCAGAAATCGTTGCAGAGGGCGGGGCGCCTTTATTGTAGCACTTCAAAGATCGAAAGCGATGCCACAGAGCCTCCACCATTTCAAAGCCAAGAGAGCAGCTGAAACCCGTGAGGGTGGACCCCAGGGCCTTGGGAAGACATTTCTCTTTGGCCTCCCTGTCTCAGCCATCCATTGGAAGGAAGGAATGCATCCTGTGTAAGGGGATGACATATCAAAGAAACTTCAAAATGGGAATGATCTCTTCATAAATAGAGAAATGTGAGTTGGAGAAATATACAGCCAGAGGGAGGGGCCAAGGTCAGGTGGCAGTGCCATGTATACCAGGCAGGAGGAGGAGGATGACAACCTATTGGTACCCCAAGGCAAGATCTATGCTGTCTATCGGGGATATATCTGGGTATGACAGGAAACCTATGGAAGTGAAAGCTCAGATTAGCTCAGTCCTGGCACCACCCTGTGCGGATCATTCAGGACCATTCACTGCCAGGACCATTCAGCATCTCTGCAGCTCTACGTTTTCCGCTGCCAGCACTTTCCAGAGGTCAGCCGGAGATGTTGGCAGCTTATCTCAGTCAGGCACACTCACAAAAGTGCATCGAGGCAGTAACGGATTGCTCAGGACAGGGGAGCACGTCAACTTTCCAGAGGATGTGATGGTGCAGGGGCAGTGGGCCAGCTGCTTTCCCTCAAATATAGCAGGACATCAACAGCTCCCACGAAGCTGCAGGGCATCAGCTTGACAGAGAGGAAATCCTTGTGTTCAGTGGTGAGTAGCCATGTCAGGGTGCTGCTGATCGTATGTTCATGGCATCCTGAAAACAGCCACAATGTTTTTCTCCGCAAATGCTTTACCAAAACGTTGATAAAATGAGACGTAGGATTAAAGCGTTTTTGTCTTTCACTCAACAGGGCTCCATTAAAGTAAGCAAACTCAAGAAGGGAACATCAGTTTACACAATGCTAATTGGTTGAGCCAGGCTTGGCATGCAGATACAGTTGAAAGTGTTAACTGTCAGTCTTAGTCAGCTTATTAGTTACGGTCCTTGGCTGAGTTTGATCAGTTAATTAAGATTGATCGCAGGATCTATTCAGAACCTCTCTTTTTTATACTCCACTCAATACATACAAGGCCCACCTCTATATCTGTATTGCTTCCAAGGATCATAGAATCCCTACAGTGTGGAAGCAGCCATTTGGCCCATCGATACCACACCGACCCTCCAAAGAGCATCCCACTCAGACTCCCTACCCCATCCCTGTAATCCTACATTTCCCATAGCTAACCCAGCTAGCCTGCACATGCCTTGCGGGGCACTAGTGTTGGGGTCCAACCTCCCCGTAAATATCAGGGCCACTGTCTTATATTTTCCCACGATGCCCTTGTTTTGACAAATGGAAATGGGCAATTGACAAGACGGAGAATGGATCTCCTTTTCCCATGCATTGAATAGGTAAAAGTCAAGGCTTCAATTATGCCATCAGCTCAACCCTATCTTGATCCCTCTAGATTTGCTTCATTTATTCGTTTCATCTGTATGGAATGAGCTGCTGGAGGAAGTGGTGGAGGCTGGTACAATAACATTAAAAGACATCTAGATAGGTTTATTGATAGGAGGGGTTTCGAGGGATATGGTCCAAATACTGACAAATGAGACTAGATAAATTTAGGATATCTAGTCTGCATGGATGAGTTGGACCGAACAGTCTGTTTCCCTGCTGTATATGCCTCTACTTATAGCTCCCCAACTTCCAGTTCATGCAATGAATGAGATAGGATAGTTATATTTCCTTATTTTCAAATAGTTAATCTACAGGGTTACTAGTAACAGTAGTATTAAATCCTGAGTGAACTGTCTTCATTTGTTCTATTGCCTTTTTGATTCATGTCACTTTGATGTCATGCATAATGAATCAGGCTCTTGTCAGTTTCCTTTCATAGCTATTTCACCTTGAGGATACATTTCAGAAACTTGGATTTAAGTGGGTGAGATGGATCTAATTGTGTGAAAATAAAGATTAATCCTTATATTCTTTGGAGTAAAAAAACGAATTGAAAGCAAAAGTAAACTAATGACTGGGCTTTTGATGTGAGTTCAGCCAGTAACTTAGCATAACGTGGTTATGCTGTGAGGGATCATCTTGTTAGCCAGTGATGCTGACCTCTTTGCAGAGAGTTCTTATGTTCTAATTAACAGAATAACCCATAAGCTAGGATACAGGATATTGTTAATGCATCTGTCAGCTGCCATAACATTATCTGCATTTCACAAATGGAGAGATTGTTACCGGGCATGTGTTCCTTGCAGCTACGGATGACATTACCCATATTGTCGTCCAGTGTCAGAGTTTCATAAGATACCTGTCAACTTCTATTCCAGAATGTGCTGATGTGTACAGATGTATTTTGGGGACATGAGTTACAGGGGCACAGAATATGTATATATATCACTGTGCATTCTGCTCTTAGTCTCCTCATTGTTGCTGCTTTTGATCTGTGGAAAAACTTTGTAAATATCCCCTCTTCCTTCTTCAAACAAGACTTACTGGGTTAAGGGCCAGATCCCATTGACCTTGATTGTGCTGCTAGTTGCATTAAGGTGACAACTGTATGACAGCTTGGTGGTGCTATCGCCCCATCCCTTGATCCTAGCCATTTGCTTTCATTCTAAGGCATTTAAACAATTTCTGTCAGCAGAGATGCTTTTATTGCTATTACCAAGCACAAAATCCTGCAAAAATACTAGGAGAGACAAGGCTACTGACTTCAGGAGTTTTGCTTCCATAAAATATTTGGTAGAATTTTATGGCCCAGTGAAGGGTGGCACGGTGGCTCAGTGGTTAGCACTGCTGCCTCACAGCGCCAGGGACCCGGGTTTGATTCCAGCCTTAGGCGACTGTCTGTGTGAGGTTTGCACATTCTCCCTGTGTCTGCGCGGGTTTCCTCCGGGTGCTCCAGTTTCGTCCCACAATCCAAAGATGTGCAGGTTAGGTGAATTGGCCATGCTAAATTGCCCATAGTGTTCAGGGATGTGTAGATTACATGCATTAGTCAGGGGCAAATATCGAGTAGGGGTCTGGGTGGGTTACCCTTCAGAGTGTTGGTGTGAACCTATTGGGCTGAAAGGCCTGTTGCAACACTTTAGGAATTCTAGTTCATTGATAATCTGTCTCACTTACAGATAAATTACAGTTTGAATTCAATTCAACCATTTTTATTGAGTCAGATATCTGGTATATATACCCTCATTAGCAGGGTAATGTTTTGACGGGGGTTGGGGGTGTCTGGCAGAAGGATAAATGTTGTCAAGGTATCCCAGATGTGAATGATCAAGGGAGTCCCCTGAGGAGATGTTGAGTATAGACTTGATTCAGGACATACAGTTCAGCAACAATAATATCTTATATACAGTGCCTTAAATGTGATTTTATAAAAAGTCCCAAGGCAGTTCAAAGGAGTATTATTAAGCAAATTAAATGCCAAGCCCCATAAGATAGTGTAAAGGCAGATGGCCAAAAGCTCAGTTGAACAGGTAGATTTTGAAGAGCATCTTAAAGGAAGGAAGAGAGGTTAGAGCCAGAGAAGTTGTAAGAGACAGTTCCAGAATGAGGTGCCTGGAGCGGGGACATCAGTGGTGTTGCATTTGAAATTGCCGTGCTCAAGAAGCGAGAATTTGCAAAGCTCTGGTACCTTGGAGCATTTTGAGGATGGAGACAATAGCAAGGACTGACAGGAAGGGGCAATCCATATAGGGATTTAGAAACAAGGATGAGAATTTTAAAGCTAAGACGTTGCTTGATCACAAGCCATCTCAGGTCAGTAAGTACACCAAAGACAGGTGGATGGGACTTGGTGATAATGAGGAACAGGCAGCGAAATTTACCTCAAGTTTGAAAAAGGTAGAGTGTAGGAAGCCAGCTGAGAGTACATTGGAATATTGAAGTTCAGAGGTGACAAAGGCTTTAGTGAAGGTTTCAGCAGAGGAAGAGTTCAGACAGTCAGCCAATTTTAGGAAGGTGGGAACATGCAGTCTTATTGATGGCATGTATAAGTGGTCAGAAGCTCTCGCAAAGTTAAATATCATACCAAGATTGCAAACGTTGTATCTATTTTGCCTTTAAGGGAGTTCATCTTTATGACACCACGTGCTGAATGTACACAATATTGTGACGCTGCTTGTCAGTTTGCCCACTTTGGGTCTGCAAACTGTATGGTCAACTTCATAAGATGCAATAGGTTTTACTGTTTTAAATAAACTAACCCACAGAGTTCATCAATCCCTGAAGAATGATTGACTATCAAACCATTATTATTAACATGACAACAAAGACCCTGGTTTAGTCTCAGAAGGTAACGAGGATGAAGGTCCAGGTCGGTAATGTGGGAATAGAGTTTGGAATGCAAGAACAAAGATAATGATTTCCGTTTCCTCTCTATTTAGTAGGAGATTTATTCTGGCTTGATGCTGGTCTCTGGGTAAGCAGTCTGCTAATTTAGTGGCTGTGGTAAAATCAGGAGATATAGTGGTGAGCTAGAGCTGGATGTCACGTGTCAGCCTGCATATTCGACATCACTGTGTTTTCAGAGGATGTTACTGATAAGCAGTATCTATATGAGAAGTAGGGGAGCCAAGGATCACCTTTGGGGGATATCAGATGGATGGTTTTGTGTGCAGAAAGACAAACTACTGCAAGTGATACTTTGGCAAAAATTGGTTGAAAATAAATAGAATATGCAAATAGATCAACAAGAACAAAGAGGAATAGTTCACCTTCGTCTCAATCAATAGGTTGCCTTTTGCCTGTTTGGTTAGAGCTGTTTTGGTACTATGGCTGGGGTGGATACCTGAACAGACCTCCTTCTCAGTACCTCTCTCTATCCATTTGGCTCAGTTGTTATCTGTTGCCTCACAGCACCAGGGTCCCCAGTTTGATTCATGCCTTGGACGACTGTTTGTGTGGAGTTTGCACATTCTCCCCGTGTCTGCATGGGTTTCCTCTGGGTGCTCCAGTTTTCTCCCATGGAGTTTGTGGATGAGTGCCATGCTTCTAGGAATTCCCTGGCTGTTCTTTGTTTTGCTTGCCCTATAATGGTAGTGTTGTCCCAGTCAAATTCATGTTGCTTGTCGTCTGCGTGTGTGGCTACTAAGGATAGCTGGTCATGTCGTTTCGTGGCTAGTTGATGTTCGTGGATGCGGATCGTTAGCTGTCTTCCTGTTTGTCCTATATAGTGTTTTGTGCAGTCCTTCCATGGGACTTTTCCACTACATTAGTTTTGCTCATGCTGGGTATCAGGTCCTTCGTTTTGGTGAGTTGTTGTCTGAAGGTGGCTGTTGGTTTGTGTGCTGTTATAAGTCCTAGTGGTCGCAGTAGTCTGGCTGTCATTTCAGAGATGTTCTTGATGTATCAAACTCCATCAACAAACACATAGACCTGGACCCAATATACCGGCCACTACAGCGGACAGTTGAAACTGACAACCGGAAGCGGCAGGGACAGGCCACTATAAATGCCGGAGGAAACATCACAGAAGCGCTTCACAGGAGGCTCCCAAGCACTGAGGATGTCACCGAGACAGGGAACGAAACGTTTGCAACAAAAACTTCCAGCTCGGCGAACAGAACCAAAGCAACGAGCACCCGAGCTACAAATCTTCTCACAAACTTTGAATTTTATTAAGCTATTTTTCTGATCAACCTGAACAGAGATGTTGTGATGCAACTCTGGAGCAGGTGGGACTTGAAGCAGAGCCAGGGGAAGGTCGCTACCACTCTGCCACAAGAAGGCCCTTCTTTCCATCCATGTTCCTTTTGTTTTCTGATCAACCTGTAACAAAATCGGGAAACAGCAGGTGACATTTCAACCCTGTCAAACTGTAACCGAACCATACAACACCCGAACATAACATGTCGAGGGTGGGAAACTGATCTTTAGTTTTTAAATGCTTGGAGGAGAAGAAAGAAATTATGAAGTGAATATAAACAGATTTATATGAAAATGCGTTGCTGTTTGATTTTTATTTCTGTGTATGCATAATGAAAATCAGCAGTTCCGCAGTGGGACCTGCACTGATGCTGAACATTTACCCTTACCATCACAGCAGTTTGGTCCTGACTAGAGTCAGTCGAAAAGTCCTTGTGTCCGTTAGTGTGACCGTTCTACCTGCTATTCTATATTCTTTCCTCCCTTGTATCTTGATTCCTCTTGAGCGTTTCTAAACCCCCTTCCAACAGCCCTTGCACTTTCCCCTCTAGGAGACTTTGCTGCGACAACAATTCTAATTAGAAATTCAAGAGAAAAATATTAGTCAGTGGCTGGAATGTGGATCTCACTCCGACTTAAGGGATTGAAGTTAATAACATGCAGGCATTTTAGATAAGTCACGAAAGAAAATGACAGAATATAATCATTAGTGAGAAGAAGCAAAATGGCAGAAAGCTTGTGTGATGTAAACGCCGACATGGACCTATTGTGAAGAATAGAAATCTGTTCTGGCAGAACCATGTAGTGTTTGAACGATGTGGTCTTTTAAATTTTACTCATAGGATATCGGTGTTGTTGGCTTTATTGCCCATCCCTAGTTGCCTTTGAGAAGGTGAGCTGCCTTCGTGAATAGGCACAGTCCATGGTAAGAGGGCTGAGAGGCCCATCTCAGAGTTGAGATTAACTCGTCCAGTCTTTTCTGCTTGTCACTTGGCAATGCTGAGATTAATGCTTGCTAACCACGATGTTGATGCCACAACTAGCCTTATTAATATTCAGCCTCCCATCTCATTAACCCCCCAAACCAGCCAAACCAGGTCTCTCTCTCTCTTGAGGGGGCTGCTGGTCATTAACTAAGAGTTATGCTCGAAATGTCGACTCTCTTGCTCCTCAGGTACTGCCTGACCTGTTGTGCTTTTTCGAGCACCACCCTTTATTGATTCTGATTTCTCCAGTATCTGCAGTCCTCACTATCTCCAAACTACAGTCTGAACACAGCCTCAGGACTTTGACTCAGTCTCTGTTTGGGAGGTTCATGGTCCGGGGATCTGTCCCAGTGCAGTCTGGAGGGTGGTCAGCAGTTAGTGCTGTAGGGCTAGCACCAGCAGTCAGGGGAATCATGGGCTGTCAGTTAGGGAGCTGTGAACGCATCATTTAGAGGTCAGTTCACTCATATCTAAGGGCTGCTTAAAACCAATTCGCAAATATTGGTGGAAGACACCAGCAGCATACCAAAATTTCAAGAGAGTCAGGAAGCAGAGGCGAGTGTTGTGGCCAACACTAAGGAGATGGTGCTGGGGAAAGCTGAAAGGTCTGAAGGTGGAAAAATCACGCAGACCAGATGGACTACACCCCAGAGTTCTGAAGGAGGCAGCTGAGGAGATTTTGGAGGTATTGATGGTGAACTTTCAGGAATCTTTAGAATCAGAACATAAGAACTGGGAGCAGGAGTAGGCCGTCTGGCCCTTTAAGCCTGCTCCGCCATTCAATAAGATCATGGCCAATCTTTTCATGGACTCAGCTCCACATAGCCACGTTTTCACCATATCCCTTAATTCCTCTATTTTTCAAAAAAAGTCTACCTTAGCTTTAAAAGTGATTACTGAAGTAGCGTCAACTACTTCCCTGGGCAAGGAATTCCATAAATTAACAACCCTCTGGGTGAAGAAGTTCCTTCTCAGTTCAGTTCTAAACCTGCTTCCTCTAATCTTGAGGCCATGCCCTCTTGTCCTAGTTTCATCTACCAGTGAAAACATCCTCTCTATTTCTATTTTATCATTTCACTTCATAATTTTATATGTGTCTATAAGATGGTGAATTCCAATGAATATAATCCCAATCTACTCAGCCTCTCCTTATAAGCCAACCCCCTCAACTCCGGAATTAACCTCGTGAACCTCCTCTGTACCCCCTCCTGTACCCCCTCCTTTCTTCCTTAAGGAGACCAAATCTGCACACACTACTCCAGGCATGGCCTCACCAGCACCTTTTTTTTACAGCTGTAACAACACCTCTCTGCTTTTAAACTCAACTCCTTTCGCAATGAAGGACAAAATTCTATTCGCCTTCCTAATTACTTGTTGTATCTGCAGACCAATTTTCTGTGATTCATGCACAAGGACACCCAGGTCCCTCTGCAAATCAGTATGCTGCAACTTTTTACCATTCAAGTAATAACCTACTTTGCTGTTACTCTTACCAAAGTGTATGACTTCACATTTACTAACATTGTATTCCATCTGCCAGACCTTTGCTCACTCACTCAATGTATCTATATTCCTCTGCGAAGTTTCACAGTCCTCTGCACATTTTGTTCTGCCACTCATCTTAGTGTCATTGGCAAATTTTGACACCGTACTCGTGGTCCCCAAATCCAAATTATTGATAAAAATTGTAAATAATTGTGGTCCCAACACCGATCCCTGAGGCACACCACTAGTCACTGATTGCCCGCCAGAATAGCATTTACCCCCACTCTTTGCTTCCTGTCAGTCAACCAATCCTCTAACCACATTAATACTCTACCCCAAACACCATGCATCCTTATCTTATGCAGCAGCCTCATGTGTGACACCTTGTCACAGGCCTTTTGGAAATCTATGAGGAGAAAGTGAGGTCTGTAGATGCTGGAGATCAGAGCTGAAAATGTGTTGCTGGAAAAGCGCAGCAAGTCAGGCAGCATCCAGGGAACAGGAGAATTGACGTTTCAGGCATAAGCCTGAAAGAAGGGCTTATACCCGAAACGTCGATTCTCCTGTTCCCTGGATGCTGCCTGACCTGCTGCGCTTTTCCAGCAACACATTTTCAGCTTTTGGAAATCTAGGTACACCATATCCCCTGGGTCCCCGTTGTCCATCTTGCTTGAAATGTCTTCATAGAATTCCAAAAGATTTGTCAAGCATGACCTGTCCTTCATGTACCCATGCAGCATCTGTACAATGTCAAGAGTGCGGTGCTGGAAAAGCACAGCAGGTCAGGCAGCATCCGAGGAGCAGGAGAATCGAGGTTTTGGGCATAAGCCCTTCATCAGGAATGACTCCAGCATCTGCATTCCTCACTTTCTCCTGCTTTTGTACATTGGGACAATTTCTTTCGAGATGCCCTGCTATTTCTTCCTTGATAATAGGCTCAAGTATCTTTCCCACTACAGAGGTTAAGTTCACCGGTCTATAATTCCCCATCTTTTGTCTACTTCCCTTTTTAAACAGTGGCGTCACATTTGCTATTTTCCAATCCGTTGGGACTGTCCAGAGTCCAGCGAATTTTGGAAAATTACCACCAGTCTACCTGCTATTTCTCCCACCATCTCTTTTAGTACCCCGGGATGCATTTCATTAGGGCCAGGAGACTTATCTATCCGTAGCTTCATTAGCAAACCCAACACTA
The DNA here is from genome assembly GCF_037043375.1 of Chiloscyllium plagiosum. Taxonomy (NCBI): domain Eukaryota; kingdom Metazoa; phylum Chordata; class Chondrichthyes; order Orectolobiformes; family Hemiscylliidae; genus Chiloscyllium; species Chiloscyllium plagiosum. Next base: position 4,489,793 of record NW_028270143.1, read on the forward strand.
GCTCTTCTGTGATAATAATTGTTTCCAGGTCCTCACCTACCTCAGTCTCTTCAGCACTTACTGGCATGTTATTAGTATCCTCCACTGTGAACACCGATGTAAAGTACCTGTTCAGTCCCTCAGCCATTTCACCTATCCCATAACTAACTAACCCTTCTCATTTTCTAAAGGACCAACATTTACCTTAGGCACTCTTCGTTGTTTTATATATTTAGAGAAATTATGCTGTCTGTCTTTATATTCCATGCTAGCTTTTTCTCATGCACTATCTTACTTTTCTTTATAGCTATTTTTGTGGCTTTCTGTTGACCTTAAAGTTTTCCCAACATTTTAGATTCCTGCTGTTTATGGACATTTTGTTAGCCTTCTTTTCACTTTGATAGCCTGCCTCATTTCCTTAAACAGCCATGGCAGATTATCCCACATCTCGTAGTCCTTCCTTTTCACCGGAATATACTTTTGCTGAGCACTTTGAAAAATTTCTTTGAAGATCCACCACTGCTGCTGAGCTGTCGGACCAAAAGATCTCTGTTTCCAGTCTAATTTAGCCAGGTCCTCCCTCATTCTATCACAGTCCCCCTTATTCAAGCACAGGACCCTGGTATTGGATTTTATCTTCACACTGTCCAGCTGTATTTTAAATTCAACCATACTATGATCACTCCTTCCAAGAGGATCCCTGACTATGAGGAATTAGTTATTCCTGTCTCATTACACAGGACCAAACCTAGAATAGCTTGCTCTCTCATTGGTCCCATTACATACTGTTCAATAAAACTATTACGGATACACTCAATGAACTCCTCCTCAAGGCTCTCCTGACTGAGCTAGTTCGACCATTCTACATGTAGATTGCAATCCCCCATGATAATAGTCGTACCATTTTTGCTGGCATTAGTTAGTTCCTTATTGATTGCCCACCCCAATGTGTTGTTATTATTTGGTGGCCTATCGACTATGCCTATCAGTGTTTTTTTCTTCTTGGAATTCCTAATTTCCACACAAATGGACTCGACCTCATGCTCCATTGAACCTGCACCATCTCTCAGCACTGTGCTGATGTCATCCTTGAATATCAGAGCTACACCACCTCCCTTACAATCCTGTCTATTCTTCTGAATAGTCTGGTACCTCTGGATATTTAATTCCCAGTCATGACCATTCTGCAACCATGTCTCCGTGATGGCTATCAAATGATATTTGTTTACGATGATTTGTGCCATTCACTCACCAACCTTGTTACGAATGGTATGAGCATTCATATAAAGTGCCTTTATGCTAGCTTTCTTACTGTCATGGTTCACAATATCTCTAATATCTCCTGTGTTATCCTCATTTTTGCTTCTTTCATAGTCTGCCTTGAACTTAAACCCTCCTGCACACATGGTAACCTGCTGCTTACCTTTTCATTTATCACCATACCTCTCATTGCTTTCCCTTTCCCTTCCCTCCAACTCACAAGTTTAAAGTCCCAGTGACCACCCTATTTATCCTTTTCTCTAGAACACTGTTCCAGATCGGTTCAGGTGGAGACCATCCCATTGGTACAGATCCCCCAGTTCCAAAATTGATGCCAATGCCCCATGAAATGGAACCCCTCTTTCCCACACTATTCCCTTAGCCATATGTTTACTTCCCTAATTTTCTTATCCCTAAACCAATTTGCATGTGGTTTGGGCTGTAATCTGGCGATTATGACCCTTGAAGACGGTTTCTTAATTTCATTCTCAGTGCACGATAATGCCCAAACAGCTCCTCCATCCTACCCTTGCTTATGTTGTTAGTCCCAATGTGGACCACAACAGTTGGATCCTCCCCCTCCTGCTCCAAAATCCTTTCAAGCAGGTGGGAGGTGTCCTGCACCCTGGCACCAGGCAGGCATCACACCATGCGGGACTCCCGATCCGGCTCACGAAGGATACTATCTGTCCCAATTATAGAATCCCCTATAACAATGACTAGTCTTTTTGCTCCGCCCTCTTGAATGGCCTTTTGCACCATGGTGCCATGGTCATTTGGCTCACCCTCCCCACAGCCCTTTTCCTCATCTACACGGGAGCAAGAATCTCATACCTGTTGGGCAAGATCAAAAGCCGAGGATACTCTACTCCTGAACTCAGGATCACCCTGCCTGCCTCACTTACAGTCACACCCTGTTGTCCCTGATCACTAACTGAGTTTGAATTACTTAAGCTACCAGGTGTGACGGCCTCCTGAAACATAAGATCCAGGTAACTCTCCCCCTCCCGGATGTGCCGCAGTGTTTGAAGCTCAGATTCCAGATCATCAACTCTGATCCGGAGTTCTTCCAGTAACCAACACTTGCTGCAGATGTAGTCACTGCCGTTCACAATGGGATCAGCCAGCTCCCACATCATACAGCTACAGCACACCACCTGTCCAGCCATTTGTACCTAGTTAATTAATATACACAAATTTGAGTTAAATAATTTCTAATACTTCTCTGCTATGGTCTTATTCAATTAACCAATTAATAGAAGATTTAAAAAAGTAAATTTTTAACTAATCAACTTACTTTATCAATGCACCACAGAGTTCTTTTTTTTGGTTAGTGGAGGAGGGTGGTGGGAAACACTACACATTGTAGGGTCTCAGGTTCAGCCTCTGCCCAAGTATATTACCGGCAGCCCCTAATGTTCACCTCTGCCTCTGCTCCTGTAAAATGGCAGGCCCTACGCTAGGGGTGAGTTTTTAAATGTTTTGCTCACCTTCCTGATAGCCTTCTGTTGAAAATAAACAGAAGACTCCTTTCTGTTTATCACCCATTTTTCAATACATTCCAGTAAATTCCCCTAATCCCATGTGCACTAATTTTATTTCATGACCTCCTGTGTGGCACCAGTTTTCTGAAATCTAAGTTTACCACATCCATTGGTTTCCCTTTATTAATGCTGCATGTGATATCCTCAAAAACCTCCAACAAATTTGTCAGCCACGATTTCCCTTTCATAAATCAATGCTCACGCTGCCCAATTTCAATATTGTTTTGTGAATGGCCTGTTATCATATCCTTTATAATAGGTTCTAATATTTCTCTTACTGTGGTCAATAAACTCACAAGTCTATCATTCTCCACTCTCCCTCCTCCTCCCTTCTTATATCGTGAAGTTATATTTGTTACCTTTCAGCAGGAATCTTTCTTGTATCTGTACAATTATGAAAGACCACTAATGTGCCCACTATCTCTGCTGCTACTTCCTTCAATACTTTGGTAGAAAGTGTATTTGGTCCAGGAGATTAATCAACTCTCAATCCAGCTAAATTTTCAATTACCTCATTACTAATTCCCATTTCTTGTGGTCCCTCGGTTTCATCGGTCCCTTGATTGCTCATGTTTCTGGGAGATTTGTTTCTATCAAGCCAGATGGATAATAGTTAGTTAGTATCTCCTCCTTTCTTCTGTTCTCAACCATTAATTCCCCTGTCCCCACATGCACTGGGCCTATATTAGTTGTAACTAACATTTACTTTCCACATATTGAAAAAAGCTTTCACAATCTACCTTTAAGTTGATCACTAATTTGCATTCCTCATATGGTCTCCCTTTCCTAATGATTTTCTTGGTTCTCTTTTTGCTGGGACCTAAATTGCTCATAGTCCTCAGGTTTACCACTTTTTGTTTGGCGTCCTTATATCTACTTCCTTGAACCTAATATAATCTTTATCTTCTTTCATTAGCCACAGCTAATTTACCTTTCCCTTTGTGTGTTTGGCACTTCAAGGTATGTATATTTATTGCAGAAAGTCTTGCATTTCTTGAAATTATACCATTATCCTGTCTACGGTCAAATCGTTTAGTGCATTTTTACAATACATGAAGGCCAGCTTCCCCACTATGCCTTCATAATGACTTTATTTCAGATTGAAGACCCCTATTTCAGAATGAACTATATCACATTCAAAATTGATGCTTCATTCTGTCATATTTAGGTCACTTTTTTCCACAAATAAAATGGGATTTCCTCTTAGGCTAAAGGCACTGAATAAATATAAGATTTTGTTATTATTGAATTGTCAACTGCTCCAGAGTGACACCACCAACATGGGTTCAGTTTCTAACGAGGTTACCATGGTGATCCCACCTTCTCAACCACACTGCTCACCTGAGATGTGCTGACTCTCAGGTTAATCTCACCACCCCTAGTTGCCTCTCTCTAATGAGAGAGCAGCCTGATGGGCCTCTGGAACAATAGCAAACTTGCTTTCATCTGAAACTATGCTAAACTTTCCCATCATCCTCCACAACCTCCTCTCCATTGCCCAGGTAATAAAACTGACCTTGCTTAGTTCTCATTCTATCCCTTTTGCCAGACATTTAATGAAATCACTTAATTAGCCTTTCCCTATGGATTCCTTGAAGGATCAAGTCTTCACTTCCTCTTTTCTCGAATCTATGTACTGACCCTGGGAAATACAGCATCAGATTCCACATGTACACTGACCATATGCAGACCCGCCATAATTCTGCACAACCTCTCCTGACTCCTCTGGTTCCAAGCTGTCAGAATGCTGATCCAACATTCAGTTTTTTTTCGGCTTTTTTTTTGTTTCCAGATAAACATTGGAAAGACCGAAGTCATTGGGCTGAATTTTAGTTTCGTGTTAGGATCTCAATGTTAGGTGCTTTTCCAAACCACAACCTCACATTGTTAGATGGTGAGCTAGCGAGAACATTCACTGCTGGTTTATGAATATCAGATGGGCTGCTGAGGCTGGAGTTCTCCGGTTCTGAGAGGTCAGCAATCCCTCTGTCAGAGTGAGAGCTGCTGATGTGTCTGGGAGAGACTGAGGTGCCCTCTGAAGGCATTCTTCAAAGAGAAGATTCCAACCAGTCAGAACAACCAGACTGCAACTCTGGAGGGAGAATCTCCTTAGGGGGAAGCCTACATCAGCAGCGTTTGCCATCTGTCAGAGCTTGGGTGGAGAGAAGGTTAAAATCTCCTGTAAGATTTATCCACCAACATCCGTCTGCCTTCTGCCAGATTCCAATTTTAACCTGCTCCACTGAGGGACCGAGAGGTATACATACGCAGGATATTTGGGGTTCTTCTTTAATTATGTGCACTGGACTCCAGTGATGTTATTGAAGTGTAGTTGTTATTTTACCCAGAGGTCTACATGTTAATGTCAGTGTATATTTCCTGCCTAGCCAACCAATGGATGAGCAGGCGAAACCAGATAAGTCTCAAAAGGAGGAATGCTATTTATTTTTGCCATTGATTGTGCTGCCAAGTAAGGGATGTAGCCTCTTTCCCACATGATAAGACCATCCCACCTCACTTTGCAGTACTTCAAGACAGTTCCCCGCTTTGGTTTCTCTGTCTTTATTAGATTAGATTACTTACAGTGTGGAAACAGGCCCTTTGGCCCAACAAGTCCACACCGACCCGCAACCCACCCAGACCCATTCCCCCTACATTTACACCTTCACCTAACACTATGGGCAATTTAGCCTGGCCAATTCACCTAAACTGCATGTTTCTGGACTGTGGGAGGAAACCGGAGCACCGGGAGGAAACCCATGCAGACACGGGGAGAATGTGCAAACTCCACACAGTCAGTTGCCTGAGGCGGGAATTGAACCCGGGTCTCTGGCGCTGTGAGGCAGCAGTGCTAACCACTGTGCCACCGTGCCGTCTTCCCGCTATCCAATGTTCTACTCCCACCCACCTTCATGTTGTCACCTCCATTCTTTGAGCAAAAGACTCTCGGGGACCTTGTTGAGGACCAGACATAAAAATCTCCCAGGCCTCGTATAGTGTACCACCATCTCCCTACCCTCACCCCTGCCACTGGTTCCCCACAAGCACAACAAGTTAAAATTGGACCTGTGATCTCCCAGCCAGAGAAGTATCCATTTAAATAGCCGGCATATCTGCTTCACCACAAGCTGGCTGTTATTGAACTGAGTGTACATTAGTATTCTATGTGCCTTGACTCCAAACATTATTTGAAAGCAGCTCTCGCTCATTCTTTGCCTGAATTCAATTCATGACCAGAGCCTTTTCTTTCTGTTGTTTGGATCTGAACCCTCACCATGATCCTGGTGATTTACCTCGTTTAGTGTCACAACTTCTCTTGTTGTTCCTGTACGTGTTTTTTTTTAACTTATAAAATGTTCTTGAATTTCAGCATTTCTCCTATTCATTACTGTTTCTTACCATGAGCTTTGAGCACATTGTTCTTACCATGTAGACAGGAGCAGTTCTTTATGCAAGTTACAATGAAGTCTGCAGCACTCCTAAACTTGAAGCAGAGTCTTAAACAGACACATACCGAGACTTCAATGCTGCACTGAACAATAATGGATCACATTATGTTCAAATGAATGTACTTGAATGCTAAACATCTCTCTGAATTGTTTTTTTTTTGTTTTTCAAGTGTATTAATTGAATCTTAAATAGATGTGATAAAAAAATGTGATAGTGACACAATACTCAGTTTGAGAATGTTAATTTTTATAAAAATAAAGCTGTTTTTGCTGTTGAAACTCCTCAGGCTTATACATTATATTATCACTGGACTTTGTACCCTTTAATTTCACAAATCAACCTTCCTGGAGTATTGAATAAGTGCTTAGATTACTTTCAAGATGCTACACCCACTAGAGTGACCATAAATAATCTGGATTTCTCATTTGAAGAGCATGTTCATCCTTTAAAGATTGACAGTCTTCCAGTTAGATTTTTCAGTGGATGGCAGGGGCCTAGATGTCAGGCCTACGTTGAGGCTGGAGGCGGCCATGTTAGTGATATAGGAGGCAGCCTCCTCTTTGACCATCTCACCATTCACTATCTTATTATGGAAGGCAGGTGAGGCCCTGAAGGTGTAGGCCCAGTTAAAGGGACCGCGGTGATTTCTGGTCAGCACCCTGTGCAGGATAGGTGTGCAATTTTGTGGCAGGCTGATGAAAGCAATGGCATTTTAACACAAGTCCAGCTCAGCTGCCTGCGTTGAAGTTTGAAATTAAATTAGCTGTTTTAATTTAAATTAACTAAAATTAACTTAATTTTAGTGGGCTGCTGCTGAGAGGCAGACTCACTGACATAAGCAATTTTGAACATCAAGATCTCCATTTCTTAACATTCATTGTAGATGCTAGTCAAGTTCCTAACTCAGCGAGATAAGCAATTTAGTACGTCAAAATCTCCCTTTCTATCAAAGCTCTTAAAATCTGTTGTAGATGTTATGAAACTGCATATCTCAGTGACATAAGCAAGTTAGAACAGCAAATTTCGAGCAAACGTCTCCAAAATGCTGGTTTATTCATGAAAGCTGTTCTAGACGTTAGTAAACATTACTCGGTAAATTAAACAACTTGGCTCATCAAAATCTCCAGTTCTAGCAAGCTTCTTAAAATCTGTTGTAGACGTTACTGAAGTGTGTATGTTGGTGAGTTAAGCAAGTTTGCAGTTCAAATCCTTCGTTTCTAGCACACTTCTTCATTGTCTCCCATTCAATTGAAAGGAAGAACTCCACATATGGCAGGGGTCTGCTCTGATGTTGGCGCCATCATGAAATGGCTCTTAAATGGGCAAAGTAGCTGCTTGCCAACTCAGCTCCCTCCTTGTTTTCCCACCTGCCTCATCTACAACCCTGACTGCATGGAGTATCCACAGGAACAAACCAGTAAAGAAGGGTTATACTTGGAAATAAGCGCACTAGTCGTACCGGAACATTGTATTAAGGTTTACAAAACAAGCTGCATTATTCGCAGGTTTTACTGGATCTTGCCTTCTGGGTAGGCAAAAATCGGGTCCTTTAAGTTTCCGTTATTTCTTGCAGAAAAAAGATTATAGAAATTCATAACAAGTTCACGGAGAATCAACTCTACCAAAGCAAAATGCTGTGGTGCTGGAAACCTGAAAAGTAACCTGAACGTTCTGGCAAAATAATTCACAAAAATAAAGGCTGACACCGCAGTGCAGTTTTGAGGGAGTGCGGCATTGTTTAGAGTTGCTGGTTTTCAAGTGAGATACTACCCAAAAAATTCCATGGCATCATTTTGAAGAAGTGTAATGGAGTTATGCCTGTTGTGTTAGTCAGGATTTAGCTCTCAAGCAGCATCAGAAAAGCAGATAATTTGATGTTGCAGTCAATAGGTATCAGGGAGGAGATTCTCTGCTAATTAGAGTCAATGTCCTTTCCTCCAGTGTAAAGGTGAGAATGGGATCTTTGCTGATTATTGCATTAGGTTTAGCATCATTTGTTACCTCTTGGTTACTGAAGTGGCCCATACCCATCAAGATCTGGGCAACATTCAAGTTTGAATTGATAACTGACGAGTAATATTTACACCTTATAAATGCCAGGCAATGACTATCACCGACAAAAGAGAATCTAGCTATCTTTCTTTAATATTACCATCACTGAATCCCCACTATCAATGTCTTGGGCGTTACGCCTAACTAGAAACTGAGTTAGACGAACCATATCAATACTGTGGTTCAAAGAACTGTTCAGAGGCTCAGACATTTGTGGCAGGTCACACCTCCTGGCTTCCCAAATGCCTATCTACAAGGCACAAGGCAGGAGTGTGATGGAATCCCCTCCACTTGTCTGGAAGAGGACAGTTCAAACAGCACTCAAGAAGCTCAACACCTACCAAGACAATAAAAGCAAATGACTGCAGATGCTGAAAATAAGTCTGAAGAAGTCATACTGGACTCAAACCGTTAAGTCCATATCTCTCTCCATAGATACTGCGAGCCCTGCTGAATTTCTCCAGCATTCTGTGTTTTATTACAGTCCAAGACAAAGCAGCTCACTTGATTGTCACCATGTTGTCCAGAGAAGTAATGGCTGATGGTTTTGGCGGCTGGGTTTGTGAGTTGGCTACTGTTTGTGTGCTCTTAGTCAGTCTTTTCTCCCATTCACATTGTCTGTTTGAAATAATTCTGTAACAGTTCTTGTTTCTGTCCAAATATCCATTTATTTTATCCTGCAAGCAGGAGGAAAGTAATCCAAAAGAATTCTCTTTTACGTTGTTGCCTGACACGTAGTCTGTCCAGAGCACTGTTGATGCTTGACCAGCCAGTTCTGTCTCATTATTCTGATTTGGGGGGAGACACTTAGCAGAGATGGTATTATTTGTGTTCCACTTAACATCACTTCTTTCAGGGATGTGTGAACTTTCTGCATCTGTGGTGTGTTTCACGAAGCTTCAATGACCATACGTAACATTTTATCCATGTTTTTATGAATTTCCAAGTGTTTGTACTTCCCAATTTCTTCAGCGCTTAGCTTTATTTTATAGACATCTGCCAAGAGCATGCTTTTCAGACTCCCAGAATCCATCAGCATAGTCAGAAATATTTTTGTAATCCTGTGGTCCCAGCAGAAAGCTGCTTGAATGGATTGCAGGTTGGGACTTGGCTTCTTTTTCTAAATGTAATCATCTGTGAGGTGTGGGCATCACTGGCCGGCTAACATTTATGGCCCATTACCATTGTCTTTTCTGGTGCCTATGTCGATGCCAGGTGATCCGTCCAGTTGAATTTCTTTGAGGCTTTAGTTCATAGTGTCATAGAGATGTACAGCATGGAAACAGACCCTTCGGTCCAACCTGTCCATGCCAACCAGATATCTCAAACCAATCTAGTCCCACCTGCCAGCACCCAGCCCATATCCCTCCAAACCCTTCCTATTCATATACCCATCCAAATGCCTTTTAAATGTTGCAATTGTACCAGCCTCTGGCAACTCATTCCATACACGTACCACCCGCTGCGTGAAAAGGTTGCCCCTTAGGTCTTTTTTATATCTTCCCCTCTCACCCTAAACCTATGCCCTCTAGTTCTGGACTCCCAGGCCCCAGGGAAAAGACTTTGTCTATTTATCCTATCCATGCCCTATTTGTAAATCTCTATAAGGTCACCCCTCAGCGTCCGATGCTCCAGGGAAAACATTCCCAACCTATTCAGCCTCTCCCTATAATTCAAATCCTCCAACCCTGGCAACATCCTTGTAAATCTTTTCTGAACCCTTTCACAACATCTTTCCAATAGGAAGGAGACCAGAATTGCATGCAATATTCCAATAGTGGCCTAACCAATGTCCTGTACAGCCACAACATGACCTCAGGCAGTTTGTAGCCCTGCATGCACTTGAGGAAGGCATCACAATCTTTACTCTTGCTGATCCATACCAAAGCTTTCTGAATTAGGTAAATGTCACTACAGGGAGACAGCTTGATCTCCATATTTAAGCAATCGAGAATCTGTAATTTTCACAAACAGAGGCTGGAAACTCATGTATGGAGAAGTTTTTCTGCATCTGTCACACACCCCATTGACTAAAAATAAAAATAATTCAGTTGTGTCTCCTGTGTCTTGTCACTTGTTGAAATATTTATTTCACATGACAGCTCCCTACTGTACAGTAAGCTTAGTTACAGTCTAAACAAATATCAAATTTGAATTAATTGCTACTTTTGCATGTGACACAAAAATGTCAGGACTTATAAAGGGTTCTACATGGCAAAACATTTTAATCCTTTATTCATGACGCTTGTAATATAATAATGACATAGTTTATGTGGAAATGGTTTATGTAATGGACAAAGGATTGTGCAGAATGTAGAACTGTGACAATTCTCCCTTGTTGCAGATTTGGTATTTTTATCTGTATTCACAGTAATGTTCAAAGTTTAGTTTGACATTAGTTCCAGCTGTGGAGGCAATTACGGTGCCTGTTCAGAAATCCTTTTTGCTGATTTGGGGAAACTGCTTTTTGATGAATTGCAACATTTTGCGAAAATTGTGCAACTGGCCAGAAAGAAGATTAAATGTATTTTATTGTAGATCTGCAAGCTCTTAATTGCTTATGGCAAGTTTCAGAGCGCTGGGGAATTAAGATTCAATTTTTGAAAAGTAAGGTTCACATAGACTCTGTGAATAAAGTTTCATTTAGGTCAGCATAGCAATTTGCAAGATCAGATGGAAGGTTTTATTGGGTAGGGTGTGTGGGAAAGGATGTGGTAGCAGGGATCGTAAGATTTGAAAGTATTAAAATATGCTCATCCACTTTAAAAATTAGATATTAATGTCCTATTTGGAAAGTAACATTCTGGATAGTCTTTAAAAAACTGAACCAGTTGTTGAAAAATCAGACAGATGGCAATGTTCTAGATAGTAAGCCTTTACTCAGATGGCGACTTTAAACTGAAATTTTGTCTTTGCATTATGGAGATCCTAATATTCTTCTCATGAAGAAAACGTGAGATATCTCTGGTGTTGCAGTCAACTAGGATAATAGCATAACTGAGATGTTAGACTTATCAGGAAATATTTTCCAGGGAAGGGCTTTTTCCTCCAGAAAAAAAGACTTGAGGGTGATCTGAATTATTGCAATGTCAGTGGTGCAGAGCATCAGCAGCTTTAAAGTGGATGACATACATTTGGTGAAATTGGTCGATGGAATTTCAGGGCTTACTCTGCGACTGGCAACTGCCTGGGAAGTTGGTGATGCTGACATAGCACGCTTAAAATGTTTTTTATTTTGAATTCTATAACACTTCTGTAAATCACCTCAATGAACAGGAAAAAAACCACCTTTTATTTAATGAAGGGAAATTATAATTGATCTCTTTTTGGGTACTATGATGTGAATAACTTCAGTTCTTGATTTTCTCTTTTACTTGTCATTTTTTTCTCATTTGTAACTCACGGAACCATTTTCTGTTTTGACCCTGTGTTCCTTGCATTTCTGTTTCTGGGGGTGTAGCAGGGGTCATATATTCAATGAGCTCCATTTGCTACCAGTAATATCCCTTAGGTTTTTGAATTCTGAAAAAAAAGTTCCTGAAAATATTGCTATGTAGTTACATATGTTGTTTTTTTAAAGGCTTGCAAGCAGGCATTGTGTTTTCTAGATCTTTTGTTTAGATGTGTTATAACCAGGTCCAGGCCTCCTGGTCCACATGTAGGAACACTACCATTGCACTACAGGTGCTCCCAGCATTGTGTTTTCTAATTCAGGCTACAATGTCTCGATCAGGCAATGTGGCAATGAACTTTGTTCCTGGAAGTTGATGTGTGTTCCAGTCGTTGTGCAGTTTCCTACTGAGCAGCAAGGCAGAGGGAGCTTTCGGTACAGAAAGATGTTACTTATGCGTTCTCTGGGAAAACCAGTTGGTGATGGATTATCCCAGAGCCAGTCTTTACTCAGTGTTGAATTTATTTGCAAATGAAGCATTGCAACATTCTCCTCTCAACTCAACCACCCCAGATTTTCAGTAAGTATTTCTTTACTTTCTATAAAATAATTGAGTATGACAATTAACCAAATGATTAACCAACCACTCGTTAAGGAATGACTAACAAAAAGAACAATGAACTATAAAGAAAATTTACCCATCTAAAGTAATACACTCCCTTACTTACCTCATTACCTACTGGTCATTGAATAGAGTTTACTCTTTAGAAGCTGCGACTTTACAATTAAACCAATGGACTAATTGACAGACTCCAAACTGAGCACTGTGACAAAAACATAACCCTAAGTGAAAGATAAGGCAAAAGAATTGTTCCTGGGCTGCTAATGGACATCGAGGAGAAAGTGAGGACCCTCATTCCTGAAGAAGGGCTCATGCCTGAAACGTCGATTCTCCTGCTCCTTGGATGCTGCCTGACCTGCTGCGCTTTTCCAGCAACACATTTTCAGCTGCTAATGGACATCTTCAGACGTGTTCGAGTAATTAGTGCCTTTTGCTGGTGTATGGTAACACACAGATATATAAGCAGCAACTTCCTCATTTCTTTCTTTTTGATTCCACAATTGTCTTGTCCCATGTGATGAACAGGAAAATCATTTGTACCAGTGTCCATCCCCCAAATATCCCTGTGTTGCTACTATAGCAGGGCATTTGGCTCAGAATTTGCAGAGCATACTTGTGTCTACTCTGTAAAACAGATAAACATTAACTAAATTAAACAGCCCTATTGGTGCGCTCTAACTAATAGTTGATGGAAACTTACAATGCAAACTTACCAGAATTAAATTAAAGGGAAAGTTAAATCAGAACCTCATGGCAGGGTGATGATGCACCTCAATGGCAGTCATTATTGTGCCTGAAGATCAGGAAAAACTCTAAGTGGACACATATAAGGAGAAAATATTTTGTCAGTTCTGTTTTCAATATGACAATATCAGCAGGTGACATTGATATCTGAAAATGATGCAATGGTTTATGTCAACTTCTGTTATTTATGATAATTTAAGATAAATACATTTAGACATATTATGAATATTTTAATCTGGGATGCTATTACAATGAAACAAAATGATAGTAAAGTTACATGAAACTGCCACCCAAATAAGGTAGTTTTCAGACAGCCTGTTTTACCACAATTTCCATTAATTAGATGTTTCTCCCCAGACGTACAGAATTAAATTTAATTGTTTTATAACCTTCATTGGTCAATTAAAGTTATTAATGTAATGACTGTTTCAAGTTTAAGATTAAAAATGAAATGTAGCTGCAAATTTAGGTCCACATATGTGCAGAGGCAAAGTGCCAAAATCAAGCATGCACTGTATCCCTCTATTGTAGCACAAGGGAGGTCATTGGCGATAGTATAAAAAATATATTCGTTTGGCCACCAATCAAACACCTCTCCCAATGTTAATTGCAATGGCGAGGATAATTAACCAGACTGCATTACTGCATATAATCCTGTGTCATCATTTCACACTATTGTCAAACGTAATACCCTAGAGTTTCTGTAAAAGCCAACTTCCCTGAGCTGATTTCTCTAAGAGGTCATGATGCCTACTTGATCGACAGGTCAGACTGTCTGATCTCTGCAATCAATTCACAATATTCTCATGTATGGATTAAGTGACTTTAAGAACCTTCCAGTTTCAGGTATTGAAACTTTTAAAGGCACGAATAATTGACATCTTTATTTGGAGTTTTTTTTATTTATGAATGAATCACTTTTTAAAAGTTTGTCTAACTATTCTCCTGTCTGTATGGATGTTGCTATATTCAGTGCTGTAAAGTTTGGGAATAACGACCAGCTGTTCTAGCTGATTTGCAGTTAGGTTCAGGAGCTTCTTCTGGACCTGCCCATTGAATGTCTATGTTGCTTATTCCCAGTTGGACAGGAGCTGAACAGCACACCAACTTCATCTCCTTCCCCAAATGCATTTTTAAAGGGATAGATATCAACTTAGAGTCATGGAGATGTGCAGCAGGGAAACAGATCCTTCGGTCCAACTCGTCCATGCTGACCAGATATCCCAACTCAATCTAGTCCCATTTGCCAACACCCGGCCCATATCCCTTTATACCCTTCCTATTCATATACCTATCCGGATGCCTCTTAAGTGCAGAAATTGTATCAGCCTCCACCACTTCCTCTGGCAGCTCATTCCATACATGTACCACCCTCTGTGTGAAAAAGTTGCCTCTTAGGTCCCTTTCAAATCTTTCCCCTCTCACCCTAAACCTCTGCCTTCTAGTTCAGGACTCCCCCACCCCAGGGAAAATACCTTGTTTATTTAAACTATCCATGCCCCTCATGATTTTATCACCCTCTATAAGGTCACTCCTCAGCCTCCGATGCTCCAGGAAAAACAACCCCAACTTATTCAATCTCTCTTTATCACTCAAGCCCTCCAACCCTGGTAGCAGCCACGCTCTGCCCTCATCAATCTTCTTCATTACTTCAAAAAACTCAATCAAGTTTGTGAGACATGATTCCCCACGCACAAAGCCATGCTGACTATTCCTAATCAGTCCTTGCCTTTCCAAAATACGTGTAAATCCTGTCCCTCAGGACTCCCTCCAACAACTTGCCCACCACTGATGTCAGGCTCACCAGTCTATAGTTCCCTGGCTTGTCCTTCCCACCTTTCTTATATGTTGGCACCACGTTAGCCAAAGTCCAGTCTCTGGCACCTCACCTGTGACTATGGATGCACATCAAGAGACCCAGCAATCACTTCCCCGCAGAGTTCTAGTGTACACCTGATCAGGTCGTGGGGATGAATTCACCTTTATTTGTTTCAAGACATCCAGCATCTTCTCCTCTGTATTATGGACATTTTTCAAGATGTCACCATATATTTCCCCTCATTCTATATCTTCCTTGCAGATGAGACCTTTGAGATTTATCTTTGCTATGGAAGTACAGTTCTCTGTATTTGAAAGTGTTCTGAATGGCTGGCACTTAAAACTGTTGAGACATTGACCACTGATGAATTAGTGCTCTGGTTGCAAATGAATCTCGAAAAGGGATGCTCTGTGATTAGGCTGGAAGAGGATTCTCCACAGCAAGTCCTACTCCACAAAGGTTTCTTGGGAACATTTCTACGTCCTCCAGATCAGCATGCATTAACTGTGGTAACCAAGCAGTATCACTCTTTAAATCCCTTATACTGGGGCAAAAGTGACCTCACCAGTAATTATCAATTTGATTTTGACACTTTTAACTTTAATGCATCTGGTCTTTGCAGCACGGAGCAAGAGCATTTTGAATATGTCCCAGTACACATTGTTCATCAGAGCACATGCAAGGTCAAGTAGGCATCTATGGCAGAATAGGAGAATATGTTGGCGTCCCCCTAAGCAGTGACAAGGAGAAAGAGAAGGCATTTTGTACATAATTGAGTGGATGAAAGTCTGTTTCCTGGTTCTCAGCTGCTCTCTCCTATTTTGGGCTATCTTATCTTACAAAAGACAGCAGAATGTCCCTGGCAGTGGTACTGTATTTGGGTGGCGTGTCCACAGTAACTGAACAGCTGGACATTTGGGAAGCTGTGAGTGTTAGGCATTGTTGAAAGGTATGTGATGGTGAGCTGAAGTATTTGGGTGTGACTCCTGAATGTGAGCAAGTACTGCTGGGTGTGTCATACAAATGTGGTGTGGAGCAGCATGTCAGTTTGCTGGGTATGAGACACATTCTCTGATCTTGACCATTGGCCAGACTTCAGATAATGACTTCCCTTTTGCATTTCCTCTGGTAGGGGTTGCCTTTAAGGACCTTGAGAATTGATTCTCTTTCTGTCCACCTCCATGGCTAAGGCCTCCCACTCCAAGTAATAAAGTTCAGTGTTAAGTTCCCTATTCCAGAATTCAACAGCAGGCTCCGATGGTTCAGTACCACTGAAGGGAGGGACAGATTGCCTTTACGACTGAAGGTTATCTGGAGTAAATGGACTAGGCATCTGCAAAAGTTACTGAAATGAGGAGGCAACCCAACATGGGTGACACTGACCAGCCAAAGTTGACTGCAGACCTATTTTCAGTTCATTCTCTTCCATCATTCAAGCACATTCACTGAAGTGCAAGGGTTATTTGACACAAAATGGTGATGCCTCATACTAGTTTTCTACATTTTTGTGCATTTCTTTAACTTGCATTTAAATAGCTAACAGAAGAACAGTAGGTCCAATAGCCTTCTTGGTAAAAGCTGAAAGAACTGTGGATGCTGGAAATCAGAAACAAGAACAGAAATTGCTGGAAAAGTTCAGCTGGTCTTGCAACATCAGTGGAGAAAAATTAGAGTTAAAGTTTCATGTCGAGTGACCCTTCCTCAAGGTGCCTTCTGAGGTACAGCACCGACCCTTTAAAGCAGAAAATCTTCCAACAGTTGTGAAGAAAACCCAAAAGGAATAAAGGAACAGACGATGGGCCATTGTGGAACTGTTAGACTGGGTAACCAAAAGCATAGTTGGACAGGTAGATTTAAGGATCTTTTGAAAGTGGATTAACTGAAGTTTTATCAAGTGAAGTCCAGAGATTAGAACTGCTGTCGGAAACAGTTCTGCTGAGGTGAAAGGGCGAGAGGTGTAGAAAAAACTTGGTCTGAGAGTCCAGGGGGTTTTGGAGGTGATTTAAGCCTGGAGCATGGGTCTTACAGTGATCCATTTGAAAAACGGCAAGACAGATTCAAAATGGCCTTTGTTGTTATTCAAGTAAACTGGGAACTAATTAAAGCAAGTTTGCAGCAGTATAATACTAACAAAATTGCACATTTAGGGCTTCAGTGAAGTAGAGTTCAGGCGGCAGTGGTACTGTGGTGGAAACAAAGTGGTCTTAGTGTAGTTTAGGATGGGGAATTTGTAGCTTAGGTAGTGCTGCAATAGATCTGTGAGTCATTCCTGTACATATGGAAGCAGGGCTTAGGGATGACATCAGGAAGGGGCTGCATTCAGATGGGTCAGTGAAAGATTCTTGAAAACTCTGGAGCTGACTATGTGCAAATGTGGAGAGAATCCATTACTGGAGATACGGAGCCAGCATTCAACATATTGGAGTAAACCTATAAAATATGGCATAGAGATAGACAGTAGAGGGAATGGGGGTGGGCCTACCCAATGTTGTGAAGAGGACAGGGATGGTAAAAATAAATACTTTTTTGCAATGCTGTATGATTGTTACAAATATAATTGTTAGATGGTTATATTAAATATTATTCATGAACTAGAGCTCCAGCTGAATTTCAGAGGGTTCTTGAAGTACCATGCAGCTATATTTTTGTAGAGGGTTGGTTAATGTGGCCATACCTTTGTACTATTGCAGAGGATAAACTCTGGCATGGAATAAGCCATTCTCATTCAAAAGCAGGAGCTGGCAGGTCATCAACAAAGCAATATCGAATCAAATATAGGCTTTGTAGATTTGTGATGTTGCTAACCATGACCAGGCAGAATTTACAGCTCTGTGATACCATGAAGGGCAGATGTTGTGAGAAGATATCTGTATCTTCAGTCCTATAGATCCTGTGAGCATATGCGTAAGTCAGTGTTACTCAATGCAGCAGTTTGGTATTCACTTCTGGCATCCATGAAGCTTGCAGTGCATCAATCTGTCAACCAATGACTTTCGTCTCCATGTAACTGCTGCTAAATTTATTACTCCAGTGAAATGTTAATAGCTTTTGGATAAATATAGTTGTGCAAAATTTCCAGGCTATTGGCCACAAGATAATATATTGTGCATTTTGTCATAGATTCCACTGTGAATTTATGCAATGTCCAGAAATGAAAAGACTGCAGCTTGAAAACACTATCAATTCATCCTTCCCTTCTAGAGTACTTTGTAGGTTTTCAACATGGCATGGATTAAATAAGTTTCAATGCTGTGGTTGTTGCAGTAAGGGATGTATTTGAAAATAATGCTGATTCCTGAGATAAACCAAAGCTCACGCACAAGTGCAGTGTAGTTTTAAAGTTTCTTAATTGCTTATGGATGACTTATATCAGACTGCTGTGTTTCCTGTATCAAGTGCTTTCACTTGTCCATAATACACCTGAATACAACTTGGGCCATGAATTCAACATGGAGAAGTGGATTGAATGTTAAGCTCATCTAGTTGTCCTGGAGTAAAGCTAAAGGTCATTCCTGATGAAGGGCTTTTGCCCGAAACATCAATTTTCCTGCTCCTCGGATGCTGCCTGACCTACTGTGCATTTCCAGAACCACTCTATTCTACACTAAAAAATTTTAACCCTGAGAATCTAACATAATACCATTTCCCTAAAAAGACAAATTGTCACCCCATCCAAATTTTTATGTTATGTCCTCACTGTTTATGGTATGTTATTGCAAGGTCTGTGGGGTCTGGGGTTGAAAGGACAAACGCATAAAATACGATGGGTGCCCAGCCCATTGTTTTGCCACCCTACTCCTATAAAACAGTGTGTTACGGGTGCAAAAAAAAATCTGGAGCTGCATATCATTTTAAAAAAGATAATGAACAGGCAATTGAGCTAATTACCAAGACAATGTACCCAAACATTACACTGCTAATGCCAAAATATAGTTGGCATGGCAGACAGACAGGAGTGGGTTAGTCATTTTTAGCCAGGTGAAACATGGGAAAGAATGATGTAAGTTCGCTTGCCGAGCTGGTAGGTTTGTTTTCAGATATTTTCTCACCATACGAGGTAACATCATCAGTGAGCCTCTGGTGAAGCACTGGTATTAGTGACCCACTTTTTATATATGTGTTTAGGTTTCCTTGGGTTGGTGATGTCATTTCCGGTGGTGATGTCATTTCCTGTTCTTTTTCTCAGAGTGGTAATTGGGGTCCAAGACAATGTGTTTTTTTAAAAAAGGAAATGACTTCACCACAGGAAATGACGCCACCAACTCAAGCAAAACCTAAACACATAAATAGAAAGGGGGTCACTATCACCAGTGCTTCACCAGAGGCTCACTGATGATGTTACCTAGTATGGAGACAAAACGTCTGAAAACAAACCTTCCACCTCAGCGAACAAAATTACATCCAGAGCCTCAACCTGAGCTGCAAATCTTCTCAAGATTCGCTAATGGGAAAGAATGCAGGTTGTGTATAATCTTCAGGAGATGTACTGTATATATTCATGGCACTTCCCACACCCACCAAATGGTGCTAAAAACACACACACAGACCTTGCACAACCCAATACCTGAATCAGAACACCTTAATTCTTTGTATGAGTCACACTCTCAGCCATCACCTGGCTTACTGCTGAAAACTGTTTGACTTATTTAATCCAATATTCATGTCAAACTGATGCATCTATAATAATCTGGAACTGTCCTATCTCTGACTTTGTTAACGGTTACCGCATTAGTATGTTTCCAATTGAGCAGAATTACCTCAGTATAATAATGGACATCACCAATTCCATTGTTCATGTATCTTAACATCAACAGTACCAAATTTCTTCAAATGATCCACCACAGAACAAGAGCAGTAACGCTTCCATTTATATTGCTGTTTCTCACAACCTTAGGTTATTCCAAAGCACTTTACAACCAGTGAAGTAGTTTTTTGAAGTATAGTCAATGTTATGCTGCAGGGAATGTGGCTGCCAATTTGAACACAGGAACATCCCAAAGAAAAAGCCATTTATAATGACCAGATAACCTGCTTTTAGGTGTTTGCTGATTTAGGTATTAATATGGAAAGCTACCATTCTGGCAAATGCCATCTGCATTCTTGCCAAGGCTGTCATGTCCTTTTTAAATTGTGGACATGATACTCTAACTGAGGCCTGGACTGTGATTTGTAAAGATTCACCATAAGTTCCTTTCTTGCCATATACAAAGCCAAGTATCTTGTGTGGTTTTTAAACTTATCAAATTGTTTAGCAACCTTCAAAGATTTGCCATATAGTGATTATTGTTACCTTTGTATTCATTTGAGTAGTTTTAGGCTGGCTAAATATCCATCATGTTCATGTCAAACTCATTAATTCTTATCATACTTTTGTCAGTTGTGGAGTGTGGTTTAACCATAGCTTTGCAGGTGTTAAGGTTTTTCCTCAATTTTGGACCAGTCAGTATATACCCACCTCTTCTAGCTATTATAGTATTGAAATAATTTATTTTTGTGCATTATATGGCAGTGGCTGCACTCATTTCCAAATACTCTATTGACTTTCTGAGTTTCCTTCTCAAATGTTTCTCTCCGTCACATTCACACTTCTGTTTTCCCTGCTGAGTTGTGGTGTTTTGTTATCCAAATCCCATTTCTGAGTGAATAATTTCAATTCTGATAGGGGCCATGTCCAGTGGCTGAGAAATCAGAAATTCATGTCATTATAGTATATATAGAAACAGAGAAACTAGCAACAGTAATTGATCCATTCGGCCCATCAAACCTGCTCCGCCATTCAATATAATTGTGGCTGAGGGTAGGTGTATCTCCTTCACATTTTCCTCATGGTAAGATGAGCTTTGAAGATTGTACCGATTCTGGGACGACAGCAAGTGACTGTATAAATGGGATCCAGCTGGGTTTTCCAAATGGTGAATTGCTAAAGTGGGCAATTATTGTGAATTGTTATGCACAATGAAATTCTAAATGGTTTTCTTTGGCAATTTTGTGTTCTCTCCAGCAGAGGTTTTGCACATTACATTGATAATTAACTTTGGGTCTTCCTAATTATTCGTGGTATTTTGTAGGTGGACTGTGAAGCAGCTTCAGTTGCATTAGAGCTGGACTACTTATGCACTTCCCTGGCCAGTATACCAATGTTTAGAGAGTCATGTACATCTAATATAGAATATCTGAGACAAACACACACAGAATGTGAGAGAAACTCAACAGATCAGGCGGCAAAGAGAAACTGAGTTAACATTTCGGGTTTGGTATGACTCTGCTTCTGCTTAGGGTGGCACGGTGGCTAAGTGGTTAGCACGAGGGTCCCATGTTCGATTCCAGCCTCAGGCGACTGTCTGTGTGGAGTTTGCACATCCTCCCACCTCTTCTAGCTATTATAGTATTGAAATAATTTATTTTTGTGCATTATATGGCAGTGGCTGCACTCATTTCCAAATACTCTATTGCCTGCGTGGGTTTCCTCCGGGTGCTCTGGTTTCCTCCCACAGTCCAAAGATGCGCAGGTTAGGGTGAATTGGTCATGCTAAATTGCCCGTGGTGTTAGGTGTGTTAATCAGAGGGAAATGGGTCTGGGTGGGTTCTCTTCGGAGGTTCGGTGTCAACTTGTTGGGCCGAAGGGTCTGTTTCCACACTGTCGGTAATCTAATCTAATCTTCTTCAGAACCGAATATCTGAGAGCCACTGTCTGTGCAGGTCATCATTTGAGTAAGAGAGGAAGTGAGAGAGTTGTAACTATGCTACCGGATAGATGGACTATATGTTAGCTCAGTCCTCATACTCTTTTGATGCTATAGCAAGGCATATGAGTGATTCCAGCCAAGTTGAATTACAGGGATATATCAAACAGTTACAGATGTAATGTGTCAAACAATTTATTCATATTCTCAATGATAACCGGCATCAGAAAAAAAGACTAGGAGAAAGTGAGGACTGCAGATGCTGGAGATCAGAGCTGAAAAATGTGTTGCTGGAAAAGCGCAACAGGTCAGGCAGCATCCGAGAAGCAGGAGAATCGACGTTTCAGGCATAAGCCTTTCCTGAAAAAGGGCTTATGCCCGAAACGTCGATTCTCCTGCTCCTTGGATGCTGCCTGACCTGCTGCGCTTTTCCAGCATCAGACAAAAAGAGCCCAGCAGTTTTAGTACATCATAATAATGCCCATCGTTGTTGTGCCCATATTGAAAAGAAGACTCCTAGACATCCTTCCATGACATTTATGAACCACAATGAATATTGCTCTAAATAGTTAATACGCTCAACCTTGGAAATTGCATTAGGTCCGTCAAAAATCACTTTGGTAGCACAAATCTTGAAATACCAAGAATTAAAAATAATTCCATGGATTAATTTTTGATTGAATTATGTCCAGTCGGCCTTTTTGAAACCATATGCAATCATACAATTGCAACATTTAAGAGGCATTTGGATGGGTATATGAATAGGAAGGGTTTGGAGGGATATGTGCCGGGTGCTGGCAGGTGGGACTAGATTGGGTTGGGATATCTGGTCGGCATGGACGGGTTGGACCGAAGGGTCTGTTTCCATGCTGTACATCTCTATGGCTCTATGACTCTATACACTCTCAAACATATCTAAGTTGGCATTGTATATGTTATAACTTACATCTAAAAAATGGTTTGAGAGAGAGCGAGAGAAAACTTTTGGTCGCGAATGGGAATTCCTATATATTGGAAGAACTTTGGAAGCAACAAAAAAAACAATTGTGATGAGACTTTCAGTGCACAAGGTGAGAGATGGATTTTATTTTGGATTAGAGAAACACTCCATAGCTTGAAGAATGCCTTTTTGAGTTCAATTTTTCAGTTTTGCAGAGGTCTGCCTGAAGCTGGATATGTAAACAGTTACTCTGAGAGAAGGAAGATAGTGTAGAAGATTTAAAAATAGCTTACACCCTTAATAGTCAGCAGGAAATTGAGAAACCAATTTTTAAGGAGATTTCAGTTATCTGTAAGAATAATAGGGTGGTTATGGTGGGGAATTTTAATTTTTCAGTTATAGACTGGGACTGCCATAGTGTTAAGGGTTTAGATGGAGAGGAATTTGTTAAGTGTGTACAAGAAAATTTTCTGATTCAGTATGTGGATGTACCTACTAGAAAAGGTGCAAAACTTAACCTATTCTTGGGAAATAAGGCAGGGCAGGTGACTGAGGTGTCAGTGGGGAGTATATTGGGACCAGCAACCATAATTCTATTAGATTTAAAACAGTGATGGAAAAGGATAGAGCAGATCTAAAAGTTGAAGTTCTACATTGAAGGAAGGCTAATTTTGACAGTATTAGGCAAGAACTTTCAAAAGCTGATTGGGGGCAGATGTTCACAGGTAAAGGGATGGCTGGAAAATGGGAAGCCTTCAGAAATGAGATAACGAGAATCCAGAGAATGTATATTCCTATTAGGGTGAAAGGAAAGGCTGGTAGGAGTAGGGAATGCTGGATGACTAGAGAAATTGAGGTTTTGGTTAAGAAAAGAAGGAAGCATATGTCAGATATAGTTAACAGAGATCAAGTAAATCCTTACAAGTGTATAAAGGCAGTAGGAGTGTACTTAAGAGAGAAATTAGGAGGGCAAAAAGGAGACATGAGATAGCTTTGACAAATACAGTTAAGGAGAATCCAAAAAGTTTTTACAAATACATTAAAGACAAAAGGGTAACTAGGGAGAAAATAGGGCCCCTCAAATATCAGCAAGGCGACCTTTGTGGGGAGCCACAGAAGATGGGGGAGATTCTAAATGAGTATTTTGCATCAGTGTTTACTATGGAGAAGGACATGGAAGATATAGAATATCAGGAAATAGATGGTGACAGCTTGAAAAATGTCCATATTACAGAGCAGGAGGTACTAGGATGTTTTGAAATGCATAAAAGTGGATAAATCCCCAGGACCCGATCAGGTGTACCCTAGAACTCTGTGGGAAGCTAGGGAAATGATTGATGGGCCTGTTACTGAGATATTTGTATCATCGATATTTTTAGATGAGGTGCCACAAGACTGGAGGTTGGCTAACGTGGTGCCAATATTTAAGGAAGTTGGTAAGGACAAGTCAGGGAACTATAGATCGGTGAGCCTGACATCGGTGGTAGGCAAGTTGATGAAGGGAATCCTGAGGGACAGGATTCCCATGTATTTTGGAAAGGCAAGGACTGATTAGGAATAGTCGGTATGGCTTTGTGCGTGGGAAATCATGTCTCACAAACTTGGTTGGGATATTTGAAGAAGTAACGAAGAGGATTGATGAGGGTGGAGTGGTGGACATGATCTTACATTGATAATTAACTTTGGGTTTTCCTAATTATTTGTGGCATTTTTAAGACGAAAAAGATGTTTAGAGCTTGACTGTGAACCAGCTTCAGTTGCATTAGAGCTGGACGATGTATGGACTTCCCTGGCCGGTGCACCAATGTTTAGAGAGCCATGTACACCTAATATGGAATATCTGAGATAAACACACAAGAAAAAGGTTCAGAAAAGATTTACAAGGATGATGCCAGGGTTGGAGGATCTGAGCTATAGGGAAAGGCTGAATAGTCTGGGGCTGTTTTCCCTGGAGCATCGGAGGCTGAGGGGTGACTTTAGAGATGTTTATAAAATTATGAAGGGCATGGATAGGATAAATAGAAAGTCTTTTCCCTGGGGCGGGGGAGTCCAGAACTAGAGGGCATAGGTTTAGGGTGAGAGAGGAAAGATATAAAAGGGACCTAAGGGACAACGTTTTCATGCAGAAGGTGGTGCGTGTGTGGAATGAGCTCCAGAGGATGTGGTGGAGGTTGGTACAATGACAACATTTAAAAGGCATCTGGATGGGTATATGAATAGGAAGGGTTGAGAGGGATATGGGCCAAGTGCTGGCAAGTGGGACTAGATTAGGTTAGGATAGCTGGTTGGCATGGATGAATTAGACTCCTTCGTTGCTATTTGTTTCAATGAATTTTATATGAAATTACAAATTCCTATGTATGTTGCTTGAAAAAAAAATTTGCAGAACAGTTGTCAGGAGATTCACATTTAGATATTTATAATAGTCTAATAACGTGAACATCCTGCTTCACAGCTCAACTCAAATTCACTTTGAAGGCTGAGAGTTTTTAATGTCAGTCTAAAATTGGATTAAATAGCTCCACCATCAGTGCTGGGGATTTTAATTGCAAATTAACTGTTAAATTTGCAACTTTTTTTATAGCAACTATAACATTGCAAATGCAGTTTTGGTCTACTGGATTGAGAGAATTTATATTTGCTTGAGAATGTTTATGTACAGATTGCAATGATATCAGGCACTGGTGCTTAAACACTGAATGCACCTTTAGTTGAATTCTAGCACAGCTGTGCATAGCTATCTCAAGGGTTTGGGTCAAGGTTTACACATTGGGCAAGGCAGTACTTACAGTTATCTGCGATGGACCGTCCTTTTCAAGAGGTATGAGGGGGTCAGGGATCTGGATGAGTTATATGCGTTTGTGAGGCTGAATTTTTGATAACATGAACTGAACGTTTCAGAGTGTTTTCAAGCTACTTGCCCTCTGGGGCATAATTTGAATCTCGCCCAGCTTGATGGAAGTTTTGTTGTTAATTATAAAGTTTTTAATTAAGGGATTCGGATTAGGAGTTCTGAGCATGTGAAATTCTGCCACACAAGAGTGCCTCTTAAGTTCTCACTGAATTAGTTAATTCCGCTTCTGAGGCAATGTGAGACGAGGAAGGACAAGGAAATGTTGCACTGGTGAAATAATCGGCGCTGTTACAGCTTGAGATGTTTTTTAGTCAGCATATGTTTGACACAGCTAGAAATTAATGAATTACCTCAAAGCTGAGGCAATAAACTAAATCCACATAACTGGAATTTCTATGTGCCTGATGTTGAGACCATCACTATTTTTCCTTTATTTTTCCAATTTTTGTTTTAGAACTGTGAGTTGCAGTTGAGAACTGAACTTTGAACAGCAGTTTGTTTAAAAAAAAGAAGAGGGAACAGAAGACAAATGTTTGCTCTTGGGAATTGGCCTGGAAGGATAATGCAGGTCAATTATAGCTGAAAGAAGCCTGAAGATGATTCTTCACCGAGATGTTGTTACGGTCAGGGACCAGTAGCTGGTTGAATGTTGAATTGGTCAATCAATGGAGGACAGGTGCTGGACAATCAACCACTGGGAATGTTGAAAAAGAAAGAGAAAAAGTAAACAAGTGTTTACTCTAACTGGGGTTTTTGGGGCACGAGCAGTTTTGTTTTTAGAAGTTGTCAAACTGAGAATCAGTTTTCGGTTTTGCTTTCAATAGTTACTCTCTAGTTATTGACTTGTTGAAAGTTCTGAGAAAAGAATCCTAATCTGGAAGAAATAAAGAAAAGTCTTCAGAGGTCTCCGGCAGGGTGTTTGCATTGACTGATGACTTCAGAATTCAAGCAAAATATTCAGTCTCACATGCCTTTAATACAACCTATTATCAAAGAATTTCATGAAGGCATGGTATTCGTTTGTCAAAATTGTTATTGAAATGACAAATTATGATTTATGAATTTTCTAATTTATCCCTTAACTGTGTTGGTCTGTGAGTAGGAATTTACATTCAATGAAGACAGGGCTTAGACCATAGATTGCCTTGAACCATAGGATCCCTACAGAAAAGAAACAAGTCCTTTGGCCCAACAAGTCCTCACCGAACTTGCAAAGAGTAACCCATCCTGAACAAGGCACCGAACCTACACATCCCTGAACACTATGGACAATTTAGCATGGCCAATTTCACCTAACCTGCACATCTTTGGACTGTGGTAGGAAACTGGAGCACCCGGAGGAAATCCACGCAGGCATGGGATGAATGTGCAAACTCTACACAGGCAGTCGCCCGAGGCTGGAATCAAACCCGGGTCATTGGTACTGTGTTCAAATGTTCTGCTAAAGTTACATCTTTAATAAGAAATTGATATTTTTTGTTTATAACTTCATGTCCAAGATCCGTTATTTGTAAAGTCTAGTTCGGAACCACTGAGCTTGTTTGAGGGTCATTGCAGGTTTTAAGATCACTGTGTTGTGAATCCAGTGTGAGGCTGATTTGGTTTCAGTGTCCTAACACTGATTCAAAGTTCTAGGTAGGTTGAAATCTCACTTTCTTGACTTAAACCCAGCAGCTTAAAAACCATTAAACTTGTTGCAGGGAAACATCAGCACCTGCCGACAGAAGGAGCTTTGATTGTAGATCTACTTATAATTGAATGATTAGATTAGATTACTTACAGTGTGGAAACAGGCCCTTCGGCCCAACAAGTCCACACCGACCCGCCGAAGCGCAACCCACCCATACCCCTTTAACCTAACACTACGGGCAATTTAGCATGGCCAATTCACCTGACCCGCACATCTTTGGACTGTGGGAGGAAACCGGAGCACCCGGAGGAAACCCACGCAGACACGGGGAGAATGTGCAAACTCCACACAGTCAGTCGCCTGAGTCGGGAATTGAACCCGGGTCTACAGGCGCTGTGAGGCAGCAGTGCTAACCACTGGGCCACCGTGCCGCCAACATACCCAATGCTCAGTGACAGATGCACCCCTCAGGATTGTTCTTTGTGTAAACAGAGGGAGCATGGTTCTTCATTAGATCAGATTATTTGCAGCATGGGTACGCATTTAGCTGCCATTGAGGACTGAACCTACCAAGTTTCAAACAATTTTAAATGTCTGAACCATTTTCATATATGACCTTATGTGAGCTGTGAAGTGGGGGAGACAGTGTTGGACCGGGGTGGACAAAGTTAAAAATCACACAACACTAGATTATAGTCCAATAGGCTTCTTTGGAAGCACTAGGTTTTGGAGCACTGCTCATTCGTCAGTTACCTCCCAATGCTGTGAGAAACATTAGGGTCCAGGTCATTGTCACTCCATGGCAGTGGGTCCCGATCATCTCAACTGTATCAAGGCACAGTTCGATGAGATAAGCAATTCCATGCCACACACTTTTTTCAGCTGAATTAATTGCTCATGAATATCACATTTATTTACATCGACTTTGACTCCGGCCCTATTATAGAGGTGTGCAACATTTTGTTTTATTTACTCTTGGGATGTGGGCATCGCTGGCTAGGCCAACATGTCTTGCCTGTCCCTAGTTGCCTTGAGAAGATGGTGGTGAGCTGCCTTCCTGAACTGCTGTAATTCACCTGCTTTGGTTTGACCCACAATGCCTTTAGGGAGGGAATTCCAGGACTTTGACAGAGTGACAGTGCCTTGGAGGGGAACTTGCAGATGATGGAGTTCCCATGTAGCTGATCCCCTTGTCCTTCCAGATGGAAGGGTTGTGCATTTGGCAGATGCTGTCTAAGGATCCCTGGTGAATTTCTGCAGTACAGAAATAGTAGTACACACTGCTGCTACTGAGCAAAGATAGTGGAGGGATTGCATGCTTGTGGATGCGGTGCCAATCAAGCAGACTGCATTGTCCTGGATGGTGTCAAGCTTATTGAGTGTTGTTGGAGCTGCACCTATTGAGGCAAGTGAGGAGTATTCTATTACATTCCTGATTTTCCTTTGTAGATGGTGGACAAACTTTGGGGAGTCAGGAGGTGAGTTATTCACTGTAGCATTCCTAGCCACTGACCTGTTCTTGTAGCCACCCTGTTTATGTGGCGAGTCCAATTGAGTTTTTTGGCCAATGGTAACCCCAAGGATTTTGATAATCAGGGATTCAGTGGTGGTAACAACATTGAAGGTCAAGGGACAGTAGTTAGATTGTCTATTATTGGTAATGGTCATTACATGGCATTTGTGTGGCACAAAGATTATTTGCCACTTGTCAGCCAAAGCCTGGATATTGTCCAGATCTTGTTATGTTGAATATGGACTGCTTCAATATCTGAAGAGAAACAAACAGTGGTGAATATTGTGCAATGATTAGCAAACATCCCACTTCTTACAGGTATGACTGCAACTAATGGAGAGTTTGTCCCCAATAGCCATTTATTTTAGTTTTTCTCAGGTTCCTTGATGCCACGCTCACTCAAATGTGGCCTTGATGTCAAGGGCTGTCCCTCCCAACTCACCTCTGGAATTCAGTTCTTCTGTCCATGTTTGAACCAAGGCTGTAATGAGGTCAGGAGCTGAGTGGCCCTGGGGGAACCCAAACTGGGTATCACTGAGCAGGTTATTGCTGAGCAGGTGCTGCTTGATAGTGCTGTTGATGACGCCTTCCATCACTTTGTTATTGATGATTGAGAGTAGACCGATGGGGCGGTAATTGACCAGGTTGGATTTGTCCTGTGTTTGTGTACAGCTTATACCTGAGCAATTTTCCACATTGTCAAGTAGATGCCAGTGTTGTAATTGGAATGGAACAGCTTGGTTCGGAGAGCTGCAAGTTCTGGAGCACAAGTCTTCAGTAGTATTGCCAGCATGTTGTCAGGACCCATTGCCTTTGCATTATCCAGTACCTATAACCATTTCTTGATATCATATGGAGTGAATTGAATTGGCTGAAGACTGGCATCTATAATGCAGGGGACCACTGGAGGTGGTCAAGATGCGTCATTTACTCAGCACTTATGGCTGAAGATTACTGTGAATGCTTCAGCCTTAATGTTTGCACTGATGTGTTGGGTTCTTCCATTGTTGAGGATGGGGATATTTGTGGAGCCTCCTTTTTCAGTGAGTTGTTTAATTGTCCACCATCATTCATGACTGAATGTGGCAGGACTGCAGAGTTTAGATCTGATGTTTTGGTTGTGGGATCACTTAGCTCTATCTATCACTTACTGTTTATGCCGCTTGGCATGCAAGTAGTCCTTTCTGGTAGCTTTACCAGGTTGACACCTTATTTTATAGATAAGTCTGGTGCTACTTCTGGCATGCTCTCCTATTGTCTGCATTCAACCAGGGGTTGATCCCTTGGTTTGATGGTAATGGTTGAGTGGGGGGATATGCCGGGCCATGAGGTTACAAATTGTGCTGGAGTACAGTTCTGCTGCTGTTGATGGCCCACAGTGCCTCATGGATGCCCAGTCTTCAGTTGCTAGATCTGTTCAAAGTCTATCCCATTTAGGGATAGTGCCACACAACATGATGGAGGTTATTGTCAATGTGAAGTCAGGGGTCTGTTCCACAAGAGTTGTGCAGTGGTCACTGTTACTAATACTATTATGGACAGGTGCATCTGCAGCTGGCAGATTGGTAACAATAAAGTCAAGTATGTTTTTCCCTCTTATTGGTTCCCTCACCAACTGCCACAGACCCAGTCTAGCAGCTACATCCTTTAGGACCCAAACAGCTGGATCAGTCGTGATGCTGCCGAGCCACATTTGGTGGGAGACATTGAAATCCCCCCATGCAGAGTATAATCTGTATCCATGCCATCCTCAGTGCTTCCTCTAAGTGTTGTTCAACATGGAGGAGCACCAATTCATCAGCAGAGGGAGGAAGTTACATGGTAATCAGCAAGAGGTTTCCTTGCACATGTTTAACCTGAAGCCATGAGACTTCATGGGGTCTGAATTCAATGTTGAGGATTCCAAGGGCACCTCCCTTCTGACTGTGTACCAGTGTGCCATCGCCTTTGCTGGGTCTATCTTGTTGCTGGGATAGGACATATCCAGGAATAGTGATGATGGTGTCTGAGACAGTGTCTATCAAGTATGATTCCATGAGTATGGCCATGGCAGACTTGACTAGTCTAGGATAACTCTCCCAATTTTGGCACTAGCCCTCAGACGTTAGTAAGGAGGACATGGCACACACAACAAACTAAAGAAACATTGAAATCCAGCAGCAAAAATACACTGTCCTCAACTGTGTGCACATTTTAAAAATCTGCTCAACTCAACTATTTCTAACTTTTAAGAAACAATGGATTAGAATAAATTGCAAAGTTGTAGTTTACCGAGCTTGTAAGAAACCTGGTTCTGATGGTATGCGCATAGCATTTTGATCCAGAGGTAAATTAATTAGAGGACCACCCACAAATCTTGCTCCACTAACAAGTAATCCCTCCTCTTGTTTTTCATGTACACCAGTGTTGAAAATGCTGAGGACAGCAGTAGCATGGTCAGAGATTTCATCGTGTGATCTCTCCGTAGTTCCGTCGATACCACTTTTTCTTTTCATGTCAGGGTTCTTGTGATGAATCAGAAGACAGGGAACTAAACAGATCACCTATTTGGTGAGGGCAGGTAGAATTCAATCTTCTCTTGCAAGTGCTTTAAGATGCTTGGACATAAGACTGTGCATCTGAACAGCAGCTTCTGTTTATTCATGAAAGTCTGGACGGTCTCCTTCTTCACCTTTATTTTAATATTCACCTCATTAAAAGGCTGAAAATACTCACCAGATATGCCAGCTTAGCCCACCAGTAGCCATCAGATAAAGCGGTTCGTGCATTGTTCAAAACTCTCCATGAACACAGAAGAGAATCTTCTGCTGTGATAACCATGGCACCCCGATTTGAAATGGTGAACTCTGATGCTGGGCCCTCATCTCTGCACACAAAATAGTGAACAAATGTGACCTTGATGTGATTTTATAGACTTCACCATTTTCACGGCTTGCTCTAATACCTGCAGCTCACTCAAGTGGAATTGTTTTGGTTACAAGAGCTTCACATTGGATGATGTCAAGATTTTGATCTTTCAGCTTACTGACAAATCCTTTCACTTTCCCTGTCCTGGAGGCTGGTCCATCAGTGCAAATGCATGACCTAGGTAAGCTTGTTTTCCCTCATGTAGGAAATATTTCTTCACCAGTCGCATGACCGCTCATTACAAAAGACGAAAAGAAATCTGAATGG
The DNA here is from genome assembly GCF_037043375.1 of Chiloscyllium plagiosum. NCBI lineage: Eukaryota > Metazoa > Chordata > Chondrichthyes > Orectolobiformes > Hemiscylliidae > Chiloscyllium > Chiloscyllium plagiosum. The sequence goes on from NW_028270143.1 coordinate 4,521,448, forward strand.
AGTTCCTATCTACATGCTGAATATTGGCAAGCAGCTGGCAGTGTCTGCTTATAACCATTAACTTGTCAATTTGCAAAGCAAGCTTCCCATCAGTAGTTAACTTCTCTCGCAGTAGCTACTCAACATAAGCTGACATATTGTCAATTTGCCTTTAACCGTATTATCAGAGAGTGGAATTTTGTCAATCTCCTATGAAGGATCAGTTCATCTCACACTTCGGATTATTTTGCATGCAGATGTGATTAAGGTTTCAGCAATAGTGTGAGGCCTCTTTGATTTTGCTACAGTTTCAGCCACTAGGTAACTAGCCTCTTGAGCTTTACTCCATCAAATGTTGGGTTTGCTTGATGTTTTGTCCTGTCAAGCTCTTAAAGTACTGAATATGTTTGTTCACAAGAGATGGGTGTTTCATCTGTAAGTAATGTCTTATCATCACAGTGTTTGCCAGCATCTCTCTGCAGGTGAGACATTCGGGTCATAGGCAAGCAGTATCTCCTGTCCATGAAGATCCAAAAGCCAGATAGCTCTCATTTTACACTCTCTGAACAGTTCTTGCTTGCTTTTTTTCCCTTCGGGTTCAGATGTTTCATTGAGGGAATTGGCAGCGGAATCACCTCTTTTGGCCTATCCATGTCTTCTTAGAACCAAAGTGTCCTAAGTGAAAGGAAATCCAAAAATATTGAATTTAAAATCCATGCTAACATGGGAAGGCAGGCAGGCCATTTCAATAGCGTACCTATTTTCACACAACGCCATCTTAGGTACAGAGTACGAGGTACAATCCTTATTTGCACAATAGAAAAATGAAGATAAAAAAGTTACATTACAGCTGCACACATTATAATCATGGATCAGCAAAACAAGAAGCAAAATTAAAAAGACTAGCCCTAGATGCTGTGTGGTAAATTTAAAGGTCAAGTCTGAATGTCATTAACTGAATGAGGGCTGAGTGAGTAAGTAAACAAATAGATCAATGCGCATTGTGGGTGAGGTGAGCATATGGGTAGTCAAATCCAATCAGGAGGGGACTTAGATTGTTGGGTTACCGTAGTGTCAGGGTGTGATTAGATAATCAGAGGGTTGTCGGGGGGGGGAAGGGGGGCAGTCAGATCGGGTTGAGGGGGGAAAGGGTGTCAGATCAGATTTCGGGGGGATAGTCAGGTGACCAGGAGGATAGTCGGGTGACTGGGATTTAGCAATTAGGAATATATGTCTCTTGTATGTCTGTTGCAAGGGGGATAGAGTGTAAATGAGAAGAAGTCTTGCTGCAAATATACTTGTGCTGGAGACAGCTCAGAAAAGGTTCAGTAGCTTGATTCCTTGGATGAAGGGTTCATTTTATGAAGAAAAGTTCTGCCTGCGGTTTGATTGCAGTTTAGATGAATGAGAGATAATCTTATAGAAAATTATAAGCTTCTTGAGGGAGCGTCACAGAGCAGATGTTCAAAGGATGCATGTTGAGTATGGTTGCCATTACAAAAGAGAAAGTGCTAGAAAAACTAAAAGGTCTTAAAATTGATAAATCTCCTGGCCTCGATGGGCTACATCCTAGAGTTCTGAGGGAGGTTGCTGAGGAAATAGCGGAGGCGTTGGTTGAGTCACTGGAGTCAGGGAAAGTCCCGGATGATTAGAAGACCGCTGTTGTAACCCCCTTGTTCAAGAAAGGATCAAGACAAAAGATGGAAAATTATAGGCCAATTAGCCTAACCTTGGTTGTTGGTAAAATTCTAGAATTCATCATTAAGGATGAGGTTTCTAAATTCTTGGAAGAGCAGGGTCGGATTAGAACAAGTCAACATGGATTTAGTAAGGGGAGGCTGTGTCTGACAAACCTGTTGGAGTTCTTTGAAGAGGTGACAAGTAGGTTAGACCAGGGAAACCCAGTGGATGTGGTCTATCTAGACTTCCAAAAGGCCTTTGATAAGGTGCCACACGGGAGGCTGCTGAGCAAGGTGAGGGCCCATGGTGTTCGAGGTGAGCTACTGGTATGGATTGAGGATTGGCTGTCTGACAGAAGGCAGAGAGTTGGGATAAAAGGTTCTTTTTCGGAATGGCAGCTGGTGACAAGCGGTGTCCCACAGGGTCAGTGTTGGGGCCGCAGCTGTTCACGTTATATATTAATGATCTGGATGAAGGGACTCGGGGCATTCTAGCGAAGTTTGCCAATGATACGAAGTTAGGTGGACAGGCAGGTAGTACTGAGGAAGTGGGGAGACTGCAGAAGGATCTAGACAGTTTGGGAGAGTGGTCCAGGAAATGGCTGATGGAATTCAATGTGAGCAAATGCGAGGTCTTGCACTTTGAAAAAAAGAATACAAGCATGGACTACTTTCTAAACGGTGAGAAAATTCATAAAGCCAAAGTACAAAGGGATCTGGGAGTGCTAGTTGAGGATTCTCTAAAGGTAAACATGCAGGTTGAGTCCGTGATTAAGAAAGCAAATGCAATGTTGTCATTTATCTCAAGAGGGTTAGAATATAAAAGCACTGTTGTGCTACTGAGACTTTATAAAGCTCTGGTTAGGCCCCATTTGGAGTACTGTGTCCAGTTTTGGTCCCCACACCTCAGGAGCATGTCCAGCGGAGATTCACACGGATGATCCCTGGAATGGTAGGTCTAACATACAAGGAACGGCTGAGGATCCTGGGATTGTATTCATTGGAGTTTAGAAGATTAAGGGAGATCTAATAGAAACTTACAAGATAATACATGGCTTGGAAAGGGTGGACGCTAGGAAATTGTTTCCGTTAGGCGAGGAGACTAGGACCCATGGACATGGCCTTAGAATTAGAGGGGGTAAATTCAGAACAGAAATGCGGAGACATTTCTTCAGCCAGAGAGTGGTGGGCCTGTGGAATTCATTGCCGCAGAGTGCAGTGGAGGCCGGGACGCTAAATGTCTTCAAGGCCGAGATTGATAAATTCTTGATGTCACAAGGAATTAAGGGCTACGGGGAGAATGCGGGTAAGTGGAGTTGAAATGCCCATCAACCATGATTGAATGGCGGAGTGGACTCGATGGGCCGAATGGCCTTACTTCCACTCCTATATCTTATGGTCTTATGGTCTTAATGTCCATGGTGGGGTTGGCATTTGGTGCTGGGGGTGTGTGTTAAGGGGACTTCAATTGAGTGGCTATCCATGTTAAACTAGCTTTTAATCTGTCTAAGTGTTCCTGGGTAACCACCTAATTAGGTACTTAGTTTGGAGTCAGGGATACTTGTGGGGATTCCGATGGAACTGGAGAATTCCTCCATCTGAAGTTCAAACCTCCCAGCCAATTCCCACATTGATCAGCCACCATATGGTCCTGATACACATCTTTGGATGAGCATCCAGTCTCAAACGGTCCAGAGACCAGAGGATATGGATCACTTACTATTTCACAGGCAGGATGTTCCTGCTGATGTAGGACTGAATGTTGACCAAGGAATGAGTCAATGTAGAGCAGTAGAATGGTTAGGAACATTGGGAGAGACACAGAGCCGACTGTTGTCACTGCCTATCTGGAAGTGGATCTTCTGGTTTTAGGTGAAGAGGGTAGATGAGATTTTATTTGGGGAGTTGGTGGGGTTGGGGAAGAAGTGAGGGAAGAAAAGCCATTGCAAATGATTCTCAGGCTACAACTGAATAGTTGCTGCTGGACCTGCTGGGTTTCCCTAGCCCTTTCTGTTCTGCTTCTGTAATAATTTTCAAAAGGAATTTGGGTAGATGCTGGAAAAGGAAAATTAATAAAGTTGTGAGGAAAGAGCAGTGGTGTCGAACTAATTTGATAACTCCTTTCCTGATAAGAGGGACCAATTGTCCAAATTCTGTGCTGTAAAATGCTGCCTGATCTCCATTCAGAAACCTGAAATAATCTTAGGGATGTACTAAGATTACCGTAAGGTTTAGAGAAATGATATATTATTCTAACCTAGTATAATGTTCTCCAAAGAAAATAACACCTCTGGACATAAGAGAAAACCATTTCATCCCCAACCAATAATACCACTTGCACAGAAGAATGTTTCTCTGAGTTTCCTGTTATATCTCTGATTTTAAAATGTGTATAAAGACTGGGCCATTTCATTATACAGAAGGGTTTGAATTATTGTATTTTCTTCAAGATACAGTTAACATAACAGAAGCAGATCTTGAACATGGTTTGAAAGGAAGTTAGTTGCTTTGCATTAAAATGACTTTTCTTAAACCTGAAACCTGCTTTTGATTGTTTTAGAAATGCAAAATCTGAATCCTAATTTCATTTTTCATTTTGTTTGAAAGATCAAAAAGTTGGAAATAAATTTTATAGTCCAGATTCAACTCTATCAAAGAAACAAACTCCAGTTTGTACAAGAATGAAGATATAAACATTATAAAACATCAGAGAGAAATTGGAATCTGCTGCACCTATTCTTTCTGCTCAAGACACTAATTTGCAGTGCAGTGTGCCACCTTCATGAAACAGCAAGTGAAGAATATCTAATGCCACCTTGGCTCAGGATATATTTAGGCATTCCTGGCAGCCATCTAAAACAGGTGTCAAGCCCCTTGCACACACTGGAAGGCCGAACGTCCATTTTATGATCCCATTCTGAAATGTGACAGAATTGTGTCAAATACAAGCTCAACAATCCCACCTTAGAGTTTCCATTTCTCCTATATCTAACCTGTATCTTTAAATATAGTTTGCTGCAAGTAACAAAGCAAATGGTTAGTTTCTTGTCTGGACTTACCTCATTGTGGAACCAGGAGAAGTGGTAGTAATTTCTCCTATTCCACAGCAGCCTCAAAGCCATATGCATCCCTCATCACCTTCCTGCACCAAGGCAAGGGTCACCATCACATTTCCAGAAAGCTATTGACATAATCATGTCGAGGGTTATAATGCAAAATAAGAGCTCATGGTCGAGGTGGTAACATATTAAGTGGATAGGAGATTAGTTGGGTAACAGGGACCAGAGAGTAGGTGATGTCCTAGTGGTATTATCATTAAACTGTTAATCTTAGGTTATGTTCTGGAAACCTGAGTTTGAATCCTGTCATGGCAGGTTTTAATTCATTTTAGATCTGGAATTAGGAGACTAATGATAAGTCTAGAAACTGTTGGAAATTGTCAAGGGAAAGCCTAAACGGTTCATTCATGTCCTCTGGGGAAAGAAATCTGCCATCCTTACCTGGTCCAGACCACATGTGACTCCAGATCCACAGCATTGTGTTGATTCTTAATGCCTCTCTGAGCAATTAGGGACCAGTTAAATGTTGGTCCAGCTGGTGATGCCCAGATCAGTGGGAATGAATTTAAAAATGCGTAAAGGGGTCATTAATATTTTGGCAAGATGCAGCAAATGGAGTACCACAGGGTTCACTGGGGCCTCAATTATTTAACCTGTATCTCAATGACCTGGATGAGACTATATATGTTGCAGCTAAATTTCTTGACAAACAAAATTAGGCTGGAGGGACTTACTGAGCAGAAGCTACTGAGCTCACCTGGAGCTTTTTGAAGGTTGGATGGGGGAGCTTAATGAGGCAGGAGGCATAAATTCTGATACCCAATTGTGAATTAATGTTTTGGAATTAAGTTCTCAGAACTTTTCAAGCAGGATGGCCTTTCCGACCTTGATGGTCAGGAAGCTCTTTGACATCCATTCACATGCCATGAATACTTATTAACACCCTATCCCGCTGAAGTTTTGTTCAGTGGTACAATCATAGAGTCTGACAGCATGGAGACAGGCCCTTTGGCCCAAACTGGTCCATGCCGACCAAAAAGTCCATCCTCGCTAACCCCATTTCCCTGCACTTGGCCCATGTCCTTCTAAACCTTTCCTATCCATGTATTTATCCAAATGCCTTTGAAATGTTGTTAATGTACCTGCCTCAACCACTTCCATTGGCAGCTCATGCCATATGTGTATCACCTTCTGTATAAAAAAGCTGACCCTCAGGTTCCCTTTTATTCTTTCCTCTCTAGCCTTAAACTGATGCCCTCTAGTCCTCGATTGACTGAGTGCATTCACCATTGAGATTTGGCAATATCCTGGCAAGTTTCTTCTGCACACTTTCCAGTTTCATAATATCCTTCCTTCAGCAAGGTGACCAAACTGAACACGATACTCCAAGTGTGGCCTCATCAGTGACCTGTATAACTGTGACATAACTTCCCATGAGGGACCAATGGGAATAAGATGTTCACAAATGTATTGCCTCATCATACAAACTCCAGTCAGCCCAGACTTCTTCACAAGCTTGGATCCTTCATAACCAAGCTTTTACTTTGTGCACATATTTACAGTGTATGGACTGAGGCCTCACCAGATCAACGAGCCTGCCAGATTGAGGCAGCCACAGTCAGTTCCCCCTGGGGCCAGCAAGTGAGTCTGAACTCAGAAAAGGGCTCAACTCAAAAGGAGGGGGTCAACTTAAAAAGTTGAGGAAAATATGAGTCAAGTAGAAAGGAATGTTAGGGAATGGAAGCAAAAAGTTGTTTGGTGCACTGGGAGGATCTTGGGGAATGAAGATAGCTCTCGGATGCAGAGAGGAGAGTCACAGCAATAGGAACAAGGGGGATAATGGAGAGTAGGAACTGCATATTTAAAGTGGAAAACACATTGGGGTAATTGAGTGTGCTGTGGAAGGAAAATGAGCAGATCAATTGAAGCGGGCAGTGTAAAGTTAAGGCTAAGAATGCAGATCTGGATGGATGTGGATTTGGGAGTAGCAGAAGGATCATGGGAAGTAGTGAAAGGGGCGATAATTACAGGTGGAGGTTAAAAAAGCTCAGAGTGGATGTGAAAGGAAAGAAAGCAATTTATAGTTACTGGGAGAAAAGTGTGGTAAAGATGGGGAGGGGGAGAAGGGATCATTTATAATTACTGGGAGGAAAGTGTGGTAAAGACAGGAAGGGGGAGAATGGATATAAATAAATTGGAAGCAGCTCAGAGAAGTTTCATATGATCGGGATTACCTTCTGAAGGTTGGAGTGGAATGAGAGGTGATTTTATTGAAACATACAAGATCGTTGACAGGGTGAGCACTGAAAGAAGGATTCCTCTTGGGGGAGGGACTAGAACACAGTTTCAAAATGAGTTATTGCACCTTTAAGATGAAAATTAGGCAGTTTTTTCTCTCTCTCAAATATTTGAGAGTCTCAAAAACACTCTGCCGCAGAGTGCAATGGAGGCTGAGTTATTGAATATTTTTAATTCAGGGATAGATAGATTATTTACAAACAAGGGAGTCAATAGTTATCAGAGGTTGGCAAGAATGTGGAGGTGAGGCCACAAACAGATAAGCCATGATCTTATTAAATGGGATAACAGGCTCGAGGGGCTGAATAGATGATTCCTGCTCCTAATTTGTAAATGAGCAACTTTGCAATGAGCCCAAACTGCACTGCAGAAACCCAGTGAGCTTGGTCAAGAGATCTTATTGGTTTTCGGAGCTTGCCAGAATTTAGATGTGGCCCTGTTTGGAATGGGGTCCATTTTGTGGCACCAGCTGTGAGTGCACTGACAGTTATGAACGCGCGATTAGGCCACAACTTATTGTCCCTACATCTTCACCTGGTGAACAGAATGAGTCATTCTTTATTGCATTTATGTCAACATCTTGCTGTCTCATCTTTGTTCTTAATAAAGTTGACTAAAACAGAGTTCAAAACAATATTCACAAGAGTCTGGATCAGCGCTGAAGCTACTGTCTATTCAAGAGCATCATTGAAGTTTGAAATAACTCTTAGAATACAAATGAACAAAATCTCCTTGTGGTGATTGTCAGCCAGGGGTGATCATGAGTCATGAGTTCCCTGATTGGCGTTGTTAATCTGGTCCAGTTAAGGAGCCCTGGCTGACAGATATAAACAGGAGTGTCAGAGGTTCTGTTCACTCTGAGAGCTGTCTCTGAAGGAGCTGGATCAATGTCAAGGACTCTCCATATATAAATAAAGGGTGTCTTGGTGATGGGACACCAGCATCTGTGGAGTTAATCCATTCCTAAATTAACATTGATTAAATTAATTGATGTACTAGGTTGGTATTGACTTTTAATCACCATTTATGCAGGACCAATGAATTTTAGTTTTAAAATCTTTTAAATTTCTGTCTGTTCTATGTTTTAACACGATTATCATAGTCACAGTTTTTAATTTTTTCTTGTAGTTTGTTATTTACTTTTTAAAAAGCCTTTTAATGCACGTTACAATGTATGACTGGTTTTGACAACATTATTTCTCTGTTGGACTGAAAACATGGCGCCATCAAAAATCACAGTTTTCATGCTTCTTGTCTTCTGGAAAATGGACAATTAGAGTCATAGCGTCATAGAGATGTACAGCACGGAAACAGACCCTTCGGTCCAACCCGTCCATGCCGGCAAGATATCCCAACCCAATCTAGTCCTGCCTGCCAGCACCCGGCCCATATCCCTCCAAACCCTTCCTATTCATATACCCATCCAAATGCCTTTTAAATGTTACAATTGATTGTTAAAAATGAGCAGGTTAGTTGGCTACTCAGATCAAGATGAGTTCAATGAGGTACCTGCCTAATACAGACAGAAACATTATAAAATTTGAAAAGGTAGGGCAGAAAACAGACTAATAGTATCTTGACGCCATGTTTACAAGAATACCATAGACCATTATACATCCGAGCAGAAGTAGACCATTCAGCCCATCCGAAACATTGACTTCTCCACCTCCTGATGCTGCCTGGCTTGCTGTGTTCTTCCAGCCACCTGCCTGCGTGCCTTGGATTCCAGCATCTGCAGTGTTTTTTCTCTCTATTCAATGAGATCATGGCTCATTTGAAAATCCTCAACTCAACTTTCCCACATTTTCCTCACGGCCTTGGATTCCCTTATTGGTTAAAACTGTCTCTTTCAACTTTGAATATACTTAATGACACAACCTCTTCAGCCCCTTGCAGGAAAGAATTCCACAGATTCACTCCCCTTGGAGAGACGAAATTCCTCCACGTCTCTGTCTTATATGATCATCATGGGGCCTAGAAGAGCAGGAAAGTTGCTATTACTCTATCGCGAGCTCCCCGCTCATTCCCTCTCCTCCATGCAAAACTATTCCCATATCCAGTCCCCCACCTCCGACACTTACTTTGGAGCCTTCCAACCTTAGCCATTCTGTATCCTCAGGAAGTGGAAGTGGAAGGTGGAATGAGGATTACGATATTTTTCCAATGTGGGAATTTAACTCAGTGGAGGATGATACCACCCGAAGCCTGCTGTTAAAGTACAACCCTACCCTTTTTAAATGTTTTCCACACTGCTCTCACCAAGTGTGCTATATTGATAAGATGCTGAAGCATCAGCCCTTCAGAAAAATCTGCCAGCCAGCAAAAAATGCACCAGTTTTATGAGAGCATTTTAGTGCCTGATGTCATCATAATCCCTGGACCAGGTTAAAGGATTTAAACTCTGGGTTATTCATTATTCAGCATCACCCCATGGCATGCTGTTTTGTTTATAATTGCCAATGAATAACCAGATTTCTGATCTCTCCCAAACTGCTGTGTGGAACCTGATGTTTGTTAAATGCTACTGTTGTCAAAGTCTAAATTCAACCCTTTGGATTGTTCGCAGATTTTTCAAAATTCTTTTCTCTCTGAAACAATTTGTTTCGGCTCGTGTTGCAATGCATCGTAAGAATTATCAATATTGCTCAAATGAGTGGCATGATTACAGTATTACTAAATACCAAACTTCATAAGTAGAAGTAAATGAAAACACTCAGCCTGCATTTGGCCACCTCTTTGGCCTTCCATTCTTTCTAATGTATTCTCTCTGCCCCTTTTTTTTTGTTCTTTGGAGTGTCATTTTAGTTCTTATTTATTCTGTTCCCTTGCAATGTATTTCAAATTTAGACAAAGGAAATGTGAGTAAAACTAGGTGGCTCAGCCCATTGAGCTTCCTCTGCAATTCCCTTGATGTCTTTATTATATAGAACAATTTCTACCTTGACTGTACTCAATCATTGAGTCTCCACAGCCTTCAGACGTAAATGAGTGAATGATTCCCCACGTTCGGAGTGAAGAAATACCTCCTAATTCCAGTGTTAATTGGCTTATCCTTATTTGGACAACTCGTCCCCTGGTTCTGGAACCCCCTCCTCAGCCAGTGGAAATGTTCATCTTGCACCTATCCATCGACCCTTGCAAGATTATTTTAACTTTCAATAAGATCGCTTCCCATTCTTCTAAACGTCAGTGAATACAGGTCCCGAATCCTCAATCTCTCCTCATAGGAAAAACCCCTCACCCAGAGATCAGCCTTTCTTCCATCCTCCCAATGGCAAGGATATCCTTGCTTGGGTAAGGAAAGCAAAACTGTACATAATACTCCAGGCGTAGACATACCAAGGTTTCTTCCCTTTTGCACACATATGCTCCTGTCATGAGGGCCAACATACCATGTGCATTCCTAATTGCTTGCTTTACTTGCTTGTTAGTTTTCAGTGATTCATGAACAAAGACCTCCATGTCCCCTTGGGCATCAACACTTCTCAATCTCCCAATCTCTCTTGAGAAATACTCTGTATTTTTGTTATTGTTTGCAATCAAATACAGTAAATAACACACGCTGTCACATTATATTCAGTCAGCCACTCGAAATCCCCTTGAAGCTTTGTTCGCATCCTTCTCCCAATTTACATTCCCACCTGGAGTTGTGTCACCAGCAAACTCGGAATTATTACACATGGTGCCCACATTTAAATAATTGGTATCAATTCTGAGTGCTGAAACATCCTACTACTGATCCTGGCAATACCACACGAGAACTGCCTGCCAACCCAAGACTACAATTATGATCCCTGTGGAACACTGCTGGTCACAGGCCATTAGTCTGAAAAGCAACCTTCTTCCATCTCTTTCTGTCTCCTGCTGTTAAGCCAATTTTGTATCCTGTTAGCAAGATCACCCCGAATCTTATATGATCTAACTTTACTAATTAGGGTACCATGCAGAACCTTGTCAAAGGCTTTACTAAAGTCCAATTAAATAATGTCTGCTGCTCTACCCTCATCAATCTTCTTGGTTACTCCCTCACAAAACTCTATCGAATTTGTGAGACACAATTTCCCTCGCACAAAACCATGTTGACTATCCCTAATCATTCTTCGCCTATCGAAATGTATATCAATCCTATCTTTCAGAATCACCTCCAACAACTTACCCACCACTGAAGTCAGGTTCAAAGGTCTATAGTTCTGCATGGTAGACTATTTAGTAACTATGGAATTCAGGGAGAGCTTGCCAAATGGATACAAAATTGCCTTAATGGCAGGAGCCAGAGTGATGGTGGAGCTTTGTTCTTTGGTCTGGAGGCCTGTGACCAGCAGTGTTCCACTTTAGTTTGTCATTTATGTAAATGATTTAGATGAAAATATAGAAGGCATGGTTAGTAGGTTTGAAGATAACACCAAAATTGGTGATATAATGGACAGTGCAGAAGGTCATCTAAGATTCCAAAGAGATCGTGATCATTTGGCTCAATGGGCTGAAGAGTGGCAGATAGGGTTTAATTTGGATAAATGTGAGGTATTGCATTTTAGTAAAACAAACAAGGGCAGGACTGATACAATTAAATGTAGGACCCTGGGTAGTGTTGTAGAACAGAGGGACCTGGGGTTCAGGTACATAATTCATTGAAGTTTCCACCACATATAGAAAGGTTGGTTAAGAAGGTGTTTCGCGCTCTTGCATTCATTGTTTAGGCATTTGAGTAGAGAAATTGGGACATTATGCTATGGTTGCACAAGACGCTGGTGAGGCCTCTTCTAGAGTACTGTGTCCAGTTCTGGTCATCCTGTTACAGGAAGGAGATTATTAAGGTGGAGAGGGTTCAGAAGAGATTTACCAGGATGTTGCCAGGTATGGAGGGTTTGAGTTAGAAGGAAAGGCTGGATTGGCTGGGACTTTTTTCACTGGAGCGTAGGAGTTTCAGGGGTGATCTTACAGGGGTTTGTAAAATAATGAAGGTGATAAGGTGAATGGCAGGCATTTTTTTTCCCTGGGGTGGAGAATTTCAAGACTAGGGGGCATATATTTAAGGTGAGAGGAGAAAGATTTTAAAAAGGCAGGAGGGCAATTTATTTTTACACAGATAATGGTTCAAGTGTGGAATGAACTTCCAGAGAAAATGGTGGATACAAGTAACGGTTACATTTAAAAGACATTTGGATAAGTACATGAAGAAATGTTCGGAGGGATATGAGCAGACAGGTGGGACTAGTTTAGTTTGGGAACATGGTCGGCATGGACTAGTTGGAATGAAGGGTGTGTTTCTGTGTTGTATGACTCTATAACTACATGTATCGTTCCACTCTGTATTTTCCATCTGTTAACAGTTTACAATTCAGGTCAGTCTGTTACTGCCAATCTCATATCCTCCAATTCTGTTCAATAACCTCTTGTGGAGATGGGGTATCACTGGCTTGGTCAACATTTATTGCCCATCCCTAATTACCCTTCAGAAGATGGCGGCAGGCCTCCTTTTTGAGGCTCAGAGTAGATAAAGTGCTATCAGGCTGGGAGACCCAGGATTGTGACCTGATCGCTTCATCACAGAAAACGCCAACAAGTTCGTCAAATGCGATTTCCCTTTCATAAATCCATTTTAACTGTCTAAACCTTCTGTTATTTCCTCAGGATCCGGTTATCACATCTCAGCATTTCAGCATGTTTCCCACCGTTGACATCAGGCCAACAGAATTGTAGTCTCTCGTTTTTCTTCCGACTCCTTTCCTAAATAGTGGGGTGAGGTTTGTTCCCTGCCAATCTGCCAACTCCGGCGGTGTGCCTTCCTCTTTCCCCCGCAAGAAAAAGATCCCATGCAGTGAGCCTACACAAGGTAGGCAACGTACCATCCTACAGAACCATCTGCCTGTTCCTCTGCCACTACTGCTATTCCACTGACCTTCCTCGCCTCCCCCAAGCAGCTGAACTTCCCATGGTGACATGGACTTGGCTCCAGCTGAGAAACCACCACCCTGGGCAGTATCTGAAATGGTGAAAGAGTGAGAGAGGTTTGGGGGTATCTGTATACTACCTGGCTGCTCCTCCTTAACTGAGGTTCTCTGACCTTTCTCCTGGAAGCTTGACAGGTGGGGGCACGGGGACGATACTCATGGGACTAAAGAGTAAATCTCAAAATCCAAGGTTGTTGTAAAGTTAACATGGATTTCATAGGGAGACATGGGCTGAGCTAACAATTTTTGTTTAACTAACACTGACCTTGTTCTGCCTCTGGTGTAGCGCTGGTCATGGCAGAATTCAAATGAAAATGTGGATTGGATGTGGGTTTTCTTCCAGCCTGTGTACTGCACTGCTCCCTGCCTGCCTCATGGGCAGGTTTGTGCAAGGGGATGGTGAATGGTGCAGTCTCACTCAATCACTGACCCCATCCTTCATGACTTGTCCAAATCCTCAGTCACCGACCCAACCACTGGTACACCACTCACCCACCCACCTGCCCAAGGGTATCCCACCCATACCCCTACCCTATTACTCTACATTTGCCCCTGGTTACTGCACCTTACCTACACATCCTTGAATGCTATGGGCAATTTAGCATGGCCAACTCACCTAACCTACACATTTTTGGATTGTGGGAGGAAACCCACACAGACACAGGGAGAATGTACAAACTCAACACAGACAGTGACACAAGGCTGGAATCGAACCTGCGTCCCTGGTACTGTAAGGCTGCAGTGCTAACCATTGGGCCATGGTGCCCTCATGGGCAGTTCACTGTGATTTCCTTATTCATCAAGCTGAAAACCTGCCAGGCTGCCAAGGCTGGACACCTCAGGCTGAGTTAAATCACTGACATTTTTGAATTGAATTGAATGATTTATTGCCACATACATTTTACAGCGAGAAAAAAACAATAAAGTGCAGTGAAAAGCTTTTCCAGTATCACCATGTTCCAGCATAATTTTGAACAATTTAAAAATAAGGAAAAAATAATAGAAAGACAGAGATAAACATGATAAACCCTCACAATGTGCAATCCAAGTCATTTGCAACATCGAACATTACCCACAGTCTATCCAGCTTGGGTTATGGAACCTGGAGTTAAAAGCATCATGGGAAGTGTTCATGACGTCCCACATTTCACAGTATGTTCATTTCACCAGGCCATGCAGTCCCCCTGCACCTGATCAATACTTTCCTTTACCGCGTGCTGATTATAAATGGAAGAGGATTGTAAACTGAAAAGCAGAAAGCTGAATTACTCATCAGTTACTTGCCAATGAGCTCCTTTCCCTTTGCCATTCCTGAAATCTACAACCACCACACTCCCCCAACCCCACCAACTCCCCACCCTCACCACCACGCCATCCCACCACCACCCCCATGCCAGTGTTCTGAATCTGTTGGCTGCTCCCGCAGCTCTCCAAATTATAGTGTTGCTACTCACGTATCACTTAATCTTTCCATGTTTTTCTAACTTTTCACCAGTGGAAAGAGCATAACCTGACTGCAATTTACTCACTTACATACTCCCTCACTGCTCTATCCCCCAGACCCTCACTGCTCCATCCCTCACCCCCCTCACTGCTCTATCCCCCAGACCCTCACTGCTCCATCCCTCACCCACTCACTGCTCTAACCCCCAGACCCTCACTGCTCTAACCCCCAGACCCTCACTGCTCTATCTCCCAGACCCTCACTGCTCCATGCCCCACCCCTTCACTGATCTATCCCCCAGACTCTCACTGCTCTATCCCCCAGATCCTCACTGCTCTAACCCCCATTCCATCACTGCTCTGTCCCCCACCCCCTCACTGCTCTATCCCCCACCCCCTCACTGCTCTATCCCCCAGACCCTCAATGCTCTGTCCCCCACCATCTCACTGCTGCCTCCCCCAGACCCTCACTGCTCTATCCCCACCCCCTCACTGCTCTAACCCCAAGACTCTCACTGCTCTAACCCCCAGACCCTCACTGCTCTGTCCCCCACCCCCTCACTGCTCTATCCCCCAGACCCTCACTGCTCTGTTCCCCACCCCCTCACTGCTTTATTCCCCAGACTCTCACAGCTCTAACCCCCAGACCTTCACTGCTCTGTCCCCCACCCCCTCACTGCTCTATCCCCCAAACCCTCATTGCTTCATCCCCCACCCCCCTCACTGCTCTATCCCCCACCCCCTCACTGCTCTATCCCCCAGACCCTCACTGCTCCATCCCACACCCCCTCACTGCTCTATCCCCCACCCCCTCAGTGCTCTATCCCCACCCCCTCACTGCTCTATCCCCCAGACCCTCACAGCTCTAACCCCCAGACCCTCACTGCTCTGTCCCCCACCCCCTCACTGCTCTATCCCCCAGACTCTCACAGCTCTAACCCCCAGACCCTCACTGCTCTGTTCCCCACCCCTCACTGCTTTATTCCCCAGACTCTCACAGCTCTAACCCCCAGACCCTCACTGCTCCCTCCCCCAGACCCTCACTGCTCTATCCCCACCCCCTCACTGCTCTAACCCCAAGACTCTCACTGCTCCATCTCCCATCCCCTCACTGCTCTATCCCCCACCCCCTCACTGCTCTATCCCCACCCCCTCACTGCTCTATCCCCCAGACCCTCACTGCTCTAACCCACAGACCCTCACTGCTCTGTCCCCCACCCCCTCACTGCTCTATCCCCCAGACTCTCACAGCTCTAACCCCCAGACCCTCACTGCTCTGTTCCCCACCCCCTCACTGCTTTATTCCCCAGACTCTCACAGCTCTAACCCCCAGACCTTCACTGCTCTGTCCCCCACCCCCTCACTGCTCTATCCCCCAGACGCTCATTGCTCCATCCCCCACCCCCCTCACTGCTCTATCCCCCAGACCCTCACTGCTCCATCCCCCACCCCCTCACTGCTCTATCCCCCACCCCCTCACTGCTCTATCCCCACCCCCTCACTGCTCTAACCCCAAGACTCTCACTGCTCTATCCCCCACCCCCTCACTGCTCTATCCCCACCCCCTCACTGCTCTAACCCCAAGACTCTCACTGCTCTAACCCCTAGACCCTCACTGCTCTGTTCCCCAACCCCTCACTGCTCTATCCCCCAGACCCTCACTGCTCCATCCCTCACCCCCTCACTGCTCTATCCCCCAGACCCTCACTGCTCCATCCCTCACCCACTCACTGCTCTATCTCCCAGACCCTCACTGCTCCATCCCTCACCCCCTCACTGCTCTATCTCCCAGACCCTCACTGCTCTATCCCCACCCCCTCACTGCTCCATCCCTCACCCACTCACTGCTCTATCCCCCAGACCCTCACTGCTCCATCCCTCACCCACTCAATGCTCTATCCCCCAGACCCTCACTGCTCTATCCCCCAGACCCTCTCTGTTCTATCCTCACCCCCTCACTGCTCTATCCCCCAGACCCTCACTGCTCTATCACCGAGACCCTCACTGCTCTATCCCCACCCCCTCACTGCTCTATCCCTCACCCCCTCACTGCTCCATCCCTCACCCACTCACTGCTCTATCCCCCAGACCCTCACTGCTCCATCCCTCACCCCCTCACTGCTCCATCCCTCACCCACTCACTGCTCTATCTCCCAGACCCTCACTGCTCCATCCCTCACCCACTCAATGCTCTATCCCCCAGACCCTCACTGCTCCATCCCTCACCCCCTCACTGCTCTATCCCCCAGACCCTCACTGCTCTATCACCGAGACCCTCACTGCTCTATCCCCCAGACCCGCACTGCTCTATCCCCCAGACTCTCACTGCTCTGTCCCCCACCCCCTCACTGCTCTATTCCCCAGACCCTCACTGCTCTATTCCCCAGACCCGCACTGCTCTATCACCCAGACTCTCACTGCTCTGTCCCCCACCCCCTCACTGCTCTAAACCCCAGACCCTCACTGTTCTATCCCCCAGACCCTCACGGCTCTATCCCCCAGACCCTCACTGCTCTATCCCCCAGACCCTCACTGCTCTATCCCCCAGACCCTCACTGCTCTATCCTCCAAAACCTCACTGCTCTATCCCCCAGACCCTCACTGCTCCATCCCTCACCCCCTCACTGCTCTATCCCCTACCCCCTCACTGCTCTATCCCCAGACCCTCACTGCTCTATCCTCTACCCCCTCACTGCTCTATCCCCCAGACCCTCTCTGCTCTATTCCCCACCCCCTCACTGCTCTATCCCCCAGACCCTCACGCTCTATCCCCACCCCCTCACTGCTCTAACCCCAAGACTCTCACTGCTCTATCCCCCAGACCCTCATTGCTCCATCCCCCACCCCCCTCACTGCTCTATCCCCCACCCCCTCACTGCTCTATCCCCCAGACCCTCACTGCTCCATCCCCACCCCCTCACTGCTCTATCCCCCACCCCCTCATTGCTCTATCCCCACCCCCTCACTGCTCTATCCCCCAGACCCTCACAGCTCTAACCCCCAGACCCTCACTGCTCTGTCCCCCACCCCCTCACTGCTCTATCCCCCAGACTCTCACAGCTCTAACCCCCAGACCCTCACTGCTCTGTTCCCCACCCCCTCACTGCTTTATTCCCCAGACTCTCACAGCTCTAACCCCCAGACCCTCACTGCTCCCTCCCCCAGACCCTCACTGCTCTATCCCCACCCCCTCACTGCTCTAACCCCAAGACTCTCACAGCTCTAACCCCCTGACCTTCACTGCTCTGTCCCCCACCCCCTCACTGCTCTATCCCCCAGACGCTCATTGCTCCATCCCCCACCCCCCTCACTGCTCTATCCCCCAGACCCTCACTGCTCTATCCCCCAGACCCTCACTGCTCCATCTCCCATCCCCTCACTGCTCTATCCCCCACCCCCTCACTGCTCTATCCCCACCCCCTCACTGCTCTATCCCCCAGACCCTCACTGCTCTAACCCACAGACCCTCACTGCTCTGTCCCCCACCCCCTCACTGCTCTATCCCCACCCCCTCACTGCTCTATCCCCCAGACCCTCACTGCTCTAACCCACAGACCCTCACTGCTCTGTCCCCCACCCCCTCACTGCTCTATCCCCCAGACTCTCACAGCTCTAACCCCCAGACCCTCACTGCTCTGTTCCCCACCCCCTCACTGCTTTATTCCCCAGACTCTCACAGCTCTAACCCCCAGACCTTCACTGCTCTGTCCCCCACCCCCTCACTGCTCTATCCCCCAGACGCTCATTGCTCCATCCCCCACCCCCCTCACTGCTCTATCCCCCAGACCCTCACTGCTCCATCCCCCACCCCCCTCACTGCTCTATCCCCCAGACCCTCACTGCTCCATCCCCCACCCCCTCACTGCTCTATCCCCCACCCCCTCACTGCTCTATCCCCACCCCCTCACTGCTCTATCCCCACCCCCTCACTGCTCTAACCCCAAGACTCTCACTGCTCTATCCCCCACCCCCTCACTGCTCTATCCCCACCCCCTCACTGCTCTAACCCCAAGACTCTCACTGCTCTAACCCCTAGACCCTCACTGCTCTGTTCCCCAACCCCTCACTGCTCTATCCCCCAGACCCTCACTGCTCCATCCCTCACCCCCTCACTGCTCTATCCCCCAGACCCTCACTGCTCCATCCCTCACCCACTCACTGCTCTATCCCCCAGACCCTCTCTGTTCTATCCCCACCCGCTCACTGCTCTATCCCCCAGACCCTCACTGCTCTATCCCCCACCCCCTCACTGCTCTATCCCCCAGACCCTCACTGCTCTATCCCCCAGACCCTCTCTGTTCTATCCCCACCCCCTCACTGCTCTATCCCCCACCCCCTCACTGCTCTATCCCCCAGACCCTCTCTGTTCTATCCCCACCCCCTCACTGCTCTATCCCCCAGACCCTCACTGCTCTATCCCCCAGACCCGCACTGCTGTATCCCCCACCCCCTCACTGCTCTATCCCCCAGACCCTCTCTGTTCTATCCCCACCCCCTCACTGCTCTATCCCCCAGACCCTCACTGCTCTATCCCCCACCCCCTCACTGCTCTATCCCCCAGACCCTCTCTGCTCTATTCCCCACCCCCTCACTGCTCTATCCCCCAGACCCTCACGCTCTATCCCCACCCCCTCACTGCTCTAACCGCAAGATCCTCACTGCTTTATCCCCCAGACCCTCACTGCTCTATCCCCCAGACCCTCTCTGTTCTATCCCCCAGACCCTCACTGCTCTATCCCCCAGACCCTCACTGCTCCATGCCCCACCCCCTCATGCTCTATCCCCCAGACCCTCACTGCTCTATCCCCTACCCCCTCACTGCTCTATCCCCTACCCCCTCACTGCTCTATCCGCCACCCCCTCACTGCTCTATTCCCCAGACCCTCACTGCTCTATCCCCCAGACCCTCACTGCTCTATCCCCCAGACCCTCTCTGTTCTATCCCCACCCCCTCACTGCTCTATCCCCCAGACCCTCACTGCTCTATCCCCCACCACCTCACTGCTCTATCCCCCAGACCCGCACTGCTGTATCCCCCACCCCCTCACTGCTCTATCCCCCAGACCCTCTCTGTTCTATCCCCACCCCCTCACTGCTCTATCCCCCAGACCCTCACTGCTCTATCCCCCACCCCCTCACTGCTCTATCCCCCAGACCCTCTCTGCTCTATTCCCCACCCCCTCACTGCTCTATCCCCCAGACCCTCACGCTCTATCCCCACCCCCTCACTGCTCTAACCGCAAGACCCTCACTGCTCTATCCCCCACCCCCTCACTGCTCTATCCCCCAGACCCTCTCTGTTCTATCCCCCAGACCCTCACTGCTCTATCCCCCAGACCCTCACTGCTCCATGCCCCACCCCCCATGCTCTATCCCCCAGACCCTCACTGCTCTATCCCCCAGACCCTCACTGCTCTATCCCCTACCCCCTCACTGCTCTATCCCCCACCCCCTCAAGCTCTATCCCCCACCCCCTCACTGCTCTATCCCCTACCCCCTCACTGCTCTATCCCCCACCCCCTCACTGCTCTATCCCCCAGACCCTCACTGGTTTATCCCCTACCCCCTCACTGTTTTATCTCCTGAGTTCCCATTACTTTATCCCAAAATTTCTCACTGTTTTCCCCGACCCCTCACTCCTTTAGCCCTTGCATTCTCGTTACTTTATTCCAGAAATCTTTCTACTTTATCCTACAAATCATTGCTGCCTTATTCACAAACTCTCTCTGCTTACCCTCTAACCTCTCATTACTCTATCCCCTGAATTCTCTCTGTTTAACCCTCAATACTCACTCCTTTATTCCCACGCTCTCACCTGTTTATCCACCATGTACCGCTGAATGATCTTCCAACACAAGCATTGCTTTTCCCTCAAACGCACATTGTGTTATCTCCCAAATATTTGCTGCTTTGCCCCAAAAGCTCGCTGCATTATCCTCCAAACCATCACTGCTTTACCCTTTGAGTGTTCGTTGTTTTACCTTCTGAATTCTTATTGCATTATCTCCCAAATTCTCTTTGGTCGATCCCTAAACCCTCAGTGCTTCATCCTTGAATTCTTGCTAATTTGTTCTCTCTAACATTACTGTCATGTTCCCAAACTCTCTAAACTTCATCCTCTAAACTTTCTCGACATTATAGGGGAAAATTCTCACTGTTTGATCCCCTGGACTGCAACCTTTGGACAATGAGTCCTGGACAGACAGCATAAATCAATCACAGAGTAGTTTGATAAATGATTGGTGACAATTTGGAGCAATAGTACAGCCTGTTTCATTTTTCTGTAATTGTTATAGCCAGGGGGAATGTACATTGACCACAAATCTGGAGATTATGTTCAGTGAAGGTGAAGGCTTCATGCTGCAAATAACACACAAAAACTACACTTCTGAATGCATTCTTGTGTCATCTGACCTTGTCTGAAGCTTTTTGAACAAAGGCCCCATGTGGATTTGCGAAGATTGTGGATAGAATGCTTCCTTGTACATTGTGCATATCAGTGGTCTCATGTTAGTTGATCATTATGTTCCAGTACCCCATGATCCATTTCATGACTTTTTCGTTAATTGAACGTTTCTTCCTGCTTTTGACTGATCTTATTTTCTCCTCTGTCATTAGATTGTTGCTGACCTTCTTTATTTTTGTTTTAAGGATTTATATTTTAATCTTGATTTATAAGATTTTAATCTCTGAACCGCCTTCTGGCAAGAATAATGCATGTTGCTGATGTTCCCCACCTTTCTGACCCATGTGTGTTTGCCCGCACTGACCAAAGTGTGCACAGCAGAAGTGGATTTGTCGAGTTCCTCTCCAAGGAAGGGCATTCAAGTCAATCTAAAAGATCAGCTACTCAGAGCAGGGAAATTTGATCCCACTCCCTTTGGAAGTGAGTTTATTGTTGCCTGTCTGGAACATCGGAGGCAGGATTCAGTTGGCTTGAAACCTGGTTCCACATTCACTCTGACAACCATAGAATCATACAGCACAAAAACAGACCCTTTAGCCTAACCCATCCATGCCAACCAGATATCCTAAATTAATCTAGTCCCATTTGTCAGCATTTGGCCCATATCCCTCCAAAGTCTTTTTATTCAGGTACACATCCAGATGCCTTTTAAATGTACCAGCCTCCACCACTTCCTCTGGCAGCTCATTCTATGCACACACCACCCTCTGTGTGAAAACATTATCCCTTAGGTCCCTTTTACATCTTTCCCCTCTCACCTTAAACCTCTGCCCTCTGGTTTTGGACTCCCTTACCCTGGGAAAAAGACCTTGGCTATTCACCCTATCCATGCCCCTCATGATTTTCTAAACCTCTATAAAGTCAGCTCTCAGTCTTCGACGCTCCAGGGAAAACAGCCCCAGCCAGTTCAACCTCTCCCTGTCGCTCAAATCCTACAAAGACGGCAACATCCTTGCAAATCTTTCTGCACCCTTTCAAGTTTAACAACATCTTTCCCATAGCAGGGAAACCCCCTTTTTTGGATCTGTTGTCTTTAATGTAGCCAAGATATTCAAAATAATCAGAAAGATAACCAGTACGAAACACATTAATCAAGAATTAGTAATGAATGGTTAACTGGAAGCTTTAGTGTTCCCTTCACTATGGTATAGTCTTCATTTATTGGTGTGAACTTTAAAAAATGTTCTGAATGTTACAGTCTATAAAGCACAGTAAAAAAGGACACGTGACTACAGTCTTATAGACTTGTAGATGGTGGACAGGCTTTAAGGAGTCAGGAGGTGCATTAGAGTTCCCAAGCTGTGACCTGCTGTGGGTAGTCTTAGCATTTACATCACTTGTTCAGTGCAGTTCAGTTGTAGAAGACGGGTCTAGAACCAGAAGACAATCTCAGAATGAAGGGCATGTCATCCAGGACTGAGCTAAGGAGGAGTTTCTTAACTCAGAGGTGTAATTACTCTTTGGAATTCCGAATCCCAGAGGACTGTGGAAAGCTCGGATATTCAGTATGCTCAAGATCGAGATCGAGAGATTTCTAGATACTGATGAATTCAAGGGATATGGGAATAGTGTGGGAAAATGTTGATGAGGTAGGAGATCTTGTCAAACAATGAGGAGATGGAATACAGGAAAGAGCTGGAAAGCTTGGTGGCATGGTGCAAGGGTGGCATGGTGGCTTGGTGGTTAGCGCTGTTTTTCCATGGCAAAACAGTGTACCAGCCTCCACCACTTCCTCTGGCAGCTCATTCTATGCACACACCACCCTCTGTGTGAAAACATTATCCCTTAGGTCCCTTTTACATCTTTCCCCTCTCACCTTAAACCTCTGCCCTCTGGTTTTGGACTCCCTTACCCTGGGAAAAAGACCTTGGCTATTCACCCTATCCATGCCCCGGGATAGTGCCATGGACCCGGGTTCGATCGCCACATTCTTCTTGTGTCTGCGGAGGTTTCCTCCAGGTACTCCAGTTTCCTCCCACAGTACAAAGATGTGCAAGTTAGGTGGAGTAGCCGTGCTAAATGGCGCATAGTGCTCAGGGAGGCGCAGGTTAGGTGAATTTGCCATGAGAAATGCAGGGTTACAGGTATGGCGTGATCTAGGTGGGATACTGTTTAGAGGGTCAGTGTGGACTCCATGGGCCGAATGGCCTGCTTCCACACTGTAGGGATTCTGTCCTATTCTATTCATAACAATTTCTCCCTCAATGCAAAACTAAATAACTTATCACTGACCTCAGGAAGCAAGGAGCAGGGTACACACCCCTATCGACACCAATGGAGCTGAGGTGAAAATGGTTGAGAGTGTCAGGTTCCTTGGAGTGACAATCACCAACAATTTATCCCCGCACACCCACAGTGATCAGTAGGTCAAGAAGGTACAACAATGCCTCTTCTTCCTCAGGAGGCGAAGGAAATTCGGTATGTCCATTAGGACTCTCACCAACTTTTATAGATACACCATGGAAAGCATTCTATCTGGATGTGCCATAGCTTGGTCAGGTATCAGCTGTGCCCAGGACCATAAGAAACTACAGAGAGTTGTGAACACAGCCCAGTCCATCACACAAGCCAACTTCTTATCCATTAACTCCATCTCCACATCTCATTGCCATGGAAAAACAGCCAACACCCATCAAAGACCCCTCCCACCCCAGTTATAATCATCCAACCTCTTCCGTCAGGAAGGAGATATAAAAGCTTAAGCACACAGGTTCAAGAACAGCTTCTTCCTTACTCTTATTAGACTTATGAATCGACCTCTTAGATTTCAAATCTAATGTTGACCTTGCTTTTTGCACACATTCTTTGCAGCTGTAACTTTGCATTCCTCACTTTGTCCTATCATCCTCTGACCTTTGTGTGATATGATCAGCCTGTACAGCACACAGAACCAAACTTTTCACTGTTCTTTGGTACATGTGGCAATAATAAATCAAGCCAAAAAAAATCAAAAACTATTGGGAATGGTGGAGCCCCCTCAAGGGTTTGCATGACATTTCTTGCTCCTATTTTCCTTTGTTTTTGCATCCCTTTGGAATAAGGAAGTAGAGAGGTACACCAGAGTATGGTAATGACCACAGTGAGAGAGAAGAGTCTTAATAGGAATGGTAAAATTCCTTCCTGAAGGGAGATTAATGAACCAATTGGACTTTTATGACAATCCAATAGCTTCAAAGCCATCATTATTGATATCAGTCTTTTATTTGAAATTTATTCAATGTTTCTAAACTGAATTCAAATCTTCAAACTACCGTAGTGGGATTTGAACTCACATCTTGAGAGTCTAGATTAGAGTGGAAAAGCACAGCAGGTCAGGCAGCATCCGAGGAGCAGGAAAATCGACGTTTCGGGCGAAAGCCCTTCTTCAGGAATATCTTGAGACTCTTGATTCTTAGTAAAGCCACTGGGTTTGCATTCCAGTAACACAGCCACAGCATTGCATTCATCTGAATCCATTTACTCATCTACAACTTTATTACGTTCTTCAAGAAAAACAGATTCCTTTGCACTCTCTGCTTGTTGCTGTCATCATATTCCCAGTGACAGCACTTTACAGCTCCAGCGAATCCAAAATTTTATACCCTTGAATTATGGAAACGTTATAGCATTGCAGAAGGCCATTCTGCCCACAACATCCATGTCTGCTTTCTGCAAGAGCTATTTAGCAAGTTCCCTTCTGCACCGACCTTCAGAACTGTACATAGTCTTTTCCATATTGAAGTTATTCAAATAGAACTCAGCTCTTTTGAGATTCAGCTGGCTCTCTGACTCCAATATAATAATTTCCAAGTTATTGTCTTTGTTTTATAGTTTCTACATAATCAAATTTTCCTTATATAGCCACCCTTTGTCAGTCCTATGTGCCAGCAATCCCCCCCCCCTTGGCCTCTAATTACTGCATGCAGCTGACTTGCTGGAGTGCTGACTCTAATTTTCTTACCATCACTATTCTGTCACTGTTCAAAATGCTGTCCTTTTAACACTCCATTTAAAGTATCTTCACTGATGAACTGGAAGTATTTGAAAGGGGACTGGGGGCATTGTACTGCTTATTCCACCTCATAGAAATGTTCGCGAATAGGCAGTAATGGAACACTAATACAACGCGGCAGGGGTCGTTGATGAGGTAATTGTGAGATATCAACCCCTCAGGGAAAGGAAGTCCCACTGGTCAGTATTCGACACCGGCGAGACTCCGTCATGGACCTACTAGGAGTACAGTGCATCCCGAGAGTTTCCACAGTGGCCAGGCTTCAGAGTTAAGTTTGGTATTTGTGATCAAGGAGGGATCAAGCGTTTTTGGAAGATGGGGGTGGTGGTGGATTGTGTATTTGGAGGCCAGGGGGAGGCACAGATGTGAGGGAGGGTGGTAAGTTCGTGGAGAGGGGGAATACCCTGGATGGGTACATGGCACTCCCTAAAAGGATAAGCCTCTCACTTCCTGCTGGCCTTTCCACCTGAGAGGATGACGAAGTGGACTGGTCTCAGTTGTCTTGGCCTTCTCTCGTTGCATGGGCTGATGGTGGTGGGGGAAGGGACGACAAGCCCTGACCTGATCTTTGATTGGCCAGTAAAGGGCCTCAATAGGCCTAGGCATGGTCAGACTGCCTGATGCCTTACCCATTTGGTGTGTGTTTGTTATGGGGTGGTCAGCAACTTGGTGGCTAGTCACCTGTTTATGTAACACCCCCACTCCCCCACCCACTCATCTGTAAATCTGCTGGGGAAGAGGTGAGGTCAGGGGCAAGCTATAAGATTCTCCCATATATTGAATTTCTTTGTCTTTCTGACACTGCTGGCTCTCCCCATCTCATGCTCAGCATCCTCTTTTCCTCTGAGTCATCTGCATCCAGTCAAGAGCAGATTGACTTTGTTTAAGCCATGCAGGTTTAGGTGATCAACTTGGGGATAAACAAGGGTCTTTAATGACAAAAGTTACCAGCCTTTGTGTTTTGTGTTGAGTTTTTGGCATGTGTTAAATGGAAAAATAATGTTCTGTTGATGCTCTCGACACTCTGGCGCTGTTTCTCTCTGACAGGCTTGAAGTGATATTTGAGTTGCAATCCTGTAAGATCAAGCATCATGACAAGAGTTTCTGGGACATCTGTCTGCTTTCTTGACTGTGATTGTGATCGAGCAGCAGTGCACACACATTGCAACGATGGTTTAAATAAGGCAGCCACGTACAGTGCACCAAGCCAAATACTTTGTTCAACGTGGCTAAGAATCAGCTATAATGTAGTGAGTGAACCTAGTGGTCTAATAGAGATGTGGTTTCTACACCTTCCAAAAACAGTTAAGTAGTCAGAGCTTCCAATGTAGTGTGACATTGAACACTAAAATGTACAGGCATATCTTTCTCTCCGCTAGCAGTTACCCGGCTAAAGACATTGAGACAGAGGAACCAGCCCACAGATCTGCATGGGGCTTGTGCTCAGTAGTGTCGCAATACTGTTTATACTGTACAGATGGCACATACTGAAGCAATTTGGGAGTGTCTTCCATGGCTGACATGGTGTACTCTTCATTAGGAAGTTAGTTCTCTGCGTACTGAACAGGATTTGACCAAGTGTGGAAATTGCAGGAGGACCTTTTTCAGTTTTGCATTGCAAAGAAAAGACAATGTCCTGTTTACATTGGTCTGCTGCCAAATACTGATTTTTAAACAAATGCATTGCTGGGATGTGGACATTGCTGCTGGGCCAGTTCTTATTACCAGTTCCTAATTATCCAGGGGAAGGTGGTGATGAGCTGCCTGCATTAACTGCTGCATTTCTGTTCGGAAGAGAGTTTCTGAATTTTGATCCAGCAACAATGAAGGAATGTCAACATAATTGCAATTGGTAACTGTTTATGCTCACATTTTATTCAGGTCAATAAAATGACCTTCTCAAGATGAATGCTGTCATATTCATTCATGAGGCTGAACTTGAAATGTTACTAAACTTCCGAATTGAATCAGATGTTAGAACTTGCCCAGCCTCTGTCATGCTTGGTGGTTTATTTGAGCGCAGTGTTCAGATGGGTAGTTCCAGTAGTTCCTCAGGAATATTCAACTGTAAATCATATGGATGTTCATATCCATATTAGCAGTGAATGTAGCCTCAGCTTATGGATATGATTGAAACATGACTGGAGGAAAGATGGGGTCTTTGTTTGGTGTTGCCTGGAGGGGAGGAGTTCATTTCTATGAAACTCAGCAGATAGTCTGAGCTCCTGTTGAGTAAGATCTAAACAAGGAAAGAACTGTCCTGTTTTTAAACCACATTATCCTCAACAGTGTTGAGTGACCATTAAAATGAGGTAATCCGTCTATGGGAGCTGCATGCATTAAACTCAAAAAAATTAAGATAGTCCCAGCAAGACAGACTTACCTTGGTCTGTGGTGCAGAAAGATTAGCTATTTATTTAGTTGGCTGATACAGGACTGCATTAAGTTATATCTTTGCTTGTGCGAGCCTCACAGCAATGAAAATGCATTAGACAAATAAACCGTACCTTTTTGTTTTGCCTGAACGGGTAACAATA
Source organism: Chiloscyllium plagiosum (assembly GCF_037043375.1). Lineage (NCBI taxonomy): Eukaryota > Metazoa > Chordata > Chondrichthyes > Orectolobiformes > Hemiscylliidae > Chiloscyllium > Chiloscyllium plagiosum. The sequence goes on from NW_028270143.1 coordinate 4,548,851, forward strand.
TTTTGAAATGATTCGATGAAGTTTACGTGGCCTTGGCTTTTTATCACATAATCCGGTGTTTTCAAAATATTGATAATATTTATGTGAATAGTCGGAGAAAAAGGCGGAGAGAGAATCCTCTCTGATTTTATTGGGTTTCACTCTACTTTAGCCTATAATCCTCTAAATCCATGATCTCTCCTCCCATCACTCGTTCTTACATGGTGGTCTGACAGGATCTGAAAGCCTTAGTTGTCTGATCTCCCCAGTCTCCACAAACTTGAATTCTCTGGAGTGCAGGGAATATTTTTAACTGTTGAAGGATATTTATCACAAATTCCTATTGAGTCTGGTGTTGTGACTTGAAAGTGTATGCATGATGTAACTTTGTTTATAATGGCGAGGAGATCCTTCAAATAATCACGTTATAAATGAAATTGTTTCATATCTGTGCTTTGTGTCTAAAGGCATTTTTAAAAAATAATTCTCACCAGATTGTAGGCAGCAGTTTGAAGCCTCGGCAATTTGGGGAGAACACTGGCGATTTAAGAATATTATGTAGAATGATGAATGAGAAAGAACCATTCAATCAATTAAGAAATCCCAATACTCTATTAGCCATTACTACAGCCTTCTGGTACTAATTGTGAACCATTAAAACTTGTGCAATGAAGCCTACATTTCTTTCTAGTTCAATTTAATCAACTTTAATTTGAAGTTCTGTCCAATACATATATGCTTACCATTCGTTCTACTGATGTTAATAAACGGCATTAATTTACTTAAAATGGCATTTGCCAGATATAGGCCCATTCTCCCACCACATTTTTATCTAGTTGCAGTCTCTTCTTTTTAACCTCAGGATCGCACAAATTAAACAATACAGATTGGTCTATTCTTTCAATTCCTCTTCAAAGTCCCAATCCTTTCCTTTCATTGCATTACAGCGTTGCTCCTATTTTTGTTGTTCCACAGTTTTATGTTTTTCAGTTGTTGATATACAGTTTTTAATCTGTACAATGGATCTCAATTTTATTTTATATTCATTCAGGGGAGTGGGCTTCACTGGAAGGACTGCCATTTTTTCTCCTAAATGCACTTGAGAAAATGTCTGCACAACCTTACCTAGAACCTTACTATTCTATTTGCACACACTATTTGCATATTATGGAGATGCTGGTGTTGGACTGGGGTGGACAAAGTTAAAAATCACATAACACCAGGTTATAGTCCAACAGGTTTATTTGGAAGCACTAGCTTTCGGAATGCTGTTCCTTCATCATCACAAGCACCTGATGAAGGAGTGGCGCTCCGAAAGCTAGTGCTTCCAATTAAACCTTTTGGATTATGACCTGATTTTGTGTATTTTTTAACTATTTGCATACCGATTGTAACTGCAACACATATCTACGCATGGACAAAATAAATAAATCAGAAGCAAGGAAAAGTAAATGATTAAAATATTTGACTGCTGCTGTACTGTATTTGCAGTTCCTACCCCACCTAGGATCAGCACTTCTCCATCCTTTAAGAATGTGTTTGCACCTTTTTATAATCCTACCTGGATTAGTAATCTTTAAGGTGAAAGTTTGTCATGGACATTCTGGAAGTTCAAATGTACAGTAGAGTAGGGACTTTGATGAGTTGCTTTTGCTGTGTTTCAGCCAGTTTCCACTAACTGCAACCTGCATAGAATCAGTTGAACCAGCATGTGCTATCAGGGAATTTTCAATATTGTTTGAGTTGCACACATACCCTTGAGGGCCTATTTCACTGATTCAAGATTCAATTTATCTAAATCAGATCCCAGTCAAGTCAAATTTGCAATATTTCACCCATTGTGTTGATTCTTCAAGTTGTGCTCATTTGCTTGGTTGAGCAAGTAAAATTTTAAAATCTTTTCTTCACATTGAAATATTTAATTTGTTAAGAAGCACTAAATAGTACAGTATGTTTGCTCAAGTATTTCTCAATGTGCTGAACGATTGAAGCATCCTTATTAAAATACTTAATGGAAGAAAAGATGAATTATTATGTTCCATTGGACTCTCTGATTGAATTGATTCATGGAACGTCATACAAATGAACTTTTACAGAAATAAAAGTGTAACCCAGTCTGTATAATTTTAAGAACATTTTGTATACAAATTCTCAATAATGTCCAAAGCAGAAGTTCCACCCTTATATTTTTGACATCCTCAGAGAAGTTGACAAAGCTTAATAGGGAGAATTTCCCTTGCTATCTATGCTTAATACTTAGCTGTCAGACAGTTACACTGTGTAGGCACTTTGAAATATCATTTACCTTATGTTACTCAGTATCAATGCAAGGTCTCATAGTTACCTTGTTAATTATGGATTGTTTAATTGCTTGCTTCTAATCTTGTTGCCCTTGTACAAAAATGGAGACAAGATAAGGTCCCAAAGGATGTACCAGTGGTAGATTGGCTGGTCAACACTAAGAACCCATTACAGGTAACTTACAGTGGGAAATGTCATTGGATATGAATTGAGCATTTAATTGCGTTTGTTGGTGTGAAGATCAAGATCTCCACTGGTTGATGCACAGAATGGAAGGAACACACAATGTATTGTACTGACAGTTTTAGCATGAAGATCGTCAAACCCCAAATAAAAGTAAACACACAAAATGTACGAACATTGTCTGCTGGTATAGTACAATTACCAAGCATGTGATAGAGTGGTGTGGCAGTATTTTGATGCTCCAATATTACAATGTGCCATTGGATTTGGTCCTTCAGCTCCAATCTCAACAGGGCTGCTGGGGGTTTTGCCAAGCATTACATTGTTACATTCTGGTGCATTTCCAATAGTGATCCACATGTCTTGCTCTCTGTCAGTGATCTGTTGGAGCTGATATTTAAAGTTGACATCTTGCCCCCAAATGTGTGCTTTTGGAGTATCATTTCAGTTACATACATAATAATATATATATATATAAATTTTTGAATAAATATCTACTTGCTGTTGTACTTTGCAGTTGGTGGGTATTGTAATGTAGATGGAAATATAAATTACAAAAAGACATAGATTGATGAAGAGGAAACATTGGGTATGGATAAATCTGAGTAATTTTCAAATAGTGAAAATCCAAGAACATGGAACGCCAAAGAGCTTTTGGGGATCCATGTGCAGTGATCATTCAATAGCAGTCTATTTTTTTGTCCCGTCAATGTTTCCAAGGTTTGGGCTATGGATTTCCATTGGATTGGCTAAGTACTGCATTGGTTTGCTATGCCTTCTGCAGAATGCTGTACAAGGAAACACACCCTATCAGCCGTATTGAAAGGATTTACAGGCTGATGATCACCCTGTTAGGCTGTGTTATGAATGGTGAAAACAAGGACTGCAGATGCTGGAAACCAGAGTCTGGATTAGAGTGGTTCAATGGCCAGCAGGTTCTGATGTGGAACTCGAACCAGGAGCTTCTGATCTGATGCATGTTTCAGGTATGGGCCCTGGATACCTATAACCAACAAGTGGGTGGCACATTTTAAGCACAGTCCATGCACAGGTCCACTCCCATTTTGAACAGCTACACACAATCGAGCTTCTGACCCAGATACATGGACACTACAATTTCACCACATGCCTCCTTACCTAAATTGCAGAAATCGGGTACAAAAACGTAATCAAGGCCAATGGAATTCTGGTTACTTTAAATGAATAGCAAATGAGGATATAAACAGAGGGCTTGTAGAGCCCTGATTAGATCTCTTCTGGAGCACTGTATACAACTCTGGTCAATACACCAGAGATGGTGTATGTTGGACTTGGGGAGACTGCTAAGAAGATTCACCAGAATGTTTTTAAGGTTCTCCGTTATATAAAAGTTGTATACAAACGTTGTACAAACGCATTGTATTTCCTGGGATATAAAATATGAAGGAGTGCTTTATTTGAAATGCTAGCTCAATTAATAATATAAAGGTCCAGGATCAATGAACTTTTGGTAGCTGAAGAGTTTAAGGGATATTGATTCAAGAAGGTTGATGGAGTCTGGCGACAAATCATCACTGAATGCAGGAAGACCTTGAAAAGTGAAATGTCTACTGCTGTATCAATATTTTTAAAACGTCTTTTAGGAAAGAGCATCGGAATTTGTTTCCACCTGTTTACAGGCATGAAATGGTTAGGACACTGGGAGCACAACCAGACACCATGAACCCAAGGGCTCATGTAAAATCAGGCCTTGGGATTGCTGTGAAACTAGAGAGAAAAGAAACTGCAGCTCCTCCAATCGTGCCTTTACTGACCATCGATCAAGCCGAATGTAGGCTCGTTTATGCTGAATGCAACAGAACCATTGTCAGCTAGGTTTGGGACAGCCAATATTGCTCATATGCAAAAGATCCAGTGCATGTTTCAGTTTACACATGAATATCAATATCAGTCAGGTGAGTGCCTTGCTTTCAGCACAGAGCATGCCCAACCTACCCCATTTTGAACATTCTTACCCACTGACAATGAACATCTAGGCCAGATGCTGTATTTCACACAAATGCAGTGATTTTCGGTTTTACTTGTCTTGCAGGATTCTCATGATATATTCATTCTTTAGGCGGAGGTGGGTATTGAAGATGCTCAAGATTAGAGTTAAGATTAGAGTGGTGGTGGAAAAGCACAGCAGGTCAGGCAGCATCCGAGGAGCAGGAAAATCGACATTTCGGGCAAAAGCCGTTCATTCTTTATGAGAACTGAAAGGAATTGTGAAGTCTATTGCAAGCGAAATGGTTCTCAGTTTCTGGTGGACGGATCATTAAACACATTGATTTGCTCTTTCACACACTGCTTAGTAACGCTGGAAGCAACCTACTCATGAGAGCCACTGGGATACTAGAGAGTGACGGGGTTATTAACACTGTGCTTTAACTATGTAGAAGCTTGGTGTACTATTGCAGAATTCTCAGTGTGGTGAAGTGTGCACAGTTCTACTTTAATATTCTCAACTTCATTTTTGATATTAGATATATCTGTTATTCATTACTTTATAAGACATAATTTCTATGAAGCGTATAACTAACAGATTGTGCCCAGAAGGCACTGGCATTGCACCAGTCTTGCCAAGAATGCCTGTTTGACATACGGGCCCTACACTGGATATCAACAAACTGTGTGGCACCCTTTCAGCACAGAATATTCATATGTCACCTCCATTTTGAACAGCTGGGTACCCATTCACTGACAGGTTGGATGCTGTATTTTTTTTAGTTTAGATTCCCTACAGTGTGGAAACAGGCCCTTCAGCCCAAACCGACCCTCTGAAGAGTAACCTACCCAGACAATTTCCCTCTGACTAATGCACCTAACACTATGTATAACACTATGAGCAATTTAGCATGGCCAATTCACCCGGCCTGCACATCTTTGGACTGTGGGAGGAAACCCACACGGACACAGGGAGAATATGCAAACTCCAAATAGTCACCCAAGGCTGGAATCGAACCTGGGACCCTGGTGCTATGAGGCAGCAGTGCTAACCACTGAGCCACTGTGCCGCCCCTAAATACAGTGACTTTCAGTTTCATTTGCAATGTAACTCATTAAGTTTCTGAAGTTTCCACACAGATGTATTAGCATAAGTTGCAGTGTGCATTCATCCAGGAACCTGTGCAATGGAGCATCATAATCAGTTTGTGACTAAGACCACAGCTAAGGGAATATCAAGATGCTGGAATGGGTCAACTATATGAAGCTAAGAATTAGGAGCAGGAAGAGACGATATGGCATTTTGAGCTTGATAAGCTCATGATTGATTTGACTGTGGCCTCGTCTCCAGTGAGGTGCAGTCAGTTGGGCACTAGGGTGGTAAATGGGAACCCTCCCACCTTCCCTGCTCCATCACCGTTATGCCAGTGGACAGCCTTCACATCCTCCTGCATACTGAGTGCCTTAAGTGGCCAAGTGTTGCCCAGATCAGGATTTATATTTCTGCCACAGTGGTGGGAGATACAACACAATGAGCATGACAAGCAAATTCTTCTCTTTTTAGCTTGTGACGTCGGAAAGATGATTTGATGACAACTCTTGGTGAACAGGTTTTCCAGACTCTGGGTCTTTCATCATGGGTGGAGGCCTGTTAAGTGCCTGACTGGCACAGAATGTACCAAGCTGTCCCAAAAAATGGGTAACCAGGGCTTTTCACTGGCTCGTAAGCAACGACTGAGACTCACGTCACCTCCACTCCAAGTTTTTATGATACCTCCACTGAACTCATAAAACAAAAATCTTGAGTGATTGCATTAAAAGGAAGGCAAGATAATTAAGTTGATAAGTTTAGTCACGTTGTTATGAAACATATACATTTTAAAATCACTCTTAAAGCCTTATTATTGATGTTGGAAACTTAGCAACTTCAGGGAAAACAATGGAAAAGTTGAAAAACATTTTGAGTCATTCAATTGGCTCTTCAACAAAGTGTAACAGTCTAAACATGATAATTATTGGTTACATGACCACTCCCAGATCTTTTGTAATTCTCTTCAAATCAGCTGAATGCCATTCACTGAAAGCAGCCCCATTATTTTTCCAATGGGGAACATCTTGACCTCTATCTGTTCTACTCCAAATGAATTTAGACTTATTTTTCTGTAATTCATTATCTACTGCAATGCTGTCCTCTTTCTTCCTTCCCACATGTTTGCAAAACTCTTTAAAACTACCTGTTTACTCACAGGTCATTTCTGTATGCTAACAGCATCAGCAAGCTTCCTTGTGATACTTGGTCAGTATATCTGCAAGCACTGATCGCAGAGAAAATCCTATCGGACTGTGTTCAGAACAGCCTCCTTAACCAGTATGTTGTCAGTTGAACTAGGAAGGCATTGCTAGATCTGTTCTGAGGAACATTTGGGGAAGCACAATTATTATAAGGTTTAGATTAGCAGAAGAATAAGGAGCAATCCAAAGTAAAGCCTCTAAATTGAGAGAGCTAACTTCAATGGGATGGGAGGGAATCGGGTCAACAGAAAACAAAACCAAAAGCTGGCTGCAAGTTACTGTAACAGAACAGTGAGTGGTATTTAATGCGGAGATGGTGCAGTTACAGTTAGGTACATTCCTACACAGGCTAAGGTAATGAAATGAAAGCCAGCAATCCCTGATGATGAGAGTAATGGAGAATATGAAATAAAAAAGGTGCATGCTAGCTGAAATCTTGAAACATGAGCCACACCAAAAGCAGTTCTTGTGGCAAGAGGATCTTAACTGCATTTTACTGGCGGCAGGCAGTGAAGAGAGCACCGACTGGACGACCATCCAGTTGAGGATGGCAGACTGCTTTTCCAGAGTTGGCAGTTCTATGAGGGACCCCTGCTGCCTGGCAGTGCCACATTTGGTAGTAATCATATCTGACACAAAGGAAAAGGTGCTTCCAAACTGAGGAACGTTCAAAGATTGTGCGAGTTGTTTCCTTTAGGGAGCTATGTGCTGGTAGGCATGCCCTCGTGATGGGGTTGAGCAGCAGGATAGGCATCCATCAACAGCAGGGTGGCAGTATGGACAGCCATTGATGCCAGGTGCCCTTCCTTGGGCCAAAAGGCATCCATAAAGGTGATCCTTCTGCTCCTCTCCAATACAGTGGCAATTCCTCCTAGTGCTGGACAAAGGATGGCAGGGCATTTGCTGCCCTTTAATTGGGTGGAAAATTGGCACAGTTGGCCATCCAGTGGGTAGCCATACCTCAGGAGTTAAAACTGGTGCTCATGCGTTCCCCTCCCATCACCTTCCAGCTCCATCTTTAACTTGAGTAAAGTCCAGCCTTTTCCCTGTAACCTAGGCCACATTGTCTGTCAGACAAAGTAAAGTTATAAAGTCCACCGTAAGAAAGGTGTGAGGTTTAAACACAGTTCCTGTGGTTAGTTTACTGGTTTTTCATTACATTCAAACTCACAACTTAGTGTGGATTTAGTAACTTGCACTTGTAAATTCACTGGAAACTTGGGGAGACTTTATTGTGTGCTGTATGTTCTATGTATTCTCGCCACGCATCTTTACCTGCATATTAAATAAGATGAAAATTGTACTGTAGGCTCCTTACCCCCGAGGAGCTGAGAGCCAGTGCAGAGTGGACTGCAGGCTTGGAGAGAAGGACAGTTGTTAGACTGGGGTCTAGCGTGGGTGGTCAGACCATGTATAGAAGCCCCTGAGCTGAGCGACTGCAATATAATGTTTATTTGTAATTTGTTTATCTGCCTGCGCTGTAAGGAAGTCCTTTTTTCTCTATGTCCCTGTGGTTGAGCTTCAAACCCCATACTCAGACGGCTTTCTCAGTGTCTGCGAGTGGTCAGTCAGACAGGTTCTTTATCCAAGTCTTTGAATTGTCCGTGTGGCTGCTGTGGGAGAGCTTGGACAGCTTTTCTTCTGCCTACACCGACTCCACAAATACGAATGAGAGGTTTCACGCCGAGAAACTCTGTACGCTAACGTGACTGACCATGATTGGACAAGTACGCTATAATCGAGCCATCAACTTCAAACAACAGCAAACCAAGATGAAGAAACAACTAGCCCCACAAGAAAAGCTGTCCAAGCTCTCGCACAGCAAAGACACAGACAATTCAGAGATTGATAAAGAACCTGTCTGACCAACCACTCTCAAACACTGAAAACGCTGCCCTAGTACAAGGGATGAACTTCAGCCGATACAAGGGATGAACTTCAGTCAAGAGACGCGGATAAAAAGCATTTCCTAGCAACACTAGAATCTATCCTGAAAGATAACGGGCTCACAGAAGAAACCCAGCAGGCCATCAGACAGACAGTAGCACCAACACTAAGCAGGAAGAACAAAGGGAGCGCCCTTAACACACAGGAAAGGAAAGCCCTGGAAGAACTCGGAAAAGGACAGAAATATCATGATCCTACTGGCAGACAAAGCACACATGATCATCATCCTGAACAGAACACAATACATTGAAAAAGCAAACAGTACTTACAGATACCGACACCTACCAACAGGTGGCAATGGACCCGACTCCACAGCTAGAAAACCGCATTACAGCATCCCTGAGGAAACTTCACAAAGCCGGTGAAATTAACAAGACAGACCTCCAAAGAATGAAACTTGAAGGATCCAACACACCCCGCTTCTACAGATTATCAAAAGTACATAAACTAAGCCCCCCCCCAGACCCATAGTCTGACTTCCCAGTGCACAGACATAGAGACTAGCAAAGGAGCTGCAACATAAACTGAAATACCTAGTAGAAGACTCAGGCACTCCATCCACTCCACCCAGGAATTCCTTAGCATCATCAAAGACACCAAGGTAGAGGACAACAAGGTCATAGTTTCCTTTGATGTGACAGCCTAATTCAAATCAGTAAACATCACCCAAGCCACAGAAACACTGGCCTCACTGCCAGATGAACCAACGACCAACACCAGACAGCACCGACTCCATCAGCAAGGACAGCATCATCCTCAAACTACTGGACCTGTGCCTTACAACCCACTTCACCTTCAAAAACAAGACCTACAAAAAAATCAATGGGACACCTATAGGATCCCCAATATGAGGATTTATAGCTGAAGCAGTTATGCAGAGGTTAGAAAGAACAGTCTTTCCCATGATCCAGCCCAAGCTTTGGATCCGCTATGTGGATGACACCTTTGTCATCATGAAATGCAACAAACTAGAAGAAACCCACAAACACAGAAACAATATCCTTACTGCTATAAAGTTTACCAAAGAGGAAGCAAACAATAGTTGACTCTCTTCCTAGATATCACAGTAGAATGAAAAGCCAATGGAGAACTGCAGACCAGCGTCTACAGGAAAGCCACACATACAGACCAGATACTCAACTACATCATAACACCCACAAATAAAGATTCATCAGGACATTATGTAAATGCGCCACAACACACTGCAGCACCCAGGAACTAAGAGAAGCCGAGGAAAAACACCTGTACGACGTATTCAGGAACAACAGGATAAGCGCATGTCTGCTGATTCCTGCAAACAGACCTAATTAAGAGGACACAACATGCCCAGAGATTCTAGCCACCCTGCCATATATCAAAGACATCTCAGAGGTGACGACCAGACTACTCCAGGCCCTCGGCATCATAGTAACCCATAAACCTCCCATCACACTGAAACAGCTCCTGATGAATTTAAAGGACCCTGTACCTACAGCCAGTAGAATGAATGTCATGTACAAAATACCTTGCAAGGACGGCAACAAACACTACATTGGACAGACAGGCAGGAAACTAGCCACCAGGATATGTGAACACCAACTAGCCACAAAAGGACATGACCCGCTATCACTGGTATCCATACGCACAGACGGAGAGGGGCATCAGTTCGACTGAGACAAAGCATCCATCCTGGGGCAGGCTAAACAAAGACATCTATGGGAATTCCTAGAGGCCTGACTTTCAAACCAGAATTCCATTAACAAGCATATCGATTTGGACCCCATTTTCCAACCTCTCAGAAACAGAACTGGAAATGATATCACCCACCACAACAGACCATGACAGATAACCAGCAAGCGGGACTGAACGCCGACACTTCACTGGAGGCTCACATCTCCACCAGCCTTAACTTTTGCTCCTGGTATTACTGACTATTAATGATTTTGTTTGTCCTTCTCCCCTCCTGTCCTGGGTTTTCATTTAAGAAAGGAAGATTAATATGCATTCCCCCCTCCCATCCCATGACACAATAAGTTGACCCGGTGAATAGCAGAAACCAAATGTTCTGGAATGCTGCAGGTAGACAATTTCGTGCTGCATTTACTGGTTTCCACTTGGACAAAGACGTTGCTTTCAGATTGATGTCAGCAAAGCAGCTGAACTACCCAGTCTCAATCACTGTCCAGCAACACTGTGAATATGAATGAATTGGGATAAGAATATTTTGGCAGCCAATTAGTGGTCAGAATCAGCATGTGTGACCCTAAACGTGACTGCAGGAAAACTACTGGACTGCAAAGACCACTAACCTTGCCCTTTACCCTGCTCTCTTTTCACACATTCACAGAACTTCCAGCAAAGTGTATCTGATAACACTGAAAAGGATGAACCATATGGTTTCCTCACCATCCTAACATACAGATATTGCAGCTCTCCCACCATAACCCTAACTGAAATCAGTGAAAGATCGACCAAGATTAACTCCTGGGTCTTTCTGTTTTAATCAACTGAGCGAGCAAGGATCACATGTAAAATATTGTTTTGGAAAGATTAGCCATAATGCACAAATGCAGAGCTTTAATTATAGTTTCTTATTCGAAACTGTACTTCCTCTTTCCTGTCTCCTGGCTGCCGTTGATGTATAAAAAGCATCAAATGGGAAGCAGGTTTATTGTCTCTGAGGCTTGAAATCAAAATTACGTAGTTTTGAGATTGTTTATGAATGAAATGTCAGTTTAATGGATTAACACATCTCTTAAGTAACCTTTATGTTAACAGTAAAACAAATAAGTATTTTGTGAGCATATAATAATAATGATTAGTCACTGTAAATATAGTGTTGTTTTATTCTCATAATGTTCAATTTAATTACTGCTACAGCATACCTATGAAAGTCGTACTAATATTACTTCGATCTGCATAATATTTGTCCCTTCATCTGATGAGTATGATGTTCCTTTTGTCTCGTACCCCTAAATTATTTACAATAAGATAAATGTGATAAAGGACAGCAGGAACTGTTACACAATTGCAGGAATGGTTGCTTTTTTTGGAATGATTAACTTGTTTGAAATAAACAACAGTTGCTTTATTTTCCTCAGTTACGTTGTTTTTTTAAGGGTGTGTGTAAGTTCTCACAGATTTATTTTGTAAATAGAAATGCTATTGTTTTTCAATCAGCAGCCACAAGTTTTTCAAAGTAAATAAATAAACTCTGTCATGTAGCAGAATTCATGTTGCATGTATATATTAATATCTAAAGCCCTGCTGTTTAAAAAATATTTTCATGTGTCGTGCAAGTGCTTTCGGACCCAGCAGCAACCTTGCGATTATGTCATGAAAGTATTCCTCACTGGGTATAAATAGCACAGTATGGGAGAAGTTAATAAGGTTTTAAGAGAGAAGAACATGTCGAGAATAATGTAACAGTAAGATAAGAGCCTGGTAAATCTCAAATGGTCATGGTGAGGGTACCAGTTAAGCAGATGCTTTGTCATGTGTGATGTCAAGCTTCTTGAGAACTGTTAGGGCTGCACCTATGCAGACAAATGGGAATTATTACATCAACTGCGTGACTTGCAGCTTGTGGATGTTTGTCAGGCTTTGGTGGGTCAGGGCTTAAGTTACTTGACTCTGATGTTTTCCCCCTCTCACGTGTTGTTGTTGGTCAGTATAGATATAGCTGATCCAGTTCAGTTTCTGGTCATTGGTAATCCCCAAGGTGTTGATACTTGGAGATTTCAGTGATGGTATGATCGTTGAATATCAAAGGAAGATCATTAGTTTCTCTCTTGTTGGGGACAGGCATTACTTGGCACTATAGGAAAGAACTTTTGTTGTATCACATTATTCTTTTAGATTAGATTCCCTACAGTGTGAAAACAGGCCCTTCAGCCCAACTAGCCACACCGATCCTCGGAAGAGTAACCCACCCAGACCCATTCCCGACATTTACCCCTGACTAATGCACCTACCTCTATGGGCAATTTAGCATGGCCAATTCACCTGACCTGCACATCTTTGGACTGTGGGAGGAAACCAGATCACCCGGAGAAAACGTACGCAGACACGGGGAGAATGTGCAAACTCCACACAGATAGTCACCCAAGGCTGGAATCGAACCCGGGTCCCTGGCACTGTTAGGCAGCAGTGCTAACCACTGAGCCATTGTGCCACCCCAAAGAGACCATTGCAACACCCCTCCGAAGAGCATCGCACCCTATCCTTGCAACCCTGAATTTCCTTGGCTAACCCACCTCACCAACACATTCCTGGACACTATGGGAAATTTAGCATGGCCAATCCCCTTAACCTGCACATCTTTGGACTTTGGGAGGAAACCCACACAGAAACAGGGAGAATATGCAAATTCCACATAGACAGTTGTCCAAGGCTGGAATTGAACCAGAGTCCCTGGTGCTGTAAGGCAGCAGTGCTAACCACTGAGCCATTGTGCTGCCCCTTTTTCCTGAGAAGTATTTTCTCTTTTGCTGTCTGAATTCAGTAGGTGTGAGTGTGCTGAGTTAGCATAAAATGATCTGGGCCAGTGAAGGCCATATTCGAGCCAATGCTAAATTAGACAGCTGTCTTTTCCAGAACTGAACTCATCTGAAGTGGAGATCTTTGGTTATCCTTGCAGTACTCAACCCAATTTTGGACAGTTTCCTGAAATTGCAGACTTTACAGGAGCAAAGGACTCAAGAGTAATCAAGACCCGAGTGTTATGGCAGTTATGGTATAATCTGTCTCTACATAAAACCCATGTTGTCAAGAATGCATGATAAAACTGCTTCTACTCCCTGAATAAATATCATCTTACAGCACTATGTTTTTTTGATTAAATTGTGATTGATGCTTATTTTTTATTGGGAAGCTATTTGTGGTGCGTGGTATTCTCCCTGGTTAATCCAATGTCTGTCTTACATCATTCAGATAATGAGCATTTATTTTTGATGTAGATGTACAAATATGGAATGGTTGTATTTTACAATAATTCTTTTGAACATTACAGTGTATTTTCAATTTGAGGTGAGAGAAATTACTGTCTGAGAATGAAATCCTTTCAGATTGTTGGCACTTCATGTCAGATAGATCATATTGATACAAAATAAAGCTTCACATTATCCATATAGAGTCATGGAGGCATACAGCATGGAAACAGGCCCTTCGGCCCAACCCGTCCATGCCGACCACGTCTCCTAAACTGAACTAATCCAATTTGCCTTGGTTTGGCCCATGTCCCTTTCCTGTCCATGTATCAGTCCAAATGTCTTTCAAATGATGTAATTGTACCTATCTCTGCCACTTCCTCTGGCAGCTCATTCCATATAAGCACCACCCTCTGCGTGAAAAGGTTGCCCTTCCAGACCCTTTTAAATCTTTTCCTTTCTTGCCTTAAACCCGTGCCCTCTAGTTTTGGATTCCCCTACCCTGGGGAAAAGATATGAAACAATATATCTAGCACCAACTACAGAAAAGCCCTCCCTGAACCCATCAGTGCAATTGTGTATTAGTTTCTGTGAAATTGTCAATGACAATCTTAATTTTGTGCTCTCTGCTATGCCGACTAAGAACTGGACTGTCTCTGACCAAACATACATTGAGGTGAATCTTATTGCTCAATTCCCCTTCTCTAATAAAACATTTGGTTGTGAGATGTCAACTTTAAAGGGCTGCCCCCCCCCCATAATAAAGCACCGGGAACAGCTTTAACAGGGCAACAATGGGACTTCTGCACCCCCCCCCCCCCCCCGCCCCGTGACAGGACATTTGGGAGCTGCTGGCTGACAGGTCAGTTGTCCCAGTGGTGGCCACTTTTGGGACTACTAGAGAGAACTGATAAAAAGACCTATAGGCACTGACCTCACTGGTAAACCCAGAAAGTTGGGGAAGGTGATGGCAATGGCTCAGGTTTGAGAGGCCAGAGGAGAGACAAAAAGGAGGGTAGCAGCTTTGTGGGATGCCCCTGATGTACATGGGTAACCCCACACAAAGGAGATGCACTGATTGCTATCTGCTTTTTGCCCTGAGTTGGGAAAGTGGCAAGATGGCCGATTTGTTGGCATGTTTCCCCTCCCTCCCCATCATCCCAATTAAAACATAAACAGGGCCATAAGTGGCAACTGAAGGGTGTCAATTGTGCAAAGAGAAAAATCACACAACACCAGGTTATAGTCCAACAGGTTTAACTGGAAGCACACTAACTTTCGGAGCGCCGCTCCTTCATCAGGTGATTGTCTGGAGCGTCGCTCCGAAAGCTAGTGTGCTTCCAATGAAACCTGTTGGACTATAACCTGGTGTTGTATGATTTTTAACTTTGTACACCCCAGTCCAACACCGACACCTCCAAATCGTCCAAAGAGAAGGCAGACTCACTGGTGCTTTCTCACTGGTACATGTCGAATGTAATGTGAGGGACAGGTGGAGGAGGGGATGGCAAAGCAGCAGGCTGGTTGATCATTCTTCTTTCTGCATGTGTCCCTTGCAACCTTCATTAATGCTGGGGAGTGTATAATTGCCTCCTTCGTAAAGGACAATTTTATACTGAGCAGACAGAACGCTTCCTTGGCATCAATTTCAGCTGCATTTGAACTCAAAACAATAAAGTGGGGGGGGGGGGGGGGGGGGGGGGGGGGTCAGTGTTTAGCCCATTGCAATAGTCTGTCATACCACAACATGGGTTGAGTAGCCAGTCCAATTTTACATGCAGCATAATGTAAAGGCATTTGTTCAGAGAACCAATTTCAGAGAATAGATACAAGTTTGAAAGTGGTGCGATCCACTATCCTGGAAACATTCTGGGTAAAGAATGATATGCTATCAAGACTTACCCAACAAAAAAGAAACACGAAATCAGAATGAACAGTGACAATCAACATTCTGCTCTGGAGAATTACAGTGAAAGGACCAGCATAGGAATAAACTAGGTTTCAAAGATTGGCTTTGGAGAAAAGTCAATTGGAGTTTAAATATAGTTTGGAAATATTGTGAACAAAATCCTTACCCTTATATAGTCCCTGTAATGTTAAAATGGCATGACTGTTGAGTCATAAGCAAAGAAATAATTTTGTGGTCCTGCATTCTCAGTGTGGAGCCATGTTTGAGGGAATCAGACATTAAATGAAGAGTGCAAGAGGGCAGACCAAGAGCAGCACTAGAAATACCTAAAAATATGGTGACAACCTGGTGAAGCTCCAACATAGCACTCCTTGAGTGCAAAACAGCCGAAGCTGCAAGTGATCGAGCTAAAGGATTCCACAACCAAGAGATCAGACCTAAGCTCTGTGGTGCTGCTGCATTGAGTTGTGAATGGTGGTGTACAATTAAACAACTCACTGGAGGAAGAGGTTTCACACATAACCCTATCCTCAATGATGGGGGAACTCAGCCCTATCAGCGCAAAAGATAAACATTTACAACAATTTTCAGGCAGAAGTACTGAGCCTCTGAACCATCTCAGCCCCCTTCAGTGGTCCTTGGCGTCCCAGATGCCTGACTTCAGTCAAACTGATTCACTCCACGTGATGTCAAGAAATGCTTGGAGGCACTGGATACCGCAAAGGCTTTGGGCCCTGACAACATCCTTACAATAGTACTGAAGACATGTGCTCAAGAACTTGCAGCTCCATTAGCCAAGCTGTTCTAATACAGTTACAACATTAGCATTGACCCGAATGATGTGGAATATTGCCCAGGTATGTCCTGTTCACAAAAAGCAGGACAAATCCAACCCAGCCAATTATTGCTCAATCAGTCTTCTCTCCTTTATCAGGGAAGTGATGGAAGATATCACCGAGTAGCACATGCTCAGCAGTAACCTGGTCAGTGATACCCAGTTTGGGTACTGCCAGGGCCACTCAGCTGCTGACCTCATTACAGCCTGAGTTCAAACATGGACAACAGAGCTGAATTCAGGAGATGATGTGAGAGTGAATGATATTGATATCAAGGCTACATTTGACATTGTGTGACACCAAGAAGCCCGAACAAACCTCTATCTATGGTTACGGGGGAAATCTCTCCCCTGGTTGGAGTCATACCTAGCAGAAAGGAGGCTAGTTGTGATTGTTGGAGGTCAGTTATCTCAGTTACAGGACATCTCTTTAGGAGTTCCTCAATGTAGTGTCTTAGGCCCAACCATCTCCAGCTGCTTCATTGATGTCTATTCTTCCATAAAAGGGATTGAGTTTAAAAGGAGGGAGGTAATGTTACAGCTATACAAGGTGCTGGTGAGGCCACACCTGGAGTGGGCAGTTTTGGTCTCCTTAAGGAAGGATGTACTGGCACAGGAGGGGGTGCAGAGGAGGTTCACGAGGTTGATTCCGGAGTTGATGGGGTTGGCTTCTGAGAGGAGACTGAGTAGACTGGGATTATATTCATTGGAATTCAGAAGAACGAGGGGGCACCTTGTAGAAACATATATAATTATGAACAGAATAGATAAGATAGAAATTGAGAGAATGTTGACACCACTTCAATAAACAGTTTTAAAGCTAAGGTAGATTTTTTTTGAGCAATAAAGGAATGAAGGATTATGGTGAGAGGGCGGGTAAGTGGAGCTGAGGCTATGAAAAAATCTTATTGAATGGCGGAGCAGGCTCGAAGGGCTAGATGGCCTACTCCTGCTCCTAGCTCTTATATTTTTATACTTGGTACACCCCCATCGAACACCAGTACCTCCACATAATGTACTTACAAGGTCAGAAGTGAGGATGTTTACTGATGATTGCATAATGTTCAGCGCCATTCATGGTTCCTCAGATACTGAAGCAATCCATGGTCAAAAGCAATAAGATCTGGACAATATCTAGGCTTGGACTGACAAGTGCGAGGTAATGACCATCTCCAACATGATAGAATCTAAAGATTGCCCTTGACATTCAGTGGCGTTGCTACCACTGAGACCCCCGCTATCACCATCCTTGAGCTTTAGGATTGACCAGAAACTGATCAACACTGTGGCTTTACAAGCAGGTTAAAGGCTAGATTTCTGACAAGATGCTTTAAATAAGTAAATATGTGTGACAGTCTGACAGAGGTTAAAGGATCCGAGGCAGCAATCGGGAGTCCGAATTAACATTGATTTCGTGCCTCCATTCTGGTCACGTCAAACAAATGGGTGGCACGGTGGCACAGTGGTTAGCACTGTTGCCTCACAGCGCCAGAGACCCGGGTTCAATTCTCACCTCAGGCGACTGACTGTGTGGAGTTTGCACATTCTCCCCGTGTCTGCGTGCGTTTCCTCCGGGTGCTCCGGTTTCCTCCCATAGTCCAAAATGTGCAGTTTAGGTGAATTGGCCATGCTAAATTGCCCGTAGTGTTGGGTGAAGGTGTAAATGTAGGGAAATGGGTCTGGGTGGGTTGCGCTTCGGCAGGTCGATGTGGACTTGTTGGGACGAAGGGCCTGTTTCCACACTGTAAGTGATCTAATCTAAATGAGTAATGTGGCATGTTGATTTCAGTGCCTGTATGGTGCCAAGTATTAAAGGTTGCACATCCTCATCACTGACAGATCATAATAAATAACATATTCCTTTGACTGTCTACAGTGAGCAACATGCCAACTGTTTAATCAGCCCAAACCTGCAAAAACTAGAACATAATATCCAACACTAGGTGGGAATGCACTTTTGGACAACATTTACTAAATAATCCTGACTGTTCTGAGCATTACAATTTAAGATTAATTGTCATGCCTTGTGTGTGCTAAAAGTTACATGTATTCACACTCAGGGTCCTCTTCTCTCAAGGCAAAAGGAACATGTCCACACATTGCATCTTTCTCAATAAGGAAAGGACTAAGTAAATGACTAATAATCTCTGCTGTATCCCTAGGCCAACACCTTGAACAGTTAGAGTTGATTTGCTTCAATGGAATTTAACAGTTCCTGCTGCACGCCCACATCGAACACAGTATAACCAACTAACCCGCTCTCCTTATGCTGTGTCACGTTTTGTTCCCTTTCTGGATTTGGTTTTCTTGTGTTTCCACCCTAATGAGTGGGAGACAAAAAGCTGCAACTTCATGTCTCTTTTAAGCTCTATTGTACTGAATGAATTTGTACAGAACTCAATCCACAGCATTTTGTGCTGAATTGTAAAGGAGACATTGCCATATTTATTCACCTTTTAGACTATAGGCACTCCATGTTTAATGGAGCCCTGTTTACCTTGAGGAATGCTAATGAGAATGCTAGTTAGTGAAATGCTCATCTTATATTTGAGATTTGTTTTAATGTTGTTTACTGCAGTACCTGACCCAATTGGCAGCATTTTGGTATGACCCTGTTCCGTCTCACAGACTTGACATTGTTCCCAGTTTCCCACCTTATGGACTCATCCCATGTGGTAGTGTTACCTGTGATCTGCATGTGAAGAATTATAGACTGGGCAAGGGTGGAGAGACAATTTGTTGTCAGTGTGTAAGCAGATCCAGCATTTCTTTTAATAACAACTACAGATTGATCTTGGGTACTTGACTGATTTATGTGTAGGAGACTTATTCCTCATGTTCCATTAGTTATGCCCTGGTCAGAGAAGGATGCACCTTGCCCACAGGTAAAACAGATATTCACTCCAAACTGAAAGATTGTCAGATAAGTCTACAAACATCTGAGCAGCTATGTTCCGGGGTGAAACAGAAGAGGTCTGGTGGCTAACTAGCAATATGTCAGACAGATTGAATCTAGGAGCTCATCTGTTCAGTGAACTATGCTCAATCGAACTGCAGCGTCAGGCAATGTATCCAGATTTGTGTGTGCCTGATTATTCCCAGATTGGACATTGCCAATGAGTTAGGTGCACTTAATTCTCCAATTCTTTGGTTCACTGGTGTGGATGTGTTAAAATGCCAGTACCTGTGATGTAGGTGACTTGTCCCTTTATCTGCAAAGTGACAATTTCCCAACCATTTCAGCAACGTCCAGATCACATATGGAGTAGATTGCTAGGTCTTGCTGCTATTTAACTGACTGTGAACTCCTTGCTGTATGTGGGTACTTTTGTATGGTTAAAAATCATTCCTCTTCATTATTTCTTGCCTCTTGGTGCCTCGGTAGTGCCATTAGAAATGGTAATGAGCTCTGCAATGATTGCAAGGCACACCGAAGATAATGAAAGCTGATGAGACAACAAGGGATGATAATTTAACTGTTAATTAAAGGAATGTGTTATGTTGGAGACTGACAGCTGCTAATGTCATTTCAGAAGAGACTAGTAAATGCAGGTGAAGTTCAGCTATGAGTAATTATACATAAATAGCATTTTTACAGGCACATTTGATATTCTAAATATGGTTCTTGATGTTGTATTTAAGATGGATTTAAGCACAAGGCTTTTCAAACTACTACGCCCTCATAAATAACTTTGAAAGTATTTGCAATATCTTCATTTAACCAAGTAGACTTCTTCATTGGGATATTATGTGGAAGTACTATCCGGATTTTAGGCCTTTCTTTCACAGACCTTTTTTAGCACATTGATTCATTCCTGACAACGTTGTGGTGCTTACCCACTTTTGTTCTTTTTTTAAGGTATGACCTTTCTGCAGACCTCAATGTTAATGCGATCATTTCAAAAAGAAACCTTTCTGTTTGGCAAACTGGTTTTGACAAGCTCAGTTCAGACTGGAAACAACACGACGGTATTTCCCTTTGTTTTCCTCTCGATTCCTTTGCACCTTTTACTTGTTACTTTAATTAGCATAGTGTATAATATGAAAAAGAACTTGCTGGGGTAGCCACTTAGAATAGTCGCAACTGATTTTGATTAGGCGTCTTAAAGTACCATCAAAGGTAACTTATACTGGAGTTTTCTGTGAAAAGCATTACCCCCTTGTGAGTAGTCGGTGTGACCTGTTGTGGATTAGGGCACTGTTTGAAGAACTTTTTAACATCCACCAGTCAAATGATCAACCATCTGGTCTTTAAACTTCTTTTGAGGTTATAACATTTGGGGTGTGATGTTTCTTCCAGTGTTTTGTCTGGTTTTCAGATGATGTGGGTCAATGGTGGCAGAAGAAGTCATATCCAGTACCTATTATCGCATAGATCCAGAGATCTAAGTCATAATATTAACAGAATGGTCTGTCGAGCTCTGTTCTGGCTCTCTGACTGGTCCCACCACCCTGAGACAGTCTCATCATTTTCCCAGAGAGAGCTGTGCTGCCTGTGAAAATACATTTCAAATCCATGAAAGGTGTGATTAGCTGCTTTGTGTATGAGCATAAAGAGATAACATTTTTTTTGTAATTGCAGACAGCGTGAAAGATGAGAAGACAGATATTTTAGCCTTTTCCAGTATTGGATCTTCTTTGTAAAAGCAACATCTTTATGCCAAAGTTTCATCGAGCATGGAAGCAAAATAAAATATGTAAGAACAGTCTCAATATTTAAATACCTGTGGCTTTTTAACCTTTTGATTGCCATTATTTGGAACTTGAAAGGGTTCAGAAAAGATTTACAAGGATGTTGCCAGGGTTGGAGGATCTGAGCTATAGGGAGAGGCAGAATAGGCTGGGGCTGTTTTCCCTGGAGCGTCGGAGGCTGAGGGGTGACCTTATAGAGGTTTACAAAATCATAGGGGGCATGGTTAGGGTAAATAGGCAAAGTCTTTTCCCTGGGGTGGGGGAGTCCAGAACTAATGGGCATAGGTTTAGGGTGAGAGGGGAAAGGTATAAAAGAGACCTAAGGGGCAACTTTTTCATGCAGAGGGTGGACAATCTCTGTGACATGGTTTTAACCTTTCCTGGACTAGTTTAAAGCTGGAGCCAAGTCTAGAGAATGCCTTGGCATGCAGCAACAGTGATGTTACCAAGCAGCTAAGCGGCCTGTTACAGGGAACTATTCACATACAACTAATACATAATTAGGATTGGGTTAAAGCAGAAGCTAAAAAAAACTGGTCGACAAACTTTTTTTTGAAAAAGTCTTACCTTTTTGAGCTTTTGAGAAGTATCATATTTCACAGATTTAACATTGTGAGGATGCTTAGCAGTGATTTTATAGTCAGTACAGCACTTAAAAACTTTGTTACATCACATTCAATCATTTGTATTTCTTTAATAGCTGAAGAGCAGAGGTTCTCATCAATTCAATTGATTTCCGATTGATTGCAGTCTTGGGACTGGGGTGGGGAGCAATGTGTAGGTGGTGCTGCAACAGCACATCCCTCTGGGGCAATGCTGAATCATTAATGGCAGCTTTCAATGATAGATTTCTGCTTTGTTCTGTGGAGGTAGCAGTCCATTTCAGTGGAGTACTGCTGCCAATGTCACCATTCTTCCCATCAGGCCTGTGAAAATGAGATCGGGTTGTAACGAGGGATTCCATGTTATATTTGTTTTGGCCAAGCCTGAATTACAGTGAATCTTTTGGAGAGTGTCTTGCCATGAGGCTGAGTGAGTTTTCTCAGTATTATCTTACTGAATTCACTCCTTAATTACCTACTAGCTCAGTACGGTGTTTCTCATGTCCGATGTTGGCCGCATCTTACTCTGCACCAATCCCAGAACTCACCAGTCAGCGGATATCCAGGAACTTTCCTTCTGCTTTTGTCATCTTTAAAGGCTCATTGTGCTTCCCAACAGCACTGAATCAGTTTGAATCAGCCTTGCATGGCTCCTGACACTTGCCCAGGGCATGGGAGGTCGGGGAATTGGCATCCTGGTTTGTGGGCAGGGACCTGGAATTTCTGCTGGAGTGGGTGATGGAGGTGCCAATGCAAGACTTCCTCCTCCTTGGGACCAGCAGTGGAGGCTACAACACCAGACCAAGCCAGCCTGGTCCTGGTTTAAAGCAGTCTCAGCTATCTGAAGGAATGCCCCGCACTGCAGGATGAAGGTCATACTCCACTCTGCCACAGTAAGTGCCACAGTGCCATACCTCACTCTCATTCTATTTCTGCTACCCACCTCTGCTAGGTAGCTACTGTACCCACCTCCACCAAGGATTATGCTTTACCACACTCACTGTTGCCTGCAACAGCTTCTCCACACACTGTCACCCATCACAGCTCACGACACTATAAACTCTACATGCCCTCTGTGCTGCCTGCCCACTCACTCAGGCCACCTTCCCATCTCCAGCCGTGTCACTCAGTTGATCTTTCTTAATACCTGCCTCGCTTGCATTCCAGGAGGGTTAAGGGCCCACAGTAAGGCACAAGGAGTTAAGCCCATCATTCGGCTGCTTATCCCAGATTGGGACCTCCTCGAGCAGGGCCTGGACTGAATTCTGAAGCTGCTTTGACTTGCTGTGGCAGGAGACCTTTGACAAAGGCTATCCCCCTTGACTTGTGTGAGGCCTGCTAACAACCAAGACAAGCTTCCTTGCTTAGTGTCTGCACTAAATGGCACAGAGTGCCAGCGGTAATATGAGTCTGGTATCTCTGGCTGAGGGGTGCAAAGTACAAATGGCAAGGCAATGCAAGGCAGGGATCCTGTGAGGTAGGCTCAAACTGAGCGGGTGCCATGAGAATAAGCAAAGAGCCTGGAAATGTAGCCTGGTTCAGTCCCTGAGCTGGGTGTATGTACCTCAGCACACAGTGCCCTTGCTATTGCATTACAGTGATAGTTGCTGGTTCAGCCCGAGGTACAGTGTTGAAGTACAGAAACACCCTCTAAGTGGAGCAGAGGATGTGCCATGAGGGCATGTTAAAGGCTGGCACATGTCAGGTACCACTGTCCATGAACATGGGTACATGTGCCCAGTGTCTGTGGAGAGTGCTCTGAGATGATGGTGCCTGGTTTCTAATATGGAGGTTGTTCAGGGCAAGCAGTGAGCTGAATCTGCCAGGTACTCACTCTGGATCTCTTGTTGAGTTTCCCTCATGTCAAGTTTGTTTGGCGAGTTTGATAAGATGGGAGACTGATGATTAATGAGATGCAATGTGCCATTGACAAAGTGTTTAATAAGCATTAATCCCCATCAATTATAATCTTGCCCCTGTCTAGTGAGAATCACACCAAAAGCATAAAAGATGGAGTGAGGTCATTTCAATGTCTTCAAAGTGTGCCTTGGCACAGTTGTCCAATTCTGCCACACATTTTGCCATAGACCACATTGTTTAGACCCTGCTCAGTTTATCTATCACTCATGGGCTGGGAACAAATGCGTCATTCTTGACATCAGAATCACGCATCACTTCCTCTTTATTTTTATTTGACTTTTCTCATATAGTTCTAATGAACATTTTGAGTGCCAGAGGCATGGATGCAAATCACATTCAATTTAATGGCTGGGGAAGTTTTTTGTTGTTGAAACGCACCATCAGCTGACGATACTGTACTTATGGGCAGTCTGGTAAAGATCCTCCCCTGTTTCAAACAGGAAGCCTCTGCATCATGGTCAAAATCCTCAACCCAATGACGTTACCATGAGCATATTACCTGACAACATGAATGTGGCCTAAACTTGCTCAGCTTCCAGGAATTAATATTTCCCCTACTCCAGGAGAAGAGACGAGTGAATTAATGAGTATTTTTAAGGCTGAAAATATTGCAGTCATGAGTGATAAGATTAACAGAATGAATACATATAAAGTTGAATGCAACATTTATGTATTTCCTTAGAATACATTAAGGCTGGCAGGATGGGTGGTGTCTCACAGTTACAACACGTGGAAGTTCCTGAATACCAATTTGGTTCCCACAGCAAACATGTGTTTCACAAGTGTTTGAAGTTCAAACAGTTTTGGCTAAGAGTTTATGAGCTAGAAGCTGAACCACAATGTGTGAACCATCAGGGAGGGTGAGTTACATGGATTACTTGTGCTAGAAGGCAACCACGCTCTTTAGGGTTGGATTCATAGAATCACATAGTACAGAAGAGACCTTTGGCCTATCAGCTCTCTATGAAAAAAATATATTACTACTTACAATAGACTCACTAGGCCAATGGCCTTAAATGTTATCACACTTCAAGTGCTCACTTAAGTAATTTTTAAAGATTGTGAGGTTTACTCTCCCAGACAGTATATTCTGGGTGCAAAGGTTTTTCCTCAAATCCCCTCTAAACCGCCTGCCTTTCACTTTAAGATGATTCCTCCTTGTTCTTGACCCTAATTGCCTG
This sequence comes from Chiloscyllium plagiosum, assembly GCF_037043375.1. NCBI lineage: Eukaryota > Metazoa > Chordata > Chondrichthyes > Orectolobiformes > Hemiscylliidae > Chiloscyllium > Chiloscyllium plagiosum. The sequence continues at coordinate 4,573,564 of NW_028270143.1, forward strand.
ATGTGGTCAGTGTTCAGGAACAGGAGAGTATGAATAGGTATGAGGCAGGTAAGGGGCCACAGAGGGCAAGAGTCTCTGTAATTGTCCAACAGGTTAGAGGCTCCTGCAGCTTGTGGGGTAAGGAGTGAGGCCTGCAGAAGGATGGTAAACTGACCATGGCATCATAGAACTGGAAGGCATTCAAGAGAGGGTGTATGAAACAATGTATTGGTTGTAGGGAAATGGTGCAGGAAGATTGATTGCAAATAGGGTGAGTCTGAATGCTGTGTTGTCTGACTGGTGCCACAGCTTTGGACATTTGCTCAAGTCTAGAAGGGGTGAGGGAGGATCCAGTTGCTGTGGTCCATGTTGGTAAGAACGATGTAGGAAAAACAAAGAAGGAAGATCTGCAGTCATTATGAGGAACTGGGCTCTGAATTAAGAAGCAGAACCTCATCTGTCATCTTCTCTGCACTATTACCTTAGGCACGTGCAAACTGGCATAGGACATGTTAGATTAGAGCAATGCGTGGCTCAAAGACTGGTGTGGGGGGAACTGGGTTCCAGTCTGTGGGACACTGGCAGCAGTATTGGGGTAAGTGAGATCAGTACAGGTGGAACAGTCTACATCTGAATCGAGGTGAAACCAAACTTTTGGGAACTAGAGAGAATTGTAAACTGAATATTGGTGGATAAGGAGCCAAAATTTGGGAAAATGTGGTAGTGAAAGAATAGAGTTAAGGTTAAAAAGAGAAAGTTATTAATGCAGGAAATAATAAACTAACCATGACTGGATATGGAGAGTATGAATCTAAGAGTTAACCAATGGATAATACCGGAATTTATAAAGCAAATAAAAGGATAAAGCTAAAATATTCCAGTATCAGTACTACTTAAATCAAAATGGATAAACTGAGAGTGAAATCAAAATAAATAATTATATTCAGGTGGCCATTTCAGAAGCACATTTACAAGATGACACAGATTAGTATCTGAATGTTGAAGAGTACAATTCATTTGGAAATGTCAGGAAACTAGGAAAAGGCAAAGGGATTGCTCCAGTGTAATACTGTGGTATAATGTGCTTATAAAATGATGGCCGAAGCACAATAGAGAGGGATGACCTAACATCAGGATACCAAGGTGTGGAAACAGTTTGGGTACAAATGAGAAATGGCAAAGCCAAGAAGTCATTTGTGGAAGTGTTGTCCATGCTCTTTAACAGTAACTGCACATGAGGGTGGAATATCAAGGAAGAAATAATGACAGCTTGTCAGAAAGACATGGTGATCACCATGGGCGATTTTCATCTACATATTGACTGGAAAGTTCAGATGAGCAAAGATTGCCGAGACGAGGAGTCCATAGAATAATTTCAGAACAGCTTCATAGAACAACATGTTCTGGAGCTGAACAGACAGTTGGCCACACTAGTCCAGGTATTGTGCAGTGAGATGGTATTAATTAATGAACTCAATAAAGGTGCCCCTTGGGAGCAGTGACCATAATATGATGAGAATTTATATTCAGTTTGAGGGAAAGAGAAGTAGGTCTGAGACTATTGTATTAAATCTAAATTATGATAATTGTAAGAGCATGACAGCAGAGCCATTTGGCAAACTGGGTTAAAGGATAGGTCAATCGAGACATTTCAGACATTTCAGAATATACAGACTATATATATTCCAATGTGTAAGAAAATTGCCAAAAGTTGGACTCATCATTGTGGTTAACTAGAAATGTTAAAGATAGTATCAAATGCAGAACTTAGGGTAAGGTCCTGGGGTGTGTTGCTGAACAAAGAGACCTTGGAGTGCAGGTTCAAAGTTCCTTGAAATTAGAGTCGCAGGTAGTTAGGATAGTGAAGAAGGTGTTTGGTATGCTTGCCTTTACTGGTCAGTGTATTGAGTGAAGGAGTTGGAAGGTCATGTTGCAGCTGTACAGGACATTGGTTAAGCCACAGTTGGAATACTGTGTGCAATTCTAGTCTTTCTGCTAGAGGAAGGATGTTGTGAAACTTGAATAAGTTCAGAAAAGATTTACAAGGATGTTGCCAGGATTGGAGGATTTGAGCTATAGGGAGAGGCTGAATAGGCTGGGGCTGTTTTCCCTGGAGCGTCAGAGGCTGAGGGGTGACCTTATAGAGTTTTATAAAATCATGAGGGGCATGGATAGGGTAAATAGACAAGGTCTTTTCATCAGGGTTTGGGAGTCTAAATCTGGAGGACACATGTATAAGGTGAGAGGGAATAGATATAAAAGGGACCTGAGGGGCAACCTTTTCACACAGAGAGTGGTGTGTGTATGTAATGAGCTGCCAAAGGAAGTGGTGGAGGCTGGTACAATTACAGCATTTAAAAGGCATCTGGATGGATATATGAGTATGAAGGGTTTAGAGGGATATGGGCCAAATGCTGGCAACTGAAACTAGATTTATATGGGATATCTGGTCGGCATGGACAAGTTGGACCGAAGGGTCTGTTTCTGTGCTGTACATCTCTATGACTTTAAAAGAAAAAACATATAATTGTATGGAGACAGGTGGCAGGTCAAAGATTGGACAAAGTACGAATGATTAAAGCATTGGTAAAGAGGAAAAAGTGTACAATAGAAAGCTAGTCGGAAAAACAGAAAAGGAGAGTGAGAGTTTTTATGAATATCTTTAAAGAAAAGAGTAAACAATGTTGGCTCTTTAACAATTCTGTTCCAAGTATAATGTGGCAGAAGTTCATGCCCACCGGGGAGCAGGCTGGAAGTTAGTCTGGGCTATAGAATCAGGAGGGAAGGTGAGGGATAATTTGCCTGTCATCTTCCTGACTCTTCGGAATAATCATGAGTGAGGATAGTCGAGGGCAACCTTTCTACCCAGGGCCAATTGAGACCCTTACGTGGCTGCATCCGGATCTTATTTTGCAATTTGTCAGCAGCAGGGGAGCTATTTACCGTTGTTATGAGCTCTCGGAGTGGGTGAAGATGGATGCCCTGATGGTAAGAGCTTCCCTCCCCTACCCTAAAACCCCCTCAGAGCCCTTGTGGCATAACAGACTGGTCACCCATAACCCAAACAACCTGCTCCATACAGCTGCTCCAGGCCCTCGACAGTATCAACAATGAGCACCACTCCCAGTACTGTTGGCATGGAAGGTCTGCAGTCCCTAATAAGCTTTGAGGGCGGACTCTCCACTCTTAAAGGTACAGGAGTTGGGAGTGAATGTTGATGTGTTGGGAACAGTCTACACATGAAGGGAGCAAATTGTAGCCAAAACACACAAAGTAGAGGATTAGGGAGAACTGCAGGAAGTGTGTACATTCACAGGAAGCAGAACAGTGCCATGCAATGCTCAGACCCCTTCTCTGCCATTGAATTAAATCACAGCAATGTTCAAATTCAGGTCGAACAGTGTTTGGCAGAGATCAATAAACCGCTTAACTTCATGATAAAGAATTCATATAAATCATTTTATGTATTAACATATCAGCCAGATTGATACAGTCACTTGTTCTGCAAAGTGTTCATGGCCCAAGGCACTGGACTGTTTTACAAAATGAAATTTGATGAACTCTCTCCGTTTTACATCTGAGATCTTTCCTTCACTGCAGTTCAGTGATAGAAGCAATTTGATTATTATAATAGCTGCCCGCTGGCTTCCTGCCATGTTTTATTAATGGCACTCACCCAGTGGTGGATGACAGTGGTCCATCATGCATCAATGCTGCCCATAGCATCACCACTTCGGCAGCATCCTGTCAGTTGTGGGGCCTACAAATTATGAAGATTTTATCAAGCATCACTAAGAATTGCTGATGAGTTCCCTGCAATCAAGGTCTCATTGACTGCTCACCTCTCCATTCTGCTGTCAGTGGATAACTCACCTCCCTTTGTGATGTTTTTTCATGATTTACAAAAGGTAAGCACCAATTGTGATATTGGCCTCTCCTCTGGGAATAAAGTCTGGTGACCAAAAGGGAACAGTGTATCACTACCATGTCAAGGAGTGATACTGTGGGCACGGTGACCTTAGCAGCCCATGCACAGGCCTATCCTGAGGCCTGTTGTGCCCCTTTTGTTGTCACAGGCCATGTCAGCACATATGTATTGGTTGGCAGCCTTTTAACATGACGGACAGTTATTGTATTAAAATAGTGGAAGACATTGACAGTGTAAACGTGGAAAAGACCAAAAATAAGGATTGTAAACACAAGATAGTTACTGTTCAATGCAGTAGGGAATTCAGGAGAAACATCTTTGCCTAGAGAGTGGATACAGTTTGGAATGTGCTATCATAAGAAGTAGTTGTTATGAATTTCATCGGTGCATTTAAAAGGAAATTAGTTTAAGACTTGTGTGGACCATAAACACTGGCACAGATCAATTGACTCAAGTGGCCTGTTCCATTTATTATATATTCTACGTTAAACCTCAGAACCAGTATTCACGCAATCAGATGATCTGCCAAACTAAAACTCAGTAAGGCTGCCTGCCTGCTTAAGATGTGAGCCCTGTGCTCTTTCACAGAACTGTAAGGGTAAAGAGTAAAGGAGGTTCTGACTAAATCCTGTCCCTGAGGAGATAGGGAACTGGGCCACTCCTGAGATGGAGTGGGAGGTAATGAGATAATGCTGAATCTCTCTGGGAGGCAATGATAGCTCATCAGAATGGGTAAATTATCCAGGAAGGAAGGAATAATTTCGAGGAGAGAATGGAACAGTACCCTGGTAGTTAGAAATTGATTGAACTTTTTTCCCAGTAAACTGGTCAGACTGAATTATCATGTAGCTTGCATGAACCAATTATATATGAGGTAAGTTCATTAAAATACTGTATTCCAATCATAAACAGTACCACACACAAGATGGCCTAATAAAATTACTCATAAACCAGCATTATTGCTGTAATATTAGCTCCAAACTACTAATGTACTTGCTTAAAATGCAATTTAAACAAAAGATTGAAAATAAATTAAAATCTGCCGTCCAGGTTCTATCTGTTTTTTTCTCCTTTAATTGATCCTCCCTACCAAGACCAAGAAAGGACTAACTTAAAATGTTGAGAACCTGAAATAAAAAGCCCAATAAACTGGACATATGCAGGAGAACTGTCAGCATCTCCCACAAGAAAACACAAGCTAACATTTCAGGCAGAAATGCTTCATAAGTTTAACATTTCATTACCTCTGTCTTTTGTTTCCTCAGATGTTGAAGCATTGGTAATACACCTTAAACACTTTGTCACTTCAGTGACCTGTATTTGATTAAATTTTACTTTAAAAGCTTCCATTGGCTGCTGACGTAGCATTTTCAGCCAACCAAAGCCTAGATTTAGATGATTATGTCAACTGAATCATTGAGGCTACCATATTGAAAACTGTGCGCACATGACATTTGGTTTATTATACAGCAATCTCTGGTTCCTCACGAGCCATTTCAGTATACTGCTCTGTGCAGGAGATGTGGGCAATCAGGTTGAAGAATCCTTACTGAGACATGCAGGCCTCAAGAATGGGCCTAAGAGTCTCAAGCATAATTTTCCCATGCCCATGGATTGCGAAGTAAGCTGCACATAGACTTTGTGTTTCCTGCTGATTTGAATGAAAGTTGCATGTGTCCATCAGTAAGCATGCTGCCAAGAAGCTTACTCCTCAGACGTGGGGTCAGGTTTCTGCATCCCCATCACCATTTAAAGCTGAGCAGAAACTAAGACCACCCTGTATCCCTTCAGGGGGAGGTGGAGTCTACCTAGAATAGATGCTTAGATTGGTTGCAGAAGACAATGTAGGCAGTAAGAACATTGAGTTTTAGTCCTAGAGGCAAATGCAAAGGTAGTTTGGAATTGTACTGGAAGCCTTGGAAGTGGACAGGAGGAGGGAAACCATTCTCAATCAGATGCTGAGACTGTTCAGACAAATTGCTAAGTCATTGGACAAAGTTCATAATGGTCCCAGGACTCCATGTCCGAGAACTTGGAAGTTCGATGGCCTTACACAAATGGTACAGATTAATAAATGCATCTTCTTGTACCACATTTGACCAACTGCAACAGCAGACACATGCAGAAATGAATTGGCCACACCCCATCACTCTCCTACCAACAAACTCTGTAAACCAAGTACTCATGCATTAGATTGATGAACTTGCACCTCACGTGCTTAGTACTGTTGCGCACTTCACGTCTACATATTGCACTTGTGCACCCTGCCAACATGTCAACTATGGAAAACATATCAGCCAAATACATTGCAAAACACTCATTCTCCTCACTTGTCAGATAAGATGGCACATAATTGAAGGTAACAGTATTTAACTGGCAAGGTGCACATTTAGCTGCATATCCTGACACTGACGGAGGAAGCAACAGGGGCCAGTATTGAAATGACAAGGCTGAGTCAGTGGCTGTGGTCAGGGCTGAAATCATCAAAACAATCCCCTTACCTGTCTGTTATCTCTAACCCCACTTCAAACTCATCCCACAGTCTAGACCTATTTACACTTGAACAGGCAATGGAGGAAGAGGAGGAACTTGAAGACATTGCTGAAGAAGAAACTCCATCATTATCTCTCACACTTGCAGTCTGCTCAGTTTTGAATTTTCTCATAATGTTGAGATAGTGTTCAGACAGAATCTTGATAACACACTCAGCATTGACAATACTGACTTCCGTGGATGGAGGGGAGAAGGGTGCCACTGGTTACTGCACATGAAGTGTGTCCTGAGATTATTGGGGAATACTGGTCAAGATAGATGCCCAGAGAATATACTTGCAAGCTGCAGCTGCCAGGTATCCCACCTGACTTCCAGTTGGGAATTGGCACCAACTATTTTCTCACCAGTACGTGGGAGGCCTGCAGACAAATGAGGGCAGATTAGCTAACAATGAGATGTTCGTGCATGCAAATAGGGCCCTTGCTTAGCAAGATTCTCATCTGGCTGTTGAGATATTAAGGTATTGCATCCAATTATGTGCCACCTTTTCTGAAAAGTGAGGAGAATGAGTGTTTTGCAATTTGTTTGGCTGATATTTTTGCCATTGTCAAAACCTTCATTTTTTTTCACTCGCCTTTTTTCCCCACCTTTCTCATCATGGCTGACATGGTTTAGACACCGGGCAAATTTCACCCGAAGATTTAGGGTGCCATAACAATATTGGCTTCCACTTGACATGGCCTGACTTTTCCTTCTGTGCTTGGTCAGTACCGGGTAGAAAAGTACCACATCTTTGCACCCTTCATGTGTTTGATTGCTGAATCTCTCAGCAAGAGATTGTAGAGGAGATAACACCACTTGACAGATGCCTGATTTCTATGTTTAGCTCCAGACCAGAAGTTAGTGTCCATTTTACTCTTCAATGACAACAACTATTGATACCCCCAGTGTTATGTCAATGGCAATTTCAAGCCTTTTGTGTTTTGTTTGGGGTGACAAATTTAATCAAGTGGTTGAATTGTGATATTTATTTCTGCTTCACTACTGAAAAACATAGAAATTTTCTTCACATCACTGAATCATTTATGATACACATGATAACTGTTTGTGCCAAGTTAGACTTCAGTGCAATATATAAGTGTTTTTTTCATCAAGTCAGAAACTGGTTTGGATTATTTCTGACCATAGCTGACATGATGAGTGGGGAGTCATAAGCAAAGGCTTAAAGGAGATCTATATCAACTGTTGTTAACTTTGTGACTTCAAAGGAGGAGATTCTTAATTAGGAAAAAGTTTGCAAAGTTAATTTACTTTTCAACTTCAAAATGTCAACTTCTTTGTTTTATCTTCCCAACTCTCTTGATCGGTAATGTTTAAAGAAAGTGACCTTAGATTTTGAAGATGAAGAGACTGCCATTATTGTTGTGTGTAAGAACAGGCAAATCTGTAATGTCTGTTTAGTTAATGAGAAGACACCACCATGTGTTGCATTTTAGCTGCTTTGTGAAAACGCATTAAGCTGTCCCATCACTGATAATGACTTTGGACATTAGTCCAAAGGAATTGTTTTTACCTTCTGTTGAGTTGATAGTATCAGTTCAAACTGAGCTCCATGCAATTATTCAATGTGAATTTGACCACGGGCCAAAAATTAATTGCTCTTCTCAAACCGAGGGTTCCTGCTTCACATGGGGTCACAGAACAAGATCCTTGCATCTCAAGCTTTGAGCAGCAATGGTAGTTGTGGAGCTCTGACTGCATGTTAACAACTGTGGGGCTACTTTAAATCCTCGCAGCTTCGGAGTGGGGTTGTGGCCTAATGGATCAGTGTCTGAGGCCTGATTCCTGCTACAAAGCACTTTATGTTCCATTAGCCAATATTAACCTTCTCTCATTACATTGAAAACAACTACACAGGTCCCATGACCATGGCAACTCACAACGTACAGTGTACAAATCCACTTTTGTAAACATTTTCCATGAGAAAAAATACAAGAAATAAGCAATCATTTGCACCTGCATGTTATCCAATACTCATGGCCTTTCAAGATAATTAACATTTATGGACAAAAACTGTTTGCTGTATTCTGTCTCACCTTCATCTGTCCATGCACATTCATTTCACTCATAGTGCTCATATTTCTTTACTGACATACATGTGATTTATCGTTGGTTGTTCATCTGGCATCTGCTCATTCCTCGGGTGCAGTTCCATCTTCAGTTCCAGGAAACGTCATTCAGTTTGTGTTAACACCCTGGTTGCAAGTTAAACTCGTTGTCTTTGCTGCATAAGAATGGCTCTGAGTCTTGTTTCACTGGCATCACACGCAGGGTGACTCCACCATTGATGCCATAGTGCCTCAGCACTGGCATATTCATCACTCATTGTTTGATGTGAATGAAAGCTGCTTCATTGTGCATGAACACCGTTAGATGTTCTTAGCAGTGAGCTCATTGTGACTTACATTCAGTTGACAAATTAGGTAAGAATTAGCTTAGTAGTTTACAAATCCAACAGGTCATTGAACTGTTTACATACTTATTGGTAACTGCATCTCTGCTACAACCCTTACCTTATCAGTATCAAGGCAAAATCCCTTTGTTGTCAGTATGTGACCTCTGCGCTTAACTTCAGAATGTTGTCAGATAATGTTGCCTACCTCCAACTTAACTTGCTTGTATCCATCGTTTGTATTTGGAGTAAAGACTTGGCAGGTTGCAGCAACGTTTTTCCAATGGTTGACATAGGGTAGTGAGATCTCTTCAACGCTTTATTGGGATCCTTTGGTTCCATGTGACAGCATTGAAATCAAAGATGAGAAGTGACCAGAATTAGGATGAGGTTGGGTTGAAGAATTGGGTTTTTAGTCTGATTGTTTGGGTTATGCAAATAGCAGAATGCATGAGAGGGTGGGCATTCAGAATAAATGGTGGAGGTGTCTATAAGAGTAAATAATGGTGTTTCTTCTTCATCAATGTCTTCTGATTCTTCCTCTTCCTCCGTTGCCTGTTCTATTGAAAATAGGTTGAGACTGTGGGATGAGTTTGAAGTGGTGAGTGAGAAGAAGGGATAGGTAAGGTTTGGAGGTTGGGAGTTGGAAGATGTAGACACAACAGATTGTATCCTTCATGATAAACTCTTACAAATGCTCATTTTCCTTTGTTCCACCATGATACCCATAATATTGGCAATGATAACATCAGCTACCTAAGGCTCCATTCTTTCAAATTCCCTGATTAAAATGTCTACCTCCTGATCGTGTTTTAAGATGTCCTAATAACTACTGCTCTGGCCTTTATGTGACTTCAGACCAACAGCAATGTGTTTAATTCCAATCTGCTCGCTACAATGGCTGACCAAGCCATTCAACTGTCAAGAGGATGACTGGCCACTTCCTTCTCAAGCCACAATTTACAAAATGTCTGCATCCCCTGGATAATTGGAATTAATGCTCCCCCGACACATTAGCCAAACCTTTTATCCACCCCTCATTTCTTCAGACATTCTTCTCTTTCCCTTGCACCTCTGTAAAGCACCACTGCATGTCTTTCTGCAATAAGGCTGCAAAGGGAGTATAGGTTATTGATCTGTAACAGCACAGTGTGGAGGCGTTATTGGTGAAATAAGAATAAATGCAATAAATAGCATTTATATTGCTCCTTTTTAACATCCGAAATGACTTAATAATTAATAAATTACTTTTTAAAGTCTGGTCAATGCTCTCATGTGATCAGTATGTGCAAAAGAAGGACCATTAAGCAACCACAAGATAAATGAACAGTTAATCTGTTTTGGTGACAGGGATTGAGGAATAATTGTTGACCAGAAGGACTTCTCTGTGAATTCTTATTCCCAGTGATGCTGCTTAGATACTATATTTACATTCATTCATGTAATGCAGGCGTCACTGGATGGGCCAGCATTTATTGCCTGCCTCTAACTGCGTTGAGAAGGTGATGGTGAGTAACTTTCATGAATCCTGAAGTCCACATGCTGTAGGTACATCCACAATGCTGTTACTGAGGACATTCCAGGATTTTGACATTGCAACAGTTCAACATCTGGTTAATGGTAGACCCCACAATGCTGATAGATGTGGTTCCGACAATTGCGGCCCAAGCAATAGGTATTATCCAGATCTTGCAGAATTTGAACATGGACTGCTTTAGCATCTGTGGAATTGTGAATGGCATTGAACATTGTCCAACAATGAACATCCTCACCTCTAACCTTATTTAGGAGGGAAGGCTATTGGTGAAGTAGCTTTAAAGTTGCATGTACTCACTTAGGATTGTTGGACTGTTATGTGAATCAAAATTAAATACCTTGCTCAAAGATCTTCACTTAAATCTAATTCTTT